>NC_135785.1:89335000-89935000 GCF_051106095.1 Pogona vitticeps | reverse complement strand
TGGGGGAGGCGGGGAAAGTGCAAAATTTGAACTTTCAGTTGACTGTTGGCCAGTGAAGAGGCTCTTTGTCTGCTACCTCGCTCATCCCAACGGTTAGAGAGTGGATAGAAGGAGAGAGTCTTCAAACTACCTGGTACAGTACTGCATGGTACTGCATGGTACTGTACAGACTGTATTTTTTGGCTTTATTTTTAATTTTTGGATTTTTGACTTTTTTAAAAAAAAACAGAGAGACTGCCTGTTCTGGGTGAGTACATACACTGTACAGTATTTACTGTACTGTACAGGGTTTTTGCAGCTTGGGGGGTAGGGCTAGGAGGGGGGTAATGTTTCTGTGCCCTGAGGAGTCTTGCAGTGTAGATTTAAAATGTGAAAAGGAGACTGTAATAATAGATTAAAATTAAATGTGAAAATTAGACTATAATTTTAAAATGTAAAAATTATTTATTTATTTTTGCATTCTGTGGCTTCTAAGGTTCGTGTACTGTGACCTCTCTTGTTTTCAAATGTGTGGGTTTTAAATGTGACTCCAAAGTCTTTTTTCTTTGGGTATTTATTTGCTGTAAGAATGGTTGCTGGTTGTTGATACAGGCAGACTGTAAAATGCAGTTTAGACTCTCTTTTTGTGATGAGTTCTGTGCTGGAATAATACTTGCTGGATTCTGTGGCTCCTAAGGTTTGTGTACTGTGACCTTTCTTTTGTTTTAAAATGTGTGTTTAAAATGTGGCTTCAAAGTCTTTTTTTCTTTGGGGATCAGTTTGCTTTAATAATGGTAGCTGGTTGTTGATGCAGGCAGGCAGGCTTTAAAATGGAGTTTTAAATGGAGTTTTAAAATGGAGTCTACTGTAGACTCAAGGCTCTCCCCACCACCACCCGTTCTTTTATCTCTCTCTCACTCTATGCTCTCTTTTTGTGATGAGGAGTTCTGTGCTAAAATAATGCTTGCTGGATTCTGTGACTTTTTAAAAGGTGTTCTGTTTAAAAGGTGTTCTCCTGCCCCTTTTTAAGCTAAAAGATGCTTGGTTTTGTTTAAAAGGTGCTTGTTTTTAAAGGTATTCTGTTTAGAAGGTGTTCCAATCCCCCTCTCTCCTTTCCTGCCCTTTTTTTTTAACCTAAATTCATCTTAGGTCAAAAGAAGAAAAACTCTCCTCCTAGTGGTAGAGTACGGATTAACTGGCTTTGCATTAGTTCCTATGGGAATTAATGCCTCAACTTAAGAACGGCGCCTCTACATAAGAACCAAAAACAGCCAGAATGGATTAATCAGTTTTCAATGCATTCCTATGGGAAATTTTGCTTCTACTTACGGACGTTTCAACTAACGAACATCTTCTGGGACGGATTAAGTTTGTAAGTAGAGGTTCCACTGTAATGGACTGGCTGGGAGTGAACAAATAATTTAGACAAAACAAAGATGCTCCTGCTCAGACAAGAGGCAGATCAAGGAATAGGGATTCAGCCTTTACTGGATGGATTCCTCCTGAAAATGAAGATTCCCTGTTTGCTCATGCTCCTGGATCCAGCTGTGAGCCTGGATGCCCAGGCTTCATTTGTGGTCAGGAACCCATTTCTGTGATTCAGCTAGTACACCTGCTACACTAGGGCACATAGTTAATTATGCCTCGTTTGAATTACTGCAATATTTATTATTTATTTATTTATTTACTTGCTTAAAATATTTTTACCCCACCTTTCTCCTTAAAAGGACCCAAGGCAGCTTAAATCATTAAAGACAACATGAGTTTACAAATACTAAAGAAGATCAAACAAATATCATACAAAAACAAAAGCAATACCTAAACACATTTCAAAGCAGTAAGGCACAATAATCCATTTAAAAACCCCACTCAAAAGAAGCTTGCCTAAAGAGAAAGGTCTTTGCCTGCTTGCAGAAGGAAAGCAATGATGGGGCCAGCCTAGCTTCCTGTGGGAAGGAGTTCCAAAGTCCGGGAGCTCTATATAGGGCTATATTTGGCTAAGGTCTTTCAAGAAGATTTGAAAACTTTAGCCGGTTTAAAATGTGGCAGCTAGACTTCTATTCAAAGCTGGTTACAGGAAGCCCATAACTTGTCTGTTACAACAGTTTCACTGGCTGCCAGTTCATTTCTGGAGACAAATCAGAGTGCTGGTAGTGATGCATAAAATGTTTTTTAAATTGTTTTCATCTTGATTTTAATACTCATAATTGTTTAATGTTTTTTTCACATAATTTCTATGGTCTTTTTAAAACTGATGGTCACTGTATAGATTTAATTGTTGTGAACCTCCCTGGGTCCCCTATAAGGAGAAAGGCAGCATATAAATACTAAGGAAAAAGAGGAAACATGTAAGTAAGAATTTAGAAAAATAAGTCAGTATTAGGGACCTTGGGCAATTGTTTTAACAAATAAATTGGATTAAAATATAGATACATTATTTTTAAACTAATATTTAAAATACCACTATAAACCTGTTACTGTATTACAACTTAAAGCAACCCTTCTTTGAATCTTATGTCCACTCCCAACCCCCAGTAAGGACTCAAGAATCCTGAAGGTATGGCATGATGATATTTATGAAGAGGAAGGGGGAGATAAAATGGTGGATTTTCCTACATGAGAGCACCACAAACTGCAACTTTTTGATATATGACCCACTGAATATATTTGCCAAGATATTATTGAGTGTCAGCATGATATTTATTTGATAGTACAATCAGAGAAAGAAACATTGGAGTATTAACCCATTTCCCCCTAGCTTTCTATGTTTATACCTACTAAATAATTCTTTAAAACCATAAAATAACAGTTAATTGAAGATGGTAGAGGGCAGAGACTGAAAATGAGAGATGATTCTTAATCAATGATTCTCAAAGGTTGCAAAGTTTAAGAACTTTAGCAAATTAATTCACTTCCTAAATAGAAAATGATAACCAAGGGTTCCCTTCTAAATCATCACATATGCTCACTATCATTATATACAAGGTCACTTACGTTCTGGTTGTTTTTCATTTGGTGTTATAGATCGCACAAAATCCTGTGGGGTCATAAACACTTCAGAGTCTCCATGCTCATTTATTATTTTCAAGGTGGCAAAATATCGGAAGATTTTATCTGGAGTAGAGTATGCTCGAATCCTGTTTTCATATTCCATCACCTAAAGAAAAATACAGATCGTTCATATTTCCTAACTCAAATATACAGCTGTTTTAAGTCATTGATACACATCTACATTTGTATATAGAACCTTGGCAAAATGCTGACCAAGGAAACAATTTATTAAGAATACATTATCTATTTTATTTAAAAAATGATGTGGGTAAATTTATTATTACACCATCTTTTCTTCAGATTGAGACTCCCATACTTAAATTTTCTTGGTATTCTTCACTACATTTGTCCTAGAGGACATTTATTTAAAGAAACCAGGATAAAATCCAAAAGAGCTTACTCACAATGCAGTAAAATGCTGTATTTAATTACAAGGAACAACATGGCTATCATTTTGATGACAGGGTGTGTGACCAAGGGATGATACACTGCAAGATCCAAGGATGAAGCATGTCTCAGATTGGAAACAACATAGATACACTTATCATCCATGGCTCAATGTTAGTAAAAGGGATGCTAGGTTCTTCAGCAGACTGCTGGTCTTTTCTTCATCACAACAACATTTCTACATTATGTGCTCTGCTTTTGCCCACATAAGCAAACAAACAAACAACAACCATTGATTTAATAAGGGAAAAAGCAAAGCAGTACAATCAAGAATACCCCTGAAATGAAGTCCATACCTGCTTAAAAAAAACACCTATAGTGTCTGAGGCAAGAGTAGCTCGAATCCTACAACTGTACCCAAATGTTAATATATGAGAACCTCTCCTATCCCTCCAGGGTCCATGTATAACTCACAGCAGCTTACAACCCTTTACAATTACAGTATCATATAAAAACAAAATAATATTTTAGAATCCAGTAAGGATGCAACAAAGACCAGTATCCTATTGCCTCATTCTGCCTGCATAATCGTCTGTTGTGTGAGCAGTGGGCTTCTCAACATCCCCTTACACAAGCATAAGACTTGCTGAAAACAACAGGGACCACCTTTGGTTCCCAACCTTGGCCCCTCAGGATGTTCTTAGACTAAAATTCCACAAAACCTTAACCCACTAGCTGTGCTGGCCAGAATTTTTGGGAGTTGTAGTCCAAAAACATCTGGGAATCCAAGACCGGGAACCACTGCAGAAGCCTGTTGACCAGATTTTGGCCAGAGACTGCAAATACAAATTCAGCTTTAAATAAAGCAGAAGGTACTCTGGAAGGCAAAAGCTTGTCAGCTTAAAAAGTAACATTTGACAGAAGAAAAGGGGCCACCTGCATTGCGTACAGCACATTGTTGACAAGGATGCAGCGATTGAAAGGACCCTATCTATTGTCACTCATTAATCATACCTCCAACTTTCTGGCCTTAGAATGTGTTCCCTGGCTATGTCAGTGTACAACACTATTTTCAGAACTACCAATTGTCATATAACATTTCTATCAAATTATAATGTGATGCTCAAAATCCTTCTGTAAAGTAGATCATTATTAGTACATCCCCATACTGCAAGAGAAGGGTGTATGTGTTTTTGCTGAACCTGATTCCAAATTATTTTTCCAAAGCCAGTAAGCTGTTTTCCTATAACAGATGAGAACAGATGTGGTGTCTGCCTGGTGTCTTCCAAGCAGACACCACATAACTCACACTCTTAACTACATGAGGTCTTAACAAGCTATTTCCATAAGAACATTTTAATATAATTTCTATTGTGGTTTGCAATAGAAGCTTTAAGAACTCCGATTATGGGCAGGGTGGTAAAGTTTGAAAGTTTTTCTCTGATCAATAGCATATTTTCAAAGGAATTCTAAGCACATAGTGGTGGAGCAAAAGCAATCTGAAAGCTTAGCTCATGTCAGTTTCCTAGCCTTCGCATGCTTAATAAGCTGCAGTTTCAAGTCCAACAAATGAGCCAAAAGAAGGAACCAAGTACTAAAACATTCACCCAACTGCTTTATCTTAATTCAGCAAGGATCTATGCTTGGTTAAATTTTGAAAAATAAGAAAGAAAAAGCTGATGCAGCAATTTAATGACCAAATGCCATCTCTGAAGCTCTCTATAATCCATGCATGTTGTAAATTGGCTATTAAAAACCAGATAATTCCATAATATGGAAAATACACACATGCAATAGGAATAATTCAGAATGTTCTCACTCTTGTCAATGACTGCATTCATATTCCACCTTTCTTCAGGACTGTGAACTAGAGCCTTTTCTTCTTTCTTTTCTGCTCATGACAACCCTGTGAGGTTTGCTTAGGCTAAGAAGCAGCAACTTGCTCAAAGGCACACAGGGAGATTTATGGCTAAACAGTGATTTAAATTCAGATCTCTCTACTGTACTCTAAACACAACATTAGGATCATAACACCATACTAACTTTCTTTGTATCCTAACAGCAATTAACACTGAGAACACAGATCAAATTTCTGACTTTACTGAATTTTGATTTAAAAAATGTTTATTTCCAGTTATCTCAATGAGCAAAACTGAAATTAAAAGTCCTAGTAAATTTCAAAATACTACATAATTATGAGATTCCTCAACAGTAAAAGACAAGTCCATTCCAGCAGAGAAATAAAGTCTCCCACAGTGCAGTTATACTTGCAGGAATCTCCTGCTCTTGTAAGCATTCAAGGTACAACAGGTACAACAGGTAAACGCAGGCTGGCAGCCCTTTGTTAATTGCCTTTTTAATGGTACCAACATTGGAATAGTTCCCACATCCTAAAGCTTAAACAAAACCTATTTCCCTGCACCTGCCTTTTTAAAATGTATAGACATAAGCATAAAACAGTTAGCAGCTGGTTGTTGTATATATACATTCATTTGCCTATGCAGAGTGCCAGGACATCCAAGAACCTCCCACACATAAATAAAAAAAAACACATCTTGGCTAGGAACAAAAGATCTGGCAATGGGCCTTAGACTTGGCTCTCTTGAATAGCTCCCCATCCATCCACAACATAAAGAATGAAAACACCTTAGGGGCAGTGGCATGCGGTTCTTCTATTCAAAGGGCGAAAAGACAAACATTTTACCAGTTCTTGGCCCATGGAAGGGCCTGAGGTTTACGTGCTCAACTTTCCCTTTCTCTCCTCCAGTGCAGTTGCAAGGAAAAAGTTAGAAATTTTATTTTCTGTTTTCAGTCTGTGGTCCTCAGTTGCCACAGATCTATGCAGTCTGCAGCATCTCTGGCAGGATGCCCCACTTCAAAAACCTTCCCTGTGCAAAAAGGGAAGAACACCTGGAGAGCTGGCTGGATTTGAGATTTCAGAAGTTTTAAACACCTAACTACAAGTATCCTTCCCATCCAGACAGCAGAAAACACCAAAAATGTTGTTCTGACTGGAGTCACACTTCCCAAAAGTGTTCCTACACATGAATGTTGTTAAAGTTTAGCACTGGCACATAATGCATGTGGCCCATAGAGTCTCTCATGTGCCTCCTGCGCATCTAGGACCCTCAAAACCCCTTGCCCTGATAAAACATTTAAATTTTTTGGAACAAAAAATGGCTCCAAAAGTCCCCTTTTGCCCTCTAGGGGGCAGGTGAGCTATTCTGCTATGTTCTGAGGCCTCCAGCATCTCAGCTCCCACCCCTCATTGAAATGTAAATATATACACATACACCCACTCATCCACGGTCAGAAAAGGGCACCTGGGTCTTTTTCAACATCCCTCCCCCATGTCTGTAAGACAAAAATGAGACAGGAGAGCATGAGCACCTATGGAAATCAGAGGTCCAAGAATGGTCCATCTGTGGATTAGTCTAAAGTCTGAACAAGGTTCTAAAGTACCTCTTCCAACTGTTGTTTGCTGTGTCTTATATATTGTTAAGTCACCTCCCATTTATTTCAACCCTAATAGGGCTTTTACTAGTGCCACACACACCCCACCATAAGTGAGTTTTCATGGCTCAGCAGAGATTCAAACCCAGGTTTCCTGAGTCCTAACCCATCACTATCCACTACACTATACTGGGTACTTCAACCATTATTTTTCACTGCTTTACAACCTACAGTAGTCAGCTTGCTTCAAGTTTCTATTTCCTTTATGTTTTCATTTATCATGGAGTTTATCATGGAGTAATTTTGTATTATCAGCCATACTTTACGGTCCCGAAATCCAGAACGCTTCTTCTTCTTCTTCTCCCCTTCTGCAAGAGCATCTTCATCACTTGACTCCACAGCTTTCCTATCATCACCCTCTTCATTCACTACTTCTTCTCCACTTTTCACCTCCTCCTCAGGCTCTGCTCTTACATCGCGTTTCACTGATGAAGGTGCTTGTGCCTGAGCTCTGGAAAAAAAGAGTGGAAGAACATATGAAACAATGAGATTTTCTGATCACTTGAAATTGCTATTTTAAAAAGCTCCAATACGAGAAAAGTGGCAAAATCATCACTTGGACAAGAAGTGGAAGTCTTATTCTAGTTGTCTGTAACCATAAATCTGGTCATGTATCTATTACAGCCAAATCTCTACAGCTGTTTGTTAGATATTTCGATGGTAAAGAATTTTAACCCTTTAAAAGGCAGCTTTGCCAGAATTAATAAGGCAACCTTCCAAAATTAACAAGTTCTTGTGTTCATTTCAACTTTTGCCTTATTTCTCACTTATTTCTTAGTTCCCCATTTGAAGTTCAACTTAACTAACTTATCTTGATCATGACAGAGTAACTGATGAGGCACATTTTGTATGGAGGTTTTAACAAAAGAGTACAAGATAGGAATTTTGCCTCATATTCAAAGTGTGAATTATAAAGTACAGGGTTTTGTTTTTTTCAAAATAATGGCCATGATTTGTTTTAGGACCCATGTTTGAAATTTTTTTTCAAAGGGAAAAGCCACCTGACAGCATGCACTAAGTTTCAAGCATAGCTTAGCTCACTTTTAAAGCAGTTGGAACACATTGTGATAGATAAGTCCATCAAGAGCTATCAGCACCACATCCTGCCTATAATCCTGATCTGTTAACCATAGTTAAACCGGAGTTCTCTAGTGGAGATATAAATGGAGACTCTTACTGAGTGTACACCAGCATTTCTATTTCAAAGCCAGAACATGGGGCAAGAGAGGAGCACACTGCTACAGCTTCATAAGCAATGGATTAGGAAGCTGCAGAACAATCTTCATATTACAGCACTGAATAATATGAAAGCTTGACACTTGCCCTTCAGCAGCAGTATCCAAGGGAACAGATCTCCTCACTCAGATGTTTTCATCTGGCAAATTAATCCCATTTTTCTTATGGGATGGTACAGGTGGAAAGACATTCATTATCTAGAGACAATTTAAGTATTCATTTATTTAAAATACTTATACCCCACCTTTCTCTTCTAGACTAGAGGACCCAATGCAGTTTACAATATTAAAAGAAACAGCATTAAAAGCTTTAAAAAGAGTAGATTGTGCATAACCAGTATAAGCACAGACTTTCCAGCCCTTTGAATATATCTTTTATAATTTTTATAACAGACTGGCATCTTCTTTGCTGTCCTTCCGCAAGCAGTCAGGCTTTTTCTCAATAAGTGGCGGTTCTTAAAAATAGGGCTGCTATATTTTTGCTAGTTTTTAAAAATCTGTTTCTAGAATGGCTTGAGACTATTTTTATTCATTAGCTTTAAAATTGATATCTGTTTAATCTTTTTTAAGGTTATAAAATTTTGCTATATTTCAAGCTTTTAATACTATTTCTTTTAATATCGGGCCCTCTTGAGAAGAAGGGTGGGCTATAACTATTTTAAATAAATGAGTATTCAAATTGCCTCCACAGTGAATGTCTCCCAACCTGTAACCTTCACAAGAAAAACTGGATTAATTTGTCAGATGAAATAATATTTCTTACCTTCCTTTCCCAGCATTTCTATATATACCTTGTACAAGTCAAGAGAAAATTAATTTTTTAGGGTTAGATTTTCTTTGGCTCATTCTAGAATTCACCTAACCCAGGTAAATCAACCAGATTAAATATATAGTCACTCAGTTCTTTCTGGATTAATACAGAAGTACATGCTGTTATAGACACTTACACCTCATCGTATTTCATTCTACTGAATAATGAACAGGTGAGGCACTAGAACTTTCTTCCAGGTATAACAATATTGATCACAATATAAGCTTCTCATATGAGCATGAGAATTCTTTTAAAAAATTTCAAGCCCTCTCAATAAAACAAGCAGTTCAAGCAATAAAGGAGGAACTATATATTGGCTTTTCTGTCAGAAGTGCAATTTTCACAGCAAACAACCTCTCTGGCCTACATTCTGTTGATTTATTTTTGATCCCCAAATAACCAATGAATCAGACAGCATTGTTTTCACTTACAAATTCAAAGAACCTATCATGGAAAGAACTGATGGTAATGTTAAGTAGATGGTTTCCACAAGCTACAAAACAAGGCACAGAAACATGGCACTGGAGGTTATGCCAATGCAACTGAAGCAATTACAGTATGTCTCTCAGATCATTCTTATCAAGGTCCATATATATTTATTCATCTTGCAAACGGCAATGCCCTGCAATGACCATGCTTATAACTGGGCCTTAAACAAATACAGTATCAGAAAGAAAAGCACATACTTCTACACTCTGCCTCTCAGATTAAATGTTTAAGAATCACTACCATTTGGGTTTTATAAACACTAAAAATAATAAGATACTACTGTACTACAATAGCAATATTAAGAAGATATAGAAGAACAGGTTATTGTGAGAAGAAAGGCAGAAGAGTCATCTGTTCCACCTGAGCGCCATCCCCTCCTGCCTCAGAAAGAGGAAAGAAGCACAGAGACCACAGCTGTGGGAAACAGAAAATAAGAAAAGGAGAGGCCACTTGTTGGAGAAAGGAGGGAAAGTGAGAGGAAAAAGGAGGGGGAAGCAAGGGCAAAATCCTCTGACAAGAATGAGGGAAGAAAAAAGAAAAAGGCAGGAAATCTGGAACAAGATCAGGAAGGCAAGGAAGTGAAGAGGAAAGATATAAATAGAGTGAGCATAAGTAGGGAGGGGAGAGAGACAGAAGCAGGAGAAGCTGAGATAAGGAAAGAGAAGCCAATACTAGCTGAGGGTTAGGAGTGGATTTGGAGGGACCCATAAGTCATACAGATGGTGATCTCAAAGGAAGAAGCAGAAGGGTACCAGAATTACTGTCCACCCTTCATACTGGAGGGAGTGTGAAAGCAGAGTAGAACAGGAAAATAAGAGCAGAGAGGGTGTGGATAGATAGATAGATAGATAGATAGATAGAGAGAGAGAGGCAAGAGGAGGAGACATGGAGGACCCAGCACCCAGGAAAATTTGGAAATTGGTGTTTGAATAGAAAATTAGCATCATCTTCTTGCACTCTGTACAGTTATTCAATACACCTGGAGGCTGGTGATATCAAAAAAGGTGTATGTCAAGACTGTGTGATAGGCTTCATCAACGTAGGTAACATTGAAATTTGTAATGGAATGTTAGCAGTAGATGTTATTCTTTTGGAAACTGGGGCAGAGACTTTAGGCTGTGTTTTCCATAATTGAAAGCTTAAAAGATTTAGCCATTCTCATCATGACATTAGCACAGGTATGAATGTCATCAGATGGGGACAATGGCTGTACATCCCCTACATTGAAGTCAGGTGATGAAACAAACAGAGAGTGTAGTCCTAGTGAAACCTCATTAACATTATCCAAATCACTGGAATCAATCTCAGGTGAAACCTCCTGTTATGGTACCTTTTCCTGTGGTAACTGAAGGGCCAGCTGCTGCAGCATCATTGTTGATTCCAATAGACTTGGATCTGGAGGAGGGGGAAAATTTACATCCACCAGTTGAGCTTCCCAGCAACAACCTCAGATGTATGCCACTGATAATCTGGAGAGCTGTCATCATATTGAGCGGTCCTCCCAACACACATGGACTATTTACCACCTGAACAAGTTGAAACGGCAACCAGATCTCTTTGATATCAACGACTTAAAACGTGGAGACTGTAGGTCTTTGTGGTGTCTCTAACGATTCCAACCTAAATGTTCTCTCAACGTCTAAAGTCATGAACAAGAATGGGAATGAGACACTGACAATTTCCCAAACCAGATCTAAACAGCAGAGAAAGGTCAGTCCATAAATCTATAACAGTATGGAGGTTATAAAGTAATAAGGTGATGGATGAAATTGGTGTTTACAATGGCCTCATTCCTGGGACAGAGAGCAGGATCATCAGCGTCAATGTGTTGAAGATCGAGATCAAGATCTGGAACAGGATCAACAATAACAGAGTCTCTGTGCAGAGATTCAGTCAACATAGAATGAATTGCTTTCAACTACTTCTCCCACAGAAACAGTTTTAAATGAGATTCATGACTGCAGGAGATTACCTTTGTAAATCCCTTACAAATCAAATATTTTTTCATTAAATGTCCTTCACCAAGGCAATAGAGGCATTTGAAATGGCCATCAGCCTGAGGAATTTTTGCTTCATACTTTTTCATTAAGGCTGCAATGGCCATTAAATATTGGTGGGAACCCACTGAGGAAAACGAAGCAGTGAAAAAAGGGGGAGGGGAGAAGGATTCTAAAATGAGGAAGAACTAACCTTATTTTTGTTTTTTTAGGCAATAAAAGCAATAGAGAAAGGAGATGAATGGTAAATAAAACTTTTCAAAAAGTACAAATTGGGCAAGCATAAAAAGTTTTAGGCAGACTCTAGTCTCCAAGATTTTGCTAGCATGGTGGATAGAAATGGACTGAGGTGAAGAGGAGAGGCATGCACAGTAGACTAGGGAGGAGGAGAAAAAGCTGGGCATTCAGGCTCTAATAGTTCCCAACCTTGGGTCCCCAGATATTCTTGGACTAAAGCTTCCAGAAGCCTTCACCACTAGCTGTGCTACCTAGGCTTTCTTGGAGTTGTAGTCCAAGAACATCTGGGGACCCAAGGTTGAGAAGCACTGCTCTAGCAGATTCTAATAATGTACCATGCAGGCATGTTAAACCAGGTACAGTGGTGCCTCGCTTGACGATTACCTCGTTAGATGAGGAAATTGCTTGATGATTAGTTTTTTGCAATCGCTAAACGATGATTCAATGAGGTTTTTCCGTTTTACGACAATCGGTTCCCTGCTTCGGGAACCCATTTTCCACTTAACGACAATAAAAACAGCTGACTGCCGGGTTTCAAAATGGCCACCCACTGTGCAAAATGGCTCCCCGCTGTGCTTTAGGATGGATTCCTCGCATTACAGGCACTGGAAAATGGCCTCCCTATGGAGGATCTTCACTGGACACTGAGGTATTTCGCCCATTGGAATGAATTGAACCGGTTTTCAATGCATTTCAGTTGGCTTTTTCGTTTCGCTTGACAAGGATTTCGCTTAACAGCGACTTGAACAGAACGAATTATCCTCGTCAAGTGAGGCACCACTGTATGTGAATCTCAGAAGAACCATACCTCAAGTACGTCCTGCCAAGAATAATGGAAAACAACTCCTTATAACAGTTGTAAGAATCATGCAGTCTCCAAAATTGTTTTTGTGCCTCCTGGAGCCCCCTGGAGCCCCATGTGTGCACAAAATCCGGGGGGGGGGAGAAGTATCACATCTTCAGAAGGCATGTCTCTCTACTAGTACAAGCAATCCCCCACTTTGTTTTGGGAAGAAGTGATTTTTAAAAAATCAAAGCAACCTTCCTGTTACTGGTTTCATTTGAAAGGGTTGAAAAATGTCCCCAGATACTGACTGCTCCCAACCCTAAAAGAAACCCACTCCTTGGAGGACAACCCAATTTACTTTTGCACTGAGGAAACACCTACAGATGGTAGTGGAAGATTTAATGATTAGAAGCAAAGATGAAGCTATGATGGGTGCACTGCACAGACGTCACGGTAACTTCCCTGCATTATACACTGACAATGGTTGTAACAGTTCATTTAGGCTGGAAGATTGTGTAAGTGACACGTCAGTAGTTTATTATCTGCATGTTAGGATTGTATTGTGTGAAGTCCTGAAAGCTAAATCCAAGTTTCTAAATAGGAAGATGTAATACAGTGCTTTCAAGCTAATTTTCTTTGAAATGTTACTTCTTGTTGTTGTTTAGTTGTTAAGTTGTGTCCGACTCTTTGTGACCCCATGAACCAGAGCACACCAGGCCCTCCTGTCTTCCACTGCCTCCCAGAGTTTGGTCAAATCATGTTAGTAGCTTCGATGACACTGTCCAACTATCTCGTCCTCTGTCGTCCCCTTCTCCTCTTGCCTTAACTCTTTCCCAACATCATGGTCTTTTCCAAGGAGTTTTCTCTTCTCATGAGATGACCAAAATATTGGAGCCTCAGCTTCAGGATGTCCTTCCAGTGAGCACTCAGGTTTGATTTCCATCAAAATGAATAGGTTTGATCTCCTTGCAGTCCAGGGGACTCTCAAGTCTCCTCCAGCACCACAATTCAAAAGAATCAATTCTTCAGCGGTCAGCTTTATGGTCCAGCTCTCGCTTCCATACATCACTACCGGAAAAAACATAGCTTTGACTATGCAGACCTTTGTTTGCATGTCTCTGCTTCTTAAGATGCTGTCTAGATGCGTTCTAGGACTACTCTATTTGGAACTGCCAGGTGATACCAAAAATCTGTCAGAGACAACGCATATGGAACATGTTCAGCTTCCTCTCCTGCCGTGCACAAAGGGTCCAGGACTCACTGCAGTACAGGAGTGTGCTCAGGACACAGGCTCTATAGACCTGGATCTTGGTGTATCAGCTTCTTATTGAGACATACTCTCTTTGAGTCTTAAGAACATGACAGCTGCTTTGCCAATGCGTTTATCGAGCTCGGCATCTAGGGAGAGGGTGTCAGAGATCGTTGAGCCAAGACACAAAGTCATGAACAACCTCCAATTCTTGTGTGGATATGCTAATAGAGGGAGGTGAGTCCACGCCCTGGCCCATGACTTGTGTTTTCTTCAGGCTGATTATTAGTCCAAAGTCTCTGCAGGCCTTGCTAAAACAATTCATGAGTTGTTGGAGGTCTTCAGCAGAGTGAGCAACAATGGCTGCATCATCAGCCACTGAGAATGAAGTAGACGATATCGAAACAAGTTTTATTAAACTAGAAGAAGATTATTTAACAACTCCAACATTAATGAAACTGGAAACATTTCCCTTCAACCTTTAGTCAGCATTTTGGAAACTGTCAGTAACATAAAGTAAGCTTCCTTTGTTCGTTCCTAATGGTAATGCACTCTGGACCCGGGATACATCTGCCTTTTCTATCTCTGGCAAGGAGTTCTGCAACAGGGATGAGCCTTGTGCTTCTCTTTTATTCTGCTCCAAATCTCCCTCAACTACTCCTCCCCTCAGATGTTCTTCCCAATATGATTCATCTCTAAACATAGATTGTTCCTTTGCTTGTTTCTCTTGGGGTTGGTGGCACCTTTCCCATCTCTCCCTTTCTTCTCGATATGATGGCATACAAGGGGGCTGGATATTACACTGTCCTTCCGCCTCCTTGCGGACTCTCAATTGTATGAGTACATTCATGCACGAGTCCTCCTTATAAATATTCTCCCACCCACCCCCTCAGGGTTCTGGCTCTTCCGGAGTCTCTATTTCTAAATTATATACTTATTCCCTCTGGTCATCTACTGCATCTTTTCAAACTTATTCCACTCCTTATCCTACTTTTTCAGATAAGTTCATTTCCCCTCTTTCCCCTTCTTCTTCTACTTCCCCCCTCTAGTCTCTCTCTCTCCAACTCCCTTTCTTTATCCTTCATCCCCTGAGGCTCTTTTCTTGGTCTCTTTTCTAGCACCTCCTCCTTTTGCTCTTCCTTTAATGTTCCCTCTAGTTCAAGACCACTACCCCCACTCTCTTCTGTTTTGGGAAACTACATTCTGTCAGGTTTTCTCCCAAGCCTACAATGGAGCTGCTTGTTCGAAACTCTGCTCTCCCTGGGGAATAATAGGATGGCCTGTCAACAGAGGCCTCTGTACCTCTGTTCCCCTCTTTACATACAGTAATGGCAGGAAGATGGTGTTACTTAATGAGGTATGCTGGAGGTGGTATTACCTTGCATGTCAAAGCAAGCAAGCAAAACAAACTCGACAACCTTGCTGGAACTTGATGCTGGGGACATGTTACAGCTCCCTGATGAAAATGTCAAGGTGATCTTTAGGTGGAGAATGAAACCAGGGAGGTATCTAAAGGAGAAAGCGCTGCAGGAATGAGTGACTTCAATTACCCTCACACAGGGTAACTGACATTTGCCATCCACATGACAAAGATATAAAATGTTCATATATAATATACAACTATTCTAAAATGGTAATGGAGCTACTCAAATGTCTTAATCCTAAATGTTATTTAGAATATACACAGGATGTGAGTGTTGATGAACTGACTGAAAACACTGACAACAGCACTTTTTGTAGATAGGAAATGTCCAGTTTCAGTCACATTTGATGTCAAAGAGGAAACTTCTAACAAATGAAGGAACTGGCAAAAAAGAAGTTAAAAGGAAAAATCAAGGGTCAAATGTCTGTAGAATAAATAACTTGGGGTTTGTTCAAAACCACAATAGCAGAAGCTCAGCTATAATGTATACCACAGGCCAAGAAAGATAAGATCAAATTTAAGAGGATGCCAGCATAGTTAATGAACTGAGCCAAGGGAGCTATCAGAGGCAAGGAGGCATCTTTCAGAAGTCTTGTTCATGTAAATAGAACAAAAAGAAACATAAACTTTGGCAATCTAGAAGGACCCAAATCAGAAGTAATTTTTTAAAATGAAGGGTTTCTAAAGGGACTGTTTTCAATACATTGAGAAGAGGCTGGGGTGTCTCTTGAACCACCAATCCAGCTATCATCATCATACAGGATCATCATACAGGATGAGCACCAGCTAGCTGCAAGGTAGAAAATGGCTGCAGAGTTGGCATGTGGTCATAATTTGTCAGGACCAACAGCAGGACCAAAACGGATTTCCTACAAGCATGGCCAAAAATACTGGCACCCTTGCAATTCTGTCAAAAAATGCAACCCTTCTCTCAGAAAGTTGTTGCAGTTGCAAATGGTTTGCTTTGGAACAATACAAAAAAAAAAAAAAAAAAACAGAGAAGAAAAGTCAAATCTGATACAATCCCACAGAGAAACCCCAAAATGCACTGGCCAAAATTATTGGCACTCTGTCTAAATTGTAAGAAATAATTGCTTTTAAAGCATGTGATGCTCCTTTAATTTGTATTTAGACACACCTGTCACAAGTAAGAGGTGTGGGCAATATAGTAATCACACTTGCAACCAGTTAAGATGGAGAAAAGTTGACTCAACCTTTGTGTTATGTGTGACACTAAGCATGGAGAAAAAAAATGGAGTGTAAAGAATTGTCTGTGAATTTGAGAGAAAAAATTGTGGAAAAACAAAAAACAATGACAATTTCAAGGCTACAAGTCCATCTCCAGAGATCTTAATGTTCCTGTGTTCACTGTTCGCAATATCATCAAGAGTTCTACAGCCCATGGCACTGTAGCTAACCTCCCTGGACGAGGATGGAAGAGCAAAATTACTGAAAAATTACAACGAAGGGTTGTTCGAATGGTGGATACAGAATCTAGTTTAACTTCCCAACAAATTCAAGCTGATCTGCAGACACAGGGTACAACAGTGTCAGCTTGCACTATCTGTCGCCATCTGAATGAAAAGGGACGCTATGGTAGGAGACCCAGAAGGATACCACTGCCGACACAAAGGCATAAAAAAGCAAGACTGGAGGATGCCAAAAGTTATGTGACAAAACCACTATCCTTCCGGGAGAACGTACTGTGGACAGATGAGACAAAAGTAGAGCTTGGGTGGCATTTTCTGACAGAATTGGAAGCATGCCAGTATTTTTGGCCATGACTGTAGGTTTTAAACTTTTCGCACTTTTGTTTGGCACAAACCCTAACTCAACAATGAACAGAAACCATGATGAAGAATACTAGAGTACAGCTTGGAAATAATAGGCCACCACAACTTTAAAATGATATATTGTACAGCTGGAAAGTCTTAAGAAAAGGGGAACCTGAATGATCAGGACACTGGAACAAACTCTCTTATGAGGAAAGGTAACAACCTTTGAGGCCCATTCTTGCTAAAAAGGCAAATAAGAATAGAAATGGTAAAGGTTATTCAGTTATGTATGACATTACAATAATGTATGGGGAAATGACTTCTCCCTCCTTCATAACCTTACAAGCCAAGCTCATTCAGTGAAGCTGAATAGTGGGAAATCAAGGACAACTAAAAGAAAGGATGGTACTTCATCACACAGGATATAGTTAAAGCTACGGAATTTATTTCTTGAAGTTATGGCTATGAGTGGTTGGCTTTAAAACGGATTAAACAAACTCATGGATGACAGAGCAATCAACAGGTATCAATCATGGTGGTGGCATATCAACTTATTTCCCCAAGCTATGTGCTTCTTAATGCCAGCTGTCATGTGCTCACTTCTCCCAAAATCACCTACCGGAAAATCCTTAACCACAGAAACTCTTCACTTCTCTCATCTCCTCATATATCTACAACGTGAGAGAAAGACATTGTACTTCAGGTGACCCCATTCAGACGAGGATTGCTACAGTACATTTTGCCTCTAATGCAACTCTTCATACACAGGAGTGTATTTATGAAGCTTCTGAGAGTTTCAGACAGTATAATACTTCTGTGAATGCACAGGATCACGCACCATTTTTAATTGTGGACCTGCATAGTTGTCAGTTTTACATTGCAGTTTAAACATGCTAATTTTAAGCCAATTGAAATGCAGACTTCTGAATTATTAGATATGCTTGAGCACAGCCTTTTTAATTGGGAACCCAGAACTTTGGAATTCTATGCTATAAAAGTATGTTGTACATTTGGGGAAAGCAGTCAAACAAGGTCTTTACATATTTCAGCATCACTATTCACGGTTCTTTGGAAAGTAACCAAAATTAAAAAAGAAAAGAAGTTCCCTGCCCCGATGAGCTTGAATACTTAGAGAGAGAAGACAAACTACGGCTATGACTACATAGTCAAATATTGTGCGATTTGCCGCAAATGTAAAATACAGTGGTACCTCGTTAGACGATGAATCACTATTTCACAGGTTAAAAATTGTCACCAAGGACAAATAAACCTTCATGTGCTCATATACATACTTCATTTGTATTAAAACATGACAGATGGATATGTTTTTAGCATGGGTTTGTGTGTTGTATTGAAATCATAAAGGACAAGCTAGTCTCTGAAGAACAGTGGGTAGACTCAGGCACTCCCTCACTAAATGGATATGAATTTTAAACACATCCATAAACCAAAAACAAAAACAAAGCAAAGCAAAAACCTGGAGTATGTACTTGAAAAGTGAAGGGAGAAAGGAATCCAGGTACCTAATTCTAGTTAACTTCTGACCAGCTTCTAACAGCTACTATATGTGACAGACTTGAAAGCACTAATAAATTCAAGTACTGTACTCTGCAGAACACAATGGAAATACTAAATCGTACAGAAATGTTACCAATGTCCTTTGAACAAAGTCACCATTATGAATGCAAATTAACATATGCCTAGGTTGTAATGATAAAACACCAAAACATCTATAAAAAAATCATAAAAATTGATGAAGCTTCCACTGAACAGGAGCAGCAAGGATTAACTCACAGGATACCAGGTAACACCACATAGGAAAAATTAAAAGGCAATTTCATGCACATACTCTTGGAAATAAGTCCCAAATAAGTACACCTTGAACAGCAACCTGGGGATGGAGTTCTAAACCCTGAAGCACAACCCTTCCCCCGAGAATTACTCTTGAGTATTTTGCTGTTAATCAATTGTATAAATTTATCCACTCTTCTATTAGCAGTAAAAATGAGCACATTTATTGTTTATACATATATTTGTATGGGGTGTGTGGAACAAGCCATTCATTATGACACAAGCTTTGGTGAACTACTTTTTCTGTTGACAAAGCTGGATAAGGATGAAAGGAGTTCAGGCAAAAACAACTAAATGGTAGCATGTTTTCCATCTTTTTACCAATATATTTTACAAAAACAAACAAAAAAAAACATAGACACCTACTAACTCATCTGAATAAATTTACACAGAATTTCACACATTGACCTGTTTTAATTTCCAGCATTTTTATATCCTAATATATTAAAAAGCTGCAGCTAAAAAGATTGCAACAATTACACAAGGAACAATCAACTTTAATTTGCAATATAAAATAAATTATATTCCCTACTTTAAAATGATTTATGTATATTCCTGCTTGATCAAAGCAGGCACAGAACATTTGTTCTGGGCTCCTGGTTAATACTGCTGGTTAATAATGACACATAAATGTGCATTATTTTGATCAGAGTATGCTTGGGCTTGACTCATTCATCACAACAGGCGTACAGAATCATGTATAGACCTTACACTACTACCTTTCCAGGACACTTTTTAATGAGTTCCACTCATCAGCCTTCAATAACAGAAGGTGAAGTATTTCTGCCATGTTATAAAATTTATGAATGAGATATTACTGCATAGAAAATAGAATCTCTTTCAGGGTGGATAAAAATCAATGTTTTTTTTTTAAAGTTTTAAACCAGGATTTAAATTTAAAAAATCTATTTTTTGATTTAAATTGTCACAAAATCTGATTTATTTGATTTAAATTGATTTGATTTGACTTAAATCAAATCCACTCTGCTTTCTTTACACTTCTCAAATTGTAAAGCACTCACTTTTTCATATCTAGCTGGATCATTTTCAATTCTCCTCACTGAAACTGAGGGAGCTATTAGCATTATTGCACAGGACACAGAACCAGTTCCTTTCAACACCATCAACCACAAAATTACATTGTTTTGACATCAAAAGCCCTTTTGTACTTGATATAATCTATCATCCTAAGGGTTCTAGCCAACTGTTCCTTTGTCAAATAGATTGTTTTTTGCCAGTTTACAACCAGTGGGGCAAAATCAAAAGACTTTCAGAGAGTACACCTGGGGATTTGCTGACTGTCTGGCAACCCAATCACGGCTTTTCAAACAAGCAAAAAAACTGCCAACTCTGGGTGGCACTCTCATCTGTATACAAATGCCAGGGATCCCTGGAAGGTGCAAATGAGTTCTTCATCAGTCAGCCTGACCTGCACCTTCAAATCACACCTTCTGAGATGGTTGCCTAGAGCAGCAAAATGAGGGGCAAGTGAATCATATTCTTTCCTTGTTTTTCCATCTCCTCTTCCTTGGGTGTATTTATGCACAGTTCTCATTGTTTGTGGACGGGTTCCTGAAGTATCATCATTTTGAGCATGACCATCAGAAATAAAGTGAATGACGGTCGGTTAATGTTTTGTCATGGAAGATAGTGGTTGGAAATTGGTCTCCTGGTGGTTGGGTATGTTAGGCTTGCCTACAAACAGAAAAAGTCCATGCTTTTATCTTTGAAAGAGAGAAAGCTACTTCCAGCTACTTATGCAAGCAACCAACAGGCATCATTGTTTACAACGGTAGCTTTCATATTAAGTAAGTAAGCAAGCAAGCAAGCAAGCAAGCAAGCAAGCAAGCAAGCAAGCAAGCAAGCAAGCAAGCAAGCAAGCATTTATTTACGGTTGTTAACTCAATCTTACATAATACTAAAAGATATAATACAATAAAATCTTATAAAGATATATTAGTAAAAAGATACACAGTTTACATAATAAAACCATTTATAAATAGAGCACTATGTCTGGTTTGCGGAACTAAAACCTCTGGCAATCATACATCTGCGGGTGAGCATAGCAGCATTACAGAATCTGGCAACACAATTTGCGGTCTGTAATGACCTGTCCGAAAGAAGTAGCTTGACACAGTATTCAATGGGCCTCCCTGGGATATGAGGATTTGCCTTATCAATTCAAATTGACTCTGCTGCTTTATATGGCAATGTAATAAAAGGAGAAAGTGGTGCATCCTCACTAGTCTTCTGCATGCCCTTATTGAAATCATTCTGATAGCTACTGAACCAGCTGAACTCATTAACTCACAAGAGGATTCACTTATCAATTCAATAAAGCTCAGCTACATTGTAAGGAAATACAAGACTACGACAAAATGGGGAACACTGTATTCTCCCTATCTTGATCTTGGCCTATGACACCCACGGCAAAGTTTGGTTGAATGGACAAGAAGCAGCGTTTGTAATGCTGAAAAACACTTGTTTCAGGATGCATTGTGAAAGAATGTGTCAGCTTCCCATCTCCAGGCTTGAGTTGACATAAGACAGCTCCTGGTTTTAAATTGGTAGACTTTTTATACACCCTCTTACCTATTCTTGCAACAAAGTCCTGGAAAGCAGGTCTAAAACCTGAGCCTGCCAGCCCAACTAACTGTTTGCTTGCTTCAACCCTCAGCTCCACAATGAAAAGGGCAAGCTGGAGGTCATCTGATTCATAGCCATGTCTCTTCAGTACTACTTCCTGATATTCTATTTGGATAAGTTCATTATTATGCAGTCTCATTTAAAAGAAGAACAGTGAGCACTGAACTATCAGCCAGCCTACGCTTTTTACATGAGGCTTTAGATTGTTTTCATTTTAGGGATATATATTCAGAACAGATGACATGACTCTGAACTGTAGCTGGGATCTGCAGTATATCAGAGGTTAAATAGAAATGCTGCAGCTTCCCATTTAAGAGGATATAAATTAGCTCTTTAAAATGCTTTGGTAGCAAGCTCATGGAAGCCTGTTAGTAAGTTAAGTACCCTCCTTGACTGCACACTATAATTTGATGAAGAGGCTTGAGGACATTAGGAAAACTGAGAGCAATATCATCAGGAGGCAAGATTCAGTTATGAGTTTAGACAAGAGATGGGGGTATTCGTATACGAATAACTCCCCATGGGTGCAGATAACGAGGGTCCGCCCCCCTGGGGCCAGACCAACCACTCACGATTCCGCCGCTGCCACGAGCTCCGCTATGCCTTCCAATCTCTCCATTGCTCGTGATGGATCAGCCACTGCGACCTGGCAGAGAGGCTCGTCAGCCCGCCTTCTGCCAGGAGTGGTTAATCCATTGCGAGCAACGGAGCGATAGGAAGGCACCGCGGAGATCGCAGCAGCAGCGGAATCATGAGTGGTTGGTCTGTCCCCAGAGGGCCGGACCCTCATTATCTGTACCTGTGGGGGGTTATTCGTATACAAATACCCCCATCTCTAGTCTAGACTCTTAGCAGGGTCACACAAGTGGGAATGGTCAGAGATGAGACACCAAACTAAGATACAACCATCCTTTCCAAAGATTAATAACTGCATCAACGGAACAGAATTGTTAGTTTCAACAGTGATGGGGCAAAGAAATTATTCAAAGGCAGCTGCTAGGCATCTGTAACAGTGAAAGGTGTTACTGGCAATGTTCCTTTCATATAGAATGCTATTGCACACAAGCTAACTTTTGTTAGTACTGTATAACAGAAGACAATCATAAACTACTTTTGAATATTTTATGCATCAAACATCCTATAACAAAACAATGCAAAATGAAACTTGAGATAATGCTAGAAGATGAGATTGCCAGGTTGGAAAGTTACTAATGAGAAGGAACACAAAAAGGTGTAAGTATTAATAGTGGTGTTCCTAATGAAGTAAGCTGAAGAGACATCTAGCTTCTGAAGGCCACAGAAACCAACAGAAAGCAGTTTAGGACCTCGATATCTGACAGAGCTCCTTCTCCCACCCAGTTCTGCCAGAGTCACTCATTCCAGTAAGGCTGGGCAGCTGAGGGGCTAATGCCGAGGGAAGTCCAGAAGAAAAGAACAAGGAGTAGGGCCTTCTCGGCAGTGGCCCCTCGCCTTTGGAACAACTTGCCAGTGGAGATCCACCTGGCTCACTCTCTGCGTGTCTTCAGGAATAAACTTAAAACCTGGCTATTTGGGCAGGCTTTCCCTCCTGCCATATCATAACTGCCATATGTTAATTATTTAAACTTCGCTATCTTGGACTTTTTGGGTTTGGGATTTTACTGTTTTTAAATTCGTAAACCACCCAGAGTAGACCCTTGGTCTAGATGGGTGAGATAAAAATCAATCAATCAATCAATCAATCAATCAATCAATCAATCAAACAAACAAACAAACAAACAAATAAATAAATAAAGCCATAAGTTGCACAAAGCATATAATTGGAAGCTGGAATGTGAGAAGGATAAGTCAAGGTAATGGTAAAACAGGAAATGGAATGTTTAAGCATTGTAATCCTAATGTGAGCAAACTAAAGTAGACTGGACTGTGGCATTTTTAATCAGTCTACAGTATTTATTTAACTCTGGAAATGACAAACTCAGAAGAAATTATGTGGTTCTAGCAATGAGGCCACAAGCAGTTAATATACTGTAAAGTTTGACCAAATAATAGCAATCACACCATATGGAAAACCTAGCAACATCACCACCATTAGTCTATGTTCCACCCAAAGGCGCTGAAGAAGATGAAAATGTGTTATATAAATGCCAAAGAGGAAATTTATAATACAGTATATCAAAATAGGATGTGATGATAACTATGCATGATTGGAATGCAAAAGCAGAGTCAATCATGGTTGGAGAATCTGAGCAAGGAGTCAGAAACAAAACAGGAGAGGGATTCACAGAATTCTATACATTATAAATGCGTGCTTCAGGCAACTGAAGAGATGATGGTACACATGGATATCACTAGCTGGACAGGATACATATTTGGAAGCAAAAGACAGAGAAGCTCTATTCTCTTTTCAAAAACAAGGGAAGAAATGAATGCTGGTACTGTATATCACAAGAACTGTTAATATAACAGAAGAAAAACGCTAGAACAATCCTACTGTCAAAATATATGTGTTCACGAAGGCTTTCACGACTGGAATCTAATGGTTGTTGTGGGTTTTTCGGGCTTTTCGCCATGTTCTGAAGGTTGTTCTTCCTGACGTTTCGCCAGTCTCTGTGGGTGGCATCTTCAAGGGACTGGAGTAGGAACTCTGTCCAGGAACGTCAGGAAGAACAACCTTCAGAACACGGCCAAAAAGCCCAAAAAAACCCACAACAACCATGTCAAAATATAATTTAAACAACATTTACAAATAATTTAAAGACCATGTAAAGAGATTTATACTCTTACACTGACTGCGAAGTAAAAGAGCTATGACTTGAAACCAGAGGTATTATGGGGGGGGGGGGAATGCAAAAAAGCTACTCCTTTAGCAAAAAAAAAAAAAGAGGAAAGCCTCAGTGCATGACCACATAAAGTCTTAAAGCTATTAACAAGGGTTGATGATTCAAAACAATTACTGATGAAGGTAAGTAAAAAGACAAAGCACAAAAGCAGGATTGCAGCTAGACACTAAGAAGGCAAAAACTATGACTAATGAAAAATTACATAACTTTGGTGCTCACAGTGAAGAAACTGAAACTGTTAAAGACTGTATGTCTCAGCTTGATGGTCAATCCAAATGATGGCTGCAGCTAAGAAAAAAGAAAACTGAGATTCTAATAGCCAGTTATACAGAAATGAGAAAGACAATCACTGAAATCCAAACCAAAATCACTCTTGTATGGTTTCCACAATTACCATGTATAGTTATGAAAACGGGAAAGTGAAGAAAGGTGACATGAAAAAATTGATTCATTTGAAACATAGTACTGGAGGACACCTTTATGGGAACAGTGAACCCCCAGAAAGACAAATAAGTAGACACTGGATCAAATCTAGCCTAGATTATGTCAAGAAGGAAAAAATGACAAAACTTACACTTCCATACTTTGGGCACATCATGAAAGACAATTCACTAGAAAAGACAATAATGCTTGGAATAGTTGAAGACAGCAGGAAAAGAGGAAGACCAAATATTAAATGAACTGACTCAATAAAGGAAGCTATAGCCTTGCATGATCTCAGCGGGACTGTTAATGCTGGGACTTTGGGACATAAAAGTGCAGTCAGTCAGTCAGTCAGTCAGTCAGTCAGTCAGTCAATCAATCAATCAATCAATCAATCAATCAATCAATCAATCAATCAATCAATCAATAATGACAGCATCTTTTGGGAGTCAGTAATTCAAAAACACCTGATGCAGCATAATAAGAAAAGCCTGAACTCTCACTAGAAGTTAAAGTGACTAAATTGAAACAATCACACTTTGAATGTTTCATGAGAAGACAAGATAATGAAAAGACGAATAATGAAAAGAAAACTGGAAGGCAGTAGAAAAAGTTTAAGACTGAATATAAGATGTATTTATTCAATAAATGAAACCACAGGCTTGGGTTTGCACAATATGAGCAGGGCTGTTCACGCTACAACGTTTTGCAAATCATTAATCAAAAGGTCACCATACCTTAGAAATTACTTTATAGTGAATAACAACATAAAACTGTGTTTAAGAACATAATACTCATTCTTAACATTCATCCAGAGCTGCATGTGGTTTTGCTTGTCAAGCCAGTTTCAAAGGCTAAAAGTAAGTCGCAACTAGAGCAGGCCCATTTAATCAAATGAACTTAACATAGTTGTTGACTCACCAAATCTCCACTGATTCAGTGGGCCTACTCTAGTTGCAACTTATTACTGGACTGCAGCCAAGAGAAGCACAACAGACAAAACTGTTTCAAAAATAGGCTGAGACCAAAGACAGACACTCCAGGGCAAAATAAGGCTCAGAAAAGGAAGAAGCCCTATTCAATATATGTTTTATCTTCCACTTGACAAAACTACTAAAAAGCATGACAGGAACTTATCAATACATATTGTTAAGAGTTTCCTGGTTTCAGAGGTGTGCAGTTCCCAGAAGATCAGAATTAGCTATATAGCTCCATGGAGACCATTCAGCATTACTGGGGTATTGTTTAAGAAACAAACACATTGTGCTTCATGACTTCGTTTCTGGATTTACTTGTAAGCCATTTTTCCCTACTAGCAATAAACAATTCCAATTAAGCTCCTGTCCTAGTCCAATAGCTCAGAATGGGGTGGCACAATATTTTAACCTGACACAAAGAAGTACAACCACCACTACCAGCTGTTTCCTTAGCTCTGATTAGATCTAAAATAAGATATATTACATCAGTGAATTATTCTGCCAGTAGACATTAATTTCTCCAAGAGAAAGAGGTGGAATATTCTGGAGTGTGTGAGTACTCTGATGAACACATTGTTCATTATTTCATATGGGACACAAGCAAGGTGTTTTAAAAACTTCACTGTTGCTCCACAGTAATGGAAAATGTACCCTAGAACAAAACCTCCACTCCCTTTTAGATACATATGACAAGGAGAACTCAGCTTGGTGGGAAAGATTCTAGGGGGATGTTTGCCCAAAATTGAGACATGTTATAGGGATGCAATTCCAAGAATCCTCCGGCCAGCACAGCCTCTGTCCTACGTGTTCATTATTCAGATCCATCCAACTGTTCAAGGTTTTTGTGGATTCTTGCAGAACATAGCCTGAGAAGGAGTCCATCTCTGAGCAGCTCAACATGTTCCTCACTACTGTCCATCCAAGTGAGTGGGTGTCTTACTATTTCTTAGTTTAACTTAACTCTTAGGCAAGAAGCACTGTCAGAGCTTCACATATGGTTCAGGCCAGGAAAAGAAGATCAAATAGATCTGGTCACTTCTCCTGACTCTTTTTATGAGCATAGATACAGTGGTGCCTTGACTTAAGAAATTAATCCGTATTGGAACGGTGACCGCAACTCAAAACTTTCGAAAATCAAAGCAAAATTTCCCATAGGAATGCACTGAAAACCGATTAATCCGTTCCGGCTGTTTTTTGTTCTTATATAGAGGCGCCGTTCTGTACTCTATTAATCTGTACTCTACCACTAGGGGGAGAATTTTTCTTCTTTTGACCTAAGATGAACTTAGGTTAAAAAAAAAAGGGCAAGAAAGGAGGGGGGAGGGAACACCTTCTAAACAGAACACCTTTTAACCCAGGCACCTTTTAAACAAAACCAAGCACCTTTTAGCTTTAAAAAAGGGCAGGAAAGGAGGGAGGGAGGGAGGGAGGGAGGGAGGGAGGGAGGGAGGAAAGAAAGAAAGAAAGAAAGAAAGAAAGAAAGAAAGAAAGAAAGAAAGAAAGAAAGAAAGAAAGAAAGAAAGAAAGAAAGAAAGAAAGAAAAGAAAAGAAAAGAAAAGAAAAGAAAAGAAAAGAAAAGAAAAGAAAAGAAAGAAAGAAAGAAAGAAAGAAGGTCATCACTGGGGCACACAGACTCCTCAGACAAAGGTTTGTGCTGTTAAGCACAAAAAGAGATTAGAGAATGAGAGAAGACAAGGGGAGAGAGTTTGGAGACTAAAACACACGTTAAACCAACACAATTTACAACACATTTTAAACCAAGCAACTTTTAAACAAAACACATTTTAAAATGAAACTAGCAACTTTTAAACCCACCCACCAACATCTTTGAAAACAAAAGAGAGGTCACAGTACACAAACCCTAGAAGCCACAGAATCCAGCAAGCATTATTCTAGCACAGAAGTCCTCATCACAAAAAGAGAGCATAGATGGAGAGAAAGAGAAGACAATGGGGATGGGGAAAGAGCCTTGCGTCTACAGTAAACTCCATTTTAAAACCTGCCTGCATCAACCAGCGCCACGGCCCCTCACAGAATATTTTCTGCTTTTAAAAGAGACAGACCTTGGAGCCACATTTTAAACACACACATTTTAAAACAAAAGAGAGGTTGCAGTACACAAACCCTAGGAACCACAGAATGCAAAAATAAATAAATTTTACATTTTAAAATTACAGTCTAATATTCACATTTAATTTAAATTTAATGTTACAGTCTACTTTTCACATTTTAATCCACACTGCAAAACCCATCAGAGCACAGAAACATAACCCCCACCTAGCCCTAACCCCCACCAAGCTGCAAAAAACCCTGTTCAGTACAGTACTGTAAATACAGTGTACTCACCCAGAACAGGCAATTTGTTTTTTTTAAAGTAAAAAAACAAACAAAAAACAAATACAGTCCATACAGTACAGTACCAGGTAGTAGGCAGTCTGAAGTCTCTCTCCATATCCACACTCTTTAACCACTGGGGCGAGCAAGGTTAGCAGATAAGCAGCCTCTTTGCTGGCCAATGGTTAACAGAAAGTTCAAATTGCATGCTTTCCCCACCCCCCATGGTTTTTTCATCCGTAACTTGAAGCTCCAGCCGTAAGTCGAAGCAATATTTTGCAGCCGGAGCTTTTTGTAACTCGAAAATTTCATAAGTAGGGACGTCCGTAAGTCGAGGCACCACTGTATTAAACCAGCAGCCAGGCTTTGGGAGAGTTTTGTGCTGTCTTCTTCAACTACTTCATCAACCACAAATTAAAAATGAAATAGCTTTATTAAGATCACAAGTGGAAACAGAAGGAAAGAGAGAAGCACAGACTAGTATATAAGAAACAAAGGGGTTTACAAGGGTTAGTACAAAGAAGCCAGTACCATTCATTTCCTCTGGGGGTGCTCTGGGACAGCCTATCCCTACAAGGCGGAGTGGGGAACCAAACTTCCAACCCCTGGTGCTCCACCTCACTGAGCTATTCAGCCCAACAGTCACATGTGCTACCATGGGTATATTTTCCCATGTCATTGCTCAGCAAGTTAGTCAAATGGATATTTCATTTGTCAAACGACATTTCAGCCCTT
This sequence comes from Pogona vitticeps, assembly GCF_051106095.1. NCBI lineage: Eukaryota > Metazoa > Chordata > Lepidosauria > Squamata > Agamidae > Pogona > Pogona vitticeps. The sequence continues at coordinate 89,906,279 of NC_135785.1, read as the reverse complement.
GGACCGAATCATCAGCTCAATTGCCAATCCAAATCCTAAATGCTAAAACATAACTCTGATAACATCAGGAGTATGGCCCCTAGTTTGCTCTTCAAACATCTAATATAGAGGGTATCATAGACATCCCTAGAGGAAGGGAGCAATGTTAAAAAAATAACAACTTTTAATAGGGAACAAATGTAGTTGAAATAGAAGTTGGATCCTTCAGTTTAATATGACAATGTGGGTCTGGGCACACTTGTCCAGGATCCATTTTGACATCAGGGATGTAGCAAATTCTACATAGAAAAAGAAGCAGTTGAGGACATGTTTCACTGGCAACTATGAACCTTCAAAGAAGGTGGGAGGAAGAGGGGAGAACAAAGAAAGATCATTCTGGTGAGCAAACTCTTACAGGGAAGCTTGCATGAGCAGATTAACATTGATAGCTTAATACTAGTGTCAGGGACAGGAGGAATCAAGATGAGGGCCACCTTGGTTCCATTTATGGTTCCATTTGTGATGTTTTACTTTTATTAATATAAAATCTCTATTAATATTTTACTGGTGGCTTCTTATCTTTTATAAAAAGAAGTACAAATACTGTAGGCGACACAGGAGGAAGCAAAAAAAATCTCAATGATTTTCCACTCCAAGTATTGTCTCAATATACTTCCCCATATGAACTGGCAACTGTGGTTTGTTCCTACTCCCTCCCAACTGGAAATCCTATTCAAACTATGCTTTCTAAATCTTATTTGGAGGATAAGTACAAACCAAAATTGGCTAGTTCAGATATAATGGCAAACTACGGCCTATGCTGAACAAAAAATTCTAGAAACAAAGCAGAAGAGGAAAATATTTTGTACCTCTACCTAAAGCTTGCTCATGAAGCACCAAACCATAATTAGCCACTAATATGAATCTCAAGGCAGCCTGACCAGCCATTCTAGCAAATAAACCACTCAAGCAAAATTTATAATTCATCACAGATAAGCATCTAACTGCAAGGCTGCATAAAATCTAGGTAATAAAAAACAAAAAAGGAAGTTAGGGTGTGCCTTGCCTACAATAACATACTCCTTGAAGTAAGGCCGTGAATTTATTACAATTTCTAGCACTAGAGACTGTGTGTGTGTGTGTGTGTGTGTGTGTGTGTGTGTGTGCGCGCGCGCGCTCACGTGTGTGCACGCACATGCATGCATTCACCCATTTATATCTATTCTAGCACTTGTGCATTGTATTGCAAAGTGACTCACATAATAGATGATTACATGGAAGCACATAACCTCTCCCACTAGAATATGTGCTTGTTTTAACACCATGTACTAAATTATGCACATACTATGAGGACTTTCATGCTCACACAAAACATGAATACATACAAGAGGCTCTCTTTATTGTTTTGATGTTCTTTTGTCAATTAACAAAGTCTCATAAACACAAATGATGTGGATTCAGGAAAGAGTTTTGTGTTTTTCCCCTCTTTCGTTTAACCATTCTTTCATCCCTTGTCTGCCAAATTGTCAGGGAATTATTTCATCCACCAGCATTGTAAGGGTTGCTGTCAGCAGCCAATCAGGATATCTGAGGGAGCAGGAATCTTGAAGCTGTAAAAACGCCTTTTTTAGTCTTTTTTGTTTGATTTGTAGATAATTTCTCTTCTATTTCTTTGCATTATTTTTGTTCTTAGTGCCAGTTTGCCTTTCTGGGATTATTTTTTTTTATCTCCCCTTCTCCAAATTTTTGGGGAGTCTTTTTCCTCTTTGGTCTTCCTTTCATGGATTGTTTTTGCTGCCTTCCTACTGCTGGAGTTGAAAAGAGAGAACATGACATGGCAAAGTAATATCTCCTTATTTCAGTCATTTTGGTTGAGGGGAGGCTTTGGTTGTGTTTTTGCCTTTATTTGCTTTTCTTGGGTTTTAGAAGAGAAGGCTGTGTTGTGGAGGGTTTTCTACTTCTCCACCATAGCAAAGACCTTGGAGCACCAATGACTTAGAGAATAGGGACAGTATGTTCAAAGCACATTTCAGAAAACAATATTTGCAATACATGGATGACACCTGCCTTTCCCAACATAGTGTAGGCTACAACTCCCATCATCCCCAGGTGTAATGGTAGGAGTCAATGTGCATTTTATTCAGACAGTAATAGGTTGAGGTTAGAAGAACCAAGGATCTCGACAAATTACATGGAATACATTTTTCAAAATTAGATAGAATGCCAACCAAGGTTAAAATTTTTGCCAGTCCTTTGAATAAATATATAAAACTTGCTGTCCTGAAAAGGCTTGATGAAACTGATCATGATTTCAACTTATTAGCACATATTTTTGAAAAACACGTAAGTTTGAAAAAATAGGAGGAAGAATAATCTACCACGAATTGCTTAAATGTAAAAGAAAGAAATGGCCGTGTAGTAGCACAGTACTGAACTGCACTCAATCAATGCTTTGTTTCAGTGACAGTATGGCGGAAAAGAAATCCTAGGAATTGCATCTATAGCCCTTCCTTTCCAGGATTCAGTATACTGCATGCAGGCACAAAGACACGTTCTCAATACCCACTTTCTGGATTTCCCAACATAGAAATGCTACACTGAAAAGTCTACCCTTTTTATACTGTTAGCTGATGAATGTAAATCATGCAGTGTTTACAATCTGACAGTGATGACTAGAACCTTTCTGCATCTCCTGAAAACAGAAAACAGTGTAGGAATTATTACACAGAGGAAACCCACCTGTCACTAATCAGCTATAAGCTTGCCGGATGTCATAACAGAAATCAGAAAATGCCTCTTCAAAGCTTCAGGAAAACAATGTCAACAAGATATCAGAGGAAGAGATATCAGTGAAAAGGTAGCCAAATAGCAGATTCCTTGAGACTCAGCTGAATAACTTTCCAAGCAGGTTGGCATAATTAATAAAAATCATGCTCTAGTATCAAAAAGATTAAGAAAGCAAGACTTGCCAGAAGTGTAACATTTCCCATCTCTGCACCACAACCCTGAGAGTACCTACAAGAAGAAGGATGGGTATGCTACCTTTATACTCCATTTCCTTTCTCTTTACCTCTCATGTATATATTGCCTCTCCCATTTCCCAAAAATGATATGAATCTTAGTGCAGTATGTTATCTGCACATTGATATTCTGGGAGAAGTTAGGAAGTCAGCAATATTACACCTGAAACAGGTGAAACAGTTGTTTTTGATAATCTACATTTTTACTGCACAACTGTTATTTTCCCCTGTGAGTCATGCAAGAAAGGGAATCATCTAGAGGAGTGTAGCTAATGATGATGCCATGCAGCTTGTTCCTGGATTATGATGGACAAATACAATTAATGTCCTAACACCTGATATGCAAGCCATGAAATAATACTGTTGATGCAGGAAGCAATTTAACTTCACCAATTATGAAACTGTTTCAGCAGAGATATTGTCAATGCTTATTGCTGGATTAATGTTCACTTCTGTTCTGGTCATACTCTAAGCAAACATGAGAATTTTAAATGTTCAAGACCGAGATACAGTAGTGGTTTAATTTTTAAAAAATCGCAAGCAGACCATCATATCCAATCTAATAAAGCTTGGCCCCCTAAATAATTAGCAAAATTTCTGGGAAGTTACATGTAGATATTAGAGGCAATGCAGATGAGAGGAACAACAGTCATACGCTGAACGGTCAGACTGTAGAATATAAATCGAATCAAGATGGTGACTTGATAGCAGGAGTGTGTTTTTCCTCCTGCTGGGTCAGCTTTTCCCTTTTCTTTTTGGTCTCTTCTCTTTTGCTTTATTTGTTTTTCTTTGTTATTTGCCTCCCTCTTTGATGCAGCTGATATCACCGGGGAGAAAGAACAACAATACTGGAGAGACAGAAAAACAAAGAACAACAACCCTTGAGGAAAACAGGCAGGCAGGCTGGAATCTAGTGAGCTTTTTAACTTTTCTATCTAACTGGCTTTGCTTACCTGCCTGGCCGATGCCTCCCATTGGAGCCTCCCAGTGTTTCTCTTGCCAGAGATTCCCTGTTTTCTGGAGCCTTTTCTGCCTTGCTGCTAGTTTCCGCTCCCCCGCTCGGCGCTGAGTTTGCTAACACCTAGACCATGATGGGGCTTGGGACTTTGGGCGTCATTACTGCAGATTTTGTATGTTGCCACTGCTGGACCCGTCATGGTTACTCTGCTTTGCTTCTAGCTGGCTTAGAATTCTTTATCAACACTGGGACCAGGGACGCGGTGGCCAGCTTGCTGTTGCCGGCATGGGAGCTTTCGCCTGCAGTACTGAGGTTCGACGAGCCAAGCTTGTTGCTGCTCGGATGCCTTGTTGTCCATTGCGAAGGCCGGGTTGAAGACTGGGTCGCGGCTTGAAGCTTGAGCCTGAGCTCTGATGCTGGCTCCACCATTGCCGGCCCATGCTTTTTGCGGCACGACCTCATGGACAGTGATATCGTTGGCTCTGAGCCCTCAGTGCTACCAAGGAGCAGAGCGCCAGGCAGAACGTCAAGCTTCCAATGGAACGCTGTGCCGCCAACGGATTGCTGAGTCCTGGAGGAGAGTGGTTAAGTGATGGTGGCAACAATAACAGAAGTGGGAGGAGGTGAGAGGAACGAGCACCGATCAGGCTCTCTACCTCGGGTGCCTGCCAGCCAAAAAACTCTATTTTTCACATTGCGCCATCACCTCGACCCCAATCGCCTCAGACTTTCTACCTCAGCTCCAACTTCCATCTGTCCCCCAATTGCCACCCAGGCTGGCCTTGGCCAACGGGAGCTTCAATTTATCTGGCAGTAGGAACAGCAGGGGACCAGGACCCGAGAGTAACAACTGCAGATGTCAGCTCAGATGTGAGGCCTGGAACTGTCTCTGGACGTGACCGGGGCATATGTGATCTGGGTGGGGGGTATTCTGTTTTGTCTCTCCCCTCTTCTAAGTGTTAATTTTTAGTTCCTTATGTTATTAATTTAATTTTATTGCATTTATTATGTTATGGTCTGTTTGTCTGATTGTTTATTTGACTTGATTTGTTAATCCTTGTTATTATTTATTGGTTTTTTAATTGTTAATATTTAGTTTCTTTTTTCTTTTTTGTTTGGCATGGAGTGGAAGGCTTGCCCCCCCCCCTCCCGAGGGGGTCTTTCCAACATCAGGGCAATTTCTGGCAAAGGGAGGTATGGCGTAGGTGCAGTAGCCATTCATTCCAGAAGAACAATGAACAGATGATTGAAATCTATTCACTGTTTTGCCACTGCAACCTCCTGCCAGACTCAAGGTAGTCAACTCAGCCAGCCCTGTCCTCCTGGTTATGCAGTCCAACACCAGGGTAAACTGGAGGCGGGAAGTAGCCATTGTGTGCAAGAACATCCTGGAGGTTGTTAGGCACTCTGCAGGTCTAGAGGTCCTCCATGTGTCGATTGGGGCCATGAATGGTATTGGGATCTTGCTGGGTTACTGCGCTCCCTGCAACCCAGCCATTTCCTTACCGGAGCTGGTAGACTTCATCTCTGTGGCACTGTTGGGGTCCCCGAGGCATCTGGTCTTGGGTGATTTCAATATATATGCGGAGGCAGAGGTTTCCGGTCCAGCTCTTGAGTTCTTAGAGACCATGGCCTCCATGGACATGTCCCAACATGTCAATGGCCCCACCTACATGAGTGGCCACACACTGGACCTGGTATTCTCCACCAAGCAGAGTGAGTGTGCTCCGATGGCGACTAATCTAGCGTATGGTCAGTTCTAGTTAGGCATCCTTCAGTCTCAAAAGACTATGGTACCGTGCTCTGTATGGAGGACTTGGAACAGTGTCTAGTGTGGCTGAGGAGGCCAATTCGAGAGTGACAGTCCCTTCCACACTGAAGACAAATCCAATCTGTCCCCTGTCCAGCTCCCTGGTTTTGCTGCTTTTGTGACTTCCTCTTTGCCTCAGCCTGCTGGGCAAGGGTCTCTTCAGATTGGGAGAGGCCGTGATGCAATGCCTGCCTCCAGGCTGAACACTCAGATGTCAGGGTTTCCCATCTGTTGAGGTCGATTCCTAAGGCCTTCAGATCTCGCTTGCAGATATCCTTGTATCGCAGCTGTGGTCTCCCTCTGGGGCGATTTCCCTGCACTAATTCTCCATACAGGAGATCCTTTGGAATCCGACCATCAGCCATTCTCACGACGTGCCCAAGCCAACGTAGACGTCACTGTTTCAGTAATGTGTTCATGCTGAAAATTCCAGCTCGTTCTAGGACTACTCTGTTTGGAACTTTGTCCTGCCAGGTGATACCAAAAATCCGTCGGAGGCAACGCATATGGAAGGTGTTCAGCTTTCTCTCCTGCCGTGCACAAATGGTCCAGGACTCATTACAGTACAGGAGTGTGCTTAGGACACAGGCTCTATAGACCTGGATCTTCGTATGTGTCGTCAGCTTCTTATTGAGCCATACTCTCTTTGTGAGTCTAGAGAACATGGTAGCTGCTTTGCCAATGCGTTTATCCAGCTCAACATCCAGAGACAGGGTGTCAGAGATGGTTGAGCCCAGGTAAACAAAGTCATGAACAACCTCCAATTCTTGTGTGGAGATGGTAATAGAAGGAGGTGAGTCCACACCCTGGCCCATGACTTGTGTTTTCTTCAGGCTGATTGTTAGTCCAAAGTCTTGGCAGGCCTTGCTGAATCGATTTATGAGTTGTTGGAGGTCTTCAGCAGAGTGGGCAACAATGGCTGCATCATCTGCGAAGAGGAAGTCCCGCATGCATTTCAGTTGGACTTTGGTCTTCGCTCTCAATCTAGAGAGATTAAAGAGCTTTCCGTCTGATCTAGTCTGGAGATAGACACCCTCGGTTGCAGTTCCAAAGGCATGCTTCAGCATGACAGCAAAAAAGATCCCAAAAAGTGTTGGTGCAAGGACACAGCCCTGTTTCACTCCGCTTCGGATGTCAAAGGGGTCTGATGTTGAACCGTCAAAAACTACAGTGCCTTTCATTCCCTCATGGAAGGATCTGATGATGTTAAGGAGATGGGGTGGACATCCAATCTTGGGAAGTATTTTAAAAAGGCCATCCCTGCTAACCAGATCAAATGCTTTTGTAAGGTCTATGAAGGCCACTAAGAGTGGCTGTTGTTGTTCCCTGCATTTCTCCTGCAGCTGTCGGAGGGAGAATACCATGTCAGTGGTGGATCTATTAGCTCGGAATCCACACTGTGATTCTGGATAGACTCTGTCTGCAAGAACCTGGAGCCTCTTCAGCACAACACGGGCAAGCAGCTTCCCTACAACGCTAAGAAGAGAGATGCCACGGTAGTTATTGCAGTCACCCCTGTCGCCTTTGTTCTTGTACAATGTGATGATGTTTGCGTCCTTCATGTCCTGTGGGACTCCACCTTCCCTCCAGCACAGACAAAAGACTTCATACAGTTCGGTGGTGATGATCTCCTTACAGCACTTCAGCACTTCAGCAGGGATGTTATCCTTTCCAGGTGCCTTGCCGGAGGCGAGGGAATCCAAGGCCACTTTTATTTCTGCTAAGGTTGGTTCACTGTCCAGCTCTTCCAAGACAGGCAGGCACTCAAGGTTATTTAATGCTTCTTCAGTTACTACATTCTCTCTGGAATATAGCTCAGAGTAGTGCTGTACCCAGCGTTCCATCTGCTGTGCTCGGTCCTGGATGATCATGCCTGTAGCAGACTTCAAGGGAGCAGATTTCTTCTGCATTGGACCTAAGGCCTGCTTGATACCGTCATACATTCCTTTGATGTTACCTGTGTCCGCTGCTATCTGTATCTGGGAGCAGAGCTGGAGCCAATAATCATTGGAGCATCTCTTGGCAGCCTGTTGGACTTGGCTACGAGCAGCTCGAAGAGCTTGCAAGTTGTACTCGCTAGGACAGGCTTTGTATGCTGCTAGAGCTCTTCTCTTAGCCTCGATGGCTGGCATTAGCTCCTCTGAATGGGCTTCGAACCAGTCAGCCATCTTTTTGGTCTTCTTGCCAAAGGTGGACAAGGCGGTGTTATAGACAGCGTTCTTGAAGTGTTCCCATCGTTCAGGTGCATTTACATTAGCCGGACCTGGGAGGGCTTCCTCGAGTGCTTGGGCGAATTCCTTCACTTTTCTTTGATCACGAGTCTTGCTGATGTCAATACGTGATCTTCCTTCCTTTTTCGTGTGATATACTCTCTTTGTTTGCAGTTTCACTCTACTACACACCAGGGAGTGATCAGTATCACAATCAGCACTCTGGTAACTGCGTGTGATCGTAATACTAGGGAGGCTAGAACATCTAGTGAGGATCAGATCAAGCTGATGCCAACGCTTGGATCTTGGATGTCTCCAGGAAACTCTGTGTTGCAGCTTCGTATTAAAGAATGTGTTGCTGACACAGAGACCAAAATAACAGCAGAACTCCAGCAAGCGTTGGCCATTTTCATTCATCTTTCCAACGCCAAAACGGCCTAGACAAGTGGGCCAAGAATTATGATCAGCACCAACTCTAGCGTTAAAGTCTCCAAGAATGAACAGTGCCTCTCTTTCGGGGACTTTTTTGATAGTAGCTGCCAGATCGTCATAGAATTTGTCTTTCACTTCTGGAGTGGATGACAGTGTTGGTGCATATGCACTAATGAGGGTTACTGGTCCTGCTGGTGAGTGGAGCTGCAGAGACAGGATTCTTTCACTCCCCACAGTAGGTGGAACAATACATCTCAGAAGAGTATTTCTGACTGCAAAGCCAACACCATACTCCCTGGTCTCATTCGATGGTTTTCCCTGCCAGAAAAATGAGAAGTTTTTTTCTTTGACAGATCCCGAGTCTGGCAATCTTGTCTCTTGCAAGGCAACAATGTCCATCTGCAGTCTACTTAGTTCCATGTCAATGACAGCTGTCTTGCGCACATCGTCTATTTCTTGGAGGTTGTCAGGAAAGCCATAGTCAGGAAAGCCAGGGGTCATTGTCCGTACATTCCAGGTGCCCAGCTTAAGGGCAGAAGTTTTCTTACGATTGTTGCATGGTGCACGGTTATCGATCTACTTGTCGGGTTTGACCCTAAACCCCACGCACCCCGTGAAGTTAACAGACCGTGGCGAGGTAGCACCTTACTGGCTGGGGGCTGCCCAGCTTAAGGCGGGCGGTATCTACCTATTGAGGTGCAATGACCTCTCCCACCGTCAGATGGTCAGATCACTGCCTGATTAAATGCAATCTTACAGTGGCTCTTCATACCCGCGGAGAGCAAGGACCTGTTTTAATGGTTCACCCTCAAAGGTTATTGGATCCTATAGGATTCCAGGATACCATGAGAGGGATTCCGGCCAATATGACTGGTGTTCCTGTTGAGATTCTGGTTGATAGCTGGTTTGCTGCTGCCACCAGGGCTGTTGACACAATCGCACCATCTCCTCCCTTGAACCTTGCTTGGCCTGGCTAATCAAAGTAGCCAGGCCTATAACATCCGAATGGGCTATGGCAATAATTAATGTGTCCCTCAAGGAGACACTCATTAGGCCCAGTAGGAAGAAACCGTGCTTAGTGACGGACAATATTGTCGCCAATGTTTCTTTCCTTAGCAAGGTAGTTGAGAGGGTGGTGGCCAATCAGTTGCAGGCTCTTCTGGATGAAACCAATGCCCTGGATCCATTCCAGTTGGGCTTCAGGCTGTGCCATGGCATGGAAACGGCATTGGTCACCCTGTCTGATGACCTATTGAGGGAGCCTGATGGGCAGAATCTCTCTGTTGGTCCTCCTCAATATCTCAGCCGCCTTTGATACCGTCGACCACAGTATCCTCCTGGGGAGGCTCTCTGAGTTGGGAATTGGTGGTCTGGCTCTTGCCTGGCTCCGTTCTTTCTTGGAGGATCATCCCCAGAGAGTGCAGATTGGAGAGAGTTTCTCAGCTCCGTGGAGCCTCAATTGTGGGGTTCCAAAGGGCTCAATCATCTCTCCAATGCTGTGTAACATCTAAATGAGGCTGCTGGGAGGGGTCATCAGGGGATGTGGGGCTCCGTGCCATCAGTATGCTGATGATACTCAGCTCTACATCTCCTTTTTTCCAACAACAGTGGATGCAGTTTCATCCCTTGAGTGCTGCCTGGAGGCCGTTCAGCCATGGATGCAGGAGAATGGACTGAGGCTGAACCCGATCAAGATGGAAGTCCTAAGGGTGGGTGCCCCAAGCATCAGTGGTTTGGGAAACTCCCTCTCTTTTTTGGGGGGGGGGTTACTTACCACCAAGAATGAGGTTAGCAGTTTTGGTGTACATCTCGACCCAGCACTCACCATGGAAACTCAGGTGGCATTAGTGGTCCGTTCCACATACTTCCATCTTCAGCGGATTGCCCAGCTACATCCCTATCTTGATGTGGGGGCACTCACCACTTTGGTCCATGTGCTCGTAGTCTCGAGACTAGTGTAATGCCTTCTATGTGGGGCTGCCTTTGAGACTGATGCGGAAACTCCAGATGGTGCAGAATATAGCTGAGAGACTTCTTACAGGGGTAAAAAGGTACCAACATATTTCTCCCATGCTGGCTGCCTTGCATTGGCTGCCCGTTCGCTTCCGTGTTGATTTCAAAGACTTAATGATGATATATAAAGCCCAAATGATTTAGGAACTCAATATCTGGCACTGTGCCTCCTCCCACCCAGTTCTGCCAGAGTCACTCGTTCCAGCCAGGCTGGGCGGCTGAGGGGCCTAACACCGAGAGAGGTCCGGAAGGAAAGAATGAGAAACCAGGCCTTCTCGGCAGTGAACCTGCCCATGGAGATCCACCTGGCTCCCTCTCTGGGTGTAGTCAGAAGAAAAGTTAAGACCTGGCTATTTGGGCAAGCTTTCCCTCCTGCCATATCTTAAATTCACATTTTGTCATCTTGGATTTATAGTATATATTTATTGGTTTAACTGTTGTTAAATTTGTAATGCCGCCCAGAGTAGACCTTTGGTCTAGATGGGCGGGGTAGAAATCCAATAAAAAAATAAAGTATAAACTCTATGCTGGCTATACAAATTCAACGTCTGTTTAATTCAAAACAATTTAAGAATGTTCAAATGTTTGATTGTAGCTATTATATTACTATTATGCTCTGATCAGTGCCAAGTTTTTATTTCTGAGCTTATCAGTCACTGTATTTTCAGCTTCCCTTGGATACTGAGAATGCATTATTTACTTTTAATAAGCAAAAGGAAACAGTACCAGCCAATTCAATGAAGAATGTCTACTGTAATTAAGCATAACAATAATTCTACAGGTCAGAATGCCATATGCTGACTCTGTCCTTTGTATGAACATTTGGGGGGAAAAACACAGTAGATTGCAATTAGAAGTAAAATGAATCAAATCATACAAGTAAGAAGAGTGAAAAGCAAAATAAGAATTATGCATCTTGTGACAAGACTTTGAGGACTGAGTCCCTCCTCCCCCCCAAAAAAATTAAGCCACATAAAGTCTTCTGAAAGGGCAAATTATCCATCTAAACTTCTGTATGAAATTCATTAAGCATTATTTTTCATCTCCTTACAAAAAATAAAAATTTTAAAAAAATCCTGGAAGTTATGAGCTAAGTTATCCAGCAGAGGGTGCCCGCACTGCTCTATAGAAACCAACAGATGGAATTATGCATGGAATTTCAGAGCTGAGGAATTCAATGATTCATTTGCTGCTAATACAGCACAAACATTTTTGTCTTGGAATCACTTCCAGGAGTTCCCATGCTTCAGATGAAGTAATTGGCATGGTGCAATTACCACATCTCAAAGCATCTCTCATTCAAACAATAAACATGAATTACGCTAGTGATTTCAGAATGAATCACAAAAACTTGCAGAGCCATAAATATTCAAATGCATCTAATGGAACTGAATTCCTCTGCCTAGCACAGTCAAATGCTTTATGCTGATTTTCCCATTCCATGGGAAGACTTCTGCTTCCAATTACTCAACAGAAACAAGAGGCACAAGAGGCTTTTAGAAGATGAAAAATAATTTGTTGTTTTGATGGCTGTTGTTCTTTTCAGGAGATGGAGTGATTCCTGTGATCAGGGTGTTTTTGTTATGGTTGCACTGTTGTGATAAGGGGGCAGGTGATCTGTCACTGTGATGTCATGATCATACGCAAACCTAACCTCTTATTGGGACACAAGGTCTACAGAAAATCCACCCACACAAAACAGTAACTACACAAAACCTCCAACCACCACCCACAGCAAAAAAAGAGGCATAATCAAAACACTGGTAGACTGTGCAAATCGGAAACGTGAATCTCAATTTCTCAGCACCGAACTCAACCATCTGAAGTGGGTCCTACAGGCAAATGGCTATTCCAAGAATGAAATCACAAGAGTCATCAAAATGAGAAAACAACACCGAACTGAAGAAGAAAAACAGCCACCCACAAATAAAGTATTTCTGTCATACATCAAGGGGGTCATGGACCACATGGGGAAACTGTTGAAAAAACACAACCTACAAACAGTATTCAGGCCCACCACAAAAATACAACAGATGTTACGGTCAGCAAAGGACAGAAGGGACCCCCTCACCACTGCAGGAGGATACCAGTTACCTTGCAGTTGTGGACAGGTATATACTGGAACCAAAAAATGAAGCATCCACACCAGAATCAAAGAACATGAGAGACACTGCAGACTAAAACAACCAGAAAAATCGGCAGTAGCTAACATGCCCTAAAACAAGCTGGACATGAAATTCTATTTCAAAATACCGAAATACTGTACTGGACAACACCAGCAATCTATGTCAGACTGCACAGGGAAGCCATTGAAATCCACAAGCACCAGCAGAGCTTCAACAAAAAAGAAAGTCTAAAAATCAACAAAGCCTGGTTCCCAGCACTGAAAAATATCAGCCTGAGAAAAGGTCAATGAATTCTACCCAGCCACAAGGACCGGTGATCACTGCACACAGAAGATTAGCTAATGACACTCATCAATCACAGTGACAGATCATCTCCCCCTTATCATAACAATACACCCATAACAAAAAACACCCTGATCATAGGAATCATCCAATCTGAAAAGAACAAAACCTGATCCCACAGCTACAAATACTCAACAATTCCACACGCTACATTAGAACTCAGAGTTCTAGCTCCTGTCCTCTGAAGATGCTGGCTAGAGAGACTGGTGAAATGTTAGGAAGAAAAACCTCCAGAACACAGCCAAACAGCCCGAAAAACCTACAACAACAATCGGATCCCAGCCATGAAAGCCTTCGAGAATACAATTTGTTGTTTTGTTTCCTCAGGTCATCTACATATCCCAAACAACTAACACTTGGTTCATGCAGCTTTTTAAGTTATACATTTTTGTGATCTAGTGATTTCTGAAATCTCATCTTGAAGGTTATTATAGAAAGCATTGTAGCGGAACCCCCATGTCATGCCTGCCCATCAGTGGAAGCTCAAGAGGAGGAGCCAATGAGGACAGGAGGGGCGGAACCCTAAAGGACAGGGGAAGACAGACAGTTAGAGAGAGACAGTTGGAAATGTGGAATGGCAGTTAGGGTTTAGGAGAGAGAAGAAGACAGGGAATTGAACTGAGAGAGTTAGGAGAGTGATTTGAGAAGGTTAAAGTATATTGAACAAGCAGGAATGAAATTATAAGTACTATAAGATAGATATTGATTAAAAGTAGATAGTAGTTCGGAATAACTGTACTTGCAACCCAATACATAATCAAATCAAACCCTTGTTAATACCTGATACAGTTCATACGTGATTTACCTTTGTGATTTACTTGTCAATAAAAAAAGTTAATTAAACCTCTGATTCCTAAGTTATTCCTTAGCTTTGGCAGCACAAATGTCTAACATATATAATCGGTACTAGGAGGATAATACCTGGTGGCAGCTAGAAGAGAAAAGGGTGTGAGCCTTTGTGAGGGCCAAATAAACAGGGGCAACAAGGTCGAGCGCCACAAGCATATAGTGGGCATCCATCACAATCTTAAGTAAAATTGGTCCATATCATGCCATTACTACAGTAGAACTCTATATCGGCTGGGGATTGGTTCCAAGCCCACCTGTTGATACTGAAAACCATGGATAATAGCGAACGCTCTCTATATAGCTTGGTAAGAGGAAAAAATGGAGAAAAAAACTTTCACATGCATTATGAGAACTGGCTACTAGAGGGCATTTTTAATATTTCCAGACCATGGATAAGTGAATCAATAGATACTGATCATGTGGTTAAGTGGATCATACTGTATTTCACAATTATAACCATATTGTGACTATACAATCAACATATGGGCTTATGGTCAATTATATCACACTAGTGCATAGGTTTACAGGGTTATAAAAATTTATATGGCCACATTACCTCTGCAAACAAATGACATACAGCAGGTAAGCAGAATATCCAAGTAAGAGCCTGACCACACAGGAAAAAAATATATGAGAAACACTACAGGCTTGAGGTGGGCTGATCTGCTTTTTTTCCCTTTGGCCACATAATGCAATAAGAAATGTAAATCACCCCTGAGTTCCATAGCCACAATCTGTAGTTTTTCCTCCCCACCTTCTACTTTTAAAAGTCAAATCTTTTTTCTTTGGTTCAAAGCATATGATCACGTTGAACCAATGTAGAAAGACCAACCAAGCACAAGTGTGCACACACAGAGAGATAGAGAGGATGAGGAAAGCATACATGTGCACACACACGTGTGCACACACACACGCACACACACAGAGAGAGTGCCAGCACTCATCCCTTGCTGCAAAGTCTTTCTCCCAAGATACTTCTTTTTCTTTATCAGCTTATCCTCTGGCAGGGCTCTTGTTTATTTATTAGTAATTTTTTCACAACTTAATGAGCTCTATAGGCTGGCAAGATAAACTGAGGAAATGAGAGATTGAGGAAGGAAAGCCTTCTTAAGGCAGTGCCTTTGAAGCATGCCACCTACAGGTACTTCAAAAAGCACTGCAATTAGAAGGCTTTTTTTCTCTTCTGCCTGGACATATTGAAGAGAACTGAATGCCCCAGTGTGACTTCACAGCAAATGAATTTGAATTAATTTGCATTTCCCTCACTGTACAGTGGGGTCTCGACTTACAAACTTAATCCGTATTGGAAGGTGGTTCTTAGGTCGAAAAGTTCTTAGGTCGAATCTGCATTTCCCATAGGAATGCATTGAAAACCATTTAATCTGTATCTGCTCTTTTCCGTCCATAGAAACTAATGGGAAGCTGCTATTCCGCCTTCTGCCACTAGAGGGGGATATTTTTCTTTTTTCCCCTTAGGTTCAGGAAACGAGGAGGAAGGCAGGGAACAGTTTGCAAAGCACTTTAGAAATTTTTTTTTCAACGAAGCCAATTTTAAATCATGTTTTAAAGCATGTTGTGCTGATTTTTTCAGCACAAAGACACACAGGCAGGCTTTTCAGGTGCTGAGCAAGCCTCCCCAAGCCTCTTCAGAGCTAGCCCATCAGCTGATAGGTGGGGAGAGGAGGGTGCAGGAGCGGGGGGGGGAATAAAAAATGGCTGTCAGGCTCCCTTCTGGGTGTCGGCTTTTAGCTGTTTCCTGCTCTTTTTCCTGCTGTTTGGGGGCTACCAAGGCCTGGTAAGTGACTTTCTTTTATTTATTTTTAAGTTTCTGACCCTTTTTTCCCCTCCAGAAGCCTTTAAGGGGAGGGAGGGGGCACTTTTTTCCTGTACATAACTCGAGGGAAGTTCGTATGTTGAGTTTTTATTTCCCCTATAGGGCAGGTTCGTAATTGTTCGCAAGTAGGGTCGTTTGTAAGTCGAGACCCCACTGCAGCCTAATATGCGCATCTATCCTGAGAGGGAGACAACAGAAGTAAAAGGCCATGATTCAACACCACATGAACCTAGAAGTCCTGGCTTAATATACCACAAAGAGAATAAGGAGCTTGTTCTTGCTGTGTTCTTGTAGTGATCACCCTGCCTATGCATAAGTATGACTGTACTGGCATGCACCAATAAGAATGTTGGGAGGCGGAGCCAGTGGAACATAAAGGGAGGGGTGAAGCAGATAGGAAGGGCAGACAGTCAGTGGGGAATTGAAAAGCAGTTAAGTGTGTGGAACTTAGAGTTAAATGTGGAATAAGTTATTACAAAACTACTGAAAGCTTTAACGTCTTTTAGGAATCTACTTAAGTGAAACTCAAGATTTGAACTGTATCCAATAAACTTGGTTTTGTTAAAAGTTACATGCAGTATGGACCTCAGTCTTTCCAAGTAAATAATGTTTACAGAGATCAACTAGTGACAGCATAAGTAAGAACGTGGTATGGGCCTTAGATTAGTGAAATAATCCAGGGACATGAAATGGTCACATCACAGTTCCCAACTTCAGGGGAGTGAATGTACAAATCAGTTGTCTCAAGCCAATTTTAGGTTTAAACCCAGTTTCCATCTTTGGGTTTTCAGTTGAATTCTTTCATGTTGAAAACCACTGCATTTGGGATGGATGGATGGATGTCTTTCTGCGCTAGTCTGAGGAGGTAAGGTTGGATAATAAATTCCCAGTGTTCTCTACTTTGTATAACCAGAACAAACCCTTGACTGAATGAAGTGATTACAGAGAACTATTTCATTCCTCCTTCTATAATTAAACCATCAGTTTCAGAGTTGATCATCAATCTATTTTTGTCAAGTCAAGAAGATACACTCCTTACATGACCATCTTATGAGTGGAAAGGATAAGGTTTAGATTAGAACATGGGGATGTAAGAAACATCTTCTTCTCCTAAATAGCAAACGCAAAGCAACCAAGACATCGTTCATGGTCTAAAGTTACGTCTTCCCTTCAGATTAAAGATTCCAAATATTAAAATGGGAAATATCCATACTATTCCAGATTAAGGTCATAATGGACAAAATCCAGTTGCAGAATTTTACACCAGGGTAACCTGGATCAGGCCCTGGAAATATTTAATTTAAATTTAAAGTGTCCTATCCCCCCACATCAGATTTCAAGGCTCTTTAGGGCTTTTTTTGTCCTGGGGAAGCCTCTGGGAGCCTAAGGATTTTAGGGCGGGGGAGCATTTAATAATTTTAAAAATCACTAATGGACCACCACCAGCAATCTGGCGATTTATTTTTGTTTTTATCTATTTATAACTATTAAAGGCTTCTTCTCACCATCCCAAGGCTCCCAAAGGATTTGCCACGGCAAAAGGGAGCCCTAAGGACACACAGAATATGAACTGAGCAAGTTCATTTGAAATGGGTGGTGGTGGTGTAGGAAACATTTAATTAATTTAAATTAAATGATTCTTGGGTTAAAATGGGGTAAAGTTACACAACCAGACTTTGTCCAATGAAAATTGAACATTTTCTTATTCCAAATTGCTATTATAAAAATGAATATCCTGCCAAAGCTGTTGTTTTTATTTCAAAATTTACCAATATTGCTGAATTATAAATACTTTGAGGAAGTTGATGTGGTGATTTCAAAGTTTATCTGCCAAGCTTAAAAACCAAGAATAAAACTTAAAGCTCACAGGAATTAAAAGAAAGAGGAGGAATGGGTTTACCAAATGGTTTATTATACTATAAAGCTTCAGCATTGAGCTGGATAAAGGAATGGATTATCCTGGAAGATGAAAGACTTTTAAAATTAGAAGGACATGATCTAAGACTAGGATGGCATGCATATATATGGTACGGCAAGGGTAGAGATCAAACAATTTTTTTTGATCATATAGTAAGGAAAGCATTATACCAGGTGTGGCAAAGATTTTGAGAGCAAATGTATTAAAAAATACTGATCTGGGTTACCCCGCTGGAAGCCTTTACTCAATTGTCCTTAATGATAGAACAATGGAGATACATGCACAAAGAATTATTAACCAAAGAACAACAATTAAAAATACACAACAATTAAAAATACACAAGAGTTGAAGGAGTTGGGATTACAAACAGACTGGCGGACAAGGCTAAAATTAGAATCAAGGTTTAAAAAAAGATAAAGCAGTGGGCTTTTATGAGGGGAAGGTACAGGTGAATGAATTATGGATTTATACTAGTGAGAAAATTATACAGAAAATGTATACTTTTTTGTTGGAACATAACATAGAAGACGAAAGGGTAAAAACTGTGATGATTAAATGGGTGCAAAACTTGGTTACAATATAGATATAGATGAGTGGACTCGAATGTGGAACGAGAATTATAAATGGCTTAAACCAGTAAATTTGAGAGAAAATGTTTTAAAGATGTTTCGTAGATGGTATTATACACCTGTAAAATTAGCAAAAATGGTATCAGGGTCAAGCAACATATGTTGGAAGTGTTCTCAGCAACCAGGAACTTTTTTTCATATATGGTGGGCTTGAGATAAAGCAAAGAAATGTTGGAGACAGATAAAATATATTGCACAATAAATTATACATAAAGAATATATATTAAGGAAAGTTTGAAAATGTTTTACAATTGGGCCCAGAAACAGATATGAGAAGAGAATGCATTAGAGATTAGTACATCACAGTCATGAAGTCAAGAGCTTTTTAGATATGAAAGGAAATATCCCCGTTTATATGTTTTTGTTGTCAATCCCATTTCCCCCCTCCCTTGTTGTTATATAGTTGTCTTTGTAATAGTCAATAGAAAAATAAAATTTAAAAAAGGAAGTAAACTTGTATTTTGCACAAGTTTATACAAAAACATTTTCACAAAAAAGTTTGAACATTCATAAAAGCTCTCATAAGCTTGCCTAGTGGGAGGGGCACCTTTAAAAGTTCTTGACCTATCTGCAATAACAGGGGAAATTTTACACTCCTACTCAGAGGCAATCCCTACTCTGAGTGCCAGTCTTGATTCTTCTGAAATAGTGATACTAAGTGCAGGGAAATAAGTTTTTGGAAAACCCAGCAAACAAACATACATAACACCTTCCAATATACTGTACTTGAAAAAGCATTTTCTGTAAGAAATGGTTACCATCGCTGCAGAAAACCCCACTCATCTAATTCTTCTTGAGTTGCAAAGGGAGGAGTTCCCTGCAGCTGAGGAGGATTACTATAATGGGTTTCTCATTGAACTCTTCATGAAGTGCCACAAAATCTAGAAATAGATCATTCAAGGTTAACCAGAATATTGGAAGCCACACACTCCTCATTAGTGTGACATATCATCACAGGGAGCCAGCTGTGTGCCATATGAGAAAAGCTTTGGGGGAAAAAAAGAAAAAACTACCCTCCTTTAGGAGGCTGCAGCTTTGTAGCACAGCAAGTACTTATATACAAATGAAAGTATATTTGCTTAGCTAATTGAGAGGAAACAACCCCTGTGTTATATCATCTCCGCAGTGGGTGAACTTCAATGACAGAATATTTACACAAAGCCTCACTTTGAAATAGCTACTGTTCCAATTAGAAGGAACCCCCCAAAGCTTACATAACCTTGAGATGCTTCTAACTTTATCTTCAAGCATGTGAACAAGTCCTTATGAATTCCACCATATGTATATTTATATATCAGATACATAGTATAAAATAGGCCACAGGTCTCTCTCTCTCTCTCTCTCTCTGTTAATGAACTTCTAAAACATTGATTACATAAACATCCTAGTAATAGATAGTGTGTGTTGTACGCCATCAATGCAATACTTTTGGTTTGCTTTTTTTATACTTGACTAATGTAATATGTCTACAGGCTGGTGCAGGCTGTCTCTGAAATACAAATACTTTTTCTGTAATTTAGAAGTTAGTTCTTGGTTCTCTTAATATTAACACCTGTGTGCAAAGTTAGGCTCAAAAGAAAATACCACAAAGTACTTTTTTTTGGGTGGCCAGCCTTGGGATTCCCTCCCTTTGAAATGGAAGTTCAAAGCCGAAAAGGCTGCAACCGTAAGCACACATAACAGGGGGGATTACACCAAACACAGAAAGACTTACATCTGAGTAGACACGCATTCTGGAGAAACAGATTTTCATTCAAACTGTGAATGTAAATCACAGTTTAGTTCAACATGTGACAAGTCTTGTATATGTAAGTTTTTGTTATCAGGCTTTAAGAGTAGCAATTGATTTTTCTCTCAAGACCACTGAGAAGAAATTAAGGCAAAATGGAAGAACATCTCAGCTCCTGCCTCATTTTCAAATAAGTCTCCACACAGGGTTCTGCTGCTAGCGATGTCATTTTGAGTACATATTGTGACAAACCCAGACCTACTGGGATCTGCCACACTTAACTAAGCTGCCACCAACCATTCCCTATAAGAAGTCACACAGACCAGGGATGGATTTTCAACAAATAAAAGAATAAGGTTTATTTAAAACAACACACAGGGAAAATAAAATGATCAGGTGAATAAGATATAGTAACGTGGCTTAGTCTCATTCATACATGCATACAGTTTGGTTCACACAGAACCCTTAACTTGAAGCACAGACCCTGAACCTATCAGTTCTGGCTAACCAACAGACACCTGAACCTATCAGGTTGGTACTCTGACACACAGTAGTACCCTGTCTGACACACAGACTCCCACACCAGCTTCTTCTTCCCAGCTGCTGCTTCGTCACATCCCAGCGTCTCTCAGTGTCTCTCAGTGTGTCTTAAACTCTCCACACAGGTCCCACATCCATACACAGTACAGCCCCTCCTCCTGATGTCCCGCCTTCCACTCCCCATAGGATGGAACTTTCCCTCCAAACCCATGACAGACAGGTAACATCAGTGCTGTTATGTAACACCTCCCCTCTTTATAAGTTGTTTTGTAGGGGGAAAGCTAACGTGCTTTTCACCAAAAAACAACCTGTATAAAATACACAACAACAGTTATACATACCATATTATACTTACTCATACTTACATTCTAAGTTAAACCATAGCAAATAGGCATTTAAACATTTACCATATACATTACATCAATTTACCTTTATTCATACAAACCAATTCAAAAACAGGTACATTTTACTTTTTGTCATCATTATATACATATAGTCCATGTTCTTTCGCCGTCTTCAATCTTCAGGTCTTCTTGATAAGGCGTGAGCAACACAGTTCACTGACCCTCTGACCACCTTCACTTCAAAGTCATAGTCCTGTAGGTTTAAAGCCCACCTCATAAGTTTGCTATTGTGGGTTTTCATTGTCTTTAACCATTGCAATGGTGAATGGTCAGTACACAGAATAAAATGTCTTCCCCAGATGTAAGGCTTGGCCTTCTGGATCGCGTAGACTATGGCCAAACACTCCTTCTCCACGGTTGCCAAATGTCTCTCACCTTTTTGAAGTTTCCTACTCAGGTAGGACACTGGATGCTGGTCACCATTCTCATCCTCCTGGCACAGAACTGCTCCTACGCCGCTGTTAGACGCATCGGTGTAGATGATGAACTCCCGGTCGAAGTCTGGAGCACGCAGGACAGGATAGTTGATTAACGCCTCCTTCAACCTCTGGAACGCCGCCTCACAGTCGCTGGTCCACGGGATGCGGTCATCAGCCTTCTTCCTCGTCAGATCGGTCAGCGGAGCCGCAACCTCGCTAAACCTCGGGATGAACTTTCTGTAGTAGCCCACCAACCCAAGAAATGATTTGACTTTTTTCTTGGTGTTGGGTCTAGGCCAATCACGAACTGCTTCTATTTTGGCCTCGAGGGGTTTTATCACTCCTCCCCCTACCATGTGACCCAAGTATTTTATTTCTGGGATACCCAGCTGACACTTGCTCTCTTTGCAGGGCCTAGGCCACAGCACTTCCTCCCCTGGGTTAAAGTGCCTCTCCCTGCCTTCCTGGTCATCCCCAGCTTTCTTTCTGACCTTTTGAGCTTGCAGGGTCTCTGCTGCCAGCTCTAGGTTTCTCTTTAGGTCATTCCTCAAAGAGTCTCTATCTGTCACAACGTCTTGTGGGTCATCCTGGGTGATCTGCTCCCAATTTTGTTTGATCAAATCAAGGGGCCCTTTCACCCTTCTCCCAAATAAAAGTTCAAATGGACTGAACCCGGTACTGGCTTGTGGCACTGATCGATAAGCAAACAAAAGGGATTGCAGCTTCTGGTCCCAATTGTTTGGATTCTCTGCCAAGTAAGCCCTAATCATTCGCATTAGAGTCCCATTGAACTTCTCAGTTAACCCATTACTTTCCGGATGATAGGCAGTGGTTTCCTTGTGCTTAATTCCACAGATTTGCCATAAGCGTTTCATGAGCTTTGATGTGAACGATGCGCCCAAATCTGTGATTATTTCTGAGGCAAATCCCATCCTGGACATATACCCCACCAAGGCATCTGCCACTGTGTTAGTTTCAATGTTAGTCAAGGGTATGGCTTCAGGGTACCTTGTGGCATGGTCCACAATTGTGAGAATGAACCTGTTCCCCCTCTTTGTGGCCTTGGGCAAAGGTCCCACAATATCCACCCCTATGCATTTGAACGGAGTGTCAATCACAGGCAAAGGGCACAACTTTGCTTTGGTCCTGTCGCGGCTATTCCCTTGCCTTTGACACACATCACATTGTTTACAGAACTCCCTGATCTGCTTCCCTATGTCAGGCCAGTAAAAATTCTGTGTGATTCTCTGCTGTGTTTTGTTCACCCCTAAGTGTGCAGCAAACATGTCAGAGTGCCCCCTTTGTAAGATCATGGGGCGATACTTTTCAGGTACCACCAGCTGACTTCTGATCCCATCTCCCCCTTTTGAGATATTCCTCAGGGTCTCTCTATACAAAATCCCCTTTTTCTCTAGAAATCTCACTGGGGTTTCAGGTGTTAGCTGGGCGTCAGTCACCTGCTCAAAACACTTCTGGAGAGTGGCGTCTGCCTTTTGCTCTTGTCCAAATCTGCTGTCTGTGGCTAAGGTTTCCACCACAGCTTCTGAACTCCCCTCTGCTTCCGTCTCTGGCTCATCATTACCCCCCTGAACTGTCCCCGTGGTGGCTTGTGAACGTGTAATCACTAGCACCCTTTTCACATGTTCAGTCAGGTCATTTCCCACGAGCACGGCTGCTGGCAGAGTCGATGAAATCGCTAGCCGCCAAACTCCCCTCCAGCCTTGAAAGTTCACAGGTACCTCCGCTACTGGCAGAGAGATCACCTGCCCCTCAATCCCTGCCACCTTCATGCTCTCATTTGGGATTACATACTCCCTAGGAATAATATCTGGATGGCACAGGGTCACCTGGGAACAAGTGTCCCGCAGCCCCCGATACTGATGGCCAAGTATTCCTACGTCCACCCCTGCTGTTTCAAACAACTGGGAATCTGTTCTCACCAGTAGGCAGCGCCTGACCTCTACAAGAGGACCATTTTCCTCAGCCTGATCAGCAGATGTAGCTGTTCCAGATTGAGTAGCCATGGCAACAGGCTCCCTCAGTGACAATGAGCCTTGCTCTTTCTGGACACAGAACACAGCTTTTGGCTTGGTTCCACTCAACTCATGAGGCACATTTCCTTTTATCTGCTTCCATTTCTCACACCCTGAGATTAGATGGCCCTTTCCCTCACAGAAATAACATTTTCTGCTGTACTTGGAGTCTTTCTCCTCTGGGTTTGGTTTTCCCTCCAAAATCTGGTTCCTGGACTGGCTCTGCCCAGAAGTTGTATCAACAGAATGGCCGCCCATTTTTGGCAGGCTCTGAACTAACCCTTTGGAGTACTTAGGGTCCCATGTTTCCCTCATGTTTTCTTCAGAATAATTCAGGTTTTGAGGTTGTGCCTTAACCTGTGTGCCTTCTTTTGGTTTCTTTTCTAGCTGCAATTTCTTCTCTTTTATTCTCAAATCCAGCTCCTTTTGCTTAGCCTCAAACTCAGCCCTGATCTGTAAAATTTCTTCCTCAGCCCTAGCTTTTATCTCTTTTACTTTTTCTTCAGTCTTATCTCTGATTTCTTTTAATTTAATGTCTTTTTGCTGATTATAATTTTCAAGATCTTGCTCACTTTGTCTGGCCTGAGCCTCATACTTTTCTTTCTTTGACATTTCTTCCACTGATAAATTGTTATTTCTCTTATTGAGGAATGTTAATTCTAATTGTGCCATTCTAATTCTGTGTTCCAGTTCCATCTCTTTCATCCTCATGGCCATTCCCCTTTCCTTGGCATCTGCCTCTGCCTGACTGATTTCAGCTCTTTCTCTTCCTCTTATTTTAAGCTGTTCAATTTGTTCCTCCTTCTCTAGTTCTTTCATTCTGAATTCATGTTCTAGAGATAACTTAAAGTTTCTTAGGTCTCCCTGTGGTTCTCTCACTTCACCCATTTCCCTCACCCTCAGTTCATGCTGTTGGGCTAGGAGTATTTTTCTGAGTTCTGGGTTCTGCTCTCCTGTGCTGTCACCCTGCACTGAGCCAAATTCATCCTCAGAACCTTGGTCAACCTGGGGGTCTTTCACTTCACCCATTTCTGCCATTTGGCTTCGAGTCAAGGGCATAATCCCCCCTCAGAACAGGCTGCTTTAAAAAGTCAAGCCTCAAAATAAAACGACCACTTTTTTCCTCTTTTGCCTCAGAACCAGCTTTCTATAGATTGCTGCTGTTCTTCAGCACTACTTGCAACTGTAGCGAGTTAGAGACTACCCCCCTCTGCTGGGCCTCTCAGCTGGCAGGCTAAATCACTGCTACTACACAGTTTTGCCTCAGCTTTTTTCCCGCCAAAACCAGGCTGCCTCAGAGCACTCTAATCTAGTCCCCAATCTGAGGTTACACGTTCTTCTACTAGCGCACCTCCCCTTGAGGTACACCTAGAAGATTACCTACGTGCTCTCAGATTGTCCCTGACTAGACCCCCCTTGCTCTGGGCACACTTGCCAAGGCTTTGCTGGACCGCTGGACAACTGGACCAGTCGTATCCCACACGCTGGACACCAATCAATGTGACAAACCCAGACCTACTGGGATCTGCCACACTTAACTAAGCTGCCACCAACCATTCCCTATAAGAAGTCACACAGACCAGGGATGGATTTTCAACAAATAAAAGAATAAGGTTTATTTAAAACAACACACAGGGAAAATAAAATGATCAGGTGAATAAGATATAGTAACGTGGCTTAGTCTCATTCATACATGCATACAGTTTGGTTCACACAGAACCCTTAACTTGAAGCACAGACCCTGAACCTATCAGTTCTGGCTAACCAACAGACACCTGAACCTATCAGGTTGGTACTCTGACACACAGTAGTACCCTGTCTGACACACAGACTCCCACACCAGCTTCTTCTTCCCAGCTGCTGCTTCGTCACATCCCAGCGTCTCTCAGTGTCTCTCAGTGTGTCTTAAACTCTCCACACAGGTCCCACATCCATACACAGTACAGCCCCTCCTCCTGATGTCCCGCCTTCCACTCCCCATAGGATGGAACTTTCCCTCCAAACCCATGACAGACAGGTAACATCAGTGCTGTTATGTAACACATATCTCTTGAAAATTGTTGTAAATGAAGAGTAGCACTCTTTGAGAAGGAGGTATGTCTTGCCAAGGAACTCCAACTGCTGATCCCTACAAACAGCATTTTACTGCCCCAACAATTTACAATTTACAACAGTTTACCTTCTAAAATATAAAAACTGAATATTCCAAGTACTCAAACATCATGATGTCATTATGGACAAGACACCCTCACATGCCAAATAGAAGTAGTTCAGAATATCACATGACAGGATGACAGAAACTATGAGAACCATCCCAGTGTTAGTGGAGGCAGTGAAAATGTCATTCTTCTCTGCCACCATTGTGTCTGTACAGAGTCATCCAATGGAGCTGTGAAGAATTTGCACAACACTTTGCAGGCAAAATTGCTCGGATTCACTCTGACTTGGATGCTGTAGTTCAGAGGTCCCCAAGCCCTGGTCTGCAGCCCGGTGCCAGTCCATGGGCTTCCCAGGACTGGGCCATAGAGACAGATCTTCACACACCTCCGCACACAGGGCATGTCACACTTGCACAAAGAGGGTGTTGCAGTCACGGGGGGGCATGTCGTGCTCGTGGGGGGGGTTGCACCCCCAAGCATGACATGCCCACCTGTCTCTGTGTCCCCGCCCCCCTGCGCACAGAGCCTGCCCCCCGCAACTGGTCCATGGTTCCAAACCAGTTGGGGACCACTACTGTAGTTGATTCCGGTCTGATAAATAGAACGACATCCCTTGCTTGCCTTGTTAATGGATGAGTTTCAGTTTCTGCTGCCTGATGATGTGGACAGGACCCTTGGAAAGATGAAGGCTACCACATGTCTGCTGAACCTTTGCCCTTTCTGGCTCATAAAAGCTACCAGAAAGGGACTGGTTGAGTGGGTCGAAGGACTGGGGAATGCCTCCTTGCAACAGAGTAGGATTCCAGCATGCTTAATGGAGGCATTATTAAAACCACTGTTCAAAAAGCTCTTCTTGCATCCCACAATACTGAATAATTACTGGCTCTCTCTAATATTTCATTCTTGGGAAAGATGCAGGAGCAGATTGTGGCTTCTCGGCTCCAGGGGTTCTGGGATGAGACATTATCTAGATCTATTTCAATCTAGCTCAGGCCTGGTTATGTGGCAGAGGTTGATCTGGTTGCCTTTGTGCATGACCTATGACAGGAAATAGACAAGGGGAGCGTGGCCCAGTTGGTTCTCCTGGGCCTCTCAGCAGCTTTCAGTGCCATCGGCCATGATATCCTTCTGGCCCGTCTCTCCTGGACAGGACTTAGTGGCACATTGGTCCTTCCTAGAGGAGAGAACTCAGAAAGTGGTGCTGAGAGGCTCTTGTATGACACCCTGGCTACTGGCCTGTGGGGTCCCTCAGGGTTTTGTTTTCTCTCCTATGTTATTTACAACATCTGTGTGAAACTGCTGAGAAATACTGTCTGAAGTTCTGGGGTCAGTGGCACCAGCATGTACATAGATGGCATGCAACTCTCTCTCTCCTTACTATCTAAATCCGAGGAAATTCTAGATCAGTGTCTGATGTCAGTAATGGACTGGATAAGGACGAATAAATTAAAACTTAATCCAGACAAGACAGAGGTGTTCCTGATCAGTTGAAAAGTAGACCAAGGAGTAAGGTTTCAGCCTGTGCAGGATGGGGTTACATTCCGTCTGAAAGCACAGGAGTGGAGCTTGGGGGTGCTCCTGGATTCCTCTCCGAAGCTGGATGCCCAGGTTTTTGGCAATGGCCAGGAGTGCACTTGCAAAAATTAAACAAGTGTACCAGCTGTGTCTATTCCTAAAGAGGCTAGATCTGGCCACTGTGACACATGCCTAATTCACTCTATATAGGGCTGCCTATGGAAAATGTCAGAAACGTTCAGCAGGGCCAAAACACAACAGCTAGATTGCTGACTGGGGCTGATCACAGGATCCCATAACTCCCTGTTACAGCAGCTCCAATGACAGTCTGCTTCAATTCAAAGTGCTGCTTTTAATCTACAAAGCTGTAAACAGCTTCGATCCAAGGACCTTGTTTCCCTTCATGAGCCTTTCTCTCGGCGCTGCCACCTTCACAGGTGCATTTGGTTGGAAAATGGAAGAAGACTTTCTCTGCTGCTGCTCCCAGACTTTGGAATTCCCTCCCACCGGGCCAGCTAGGCTGGCCCCATATTTGCGGCCCTTGCATAAGCAGGCAAAGACCTTTCTCTTTAGGCAGACTTTCCTTCAGTGACTGGCTAGCTGCCTGAACGAAGTTTTAAAAGAATTGTTGTACCTTACTGCTTTGAATGTGTTTTCGTGTTACTTTTGTTTGCTTGATTTTTGTGTGCCATGTTTATTTGATCCCTTTTAGTATTTGTATACTTACTGTTGTTAGCTTTCAATACTATCTTTTATTGATGTAAGCCATCTTGGGTCCCTTTCAAGGAGAAAGGCATGGCAAAATATTTTAAATAAATAAATTTAGTTGAGTAGCTTCTCAGGCTCAACCAATCCATTTTCAAGACAATACTGGACATCAGGAAGAGACTCCAAGGTTAGCACTAGATGGCAATTTGTCACCTATAACGATCAATGCCAGACTATACACGTGACAGTATTTCTGTACCTTCCTTAGTCATTTGGAAGGGAAAGACTATAAATGTGTTGCAGTGTCTAGGCTTTCTCTAACAAACAATTAGCCACTGTTAAGAACAAACAGTAGCTACTTAGCGGTTGGGGGGGAATAGTTCCTGACCCTCTATTATATTTTCTTGATTCTAGAAATTTTAATTGTTAGAGCTATAATTGATTATATGTTAATTCCACTAAAAATATCCACTAGGCTAGAAGTATGTAAAAACCACTCGGAAAGTGCAGCATACCCAAGGCAGTTAAATGCCTCTCTCACACACATGCATCCAATGCAGTTACATAAGCAAAACAGCATTGTACAGTCAAGAAGCAAAATCTTTTCAAAAGTAGTTTCTTTACCACGACAAACTAATTTTTATTATTTTTTATTATTTTTATTATTAAAAGAGCAAAAAACAGAGAAACTGGTAATAACAAATTAAAACACCTGCCTTTTCCAAAGTAATCCAGTGCTTGCTGTTACAGCTGCTGTTCCTACAAAAGCCACCATCATCAGCCTGCGCTGGCCATGGACAGAATGGGTTGTTCCATAGAGTCGCCTGGAAACAGCAGTGAAACCTGCCACGGCAGGGAGAAGGCGGAAACACAACATCCTGGGAAGGAAAAGCAGAGCATACAATGAGAAGAGCAAAATGAAGACAGCTAATATCTCATAACCCATGTTGGAGCAAAGTGCCTTTCACAGGACAAAGAACTGCATCTTTCAACCCTTTTCAATTCACAGCCTGGTGGGCAAAAACAAGTGGGTGGGAAAACTTTACACCCTACCACTTAATCCTCTTAAATCAGTTGGTTTCCAGGCTAAACACACATGTTATGGTTACGTTATAGACAACCAGACATACATGCCTCAGATTGCAAGTTAGAGCAGTACCAGGAATACACCTGGGCAATAAACTGGAAGGGACTCAAGAGTGGTTGATCCCAAGGTAGAATCAACTGGAAACTGGAATCTGTAATATACATTCCATCTGAGGAATGGGGCTAGAAGGTGAGAACAAGTCATGTCACTTCACAGCACAAGACTGGATGACAGCCTGGGACACAAGCATCAACATCTGGAGCAAGACTGTAGTCCAGATGCTGGCTCATTCTTTTGCAAGATGTAGTGTGGACCTGGATGCATGAATACATAAAACAAGGCAAGGAGATTAATGCTGCTTCAGTCTAAACCTGCAAAAGAGAATACCAATGCACACCCCGGGAAACTTCTGGTTTGAATCCTAACATTAAGATGCCTTAGTCCAGCTCTTTCCCACCCTCATGTCCTGAGCCCCAGGTACCTAGGCAATAGTCAGGGATGCCATGTAGTGTAATTCAACACACCTGAAAGCCAGAAGATTGGGGAAGAAAGCATTCACCTATCTAGCATAGATACTGGCTGGAGCATCAGCAATGAAGTCAGAAAGTTTAACCTATCTCATAGATAATGTCTGTACAGCACTTATGTCATAATCCTACTACACTGCTGTATGTAAAGCAACTGAAAAATCAAGAAGATTTGCTACATCAATATATCTGTCATTTGGGACTACCAATCCAAAAGACACTAACATGGAACCACCATGTCACTCCTGAGGACTAGAGTCCTGATAGAACCAATGAGGTTCACAAAAGGGCTTAAATATTTGCAGGGATTTCAGTTTTTCCCCATTTTTCCAAAATGTCTCTTCCAGGTTCTCTTTCAACTCTCAAAAAGAATCTTTCTCTTTCTGTGTACTATGTGCTTATTAGTGTGAAAGCACTAGTAAATATATAGTGTGCATTGTTAGTTTTGCCTACAATACAAAGCCTCAGTAGGAAAAATCTGCCACTTCAGTTCAGATGAGCTCTCTAGACTGCAAACATTGGCTTGGCTAATAATACATATCATGATTCACCTTTTACAACCATCAAAATTCAGTTCACTGGCCAGATTACTACAGAAAGAAAAATGGAAAATTGACTACTGATCTAAGTGGTATTTAAAAGTGAAGGCCTTAAAGTGGAAACATTGTGTCCATGTGCAAACAACAACCTATTTAAGAAGTACAGTACCTGTGGGAAATACAAAAATGGAAAGAACTGACATAATAATGACTCCACTAGGGAAGCACCTTTACTCTAAGACGATGTGTTTCTATCCTGTAGAGTACCGGTAAGTGCCAGGCTTTTAAACAGCAAAACTACTGCCTAATGCACACAGCTGGAGGAACCATTAGTCACAGACAGCCAGACAAATATTTGGGGCACTGCAACCTGGAAGCAAGCCAGAGAACCCCTGAGGAACATAGCAATAGTAGTGCTTGGGCAGAAGCAGCAGAGAATGCTATAGGGAAGCAAAGTACTACAATTGTGCACCCTTTTAATTGAAATCATTTCTCTCAAAAGAAAGGGTGGCAGCTGCTTCATCCAATCAGGTACACTGAGCTTCTCATCCCTCACTATTTCAGTGCTCTCAAGAACCACACACAACACTGACTGTGCCACCTCTCGGAGTCATCTGACGCATTGGTTAGTCTGCTTTCTTATATGTGTTGCCAGCCAACTGGGGGAAAGAGATGACTCCCCAGCTGTGGCACCACAGTTTGCCAGCTTAAAAGGGAAAAAGCTAAAAAGATGGAGCAGCTGGAAGGCAAGAAGATAGGTGTATACCTCCTATGCCTAGCAGAACCTCAGCATGCAGTTTATGGAAACCCTTTGCACAGCAACCTGGAAGAAATTGTAAAGATCTTTTGGAAGAAAGCATCTTTTCCTGGAACAAACAATATATCTTACTCTTCTCGACGTAAAAATCCCACCACCATCACAAAGGCCCAGTGGCAACACGAAGTCTTCGGGTCTGTCGACCAGAATTAGGAAATCAGAAGCAATTCATAGCCTTGCACAATCTACCTCCTCCTCCCCAAATTCCCATTTCTTTTCCTTTCATCATTAACCACAATTAGAATTGACATCGACAAACAGTTTAATACTAAACATGTTTAGGGGCTGTGGGCCAGCTTCCTAGCCGTGGTGTAAATTCTGTTGTTAAGCTAACCACAGGTGCAACATGGTAAAAGTTAACCATAGGTGCTAATCACAGTAAAGGCTGAATTAAGAAGGATAATTTGCACAATGAGGGGAAGGGAACATGTAGTCTGCAGGGCATCTCTAATCTATTACCCAAGAGAAAAGGAGGATTTTGTACCTGCATCTACCTTAAATATCTTTTTTAAAAACCAAAACAGGCAAAGTTGCATCCATTGCATGAAAGTCTACCCAAACACAGCCAGAGCTCAGATCTACAAAAATAAAGAGAAAGTCTCATCACCAGTGTTTTTCTTGTCTGTGATATAGACATGAAAATGACCAATGTAGGTTTCTGATAAAAGCTGTTGTTGCAAACAGATCTGACAGCCTTGGCATAAATTAGACAGACCACATTAAGGTTTTTCTCCCCTCTGAACAAAGATGCAAAAGAGAACATCAAGGAGGCTCTAGAAAAAAGAGACCTGATCAAACATACAAAGTAAAATGACATGTAAAATTGAGACAAACAGTGGAGTCCAACATAAAAAGGTGTGAAAAAGCTGCAATCTGTAGGAGTAGAGTAGAGGAAAAAGCTGCACAGTTATAGAAGATAGCTTCAGGAAAAAGACAAGCACCAGGCAGGAGCAAAAAAGGCACAAAATGAGAGAAAGGAGGAGGTGAGGATTATACAAGACAGCTGTTCACAGCTTTCAAACTTTTTCATATTAACATCTCGAATGCTGGCCTTTTCTTCTGTACACCAGCACTCTTTCAAAGGAAAGGAATTTTTTATATAAAACCTTCAGCAGCCAGTGAGCTTAGTAACATGCTATTTTTAAAAGCAGTTTTGTGCACGAGAATTTACTTGCATGCAGCATTTTTTTTCAGTGTCTCTGTCCAATTTACTCATTCTTCATCATAGGTCTGACAATACATTAGGCACTTTTGGCCTCTTTAGCACAGCTACTTAGCAGGCATTGCTGCACTTTATAAGATTACTTCTTAAGGCTTCCAATAATACCAAAGCCTATATTGCCTTTGAAGTCAACACTGGCAAGCTGTGTCAACACAAGTTGAAAAATAGAAGACCGTCACCAATTCAGATGAAAGTTTCCAGTGTGTGCTTTTTATCTGACAGTTGCAGGCTCAGTTTCCTAAAATTGAAAATGTAACTGTACTGTGTTTGTATGCAGATACTTATACATAATGCACACAAGTCTACATGACAGAATAATAGAATCAATAGTGTTGATAGCTGTCACAAATCCATAGAAAACATCCATAGAAAACCAAGGAACAGTCCATGGACATGTGATGCTGCTGGAGCTAGACAGTCTTGGACCTGGACAGAAGGCCACCTGGGAACCCCAAGTGCACTGCCTTCCATGGCAGGAAAAAGACAGGTTATAAATGAGAAACAAAATAAATCAAACACATGCCAGAATTCACACTTTATGCCATCATTCAGATGAACATTGGTTAATAATCAAGATGAGCTGCGGGACTCCTTGATCCTTTTCCTCCTTTCAAGAGGACTAATTTCCCCCTGCAGGATCTAACCATGAATAGAGCCAAGCAAGGTTGTGGCTTATCTGAGAATCTGAAGTCAACTGCAAAGCGTAGCCCCTGCAGAAGTTCTTGGACTGCAACTCTGCAGCACAGTCAATGGACAGAAATGATGGGACACTGCCATCCAAGAGCCTGTGGAAGCCCGCATTTTACCTACCCTGGGTTAACACCACTCCAGTTAACGAACTGCAGTGTTAATCAGTGCCATACATCAGCAACTTGTGAAACACTCTGGACACTGGAAATTTCTGCAGCCTCTACCTGGTTGCTTAACCATGCTTAAGTAATCAGAAACATTAGAGCTATGGCGCCCCAGACAATTTATTACAGGTTATTAAAAAGCAATGAAAATAAATAAGAACTACTACACATCCTGGAAAGTAACATTATGAAACTCACCAGAAGTAGACTTACTACTCCTATACCCCAGAGAAAATACACAAGCAATTTTCCCAAAGAGAAAGGCAGGGAAGAATGGACATGAGGAGTACAGGGGAATCATCATGGGATAAGCCAAGACTCCTGTGAACAAAGCAGACACCAGAGATGTTGCATTAGCCTCTAAGGGCAAGTATCATTTAGAAGAAAACAGTGTGTTGTTTTCTGAAAAGGAAAACAACTGAAAGGAGCCGCTCTGCAGCTGCTAAAATATTTTACAGCAAGACTTCTCCCCCTGCACTGCAGCTTCTGCAGGCAGCTTTGTTTGGCAGCTCCAGAGATCATAATCAAAAGCATATTACAATGGAGTAGATCAAAGCAGCTTCTTCTATGGCTTTCCCTAACAGTAGGAAATCCATGTGGGAACAGAAAGAGGCAGCATTCATACCTCCACTAGCAACATCCTCAAAAGTTAAAAATTGTATGTATACCTACCAATGAAGCTGCATCCAATAAGGAAAACAGAGAAAGGAAGGGAAAGAACTTTCCCCTTGGACTTTTTTTTTTAAAGAGTTGCTGGGCTGAAATCATACCTAGTCATCTTCAAGCCCTTCCCTTTAATACAGTATCAGATGCAAGAAGGCTAGTTTTGGTTATTCAAAGTGAGTTCTTTGGCCTCTTTTCCCAGTCTCTCTCCATTACAACTCGTCCTGTTCCAAAGCACAAGCTGCCCCTGATGGCACACTCCAGGTGCCCAGGATACTAGGGAAACCATCATGTATTTTACTTGTTTGTTTCCTTGGTTTCTTTTTTCTTTGAACTGGATGCAAATTGGCTCACAACAAATTTTAAAAGAGACATTTAAAAAGAGAACTAAAAATAGATCAAAACATGGACAAGTAAAAACACAGAGGAGGTTACTTGTTAAAACAAAGAAGCTGTAAAATTAAGATACTGTTGAAATAATGTGTGGCCTCTTTCCACCAAGGAAGTCAAGGTAGCATACATGATGGCTAATTTGTACAGGGAAAGGGGCTCTTTTTTCAAAGCACTGGTGGTGGGCTAACTCCTGTGAAGAAGAACACTGTTAAGTAGATCAGGCAGAGGTGGAGCAGTACAGCGTCATCAGTGAGCTTGAAGGCTGAGTGTACCTTTGAAACCATGACCCTTTGGTAAAAGCACCACAATCCACATTGGCTCTCAGCTGTCTTATAAAAAGATCTCCAGCAGTGGCTAATATTTGTATAGTACATTTCATAGAACTCAGAAGATTTCCTTTTATAGGGAACTACCAGGCTGTGGTGGATCAGGGTCTCTGGGAACTGTAGTCTAAAAAAGACACTTCTTCTAAAAAAGGCTTGATGGTGGATAGGAACAGAAAGAAGACTGGCAAAGAAGAAGCGTTAAATAGCACCATTATTTCTTTTTAAAAATATCAGTAGATACTTGCACTGTCTAACGGTAATGTGGAACTAAGTTTCAGCATAAAGTGGGGTCTTGACTTGAGAACTTAATCCGTATTGGAAGGCGGTTCTCAAGTCAAAAAGTCTGTAGGTCAAGTCTCCATTGACCTACAGTGCATTGAAAACCGATTAATCCCATAACAGGCCATTTTTGTTCCATTTTGTTTTTTTTTTCCTGGTCTGTAAGTCAATTCTCAGGCTGCAAGTCAAACCTAAATTTTGCAGCCAGAGAAGTCTGTAACTCAAAAAATCTGTAAGTCAAGCCGTCTGTAAGTCAAGGGTCCATATTCACTACAGCTACAGAGTATCAGCAGCCAGGAGAGTAGGCATCAAGAGTGCCTCTTCAAGGCCACACATTGCATCCTAAACTTGCAAAACCCATAAAACAGGAATGTGAGATATCACGTCTGTCAGAAATGGAGACTGTATAAAGCTTCCAAAACATAACTTGTTTTTGGATTCTGTCTGTTTTACTTATTGGTTGCCTTTTTATCCTGCCTTTCCTCCAATGAGCTCAAACAGCATATATGGCTCCCACCCCGCCCCCCCGCATGATAGCTTCAGAAATGTCCTGTGAGTCATTTTGAGACAATACAACTGGTCCAAGGACAGCCACTGAGTTTCATGGCCAAGCAGGGATTTGAATCCAGACATCCCAAGTCCTATTCCAACATTATAAGGATTACGCCACAAACAAACAAAAGCAAAGCATGCTCCTTATATACCACCCCATAATGCTTAAAACACTCTCTGAGCAATTTGCAATTTAATTATGCAGGCTACACATTGCCTCCACCCAGTGAGCTGGGTATTCATTTTACCAACCTTGGAAGGCTGGAAGGCTGAGTTAAACTTGAACCAGTTATCTGGGATTGTACCTCAAGTCGTGAGCAGAATCTGGTTGCAGTACAGCAGTTTAACCACTGTGCCATGAGGTTCCTCAAAAGAAGCTATTGTATCATCTGTATCCCTCTCCCTAGTGGTGGAGACTTGATCCTGATCTTTGAACCATTTTCTGTTGTCTAATCCAGCTCCCTAGACAGGAACACCAGGCTTGTTTTGACTCTGCATGTGCTGGGCATCAGGAACACTCATGCATCATGAAGTTGAGCCAAGACAAATGTGTTTCACTCATCTTAAGACTAGAGCCACAATGATGGGGTTATGAAGGTAGGGAGTCTTACTTGGCTCATTCAGACAAAAAAAAACACCTCCAGGATTCCTCATAAACATCCTCTGCCCACACCCCTGGCAACTCCAAAGTCAGGGAGGGAGCAGAACTCTCTAAGGTGAGCTATGATAAGCAAAACTGTAGAAATTGTGATTAAGAGGACTGGTAAAACAAATTTTCACATGGCCATCATGACCAATCAAAATCTGTGGACCTCTGCTTACAGCCCTGAACTCTTATGAACTGTTTAATATTTTGCAGTTACCTGTGCATGTATATATAAATGGCAGTGGAGGTTGAAGTGGAAGTAAAACGAAAATGAAAATGCTCATTATACTATCAGAAGCTTGTATCTAATTGCAGGCCTTGTAAAACACTGCCTTGCACTGTATCAGATTATGCATCTTTCTGGCCAAGGTTGTCAATTCTGGCTCTAAATGGGTCTCACAAAATATCAGGCAGAGATTATTCCCAGTTCTACTACTTTTAAAGTACACGCTTAAGGCTGTAGCCACTAATTTAATGTTATTTCTTTAATATACCTAGCACATTACTCTGATTTACCAATTTAATTTAATACGGCATCAAATGCTTTTGAAAATTCCCTCTTCCTTTTTAGACTCATAACCAGTGACAGATCAGGAAGGATGATAACTATACAATAGCTGCACCCAGGGGAGCTAATCAACCATAGGGCTTCGCTACACTAGATGCTGTGTGGTACACTTTTGTACATCTTCATCTTATTTAGAATTTGCAAGCCAATTAGCTTTAACAGACAAGTGCATGCAGTGCTTTCAAAGAGAAGAGTGGTGCTATTTTTGTCTTTTTATATTACATGTTTTTTAAAAATCCATATTTTTTCATAATCTTAGTTGCTTTCGTATTCCAAAGGATCTCCTGTATGGAGAATTAGTGCAGGGAAATCGCCCCAGAGGGAGACCACAGCTGCCTTAGGAATGGATCTCAACAGATGGGAAACCCTGACATCTGAGCGTTCAGCCTGGAGGCAGGCAGTGCATCATGGCTTCTTGCATTTTGAAGAGACACTTGTCCAGCAGGCCGAGGCAAAGAGGGGAGAATCAGAATGGGGAGGGCTATGACTGCTAACTTTGTGGTGGTCAAATGATCCAGGAACCTCACTTGCTTGGAACACAATTGCTGCACAAGAGAATATATGATTAGGCTGCCAGGCACCAAGGCACAAGGAGGAAAAGGGGCATAACAGGCAAGTAAGCAAGTACACATTCAGGGTATCTGCTCTATCCTGTTCAACCATTCCAATAATTAACTCTCATGTGGCACATTGTCAAAACTATATATGTTCAACTTCATTCAGAAGATCTCAGCAACGAGCTGAGCAACTGGGGCCCATATCTATTCTGCCCTAAGCAGGTATCAGACAAACATAAGAAAGGGAGCAGCAGAAAGTGTCAAGGTTTGAAACTGTGTGTGTATAAAATGTTGAGATAATTAAGGGAAGAATAGGAAAAATAGCCCTGAAATGAAAGTGCATTTAAAACTGAAGCTTGAATAGTAGTTTACTATAGTCATTCCGAAATGATTAGTCAGCACTCCAGCTGACCAAGGTCACTGAACAAAAATAATTTGACAGCTTAATAAGTTTATGAATTTGTTCATGTTACAATGTATAAATATGAAAGTGGCATATACAGGACTTATATGCACTCTTTGTGGTTTCAAGATTTTAGAGATACAACTGGCTTTCTAGGTTTTTGGAGGTCTAGATCTTTTATACTGCTGGCCTTTGTTCCTCCAAGCCTTGCAAAATTTCAGCCAAAACAACAACATAATGACAGCTTGCTAGATACTGAGACACAAACCACTGGAATTGCCGAAAGTGCAAGAATAATTCAATTTCCCTTTGAAACTTTTTCCCTGGGTCCTCAAAACCTGCAGAAATATGTTGTTTATAGTTAGAAGAAAATGGTAAACAAATGAATAAAATATATAGAGAGATAAGAAACACACATGGGCATTTAGAATTCATCATGTCATTGCAACTTCACACCACTTTAGGCACCAGACATCAAGGAACAACAATCCTGTGGTAGCAGACAATCAACATAGATACAAATTGGCCTGGCTGGGTGAGAGCTTAGAGTAATTTTGTGTACATGCATTTGAATGAATCAACTGAATTTATTACATCAAAGACAAGCACCAAATAAATTGTACAGTACAAAACCAAACAGAACGTGCAACATACAGTACATTATGCCAAACACTGCATCCAATGTCTTTTTAATATGCTTAAAGGCTAAGAAATACTTTTTAATTTATATATTCCTATTTTAAACAACTTTGACATTTTCCCATGCTGTTTAAATGTGCCTTATTAGGCTCTAAGCTTTTGCATTTTTAGACTGTAATTGAAATATTTTCTCTCTCTCCCCCCCCCCCCCGTATACTTTTAAAAGATATTTTACTGTATCTTGGACTGATTTAAGCATTTGCCTACCACTTAAGCTTAGTTTTCATACATTTTAGTTTTCTTGATAGCTGTAAGACTTCTGTATTTTTACAACAGCTCTGAAGTATTTTGTGTTTATGGAACATAGAAGCAGTATAGATAAATAAAGTTTGTAAAATTAGATTCAGAGATGTTACCTGGAATTACTGCAACAATGAAAAGACTTATACTGTGACAATCAGATGAATTTTTATATGTCAATTATTGTTTGGCCTTATTCTGTAGCTAACTCTTTTTTGGGATAATGCCAGCTGTGACAAACACGGGCTTCTGATTTTTCCCTGGAGGACTACAAAGTTCTGTAGGACTCCTAGGGACATGTTCAATCATCAGAATTTATGAACAGAATTTTTTTTGCAAGCCATGAGAATCGATGAATCAGCAAGATATTCAGATAATCAGCAATCAGGCAATCAGATAATCAGCCAAGAGATCCAGAAGATTTATATACTTAGTTTCTGGACATGATAAAAGAAGCCCTCAGTATAACACTGAGGGATGCAGCACAAATTGAAAGCAAATGTAAGGGACCCGTTTCCAAAGTTTTTTCAAAAAAATTCCCCTAATGTTTGCCATTTACTCATCTCACATTTGACGCATTTAATAGTTCATAGAAATGTATCTGAATGACCAGCACTCAACAGGACAGCTTCTTTACGCTGCTTGTCACTCAAGTTAACATTTTCTCAGCATCATCAGATAAACAATTACCCACCATACCTATGTTATTAATCTGGATTAGATAGATTTCTGGAAGAAGATGAAATTTTGTACCAAGTAATTTCTTTGGCAGAGCTCAAGTTACTATTTCATCATATTAATTCCCACCAAGTGGGAAATTCCATTTGTTTGTGAAAAATATTCAAGCTGACACAGTTGAAAGTCACCACTCCATCTAACACTGCTGGTCTCCATCAGCAGTCTATGTAGCTGTCACATCTCAAAGACTAGTTTTCAGCACCCATAATCAGACTTAGCCCCAGGCATGATATTTGAGTGGCAGAAGCCAACATTTCATTTGTCTTTTTATCGAGGACAGCTTATTAGCTCCTCTGGCTGAACAAAGTTCGTGACAGCCTTGAGACAACACCATTCCCAGCACACCCACTCAGAAGAATGGCAAGTCATAAAACTATACCTAAAAATAAAAACACCCAAACAAGTCCAAGAAAACCTACATTAAATCAGTATTTGCCAATACCACACCAGTCACCCAACTAAACTCTGGGCTGACTGACACAAGGTCAGTTCTAATTTTTGTCAGTCTCTCTCTCTTCCCCCCCCCCCACTCCACAAGACACTTTCTGGCTGTGAGCATTAAACAGTAGGTATCTGGTGGTGGCACCATTAAGAGAGGAAGGCTTATTAAGTCACCCTATTGGTAATTACCATTATAGCCGAATGTATCAACCTTTAGACCTTCCTTCCAAATGCCTATCTGAAATCTATCAGTAACAGTCCATAACTTCTTCCCCACATTCTACTGCTTCATTTTAAAAATGACCACAGAAGTTATTATGGCGGCCATGGCAGGGAGTCTTCTGCAGCCACATTTTATGCTCTAAGCCACATTTGTATATGACTACTCAATTCTTTATAAAAGGCATGGGAAGCTTGGGTCCTCCAGATGTTTCTGAGTTCAGTTCCCTAAAGTCTAGGCAATGTGGCCAGTGGTAAGGGATCGTTAAAGCTTTACCCCAAAACATCTGTAGGCCCAAGAGGTTCTCCATTTTTGCTTCACATTCTCTCCACCACCAATATGGAGGATAATAATGATGTTGACTTAGCTTTTGTCACCCTGACAAAACTGTGGTACTCCAGATGCTGTTTTAGCTATCTTTTCATCATGTAAGCAGCTTTTTAATATTCATTGTTTCCAGCTTTAAATATTATTTTTCAATTATGTAAGCTGCCTTGGGTCCTTTTTAAGGAGAAATGTAGGTTATAAGTATTTGAAAGAAACAAACAACAATTGGAAAATAAATATCTCTGCTAGGGCAGTTTTGCTGGATTACACTGTTGCACAACAGATGGTACCAGATTGTACATCTAAAGTAACATTTTAGATGCAACATTTAACACACTAACCTGTGCAAGCTCCGAAAATGTACAATTGCTAATGTAACAGATTTTATCAGCACAATGACTTGACAACACCCAATGACATCACTCAACAGAGGCTAAAATTTATTTATTTATTTATTTATTTATTTATTTATTTATTTATTTATTTATTTATTTATTTATTTATTTATATTCCGCCCACTCTACCCAAAGGTCTCTGGGCGGCTTGCAACAATTAAAATTCAATACAATAAATTATAAAATGATTAAAATACAATTAAAATATGATTAAAATACAATTAAAATTGCCATCATCAAGACCCACAGTTGATGTTATTTCAATCTAAAATTTAAATTTAGATTTTACATCTTAGCTAACTTGGAATCATTTTTGATTCTGAATGATCACAGTTGTAGATTTTTAAGCTCAAAGTTCAAGTTTCCAGTTTTAATTAACCTTTAAATTTCTTAATAGGAAAATCTATGTTATACCTTTGCTCTCATATTTAATTATTGTATTTATAAATGTGTTTGCCCAGAGAAACTTAGGAAGATCTATCTTTTTAAATTTAGGCAGCATGAAAACCAGATTCAAGGGCAAATTGTATTGCACAACACATTTAAGCTTTAGCAGGCAGAAACATAGTTTGAAGGAAGAAATCAGGAGAATACCTAACATTTAGTGAACCATGCTGATAGTATAGCTAGCCAATTTTTAATAGCACCATAACATGATACTGGAAATTGACAGCAAGAGCTGGACTAAATAGGTCAGTATGCCATTTGGATGTGAAGATTACACCAAATGACATATTTCTCCTCCCCCTCAACTTCAGGAGACCCTATTTAGTCACCTGTTCTGAAAGGGCCAGTGTAGTCACAGCCTTAATTGCCCTCTATCCGCAGCTTATCAGCGGTAATATAAAATAGAAAAGGAAGTTAAAAAACTATTTCAGAAGATTTCATCATTGAACTCTAGAAGAAGCTCTACAATAGCAGCAACCTGAAGATGTGTTTCTTACAGTTATTGGCCAGAGAACCACATCTTGTTCAAAATGGTCTTTTAATACATCTGTAAAATGCTGTGACAACCATTAGTCTCTATTTTGCAGATGTAAGATTTTTCCTATCTTCCTTCTACTTCGAATGTTGTTACAGTGGTGCCTCGCTTAACGATTACCTCATTAAACGACGAAACCGCTTGATGATGAAGTTTTTGCAATCACTTTTGCGATCGCAAAACGATGTTTAGATAGGAAAATTTCACTTAACGATGATCGGTTCCTTGCTTCGGGAACTGATTTTTCGCTAAATGACTATTTAGAAACAGCTGATCGGCGGCTCTAAAATGGCCACCCGCTGTGCAGAATAGCTCCCTGCTCTGTTTTCAGGATGGATTCCTCGCTTTACAAGCACCGAAAATGGCTGCCCCTATGGAGGATCTTCGCTGGACGCTGAGGTATTTAGCCCATTGGAACGCATTGAACCAGTTTCAATGCATTTCAATGGGCTTTTTCGATTCGCTTGACAAGGATTTCACTGTACAACAATTTGGATGGATGGATGGATGGATGGATGGATGGATGGATGGATGGATGGATGGATGGATGGATGGATGGATGGATGGAAGGAAGGAAGGAAGGAAGGAAGGAAGGAAGGAAGGAAGGAAGGAAGGAAGGAAGGAAGGAAGGAAGGAAGGATTGTTGCCATTTTTATCAGAAAATAGTTTTAACTAAGACATGTCACTGGCAGATGATGACAGCAACCACGAAATTAAAGGACACCTGCTTCTTGGGAGGAAAGCGATGACAAACCTAGGCAGCATCTTAAAAAGCAGAAACATCACCTTGCCGACAAAGGTCCGCATAGTCAAAGCTATGGTTTTTCCAGTAGCAATGTATGGAAGTGAGAGTTGGACCATAAAGAAGGCTGACTGCTGAAGGATTGATGCTTTTGAATTGTGGTGTTGGAGGAGACTCTTGAGAGTCCTCTGGACTGTAAGGAGAACAAACTTATCCATTCTGAGGGAAATCAACCTCGAGTGCTCACTGGATGGACAGATCCTGAAGCTGAGGCTCCAATACTTTGGCCATCTCATGAGAAGAGAAGACTTCCTGGAAAAGATCCTGATGTTGGGAAAGTGTGAAGGCAAGAGGCGAAGGGGACGACAGAGGATGAGATGGTTGGACAGTGTCATCAAAGCTACCAACATGAATTTGACCAAACTCTGGGAGGTAGTGGAAGACAGGAGGGCCTGGCGTGCTTTGGTCCATGGGGTCATGAAGAGTTGGACATGACTTAATGACTAAACAACAACAAAGAAGGGGAGGAAAAGGAAAAAGAAGAAAAAAAACCAAACCTCAGGAGGGGGACACAAACACAAAAAACAAAAACAAATCACTTGCCTTTTCTGCAGCTGGTGCAAAGTGGTGCCAGTTTCTGAGGAGGATCCTCTCTGTGCGAAGGTTCTGCCCCCTGGTCCAACTTTAAAGTTTGGGGCCTTCTCTATATTACTTTTTATTTTTACTTTTATATATTGATCTCTACCTTGCCATCTTGAATGATATTATTGATGTTTAAATTGTTGTTTTTATTTATTGTTCATATGCTATTTTTTATTGTAAACTGCCCAGAGT
This sequence comes from Pogona vitticeps, assembly GCF_051106095.1. NCBI lineage: Eukaryota > Metazoa > Chordata > Lepidosauria > Squamata > Agamidae > Pogona > Pogona vitticeps. The sequence continues at coordinate 89,863,601 of NC_135785.1, read as the reverse complement.
AGACATGGTCTAAATGAGCGGGGTATAAATTTAATAAATAAATAACTAAATAAAAATTCTCTTCTCCTTACATTTAATCTCATCCAGACTGTTCCCTCCCAGGTTTTAAAGTGGTTGTGGTGGGAGTCAGAGGCAGGAGCAGCCCAGACTGAGATGCTGAGAATGATATGAGATTGGCTTTAATAAGCACTCAGCCATTAATTTTGAAGCTGGCTACCTAGATGCAAGCTACATGTTAAATACTATGTCAGAATTATATTCTAGAAATATTTCTTTTTAAATGTTTTTTCTTTACCCCATTCAAACTTTATGCAAACATGGGGTTGCAGGTTACATGGCTACTATAAAAGTAGGTCATGACTTGAAAAATGTGGGAACCACTGGACTAAGGTATCACCATGCTTCCAGCCGATTTTCAGTTACTGCTGAAACATCCGGCAAAAAACTCAGTTGTACTTCCCCGTCACTACAAGTACTGTTCAAGCATCCCTGAATATTTTCTACATAAGCAGCTTATAAATATTGAAAACCATTAAGTTACTGTAATGTCTTTTGCTAGTGCTAATTTGTTGCTTTAACCAAATGCTAGAATCAAACCCACAATGAATATGCCTTCACATCTGTTCTTTGCCCAATGACTATCCTTCCATCTAATTGAGCTCACAGAACTGTTGTGAAGATGAGACAGGGTATTTGCATAAGACACTCCAAATCCCCTAGAGGAAGTATGGATCAAAATATAACAAAAAGGAAAATACTGATAATGCAGAAGTTGTTTTACTGATTATTTATTGCACATAACTTTAGGGGACACAGCATTATGGGAACATACAGTAAGCTAGAACAATACAACTATGATAACACAGACAAGGCAGAATTTCCAATACCCACATTATGTAGTTCTAATGTTGCTGAAATACTGTTTCCAGAACAAGTATGCCATGTTCAACCAGAGGTTTAAAAGCTTCTCATTAGCATAAGACTGATAATATATTTGAGAAATATATAAAATCTTTTGGGAGGGAAGTTACAAATAAATAGGACTTCATTCCTAACCACACCTACAAAAAATATTCCCAAGTAAATGTGAACAGAAGGCTGTATCTGAAAGCATTTTTATGTCTTAAGAATGAATGACAGGCTTAAACAAGGTTTCTACAGTACAGAGGGGAGCCTGTTGTGAGCCCTCCTAAGATACTTTGCCTGGATGTAGGTCATCTAATTTCTCTTTTAACAAACAAGGAAAACTATATTATAGGAAGAGACGCAAGGTCAAGCCGACTACCACACTCAGTGATAAATAACCCCAACTGTAGAATGTTTTAATAAAAACTGCAGGCAGGGCAGTACGTTCCTCACTTGAACTAACCTCACACCTAAAAAAATACACAATAAACGAAGGTAACCGGGCAGAGACATTACACAGAGAAGGCAGAGTGTGACACTGATACATGGAGGAGACGCCAACAGTGCATTCATTATTAAACATGTCTTTAGCAATCATCGCCTGCACCTTTTTGTTCCAGATTAGATACAGTACTTATATTTCTGGCACAAATATCAAGAAGCTTCCACAAAAGTTTGCCACAGCTTAAGGGGGTGGGGAAAAAAGGGACAGCAACTTTGTAGCAACGGTAGAATTGTTCAGGGGCCGAAATGGGGCATGGCAGGATCGTATTCTTTATGGGGACCATATTAAAATAAATACTGGGCGGAAAACAGCGCAGCAGCTCTGTTGTCCATTTGCCCCCCCCCCGTAGAAAGCGGACACTTAGAGGCTTGATGTGGGACAAATTTGAAAAGAGACGGGAAGAGTAAGCAACGGTTTGAAAAGCTAAGCTTCCATGCAGCGATTCGGTTCCTGGAACAGAGAAAGAACCGAGAGGGTCTCTGACCATGTGCAGAGTGCCTTAGCTTAAACGGCTCCCCTACTCCTAGGAGGTGGGGGAAGGGTTTCCAGACGTGACCTCCAATCTCGTGTGAAAGGTTCGGCCCTTTTCCTGTCAAAGGTTTTCCTCTGAAGGCGGGCAGGATGCGTTCGCCAGAACCCCCGTAGGCACCCCTGAGGTCCCCCTCCCCACAGCCAGTTCCTCTTTGGGTCTTTCCTGCCACCCTAAGCCTTACCTGGAACCGGTGCAAGCGGACCCGCCGGGTCCCAAACGCGCCTCTCGCCCGCCCAGCGACCGCGAAGAGAACCAGGAGAAGGCGCCACAAAGACACCCGCGGCTGCCTTTCCGCCTCGACAGCCGAACTCGGCAGCCAGGCCCCGGCCCCCCTCCTGACTCCGCCCTCCCTCCGGGGCCACGCCCCCCCCCGCTTGCCATCAGGCGCAGCGTGATGGCATCAGCGGCGGCCCTTCCCTCGCGCGCCTCCCTTTGCTCCGCCTCCTCCGCCGCCGAAGGGAAGCGTCCCCTTCTTCTTCGCCCAGGTTCCAGGGGTCGCTCATCCTGGGAAGCCTGCGTAGCGGCAGTGACGTCAGCATCGCCCGCTGCAGGCGAGGCAAGCGGAGTGTTTATGTGGGGTCGGTTAAAAACTATTAAAGTATAGTGGGGTGTAGAGATCAAGGCACCTTGTGGCACCTGAAAGGCCAGCGTGTGTTACTGGGGGGCGGGGGCGGTGTTAAGCCTTTATGAGTTCTGTTCCTGTTTAGTCTTTTAGTCGTCTTCGTGACCCCATGGACCAGAGCACGCCAGGCCCTCCTGTCTTCCACTGCCTCCCAGAATTTGGTCAAATTCATGTTGGTAGCTTTGATGACACTGTCCAGCCATCTCATCCTCTGTCGTTCCCCTTCTCTTCTTGCCTTCACACTTTCCTAACATCAAGGTCTTTTCCAGCGAGCCTTCTCTTCTCATGAGATGGCCAAAGTACTGGAGCCTCAGCTTCAGGATCCATCCTTCCAGTGAGCACTCAGGGTTTATTTCCTTTAGAATGGACGGGTTTGTTCTCCTTGCAGTCCAGGGGACTCTCAAGAGCCTCCTCTAGCACCACAATTCAATAGCATCAATTCTTCGGCGGTCAGCTTTCTTTATGGTCCAACTCTCAGTGTAGGCAAAGAAATTCCCGAAGAGCAGCTACTAAGCAACAACGATAGTGGAAGGTGGTGCTAGCAGAGAATCTTCAGCAGACAGCAGCAGTGGCATTCAAACGAACATTTGTGGATACTGGGTGGAGGCAGTAGATGTCAAATATGCATTTTACCTTTTGAGCCTCCAGTCATCCTTCAGCTATTTTAACTACGTCAAGGACCCATTCCCTTATCCATAGGTCCTGAAGCAACTACAGTAGTGGCCAGTCCTTGCCAAGGGTAGGTAACAGCAGTGGCACAGTTGATAATGTTTTCCAGACAGGAAGATAAAAGTGGAGAGAAAAAGGAAGAGAAGGAGAGAAAAAGACAGCATTTTAAGGTTTCCTCTTGCAGGTTACAGTTAATGGGTTCGGCAGGCATGGAAAAGTTGCTCAACATTGTCTTTCTATACACATTTCTCTAAATCATGACCGCAGAGTTTTAAAGGCCAAAAACAAAGTTCTTTGGTGGGAACATACTCTTCCTGTTTAATAGGGTGGGCAATCTCAGGGAAGTCAAGAGCCTTTTTTCAGAATTGGCAGCACTCCCAAGCAACGGGGCTCAAAGGGAAGGGCATAGCTGAAGAAGCTACCATACAGATTTTTAATTTTGTTTATTGCACTGTAAAGGTTCCTACAAAGGATTTTTGTTAACTGAAAATGAGTCTGGCTTAAAAATAAAGTTGAAAATTGAAAAAACTTTTATCCTAGTGGGTAATTTTTTAAAAAGAAAATCAGAATTTTGAGGGGCATGCTGCAGCAATTGGCAGATGTTGACATCTTTGGATCTCTCCTGTTTCGGACACACAAGAGTAAGCCAGGGTAATCTCCCCCCCCCCCAAGTGGGCAGCCTGGCTAGTCAGTATTTTCATTCATTTTAATAGTTGCATCTTGGTTTAATAATAAACCTTCAGTCAATAACCTTGAAGAAGGTTAGTGACTGAAAAAAAGAATAACATTGATAGACAAACTGTTGGCAAAAATGTTATAAGGAGAACAGTTACTTAAGTCTTCTGCGGTTGCTACCACCCCTGCCCAAGGCTGGAGTGGCCAGGTGGGTCACCATAACCATAGGCTCCATAAAATCTATACTCGCATTGCTGCTGAAGCTTTGCTTCCTCTGTCAGTGTTGCTTCTGAGTTGAGGTGGGTCTGGAGAGTCAGGGCTTGGCCAAGTGCTTGTGCTGTCTCTGAGGAGGCCCATGTGGAACAATATCTGGTGTTCCTCCCTAGCATCCTCTAACCAAGGTGAAGAGGACCCATTCCTTCATCCACAGGTCCCGAAGCAGTAGTGATCAGGTCTTGCCAATTGTGCAGAAGATGAGAGGCGGTTCCTCAGAGACCTGAGCCCAGTCCTCTTGACTCTGAGTCTGTTGAGGATGATGAGTCCTCCTCCTCTTCCCCATTAAACCCACCTGCCCGCATTCTATGCTGACTCCAGCCCCACTCTCATCCACCTTTGGACTCTCACCTAAGGCCCCACTCCTGTGTTCCATGCTCTAAGGCTCCCACACCACTGAGGTCTCAAGGAAGTCCTCAGGAGGTGTGGGTCCAACATGGACAGCCCACCAGGGACAGCCAGAGCATCCCCCTTACACTTACCCGCAGATGTATATACAGGCCGGTGAAGTATCAGCAGTAAATGTACAATCCTAGTTCACCAGGCACCTTCCCTCACTGTCTTTAAGTTAGTAAAAACAGAACTGTCCAAAGCTAACTTTTATTATTGTATCTGTAATGTCCAATGTAGTTTTAAATTTTAAATTGTCTAAATAAAGGCTAGTTAGTAGTTTTATTGATTGTTGATTTGTATTTATATATTGTTTTGTGTTTATTATTTGTTTGCATGCATGCTTTTTTGTAAACTTCCAGAGCCTGCATTGCACTATGGAGTGGTATTTAAGTTGAGGAAATAAATAAATCCTGTACATCAGTTTCAGAGGGTCTTGTTTTATGGAATCCACAGTGAGCAAACTGGGGTGCACATAGCCCTTAGCCACTTTCTGTGTGACCCATGGAACCCCAGGTTGCCTCATCTACTTTATCCAGCCTCCACATGATCAGCCAGCAACTTTTGGTGCTGCTATTAATAAATAATTATCTAGATTAAACGTTGTAAAGGAGAATTTAACCTTTCCTTCCATCTGCTATCCTTACAAGTAAGTATATGTGGCTCTCAAACAACAGTTGTGAGCATTTTGCCCTACACACCTCCTTCTCATGACCCACGTGATGTCAAAGAGTACCACAGCCACCAACATGGCAATCCCCAACTCTCAGAATATTGCCCATCACAATCTGTAACACTGAATCCTGAGTTTTGTCTAGTATACAGCCCATAAAGGTACAAGAGCCCTATCCTTCCTGCCCCTCCGCAAATATATATATATATTGGCACAAAATTGTATTTCAACGTTCTAGGTTCTGAAGACATTGGTAGAGATCTTTAGAATCTCCACAGAGCAAACAGAGATTTTTAAGCACCCTCACAAATCAACATATCCAGTAATAATTTTGAAGATGGGAAGCAATGCTAGTTGAATAGATTTTTGTACTGATTTATTGTAGTGAGTACATGCCTTGAATGTGCTGACCTAAGAAATATGAGATTGTTCTTTGAAAAAGCTTTTAATCTTTTTACCTAAACTGTATAGTTCATTTTTTTAAAATTCTCAGGGCAGAAAAAATGACATACACACCCCAAAAGCTGAAATAATGTGCAATTAAAGCACCATCTGGGGGAACCCTAAAACTCTGGCTGTCTGCACCAGTATCAGTTCTCCCTGTGTTCCACATATGAATGGTATATTTTAAAACAAAAGAAATAATTGACTTATGTTGGAAACTGAATTCTTCATAGCATTCAAAATGCCATTTATCAATAGTACAGCTTGTGGAATAAACTCTGGAGAAAATCTGTGTTTTTTATCCCTGCTCCCACTGGGACAGACTGCTAAGAATTATTTTGTTCCAGCCAGATAATGACTGCTGTGCCTTATTTATGTTGTTTTTGTATTCCATTTAGATTGTGGTTTTATTTTGTCTTTCTTTAATTTTATTAAAGAGTTTTGCAAATAATATAGACAAAGTTGAAATGAGTATAGTAAATAAAATAACTTCATTATTGTTAAGCAAACATAATCTCAGAAATAAACCATACTTCGAATACATCTCCTTGAAAAGGAAAATTGGATGCTTCATGCATTTACCAAATATTTTAATCCAATATACCAGGAATGGCACATCCACAGACAAAAAGAGGCAGAAAATGATTAATGGAGTGAAAAGTCTATCATTTGGTTTCTTCTCAAGCATGAAATTAATATTGGTTACATTTTGTTGTCATCATTTGTAAAACGACTAATTATCATTGCATGCAGACTTCGCTAAACATATGGTCCTTTTAGAAAGTAAGCAGGATGAAAATATTCAAAAATAGATTTGTACTGTATTCATATATCAAATATTGCTGAACATGTTGAAAGGATCATTTGAAGAAATGGCAGAATGACACAAGAATCAACATTTGTAGTGACATACATATACTTCATAATGTACATTTTGTTTTATCCCAATAAAAATTGTACCATCCACTCTTTTTTTCTCTGTTAGGGAGCAAGTTCAGTCTATCAATCTACAAAAGCTTATTTTTATGGAATCATGTAGAGAAGCTCAGCATATAACATTTTCCTCCATCTCTCAGACATAACCAAGAGACAAATTTTATTCTTTAAGTCTGCTTTACACTTAAATTACTGTAGCTGTTCTTCCTCAGTTTTCAGGTAAATTGTTTGTGCTTTTTTTTTTAACTAACATAATTATCAACCACAATTATGTAGACACGTAATGTGGTGTACAAGCTTGGAAGAGTCATTTTTGGGGATTAGTGTTACATGGTGAGCAAAAGGTAAATTATCCAAGCTCTGGTCTAAATAAAAGCAAAATGTTGTGGACTCCTAAAATTGAAAGTTTCACCTGATAATCTATAAACAGGAAATGCTACTCTTATAACACAATTTTGTGCCATTAACACATTTATCTTATCAGTATATAACCCCGGGTGCTTATTGGAAGGACAGATCCTGAAGCTGAGGCTCCAATACTTTGGCCATCTCCCTGGAAAAGACCCTGCTGTTGAGAAAGTGTGAAGACAAGAGGAGAAGGGGACGTCAGAGGACAAGATGGCTGGACAGTGTCATCGAAGCTACCAACATGAATTTGGCCAAACTGCAGGAGGCAGTGGAAGACAGGAGGGCATGGCATGCTCTGGTCCATGGGGTCACAAAGAGTTGGACACGACTTGACTAAACAGCAATAAGCTACAGATGTCTTCTCGTGATCTCTTGAGAAAGAAAAATAAAAAACACTCACTGACTCAGCTAAAATTTTATTATCTCAGCAGATAAAAAAATAAATTTTGATATGGTGCATTCCTTCTCCAACCAGGATCACTATGTCCCATGGGCACTTTCTCCCAAACAAAAGCCTGTTAGCATTTATATGTAATGAATATTTTTATCTTCTTTTCTGTCGCTCACTATCCCTGAATGCTTTTGACCTTGAAACATTCTGCTTTCCAGCAGAATGGATGAAATCATGATTTATACATAAACACAGCTTCCTGGGTACATATGGCTCTGAGAGACCACCTGTCCCTGCGTGTTAACTGAAAGAAAGCACAGGTGCTGATGCTTATAACAGGGGGAAGCTAAAAATAATGCATTTCACCTGTCACAATGTTTATATATTGGGCCTCACATTTCCCTTAGTAGCTAGGGAAAATTTCTACATGAATTATTTGAACAAAACAACTATCCGATTACTATAAGGTTTTAACAACACTTCAGTGGTAAATCGCACAACATAAACACTGCTAGTATATTTTTTGTCCAGATTTGCTAGTTTTGTTCACTATGAAGTTAAGCAGATTTTTGGTTATGCAGAATTTTCATAGTTATAACTCAGTGATGTGTTTAGTTGCACATGTGTTTGTGTAATTAGGTGTAGGACAACTGTTTAAATCAGAGTAGATACTGGAATACTAATAAAGCATATGATAAACTCATTTAAGTCCTTCTAAAAATGAGAAAGGGGCATGATGGAATGTGTAAAACATGTCTCACTTTACCGTATTTTCTATCTATAATTTGGTCTGTGTTGTGAGTAGTGTGGCCTTGTGCTTTGCTTTTACAAAAGATGGTCCTCTGTTTACGCAGTTGTCCAGTCTAAGTCCAGTTCAAAGATAAAGATCTGTCTCAAGCTAGAGCAGAGGTTTTGAGATTGTCCATCATCTGTTAGCACTTGGATCATGGACTGAACAGGCACACAGATCTTCTGGTCACAAGTCATGCTGGCTGGCTCATTAAGGCACAGGGAGCACTGCCCAACCTCAGGGTTAGGTTACCCAAGCCATCCCCCTCTGTCTTGTCCTGTAAATGATCAGAGTCCTGCCTGTATTCCTTTTCTAATGAACTCCCAACTTCATCATAATGCATAATATGTGTAAGTGACAGAGAGAGAGAGCAGAAAGAAGAAATTAATAAAATTAACCTGTGTGGATAAGCCAAACGTTGAAGAGGTACAAAGGCAAGGAGTGGCGAATAGAACTATTTCCAGTCTGAAGACAAGGTGTATTTTGATTTTCCTCATTTACTATTTAGAAAGAATTAATAGGGCAGAGATGAAAACGTGTTTAAATCAATCAATCAATCAATCAATCAATCATTCCTTCCTTCCTTCAAGCAAGTGAATGCCAGTTTGTCTGCCTGTGTGTTTCTGTATGCGTATGTGTGAGTGCCCACTTTTAGCCCTGGCTCTGCATTTCAATCCTAACTCAACCCTCCACTGGCTGCTGACTTCTACCTCACCAATACTTTTCATTATTGGTGTGATGAGAAGATTGACTTCCTCCTGTTTTATCAGTCCACAATTTAACATAAAAGTAAGGCAAACTGAATGTACACCAGAGTAAGTGTATACAGAAGATTATAGTCCTTTGTTTATGATTTTTAGAAGCTCCTTTGATTTTATTGGATTCACTATCATTCTGGTGCACATTCAATTACATTTGCTAGAACTGAGCAGTTTACTTAACCATTCATTCATTCATTCATTCATTCATTCATTCATTCATTCATTCATTCATTAATTCATTCATTCATTCATTCATTCATTGTCCCAGTAGTGCAGGCATTACTCTGGGTGGTTTACAAAATTAAAACCCTCAAAACCAACCAACCAACCAACCAAACAACCAACCAAACAACCAACCAACCAACCAACCAACCAACCAAACAAACAAACAAACAAACAAACAAACAAACAAACGAACAAACAAACGAACAAACGAACAAACAATAAGTAAATATTTAACCCTTGCTCAAAATAATGCACTTGAAGACTTCTGACAGGAGTCAGTGATTTCTGAGCCCTCCACAGAGTCCCCAAGTACCAAAAATAAAAACATTTTTAAATAAAAAAATTGAAGCTTTGCACCCCTGGAGGCATCCTCAAGTGGTGGAATTAACATAAAAGGATTGTAGCCCCCCACAAGGCAGTGTGTGCAAACACTGTTTCTGAGATATCCACAGAATAGCCCATTGCCCCTCCGTACTCATTTTTCCTAAGCAAGAAATAGGCTTTCATGAATGACAGTAGTTGCTTCAGAGCACTGAGTCCCCCAAATCCAAAATAAATATCCCCAACCAACCCCCCAAAATATTGGGGGGGGGCAACCATTGTAAAACTTTTCTATTTCTGGTCATTCTTGGACCTGATCTGGTCCTCATTGGGTGAGGGAATTAAATTGTAGTTCTTAGGCTGACCAAAGGTGATCATCCTTTACCTAAGGCATTTTATGTCTGAAAAGGATCAGTCCGGCCTGGCTTCATTCTGTGTACCATACCTTTTGCAGATATAAGTGGCTGGGGAAACTTTCCATAGCAGAATGCTGAAAGTTATAACCAGGTTAAACTCCATGTCAAACTGCTGTTAAAAGAACAGCTGCAGAGATTGGTTCAAAAGTTGACAACCCTGAGCTTGATGTAGAAAATCCAAATGGTCACCCTGCATGTGTGTGTTAAACTAAATGTTTATACAGTATTCTACCCTTTAATGGGTATCATGAGATCTACTGCTAACCTAATGACAGTACAAGCCCTGTAGCCTTAAAAGATCATAGCATTTTCATTTGCCCTCTGTTGCTAAGCAGATACATCTTCCTGTGAATCAAATTTCTTTTCTCACTTTCCTCAGTCTGTGCTCTTTCCAGCAACTGTTCCATCTTTTTGAACCTGTATCTTATGCCATGACCCAGAAAGCTGGAGTAGACTAACATTATCAAAGCAAACTCTTCGGGAACTACAAAAATGCTTTGAGTCTTTCTTCCTTCCTTTCTGTTGGGGAATGATGATTATTCTGTATAGAGTTAGCAGAGTATGAGGTTGAAAAAAACAGTAGCAGGGAAACCTGATAGAAGAGCTCAAGTCTCAGCACTACACACCCTTTCCCAGTGACTAGAACTTTATGTAATAAGAAATCACTCTAGAAGCATTTTGAGCAGGAAAAAGGGTATTTTTTTTATAGAAGATCTTCAGAAACAGAGCATCATGCTTATTTACCAGCCCCGCCCCCCGCTTGGGTTTTCCTTCCAAGTTGTGGAAATGACCAGGATGAGTACAGGAGGCTTCTGCTGAGTTCTTGAGTTGGTACCCTTCAGCAGACCAGAATTGCCATCACCCAGACCCATGAGAGAGGAGGTGGGAGAATGAGAGTGCTTGTGTCAGAGGACAGAAATGGAGCTGAAAATTGGTCAGGTTAGAATTGGAATGGAAGGAAATGGGAGAAGGCAAATGATTTGGTGAGCAGAGACTGGGAAGTGGAAGGAAAATAAACGAGGAAGAAAAATCGAGAGACTGGGGCAGAAAGAGAAGAGACAGACTGAGCGGGGAAAGAGTGCAGATGGGAGGTGATGGATAAATGATTACTATTAAATAATAGTAATTGCTATTATTGTTACTACAGTATGATAAAGGGAGAGGAGGAAGTATAAAATGTATAGGGGAGCGACTGAATATAGGGGACCAGAAAGGAAAGGCAGCAAGATGTTTGTGGACATGTGTAGGTATGTGTTTTAGGATGGAAAAGAATGATAGGAAGATTACTTTTCTTTCCTTGATACCTCTCAGTTGCAGGTTTCCATGTGCAAACATAACATTCTTTACTGTTACCTTGTTTATTTAACTTTTTCTTTTGTTCACATTTTTAAGGCTATTTTCTAGAATTCTACGTCTGTCTGCTGTTGCCAGTGTGCAAACGTTTTGCATTATCTCTTTATTTTCCAGAATGCGTAGTCCATAGCTCACATGGCTAACATTATACTTGTAAACCACTCAGAGAGTGGCAGTGCTAATGGTGGTGTGGGTGTGGGTGTTATGGAAATAAATGGTTCACAATTTAGATTGAGAAAAGGGTAAATTGGAGTTAACCTCCAAATAAATTAATTTCAATTCCCCCTTTTCTCAATCTAAATGGTGAACCATAGTTTTAATGCTATGAATGCACAATGGGATACAAAAGATCTGTAGTGGTGTTACTCTGAAATGGAGGTGTACAGCAGGTTCTTGGTCTGCCCCATAGTCACTCTGGAATCACACAAATGTCCCAATGTGGTTTGTTTTTGTAAATTTGTCCAAAGACAGTGCACATGCATACTGTACATTAGGATTTATTGAAACAATTAGGCTAATTAACAAGTTTGGCATTTGACTGTGTCGATAGTTAAGACTCAGCAGCAGCATAACAAAGTGAGCTGAAAAGCAATCAGAAGAATATCCGAACATCTTGCAGCTGTCCTGGAGGAGAGAGACAAAGACAGGGGCACATGAATTTATGCAAGCAATTCTAAACCTGACTTGTATTAAAGCACTGAGCTAGCAGTCACAAGTGAGCAGGAACTGCAGGCAGGCACATTTATGGAATCCTCCAGAGGTGAGTAAGTGAGTGAGATGTCAGAAGATGGATGAAGTCCTCTGTCTCTCCTTTGTATAAAGTGAAGAGTCCAAAGAGGAAATCTCCAACTCCACATCCAATCTAGATGTTCTGCTTTCTCTCTTTCTCTAGCTTACAGAAAGCTAGCAAATATGGTTTGTAACTGAGTCATTTTCAAGGTTTTATTTCCAAAGCTGCTTACACAAAATAGGGGGAAAGCAACACACCACTGTCCATTCTTCTACATCTGAATGTTGCTTAATTGGGGGGGGGGGGGTTAAGGGAATGATACAAGGAGAAGGAAACCAACAAGAGCCTGAAAGAGCATACCTAGCCAAGTGTTTTACCAAACTGCTTTAAATAAGAATTGATAACGTTATGATGATTCTAGATAACTAACAAATTGTTGCACTTACATGACTTCCCCCCCACCTCTATTTTGCCTTTTCACCACATATCCATTTTGATACAAACTACATTCTAACATAAAGATGAAAATAATGTGTTGCAATATGATATAGAATTCTGTAGAGGCAAAATGTTTGCTTAGTTATTTCAAGTCCATATGTGAAAGGAAGCCTTATTCTCTCTGCTGCTGAGCAGCATTCAGTCTGTTTCCCAATTTACTTGCCTTCCCTAACAGGTACTTCCCAGTGACCTTCTCATCTTCTCCTCCTTCCCCGTGGATCATATAACGTTTGGATCCTTCTCATACCCTCATTTCCTGCTCCTCTTTGCTTCCCTGTGCCTGTGGTTGTCATAGGAACATGCGGTAATGCTCAGAGATCCACTCCTAGGGCAGTGGCTCCCAATCTTTTCAGCATCAATTGTTATTTTATATTTTTAATACTGTAATTTTACTGGATTGGGGGAAAAGATGTTTGCAGGGATTTTTTGTTTGTATTGCTTTGTTTTGTTTGGCCTTATATAGCAAATTACTCTCCTGGCTTTTGCTGTTCTGCCTCAGCTCTCACAGTGTTTTGGGTTTGCTCTAGCCATGTCACCTTATAGCTTTAGGGCAATGCAATCAAAGATTGCCTCATGTTGAACCGTTACTATTACACATCCTTTGAGCATTACAATATAAACTCAACTGAGTCTGGGGAAAAGTGTCAAAAATCATGAGTGTAAATTATCTGGATCACATTTTGAACTCTTCCCCAACTCTTGACCAAGCGATTCCAGCAGGGATATCAGGCAATATTATTTGACTTTGAATATTCATCTAATGACATATCAGAAGCTCCATGTCAACCCACCTTATGGGGAAAAGACTACTTAGGTCCTGTTGTCCTCAGCTGCAGTGATACCAGGACAACTGTGTATAACCAAACCTAGCAATCTAAAACGTGTCTCCAGAGATAAGGAGCAGGAAACATTATCAGAATACTTTTTAATTTGTCTGTATGGATATTTTTCAGCTCATCAGTTTATATGCCAAACAACAGTTCATGATTTTTATTTTATGCATGATATAAATGATTTAACATTTCAGCATTATTTTCCTTCTCAATAAGATCTCCTTTCCCCCTCATTTGTCTCAAATACAAATGTAGCAACTTTAAATTAATAACTTTTAGGAAGTACTGCATTATAGATAGCTTTTAAATGTATTTTGTTTCCTTTCTTTTGATTCTTTTCTTTTGACTAATAGGTCTGCTAAAAATTCAATATACAACCATGTTGTAAAAGTTAGAACTCATTTGGCTGCAGCAGATATGCTTAGACCTATTTATGTTGAATTCTTACATTGAAACAATTCATGGCAATTTGCATGGATCTCAGGAGCACTGAAGAGAGAGTTCCTATTTAGTGAGAAATCAATTCACTTGTCCTGTTTGATTTTCAGAATAAATGTTTTCTACAAAGTCCAGATGAGCTTTTAAAACTAGCATACGGGTTATAATGTGAACAATGTCGTATCTGTTGGATTTGATTGTTCTTTCTCAATAAACTTCCTGTCTTCCCCCTTAGTTTAATATTTGATGTTCTGTATCATTTTATTTCTACCTCCCAGTTTTTTATTTCTTCTGCTGAATTTTGTGTATTTTAAATGTTTTAATGTAGATTACAGAGAATAACGTCTTTCTCTCCTCCTCAAGACATTTTAAAAAATAAAGTTTAATTATACTTCAGAGTAATGGGGCTTTACTTTCATGTTGTTCTCTGTGGGGGTTATTTCTAAATAGAAAAGCAAAATTGAAATAATAGGGGGAGAAAATACATGCATACTTTAAAATAGCAAATTTCCTTTTGAGAGAGAAGTTCACCCCCGAACCATATAGGGATGTGAAGAACAGTAGCTCCAGCATCCAGAAAACCACACATTCCCATCTCCTGGTCCTTATGAAACCAGTAGATGGTTTTATACAGGGATATGCTATGTATATCATGAGTAATGCTAGTAATATAGAGCCTAATTTCTCCTTTGCTTCAGATCGATGAGAAATCAAAAAAGTAAAGCTGTGAACAGATCTGTCAGCATGATTTCAAAAACAATATTCTGGTTATAATTAAGGAAAAGATACAGGTAATTACAAGTGTAATAAGCTGCGGGTCACAGCAATTTACCTGTGTTGAAAAATTGTAACATATGAGTGTTTTAGCTTGGAAAAAAAGGTGAGTAAGAGAGAACATAGCAGGTGTAGAAAATTATGCATGGTATGAAAAGAGTAGATAGGGGAAAGTTTTCTTTAAACAGTAATGTTTAAAGAATTATCTATATTTATATTTTTATTTGCCTTGCAATACACTCCATTCTAAATTGATTTGATTTAAAACTTGGACAGGCTTTAAAAGGGACTGGACAAAGTAGTAATAAAGTAAGGCCAACCTTGCCATTTGGTGGAGTAAAGCTGCTACTCCAGGTCACAGATGATGGGAGATGCAACCCACACCTAGGCCCTTCTGTTGGAGGGCAGAGCTGTACATGCCCTACAACCTGTCCCAGGCTTTCCAAACGAACCTGTAGTTTGATATATGATGAATATGCTACCCTTTCATCAGTGTTAGTACAATATAGTTGCCGGTCCAGTGGGCTTCTCTACATGCAATAGGGAAATAATGCTGTCCTGTCTTCCTTAAGCAGGAAAGTGTCATGGGCCAGCTCTGTTGTGGAAAATAAGGCTATCAGAGTCATGATGGCTGTATAATCTATCTATCATCAGAGACAGTATATCTTTGAATAGTAGTTGCTGGGGCATCTGAATGGGAAAGTGTTATTACCCTCACCTATTCATGAGCACTTCATTGGCCTCTGTGAGAGCAACGTGCAGGACTAGACAGGCCTTTGTTCTGATCCAGCAGGGCTCTTCTTTATGTTCTTAAGTGGTGTGATCTCTGAATTAGTGTCTGGACGAGAGTGAATTATTTAAACACAACAGTGGTCATGGGGGACGCATTCTGCCTGAAGGACAAGTTTGCTTGCTTGGGGGATACTTCTGAATTTAGCATTCCAGTCATTGCTCTGGTTTCATGCCTGTCTTTGGTTCCAGATATGCTGTGTTCAATATTTATTCAGAAATGAGCGCCACTAAATTCAGTGGAAGTTGTTCCCTCATAAGTGGGTTTATGTTGCTATGTCAGGCTGCAATGTTACACATAATTGACAGAAATGCTATCAGGTTCAGCAGAACTTACTTCTGAGCAAATACATGTAAGATCTGGCTGCCACTGTGTTTTTCTATTTTCTGTTTCCTTTTGCATATTTTGTTCTTTCACTCAGTTCTGTTTCATTTCATTTTCTTGATCTAAATTTAGGAAGGAAACACGAGATTACAAAGGATATTTAATTTGAGTTCCTTTTCTGTATTAAAATCTAATTGGAAGTGCTTTTGATACTGCTGAATAAGGCTTTAAAAATAATAATCTTCAAAACCTTAGAATGCTTTGTAGTCAAGCCTGCAACCCAGTTATGATAAAATACTTGTACTAAAACCAATTTAATTCCTTTAACTCCAGTGTCACCAAATAGGTTTAAATGAAAGACAGCGTTGTGAGCTTATCTCAGTACATTGTGCAATATACCAAAAATTTGAAAGACACATCTTTCAGAAAACTCTGTGCCATCATAATTAGACATTATATAGATAGTTCCAGAAAAAAAGGTTATCACATTCTTTGAAAAAAGTGTTAATAGCAGCCACTTTTCGGGAGAGGATGGTGGATTGGGATCATGTTACCAATTTAAATCCTTTGTGAAATTGCTATTTGCACTAACGGAATAAAAGCTGTAATATGAGCAGAGTTTGGAGAAATTACTTCTTTTGGATTATTGCTCCCAGACCCTACCCCCTTTGCTACCATGGCCACCATTTCATAGTCCCAATACTATCCCAACCTCTGATGCTGCTATTAACACCCTTATGTTCCATCGTTAGGACCCAAGCACAGAAAGCAATAGCAGACCTGATGTCAGCATGATGTCAGAAACAGCAGGCCTAGGAGGAGCCTCAAAGGATGCCTTGAGGAAGCTTCTCAGAGGAGGAGAGCAACTAACCATCCAGACCACAGAATGTCAGCATCAGAAGGTGGAGATACAGGTAACATCTCATCAGCAAAGCATGCACCTAAGAGCCAAGAAGACACGGGCCTCTTGGAAGTAGCAGGGCTCCTCGGAAGTAAGAGAATTCCTCAGAAGCATTCCTACTCAACCTTAAGTTCATGGCTTTCCAGTGCTAGAACAACTGCTTCTGCGGAATCCAGCTAATTGGTGAAACATCTTTACCTCTAGCTTCCAGGCCCCCTGTTCCTTAATTTGGTCCTGTTTATTCTTCACTGGAAAATGTATGACCTTGATCCTGCCTCTGGATCACACTCATAAACAGACTTATTTTCTAGTTTTGATTTCAGGCTGTGTAACCTGCAACCTATAGGAAGACACTGAGGAGAGGTCCCATTCACTACTGTGCTGTATCACATCACCTTTTTTTTCTGTGATTCTAGTACACAACTCTTCACCAGTCCCTAAACCAACATAATCTCAGAATAAAGAATGTGGTGACATGAATAGCCGGGATAAAAGTAATGCTAACAATGCAAAATAATAAAACCAAATAGTATCCTATATTGGGAATGCTTTGTGTGCTAATGCCGCTGTGTGAACAATTTAACACGCAACAAGAAAGTTTATTTCTCAATGCATCGTCATCATCACCATCTTAGAAGTACAGAGCTGGAAGGGACCCTATGGATCATCATGTCCAGCCTCTCTAGTAGGGAATCGGACTCTCAATCTCTTGCTCTGCACCCAGAGATCTAAATCACTCAGCTATCCAGCATGCATCAGGCATAGCATAGTATGGAACAGTGCTGTCACTTCTCACCAGAAGTGTTTGGCAGTAAGAGAAATCATTCACAGTTTTGTAGGTTGGCATACTGAAACCTGGACAATGCACATGGGCTTCACCCACAAGCTGATATAATTTTCAATGTGTTAGGAATATTCTAGTAGCTCTCACACCAATTTATTGGCAGCTGTCATTGCAGATTAATAAGAAAGGAAAGAGAAAAACTACACATGGAAAATAGTTGGCAAAGGTTTCATAAACTGTACTAGTAACTAATGCAGATGGCAATAAAATAGGGTAATATTTTATCAGAGACAGCTGTTAAGTCCCTGCTGACCTTCACTCCATGTCCATGGCAGTGCTTTATAGAGACTCAGATTTCACTTGCAGTTGCTGAAAACAGCTGTAATCTCCCTGACTAACTTCAGCTGTAAAATAGCCTCTGCTGTATTTCCAGAACAGGTGTAAGACTCTTGGCTAGGCATTCTCTGCAGTGATGAGAGGACTCTTCAGGTGCACTTTCATCGACAAAGTTCAAAGGTTGAGTAATGGTAATGGTAATGATGATGAAGGAGGAGGAGCAAGAGGAAGAGTACAATTGTAGTAGAATGCTGTTTTTACATAGGGCTACCAAAAAGAGCTGACAGCAGAAGAGGAAAAGCATAATGAAAGCAGATGCCAAAACTGAGCCCTGTCACTAATTAAGCATTGAAAATATTTCAGTATTATTCATACAGCAACTCTTGTTCTGTTCTTATGAGGAGAAAGAAATTCTGACAATTCCAAGTTCCCTTATTACACGCTTGGGCTATTTCTTAGAGGAGCTATTTCTCACCACTTTGGAGGTTTGCACACCACACAGACACAGGGGTTTTTAAAAAATATATACAGTCATATATTTAAAAAAGGTCAATAGGGTCCAGAAGCATTGGAGAGAGATATATATACAATTTTCAGAGCCCTGGCACTGTTTCAGGCTTAGGATGGATGGATGATGATGATTGTCATTGTCATTGCTGCTGTTTAGAAACAGGAAGTTACAGGAACACACAAGGCTTATTCTGATTAATAAGATAGTGCTAAAACGATTGGGGACATGAGTTCTTTCATTACACAGGTCACTATTCTGAACTGTTTCCTGTGGCTGTAATCCCACTATAAAAAGACAAGTGCAAATGTAGCCTTTTTACTTATTTCCGCATTTGTGCTGCTTGAGGTAATGGGATTCCTCTGGAGAGTATGAGTTTGAGAAAGGCTGGCCTACATCAAGGCAGTTGTCTTGAGCAACCTACATCGCAGCCGTATTTGAAAGGTTTATGATAACACATTTCTTGCCGCAGAACTCAATGAATCACACAGGTCTCCCTATTTTACCTCAGCTCTGTGAAGTATATGAGGCTGACAGAAATTGACTGGCCCAAGGTCTCCTGATCAACTCCACTTATGAGTGGGAATTTGAACCTAAGTCTCTCTAAGTCAGGATTCAAACTCTAAGGTAGTACACTGTGTTATGCTCTATCATCATCGCGTTGCTAGATTTGTTTGAGAGCTCCAGTATTGTGATGAGCTTTATTACTCAGGGTGTGTTGATCATCAGGCACATCGATTTGGCATCAAAAGAATAAGAAGCCTTAAAGAGGACTAGGCAAGCAACTGTTAACAACAGTACTGTAGTATTAAGCCCATGAGGAGTCACTCCATGTGTATTTTATTTTATTTCTTTGGTTACCAATAGTTATGTTGGAGTTGAAAGACATATATTTCCCAGATAACTGTTCAAAAAGAACTTATTTCAAAGTGAAATGCCGTGTGTGTTTTACTGCTCTAGAAAAAAAGACACCCGGTGGAACTGAGCAGCTTTCAAGAAAATCTGATAAGTAGGGGAAAATATATATGCCATTTTTAAATCTGCAGCCTTTGATTTTATCTCCACTCTCTCTGCACTTCTACTCAAACTCCTTTCTCCGGTTTTGCTTTTTTAATTGATTTTAAAATGTCCCTATATGGCAGGGATTTTTTTTAAAAAAAAATCTGTATAGTGCATTGCCTATTAAATGTTTTGCACATGACTATAATCACTGAAATTGTCTTAAAAATAGGAAGCCACTGAAGGAAGTTTGGAGCACAGAAGTGGCAGTCAGAGAGGGGGGCAAGCAGCTCCTTCCTCTTTCCTCTGCCACTTCCTTGTTCCATGATCCCCTTTCTAGGGTTGCTTTTCATAATGAACCATGACCTTTGGCTATCCACCCAGTTGAGCAGGTATAGTTATGTCCTAGATTACGGCCATCGGTCAGTTCCTCTTCCTCCAAATGATGGTGCCAATGAATAGCTCAAATTCCCTGATCTCTAAGCAATTAATTAAAGCTTGCAACAACAGCATTATTTTACTAAACACAGGAAAGATGAAGTACAGAAACGTGGATGTCTCGACTGCAGTCAAATAAGAAGCCAGAGATAGAAATGGGAGTGAAATGTAGGTCTTTTTAGATGACAGACATCTGCTCTAATCATAAGTCAAGTACAAGGCTTGGGTATTGAAATCACGCAGCAGCTGAAGTAGAAAGAGCTCTTATTAAAGAAGGCAGCTCACACGTTTTATGCTCCAGCGCTGTTTTGACAGCCCATCTCTCATTACGGTAAGCATAGGTCCTCTCTTCATGTTTCCCCCTCCTCTTAAACTCTCTGAACAGGCATCATTTAAACATAATGTAGATGCCAGGCAGAAGTGGGAAAATCAGTTGATTTCCAGGGCTCTCACATGCATCTGAGGAATCTTGATCTATATACCTGGAGTCTCTCTTGCATGAAAATCTCAGTAGACTCACTATGAGAATCTGACTGGTTTTACTGTCAAACTGGGTGCTCAAAGATTGCTAGGATGCAAAGGAGTGGTAGAATGGACTGTGACATTTTATTGTTTTCTGATGTGCTTTATCTTACATAAGGCCCTAAATCCAGTCTGATAGCAGAGGGAGGAAAGGGTGTATCAGTGACGCACTATTGTTGTTTCTCCATAATGTATAAATAGTCATGTATTTTGGCTCCTAAGCTTGCTATTATTTGTGCCAATGGTCACACATTCAGTTGAAGCACTGAAAAGTTCATGGATTCTGACCTCATATGTAGTCTAGAAGTAGACAACACAATTTGCTCTAGCAGAATGACACCACTAGAAACTGTTCAAATACATAGTATTGAAGTGTAACAGGCAGATCTCTGGGCATGTGAGGGGCAAGGGATTTGATATTTCAGTGACAGGTAAACAAAATTTCCAGCATAGCTTAAAAGTCCAGATAATATTGAAAACCCAAAGATTGCTTTAGTCTTGATATGGGCGTTTTCAAGAATTAATTACACATGCTATACAATACTGAGTAGATGTTTTCTTGACGGACACCATGGCACTGTTCGAAAGCTACCCGCTGAAAATTTGTTGCACTCTGTAACTGTTGGTACATAACACTTTCCACTGTTAGGACAGCTGACGTGAAATACCAAAACTGGCTTTGGCAGGCTGTATGCTCATGTGTTGCTTCTTCCTCCTCTCTCATGCCCCACTTGATTAATTTCTTCCTGATTTGAAACAAGCCATTATTGATCTTCAAACTAGAACCTTGAAAAACAAGATAGCTTCTCTTTAAACATTACAAACCAGGGGTTTGATCACCTGTTATGTATGGCAAGTGCAAGCTATATTTTGGTAGTTTTGATGTAACAGCAAACCAGGAAGTAATTGCGTAGCACACTACAAAGACTTGTCACCCAAGCCAAAGCACAGTCTGATCCCTAGTGACATTCTCTGTGCAATTTCTATGGCCAGAAACAACTGTTAGAGAGAGCCCATTAGTGGGGATGAAAACATCTTGATCTTGTAGAGGCAGTAAAGTGGTGCCTCGCACAACGATGTTAATTGGTTCCCAAAAAAAACCATTCTGTGAAACATCGTTCTGTGAAACACCATTTCCCATAGGAATGTATTGAAAACTGGTTAATCCGATTGCCGTCCTTAAGCGAAAATCCCCATAGGAAACATCATTGAGGGAAACGCGGTTCCCCAATTGAAATGCATTGAAGCCAACTCAATGCATTTGAATGGGTTTGCGAAGTCCCTTTTCGCTCCTGTAAAAGTGCCTTAAACTGTTTGAAAAGTGTTTTAAATGCTTGCTATCATTAGCCCTCCTCCTGAAACCTATGCAAACTTAATTTGGTGTTGTTCTGAGGCGTCCTTAATTTTTGGTGATTTCTTGTTTTTTCTCTCATTGAAATGCATTGGACGGACAGTTCAATAGAGTTCAAAAACTGGACTGAAAAGGACTCCTGCCCTAAAGTAATAGAGATTAATCAACATATAAAGCAAACTACTTTGCATAATACCAGAAGTGAGAGAAACTCCTGTTGTGCCACTCAGATGTTTATGTTAATTAAGGACCACCACCACCACCACCTCCCAGTCAAGGACTATCTTTAAGGTCTTGTTTCTGGCCTACAAACACAGAATGCTGAAAGTTCCCAGCTGGGTCTTAGGAGGTTTTCAAGTTATCCTTCCTTGCTTTCTCATTTCATATTAGATTCTATCACACTGAAAACCATTCCTGTAATCATAAACAGTACAGTTGTCTAATACAGTAAATGAAAGCGCCATCAAAGTACAAAGATGGTTGAAGAACACTGTTGAGGGGACCTACAGATACAAATTATTCGTATAGCTCACAAATAAAATGTTTCCAGTCTCATTGTAGTACATTAGCCAATGGGAAAATACTTAATTTGGGGTTAGTTTGAAACAATAGAGCTTGCTGGATATCTTAGTAGATTGGAGCACCTATTTACAGAGCCAGGATGGAATTTGAATCCCCACTGTGCTTCCAGGTAGAGGGGGCTAGTTGTGGTAATCCAGCATGTCTGCATCTGATGGGTAAGGTGTCCCCGATACCTATGTCACCTTCGGCAAACTCCATAGTCCCAGAGCACCACCCAAAGAAGGGTCTGGTAAACCACTTCTCAGGATGTTATACCTAGTAAACTGTGGAAAGTGCAGACATTATTCAAAATTTACTTGATAGCACACATCTATCTCTATGTTGAGACAATTAGAACTTAAATGAAATTTTAAACTTTGTGGGTAAGTAAATAGATTGTTAGATGTATCTGTGCGCCTCAGCAGTTATTAGATTACAATACTGTATGTACTTAATTTTCCAGTAAAGGTTTAACAAAAAGCCTGTAACCTAGCAGTCTGTGCCGGCACACCACAGTAACACAGACAGAATGCAACTGCGCTCTGTTTGTAGTATAACAAAGTTTACAAACTTTATTGTCACCATGTTTGTGTCCCATTGTATCAGCAGCACTAAGTGAGGTGGAATGCTACCTAGAAAACAGTTAAGAGCCTGTAATGTTCAACTTCTGAAGTTTAGAAGCACTGAGACGGGGTTGGGGGAAAAACAGGTCCCTCAAACATGTTTTGGTGGGCCTAGACACCTCTGGAAAATTAAGTACATACAGTATTGTAATCTAATAACTGCTACAAGTCACTCAATATTCAACATTTCCCTAGTTGCCTCTGAAATGTTGAATATTGAGTGACTTGTAGCAGTTATTTTCAGGGGCAAAACATGTGTGAAGCTAACATGTGTGGAGTGTGCAATATAAATTAACTTTTCCTAGTAACCACCCAAAGCTAGTAGTATGACTTGCTGCCAATTTTTGGTAACAGACTGGCTGTCATGAGGCTGAGGCCTGCATAGGTTTTTGATGTTACCACAGGGGCTCTTTCATTACTTAAATATTAAATGGTTGGTTGGCTGTTTTTTTAGGATAGGGTGAGTAGGTTTACCTCAGCCTTAAAATAACTAATTTCTTATGACATATGTTAACTGCTGGGTAGCTCAGTGGTTTGGGTCTCTGAAGCTAGAGGCTGGGAGTTCAGTTCCCCACTGAGCCTCCTTGACAGGGGCTGGACTTGATGATCCATGGGGTCCCTTCCAGCTTTCCAGTTCTAAGATTATTGTTATTGGGACATAAATGAGTTTGATGAAATAGCTACCAATCCTTGAACAATTATGCTCTGACAAATTTGTTAGCCTTTAAGATATTGGAGGACTTGTTTCTATTGTGTCACAGATTGCCGTGGCCTTCTTTATTATGTTGTTGCTATGGGATATGTTTTGGCCTCCTTATGAAAAACAAACAAGATATTTCCATATAATTAGGTTTGGTGGACAGGGATCCATATAAGTTGGGAAGGTTGTGATCAAATGATGATGAAAAGAAATGACTTGGTGTGGTTTTGTTTTTGTTTAATTGTAATCTTTTCCTTTGTTTCTAAACTGAATATGTTATGAGTAGATTTTTGTGCTCTGGATTACTGGTCTGACCCAGGCCTCATAATTCTCTGTTTGTGAATCCAAAAGGCACCAGTATTAGGTGAAAATGAAAGTGTAAAGTTGGCTACCGATTAGCTACAGCCTTAATTTTTTCCCTGAAATTTGTTCATTAATTTACAGTAGCAGAACCTAAAAACTACCAATAGCATGAAATATAAGGAACAACAGTTTCCTTTCTTTCTTTCCTATCTCTGTGTGTGTGCATGCGCGCATGCATGCGTGTGCATGAGTGAATGCACGTGTATGTGTGCATGTGCATGTGCACACACACACACACACTCATCTCCAAGCACACAGTCTGCCTCAGCATGCTCTGGACCCTTTCTTGCTGCTGACAGACAAGCATTTCACCAAGATACATGAAATGTTTTAGTGTTTCCATTGCAAAGACTGCCCTTGAAACCACAACACCGCTGTGGTAATAGTTCCAGAAGTGAAGTAATTTCCAGCATTACTCTTTCCATTTAAAAAAAAAAACTGCAGTGCAATAATTAGTAAGATGAACTCTGAAAACTGAACTCAGGAATGGTCTCTGCTCTTTTAAAAGCAAAAAATGTCAAGGTTTGGAAACAGCTAATTTTTTCCCTGAACTAAATTTAAACTATCAGTCCTCATCAAGGTCCCAATGACATAATACAAGGGCAAATGCATCTGAGTGCCTTTTCCAAGACACTGTAAGACCCCGAGCAACATCTCATCTTACCCTTCTCTTTATACATGACAAGAACTATAAGGAATTCTCACTATGTGACTCAGATTTTCTCTCCGTTCCTTCTTCCTGGAGCCCTGAACGTTTGAATAGCAGTGTCACAACAAGCATCATGGACCTTCAGAAACAGAATTTTTTAGAATACTGAATGTTTAGCATAAATGCCAGACATCCTAGAAATTATACTTCCCAGGATTCCCTAGCCCGGGAGACTGCTGAGCATCTCCCACTGGAATCCCAGCTACAACAAGTCTTGGGACATTTGTTTTGGATTATTGATGAAGTCTTAGTTTAGGAGTCAGCCACCCTTAAAGGCTACATTTGCCAAGCTCTTTTTAAAGATTAGCACCCAGAGTTGCATGATAGGGACAAGAAACCACGGGACATGTAGAAGGAAGGGAAAAATTAAGAGCTCAAAAAAAGACATCTTGTGATATTCATCACTACTACTGTTAAGAACCTTTGTTTAACATTTGACCTAGAGTGAAATTAGGTGTAGATGAATGCTCAGGTCAAGTTATAATGCATCCAAGCATTACCAGCTGGAGATGACAACCTGGTTTCAGATCAACCAGGTAAATGCAAACCTTATTGAAATACAGTGATGCCTTGTGAGACGAAAATAATTCGTTCCAACAGTCGTTTCATATTGCAAAAATTTTGTCTTGCGAAGCTCGGTTTCCCATAGGAATGCATTGAAATTTAATTAATGCATTCCTGTTCGTCTTGCGAAGCACGGCCATAGAAAACGTTGTCTTGCGAGTCACAAAAAATTGCAAAATGCTTTCGTCTTGCGAGTTTTTTGTTGTGCGAGGCATTCGTCTTGCGAGGCATCACTGTAGTTAATTTCAGCCAGATGATCACCCGAAAAATATTCTACTTTCATCTATATGTATATTAAAATCAATACTTCTTCATTAGCCTCCTTGATTTTGAGTATGGAGAATGATTTATGTACAGTAAAATATAAGTAATACATGTTGAATTATCCTCCATATGTACTTTTTCTAGTGTTCCCAAATTGTTGAGTGTGTTGCATAAACATGTATCCCAAAACCTTATTGGTAGGTAGCCAATAATCATAACCTATTTTACAAATACAGTTGGCACTGCATTTAACCAAAAACTATTAAAATTTGGTAGATTGCATTATAAAAATAATCCATAGTAAGATAAATAAAGGTCAATTTATTTGTGAAGCATTTTGGAATACAGCAGTCATGCTAATACTCCTTTTAAAATAAACCATGAAGAACCTTTGAAAGAATTAAAGTAATAATTAAAATAATAAAATAAATCATCAAGAAGAAAATTATTATCTAATTTTGTGCTGAATGCAGCAAACGCTGCTACTCTATAAATGATGCTTAGTATCACCTTTGGTCTGAGTACCACAGAAGAATATGTGATAGAACTGTTCTCTTTGGGCCCATATAGAAGAAGCAGAACAATAAGTAATAATGTATGAGATCTTCAAACTGATTACAGCTAAAGATCTATTTTTAAAGCTCTACAATCCTTAATGGGTTTGGGATAAGAGAAAAACGGTTCATCAATCTGTCTAAAATGAAATGGCAGAGAATATTTGATGGCAAGGTGGCAGCACAATGTGGAGCTTGGCAATTTTACTCCTTTTATTACTGGCCCTGTCATCTGGGGAATCTGCATTCCCAATACTAAACAGTTTCTGGCATAATGCAAAGTGACCCACCATTCAGTTTTATACACTTTGGAATCCGGACATAAGGTTGGTAAAATATTGTTGAAGTAATGAAATCTGAGAGCCTATTACAAAGTGAACCATGTGTCCCTGTTTCCAGAGCTAAGAGTATTTATTTGCCTCTCGCTCAATTGACTTTTGTGTGGGCTTCGTACAAGGAAAGGGCATGAACTGTGTTAGAGGAAATAAAATAGGAATACTCTGGAAGAGTTTGCACATGAACCTGTCCCTTGGGAAATTAATTTTAAGCAGATAAATGCATAGCAAATATCAACATGTCTAAATATTATAAAAACTATTAGTATATTCATATTAATTTTTCATTAATTTTTTCCTCTATAGATTTTTTCCTCTCACTCTGGTGAATTTTCTCAATAAGTTATTACCAACATGAAGCAAGACTGCAAAACTCTTCTATTTATTGTCCAGTTTTTACTTCGGCTTTGGGTTTTTTGTTTTGTTTTTTTCCCCCCATAAGCATCAATCATATGAGTTTGTCCCCATAATATTCACTCAGAATAAGACTAGCCTCGTTTAAAGAGAATTTACAAATGGCTATTCTTATGGTGTGATTAATCCCAATTCAAGCTTGTAATTGGAGAACCTAGAATCATTTACTAGGGTGGGGTAGACAATCTGTCACTCCCCAAGGGACAGTGTGGAACATCTTAGCAACCTGGGGAGAGCAACACCTCTAAGCCCCCAAATTGTTTTTAATTTTGACCAATAGAGAGAGGGAGGATGCCTTTTTTATTTTTTTAAAAAATCAATACAAAATAGATTCATACTAGACATTTTTGAGGGCAGTTGCAATGTGCAACCCTTTACATTCTAGTATTTGTGTCCCCGGGCTCAGGTGTTCACTTGCCCTTCTATTAGACAGTAAACCCCACTGAGCTCTTCGGGACTTACTTCCAAGTAGGTAAGTATAGGCCTGCACTGCAAAATACTTTTCATCATACTCCTATTAAATTTAGATTAGAGATTAACAAAAATGCATCTCACAGATGTATATATTTTTAAAAAATTAATATCTATAACCATGGAGAGGGCAGGATTTGGCTAATGACAGATACGATGGTGAGATGTAATCCTTCCCCCCCCCCCATCATTGTTCTGACAAAATCTCCTTGAAGCTCCTCTTCACCTCAGAAGTGAACCTACCATTAACATCAAACAATAAAACACCTCTTGGGTAGGTATCAAGAGGCAAAGTAGCAAGTATACTCTATCAGCAGATTATTCTTTAATTTTCAAATAAATGTCTTCAAAATGACACTGCAGAATGGTAATGATCTAGAGGAGGACCGCAAATCCCATTAGAATCATCCCTAAACACACTGTTCTCTTCTGTCAGTGCAATCTGATGTTTACTTAAAAGTATGCCTCACTGACTTCCATGGGATTTACTCCCATGTAAGTGTGTGCCTGAGAGTATAACAAATATTTTAAAACATCCTGTTTCTTTTATCATTGACATGCACCCCTGAATTTAATTTTCCTTTTTATAAATTAAGATGAAGAATAAGGGTAGCTGTACAAACTATTTCCTATTTGAAATAAATGAGCTTTATAGCCCATGAACTGAAATAGGTTTCTTTAAAATCAACTAAAGATGAAGCAATGTTTGCCCAGTTCAGACAAAACAAAAAGATGTGTTTTAAACAGTAAATGTGAAAACTTCTGAACTCTTTCCTTGTGTACCTGAAAGAGAGAAGGAAAGGTGGCCTCCATAGTGTGCTAATGTCATAACTGTACAATAAAACAGGGATTTTCATAAGATCAGAATTCAGCCACTGCCTCTAAGCCAGTGTTTCCGAACCTTGGATCCTGAGATGTTCTTAGGTTGCAACTCCCAGAAATTCTGCCCAGCACAGCTCAGCTTCTGGGAGTTATTTATGTATTTTATTTTAAATAGTTTTACCCCACCGTTCTCCTTGAAAAGGACCCAAGGCGCCTTACAACATTGAAATACTGTACAGTATTTAAAGCTGAAAACAACAAGCATACTATGGTGATTAACATCATTAAAAGACAATATTTAAAGCTAAGAACAAGGAGTATAAAGAGGCAGTTTACATTGTTAAAAGGCAATAATAAAGCTAAAAACAAAAGTATACAATTTCTTTTTAAAAAAACACCACTCTGAGAAATGGAAAACACAAAAATGGAAAACATAAGTACAGTAGTACTAAAAACCCAGTCAAGCCAGTGCATAACAATCTATCTAAAAATTATATACAGGTAGTTGGTTACTGAGGGAAGGCTTGCCTGAAGAGAAAGGTCTTTGCCTGCTTGTGGAAGGACAGTAAAGATAGGGCCAATCTGGCCTCCTGTGGGAGGGAGTTCCAAAGTCTGGGAGCAGCAGCAGAGAAGGCTTTTTCTTGTGTTCCCATCAGATGCACCTGTGAAGGTGGTGGGACTGAGAGAAAGGCCTCGCTTGATTATCTTAATTCTCAAGACGGGTCATAATGGGAGACACAGTCTTTGAGATGGCTTGGAGCCAGGCCGTTAAGGGCTTTATAGGTTAAAACCAGCACTTTGAATAGTGACCAGAAACTGAACATCAGCCAGTGGAGCTGCTGTAACAGGGAGATTATGTGATCCTTGTAAACGGCCCTAGTCAGCAATCTGGCTGCTGCATTTTGGACCCGCTGAAGTTTCCTGACACTTTCCATCAGCAGCCCCACATAGAGTGTGTTACAGTAATCCAGCCAGGAAGTAACTACGTCATGTGTCACAATGGCCAGATCAGATCTCTCAAGAAATTAATGCAGCTGGTGCACTAGTTTTAATTGTGCAAATGCACTCCTGGCCACTGCCAAGACCTGGGCATCCAAGCTCAGAGATGATCTAGGAACACCCCCAAACTGGAGTGTAATCCCATCTAGTATCAGCTGCATCCTTATTGATCTGCCTTTTGACTGCCTTGTCTGGATTTGTCCAAGAACATCTGGAACCCAAGGTTGGGAGCTATTGCTCTAAGCTTTCAAAGTGAGAGATTCTCTTTCTAAAGGCCTTGGAGCCATAATACATCTCCACAGCTTTCTTTCTCTACCATGGAGCCAGAGTTTAGGTAAAATAGATTTTTGATCTGTAAATCCCAGGATTTCCTAGCCAGCTAGCTAGGGGATTCTGAGACTTGTAATAAAATAATAATAGTTCTTCCCTTTTCTGCATAGAGATTACCTTTAACTCTGAGATAAATTAGCATTAAATACTTCTTTTTACATCGTGCTTTACATTATATGTGTTTGGGAATTGTATGTAAAGTAGACATTAACTCAGAATTTTCAAAACTCTAGTTGAAAATGACCTTGCACCTTTTTTTTAGAAATTAAAAAAGAGAACAGAGAATGAGAAAGGGAAAGTGAGTATGGATGGACAATGGAGAAGAAGATGAAAGCTATATACTAGAAGACCAAGGGCTTGATGGAGCATACCTGAGACAAACCAGAAAGCTGACAAGAGGTTGCCTGCAGATTCCTGGTTTGTGCAAGACATCCTAGAGATCAAGGATAGGTTCCTACTCACTAAGTCATGTAGATGGAGAATGACTTTGACTTCTGTCTTTTGGCCACACGCATTAGTCCATTGGATTGTTCCTTGGAGATGAAGAAAAAGTGTATTACCAGGAGCGGTGGAAGATTCTCCCCAAAGTGGAGATACCATGGTGACAGCTTTGGTGTAAAAATCAAAATAGAACAGAACAGTGTGTCCTTGGAAAAGCATCTCTGGTGATAATGAGAAGATATGTTGGGAGAAGATTGAGGTTCATTGCACTGCCCTCTGCTGCAAAATCCTAGGCGGGAAATATCTACAGTATTTGAGTTGCAGTACCAAGGGTATTTTTAGTACAGTGGGGATTGTATGAACATCAGGGTCTTTAGTTTAAAACTGCTGGGAGAACTGATGATGTCTATCAAACTGGAAGTTAAGTTCAATATCTGAGAATAAACATGCAGATTGCTAAATAAGTCTAAGTCTGTGCTTTAGTCCTAAAATAAAAAGTGGTGAATTTGGTTTCTCTCAGCACATAATCCAGGCTAGTAGCAAACCTCTTGTTTATCATCAGACCAGATGCTAGTGACTTATGGACTGCAATAGTCACAAGGTAATCCTTTTTTCCTTCTATACGGATCATAATGTGGCCCGACTAGAGAAGACAGAGGAATGTGTCTGCAGTTTTTAACACTAGGATATTGTCTTCCTTCCTTCCTTCCTCCCTTCCTTCCTCCCTCCCTCCCTCCCTCCCTCCCTCCCTCTCTGTAAATTATCTACTTTCAATTGTTTTGGGGACTATTCAGATACATATTGGTTGGTTCATCACCACAGACTGGAAAAGTTACTTTTTTGGCCTACAATTCCACGGTATCCTCCATCCAAGATGGACATTGGATGGTTGGAGGAAGGGGTTTCTGGGAGTTACAGGCCCCAAAAGTGATTCTTCCAGGCTCTGGCCAACACTCAGCCAGGTGGAATGAAGATACTGGCAGAGCCCAGTGAACCAAATACTGGATGTTGATTAATCCGTTGCTGTTTCTTCTCTGTTGCTCTTACAGAAGGCAAAAACGCAGAATGATAACAGAAGGATGAATTACAGATTATAGAGCTGCATTTGCACAGAAACTGGAAATGAGACACCTCAAGTGAGGTAAAAAGCTGCTGCCTTAGTGCAACTATGTGTTATATCAGGCAGCAGGTTCCTTCCCCAACAAAGCAGCACACCTTGTGATATTTCTGTGCTAGTGTGATCCCTCATCCATAAATCTCACTGTTCTCACAGTGGCTAAGGAGACCAACAGAGAGGACGAATTAAGATTGGCAAACATGACCACGTTTGTGTTCAACTGGGGCCAGTTCTCTTGACTTTAGAGGTCCCAGTGCTACTGGTACCCTACATAGAGACCTACCAAAAGAGATGTTTAGTGGTGGTACTAAGTGGTGATGGTAAAATTGAAGAACAAGCAGGTCATATTTAGGGATGTTGACAAGTCTTTGGGTCCAAATCCAACTCTTTGGTACCAAGTCCTGAGTCCCAAGCCCCAAGTTTGAGTTCCTATTAAAAACAAGCTTTTTTTCACCAGAAAAAAAGGAGGGGTGGGCAGATTGAGTTGCAAGTCAAGTCTGTTATTGAAAAAACAAAACAACTAGAGTCATCAGTGTGACTTAAGTCCAACTTGACAGCAAGTACCACGACTTGAGTCCCCATCCCTGTCATATTCCAGCAGCACTGTAAAAACCATGGCTTTTGCTGACAAAAAGACAAATTGTTTCCCCACAATCAATTTAGACTTTCATTGAACTTGCAGAATTTGGAGGAAGATTGAATGGATGGCATAATATGTAAGGAACCACTGCGCTCAGTCATTATTAATTAGGATTATAATTGCTGAGCTGTTGGTGTCTTTCATACAATTGCAGTCATCTTTCTTTTCACAGCAGTCAGGAAGTTCTTTTATCATTGAGACTTTACTTTCTTTTTATTTATTGACAATCTCTGTAAAATTGTAAGTATTTGTGTGAGTGGAAACATAATGGTGATTTCTGCAATCAGCACCGTGAGATATTGCTCCTATAATATTGATGAAATGAAAATATATTGATACTATTATGGAGAATGTCTAGGCAGGAAGGAAAGAAGGATTTTTTTTTGATAACAAAATAAAATATACTTGTTTTGTCATGATAGCCACAAATATGGTGCTATACATTACTTCCTCACAGCATTTATGCCAAGCATCTGCTCTTCTACCTAGTATCCAAGTTCTTATCCTTCCCTTCCTCCATGAAGGTCAGGGCAGTGCACACATTGTGGCCAAATGTATTATCACAATAACTCAGAAATTGAGTATAGCTTGACTGGCCCGAAGAGTCTTCTGTCTGAGCAGATATTTTAAGTCTGGTCTCTCTAGTCACAGTTTGCTAGTCCCCAGTCCCCAGTGCATATCCAGTAATAGACCTCAATCATCATCCACCCCCCCACACACACACCAGTAGAGGAATCCTTCACAGACTGAGCAGCACCTTATAATGGCAGAGAAATATAGATCATCCCAGTTAAATTCTTGCAAGCCTTTGGCATTTTGACCTTCTGCAAGCCACCAGGAAAGCAATAGGGAAGAAAGCAGACACAGGTTGTTCAGCATCCCAAATTTGGTTCTCTGTGTCTATATCCTCTGTCTAAAACAGGACCATTGTGACACTATGGCCATTATCATCCACCAGCTCTTTGAAGTGGGTCGGGGAAGGGGAAGGATTTTCAACTTTTCCTAGTGCGCAGAATTTCAAACCTCTCGTGTCTCTCATGCTTAAACCGTTTAAGTAATTGTAATTGTATTGTATTTTTAATGATTATATACCTTTTATATTGATTTTTATGTTGTAAGCCGCCCCGAGTAGACATGGTCTAGAGGGGCGGGGTATAAATTTAATAAATAAATAAATATGAGAGACACCCACATCCAAACGCACATTGAAGTTATTTTAACACTTCCTCAAAGCCAGACAACCACTGGAGCTCTGGAAGTCAGAAGAATAAACCAGCAGCTGTTTCACTCTCTGGAGCCGGATGGGAAGTTGCACTCTTCTCCTCACAGCCCATGTGTTTTATTATCACTAAGAGACTTGAATAGCCTCCTGTGGTTTCCTCCGGTTCCTCTTATATGCAAGACAGGATTGCAAACAAGTACAGCCCTTAAGAAGCTGAGTTCATGGCTCAGGCCTCTACATTATTGTTGCTTGTCATTTTTAATTTGTACAGAATTTCTGTGAAAATATAAGGATCCTATGACTACCTGGCTTGCCTCTCCTCCCCTTGAATAGTATTTTCACTCATTGCATTTAATACAGCCCCTTCCATTTCTTAGATGGCAGCTTCTGTTGCTATCTGAGTTGCTAATAAACCTTTCCCCAGGGCATGCACCTTGGGCTTGGCTGTTCCCAGGATACCTGTGTGTAAACGAATTTCTTTCTGTCACTTAAAATGGCCACACCTACACTCGTTAACCAGGTGGAGTTAAGTGCCACTCCTTGCCAGTGAATCAACAGGAGTTCCGCCTTCTGCAGCAGGCTTTCAGTATCTGTTGACAAGGCGTGAGGGAGGAAGGGTAAGGAAGACAGTACACAAACTCCTTGTCTGCTTTCTAGAGGCTTCCCAAGGCAAAGATGATCAGCCGGTTTAACTAGGAGGCTGTATTCGGTGTTCAACTATTTGGTCTGGCTGAAAGTTGAAATGGCTGAAATAAATGCCTCTAAGGAGGCAGCTAGATTTTCCCTCAAGGCTAGGCATGACAGGTTGCAACCTGGAAAAGTTCTTTTTCGTATCAGTGTGTGAGAGAGTTTGGTGCTAGTTTCATTACCCACAACAGTACCATGGAATCCCTTCCCCAGAGGCAGCTGTGTGTGTTACTTCACTGCTAGTCTTCTCTCAGCAAGTAAATATAATTACATTTTTGAGGCAATGTGCTCCTTGGAACTGTCTTTTGGAGGTTTTTGTTCTCCAGTGGATGTGAGGAAATTACAGGTGCTTCTATTTTATCGTTTGCAAGATGTAGCTTATCTTTAGGACTCTTCTAGATGGGGCAAAAGTTCTTGGCAGAGTGTGAAATTTTGTGGCTAAAAGCCTCTAACTATGCAGCAGAAAAAGATTCAGTGACTTACAAAGCAGAATTAGTGTCAAGTCTCCCTAAAGTAGTCCACTTTTTTGCTTAGTTCTTATCAACTGGCACTTACTGTCTCAATAATTCAGCCAGAGACTGGGAAGAGAGGGGAAAAAGTTCAATTTACTCACAGTTTGGAATAGAAGAAAAACAGCATATTGTAGAAAAATGACTGGTTACATGAACAGAGCTTAACTGATTCATTGTCTACTTACAGACAACACAGCTAACTGACTAAGTTCTTGACTGGGTTTAACTGACTGGCTACATTAACTAAAATACATAACTTCATACTGATCCCTGACTGAAAAAGAGCAGAAAGAATTCTTAAGTAAAAATGCATGACTCTCTTCAAAATCTGAGTCAGAGAGGGAACAATTGTTTGCTGCTGGATTAATTGACAATCACCTCAGTACAGAAAGGTACCATCCAGCCAAAGCATCTGAAAGGCAGCATATAAAAGTTGCTATAACTCCCACAAAAGCAGTGCCTGAATTGTTCGTGATTGGTCCTGGACTCCTGGTTCATGATGGAGGAGAGTAGTTTAGCAGGATTCATGGCTGGACTTTATTGTGAAAAGTCACATCATTTGCAAATACTTCTCTCTTGGAAATCTTGAGAATCCTTTGGGGAAAAATACTTTAAAATCCACTTCCCAGCTGTTGTTTTGTTTCCTGGAGTCATTTTTATCAAGTAACTTAATTAAAAGCTTCCCACTGGGAGCCTCTAATGTAGGAGGAACTTTACATTGAAAGTGCCATAGAACTAAACTCCAGCACAAGAAAAATCTCTCTGTTAGGTGTCACCAAGATGATTCTGACTTCTGGCAACCCCACTATTGTTTCCACTGTATATAAAGTATTGAAGAAATGGTTTCCCATTGCCGCCTCCCAGTGAATATCCATGGCTAAGCAGGAATTTGAAATGAGGTCTCCTGAGTCTTAAGTCTGACACTCAACCCACTACACTACACAGGATCTCAGGAAGATCTTAAGAACAAAATAAACCATTCCTTCAGCAACAGCAACAACCAAATCAGATAAGATCAAATCAAAAGATGGAGGATAGTCATTGAAAGTCACTGAAAATATTGGATCAAGTCTTGCCTTGTCTGGGTGACAGGAAATGTACTGAAACCAACAAGGCACAACCCACTACTCTTACAGGTATCTTTGTCCTGTCTAGAAGAGCTCTCAGTGCTGTTCTTATTATTTGGTGTAGGCCTGCCCAAGATTCTTTGGCACCAGATGGCATGGTTTATTTAAAATAAATAAGTGGTGCTTCCAGAAGAAGATGCTTCCTTTTCGCCAGTATGTATTTTGCATCCATTTTTCTCCTTCACAACTTTGAAGAATTTTGTTTGTGTTGAAAAGAGTCACAGTGGCTGTGAAGCCTTAAAAACTGAGCACACACATCTAACAACTATATTTACTGCAGTGGCTTTCACCCTCTGTAAAAAATAATATAGCATGGCTGCCAAGCAAAGAGTGAATCCATAACCTTGGACATCAAAACTCCCACAGCAAGGAGTGAGCATGAATATGTTTGCTTCCAGCAAGCCCCATGAGCTGTGGGAGCAGGGAAAAACAGAGCCATGATCTTATTGTCTAAGAGAAATTCTGCTTCAAATTATAATGGCCAGTTGAAAAGGAGGCAGGGAATTGGTCTGGACAGGCCTTCTCCACCATTTGTTTTTTATTTGTGTAGTGAGTAAAATACTGTCATTTATGCCTGCAAGTGTAACACAAATGGTATAATTTTGGGAGGCAAATGGCCTTAATTTAAGAAACCACTGTAGACCTTAATCCATTGTGTTGTGGAGTCACGGAACTTGGCACGCAACACGTAACGCTTACAGTGTTGTAATGCTTTCTTAACATGAGGCAACTCATCTCCAAATGTTACACTGTCATAAGGTTCATTAGGAGTTTTAGGTGGCCCCGAATTTTGCACGGGAACAGATAGAGTCTGAGTGTCAGGATCATGATGATTTTTATTTAACTCTAACAACAGTGTATCTATTATAACTTCAGTAGGCACAAACAAGTCCCAATCATTCAACTGTCTTTCAACTTTGTTAAACTGGTCATGTATGTAATCTCTCTTTAAAACTGGGGTGCTGGTCCAAACCTCTCCTTGTCATAAGGCTTCCTCAACGGGATGCTCCACACCATGCATATGGTGCTGCAGCACGGATGGCGAGCCCAATCCCCCTCTGCTGGTGGCTGGTTGTAGGTGGGATCCGGCCGCACCACCTTCTTCCAGGGGCCGCATCCCCTCGGAAACACCACCACCGTCCATTCTGTCGTCTCCTTCACGGTGATCCCTTCTTCTCCAGACACTGGATCCGGCAACAATCTTCCAACCTTTAGGTTGGGAAAGTCCTTCAACAAATCATTCACACACACCCCTTTGCTTCCTCTCCTCTTTTCCTCTCTTGCTAGTTTCTACTACTTGAAAATCCTGCACACCAGTTCCCTCTTTTATATCCTCTTCCCAAATGTCTAACCATTGCTCCTCCCCTTTCCCTTCACTCCCTTCAGATAAACAAACCTCTATCTTAACCCTTTCCTGGTTAATCTTTCCCTTTGGCTCATCCCTCTCTTCTTTCTTTTCAATGTCTTTTCTTTCTGGAGGAGATGGCACACTCGAGTTCTCTAGTCCTTCACATACACCATGTGTTTTATGCTGGTATAAAATTCCAGTAGAACTTTGGCCGCTATAAGCAGCATACTTTGCATAGCGATTCTACAGATTTTTATGAGAAACTATCATTGAGAGTGAGGAACCAGAAAACGTCTACTTGCATCTGTACCTCATTCTCTCTCTCCTCTTTCTCTTTGAGGGGGTTGTGTTTTCTTTTTTTTCTTTTTCATAAAAGGCAATGCATCCTTGTCACTGAGCAAGTGTGCTTCCTGTTGTGAATGACCTGAACATGTACGCTGAGATGCTGCAGTGCTGACCTCTGCTTCTCTCTGCATTTCAATTCACAGGTGGCTGGCTGAATGACAGAGATTCTGGAACACATTTGTGTGTTTCCTCTGGAGACACCCTCTACCCAGACTTTTGGAGAGCTGCTTCCTTGCCCAAAGGCCTTTTAAAAATTGCTCTTAGGCTTCTCTGGGTGGATGGCCAGCAGTGGTATTGGCTACTTCAGTTCTGTTAGGAGTCCCCCCCCCCAAAAAAAAATCCACACCAGGAACAAAAACCGTATGGTTGCCAGCTCTCTACCTCTGTCCCAGACTCGAAGCTGCTGACTGGAAAGTGGAAGAGGCATGACACATCTTGACAATAGCAACAGTCCACTCACTTCCCTGAAGAGCTCTTTTGCTGCTCATTGGAACATATGCAAACATGTTGTCCTCTAGATCTTAAAGCATAAATCACAGGAGCAAACAGAAAGCTCTTAGGGATGTAATAGAAATTCTTTTAATCTCCATTCTCAAACAATATGGGAATTGAAACTCCATTAGCCTTTGAACTTCACACATCTCCCCATGTTGCAGAGAATTTCTCTGGTAAAAAAAATCATACAAAAACTGTACAGCAGGGAAACAGGCACACAAAAATGGATATACTGTATTTATGAAAAGGACATTTAAGATGGTTTGCATTTGAGAAATTGCTTGTAGACACTGCACAAAATTACATAGAAAAATGCAGGTATTGGGAGAGAATGTGTACTGAAATGTTTATGAATTTCCATACGACCTTTGTGTGTGTGGGGGGGGGGGGGGAGAATTCTCGACATTTGGGATTAACTAGTTTTAAATCAAGAGAAATTCTCAATGTTTAGGATGAACCAAATCTAAGACTTTACAAGTAGGAAACTGAAACTGTTGGGTTTGATCATCTCTACTCATAGGTCTACTCCAACTGAAGCTCCACTATCTGGTTTTGTCTGTTTGGAATCAAAGTTAGCCCTCCAAGGTGGAAAAGCCCCTTGCCTTGTCAAGTATATTGCTAGAAAAGGTCAAATACGCATCTTAGCAAGGCCGATTTAATCCAGTGTAGAAATAAAGGACACCAAATAAAACATTTTACAGTCAGTTTTCCCCAGCCATCACGGTAGTTCATGTTCTCTGTGTATTTTTATTTTATTTTTATACCGAAGCATTAAAAACAGGACTCTTTTTCATTGCAATAGCTCTTGGCTACCCTCCAGCCTATCCAGATACAAACAGCTCCTTGGCAAATGTTTGCTTGGGGTTTTACAATCATGTTTTCCTTTGCAACGCCCCTGCAACAGAACAGAAGGGTGTGCATTCAACTTTGTGGGAATACACCCAACTCCCTGTTTACCCAGTCCCTGTGCAAGGGGGGGGGCGGGGAGGGAAATGGTTAGAAGCTGCTTTGTGCCTCAGTTATCAAGAGTGAGGCTTCTATTCCTTCGACTCTGCAGCTGCTGTTTTGCAGGGAGAAGGTCAAATAGGGAAGGCCCATGTTCTGTCGGCAAGCAAAGGGAAGGGCTGTTTCCATGCCAGGCTTAAAAGGTAATTTGAAACTGATCACTGCCAATAAACATGTAACGCACAGCTGCAATGTGAAAAAGCTTTGCTGAAGAGGTAACCAAGATAAAATTTAAGGGTGGCAACATGTGTGGTGCCAGCATGGATCACAACAGGCCTTATGTTATTTTGGGTCCAGGGGCAGTAGAGGGTCCAATGGGCCAAATATGAGGCACAGCTAGGGTTGCCAGATACACGGGTACTAAAAGGAGGACATAGAAAGACAAAAAGGAGGACAAAGGAGGACATATTGAATATTTCATTTGAATCATTCCAGATTAAACCCGCAATCAATACAATTTTATTACAATAGCTGCCAATAAATGTCTCTTAGTGAACTGACCAAGAAACAGTCATGTTAAAAATTAAAAATAAATTCAATGGAGGCTTTTTAAAAAAATACCGGGGGTGGGCGGGCAGGTGGGGGAGGGGAAAGCCAGGGGGAAGGGGGTCCTTCCACCTCTCCCCCTCCCATCCAAAATTATAACATAGAATATACAAAAGCCTGACATTTGATCTTTGCCTGCCTGATGGAGGACATTAGGCTAAAAAGGAGGACATGTCCTCCTTTTGCCTGACATCTGGCAACCCTAGGCACAGCATAATCTACCATCCCATAGTACTCTCCCATTCCTTCAAAGACTTGTTGTTTAGTTGTTTAGTCATGCCCGACTCTTCGTGACCCCATGGACCAGAGCACGCCAGGCCAACCTGTCTTCTACTGTCTCCTGGACCTGGGCCAAATTCATGTTGGTAGCTTCGATGACACTGTCCAACCATCTCATCCTCTGCCGTCCCCTTCTCCTCTTTGCCTTCACACTTTCCCAACATCAGGGTCTTTTCCAGAGAGTCTTCTCTTCTCATCAGGTGACCAAAGTATTGGCG
The DNA here is from genome assembly GCF_051106095.1 of Pogona vitticeps. Lineage (NCBI taxonomy): Eukaryota > Metazoa > Chordata > Lepidosauria > Squamata > Agamidae > Pogona > Pogona vitticeps. The sequence continues at coordinate 89,824,394 of NC_135785.1, read as the reverse complement.
CCTCAGCTTCAGGATCTTTCCTTCTAGTGAGCACTCAGGGTTTCCTTCAAAATGGATAGGTTTGTTCTCTTTGCAGTCCAGGGAACTCTCAAGAGTCTCCTCCAGCACCACAATTCAAAGGCATCAATTCTTCGGCGGTCAGCTTTCTTTATGGTTCAGCTCTCACTTCCGTACATCACTACAGGAAAAACCATAGCTTTGGCTATGCGGACTTTTGTTGGCAAGGTGATGTCTCTGCTTTTTAAGATGCTGTCGAGGTTTGTCATCGCTTTCCTCCCAAGAAGAAGGCATCTTTTAATTTCATGGCTGCTGTCTTCATCTGCAGTTATCATGGAGCCCAAAAAAGTAAAATCTGTCACTACCTCCATATCTTCACCTTCTATTTGCCAGGAGGTGATAGGACCAGTGGCCATGATCTTAGTTTTTTTGATGTTGAATTTCATGTTATTTTTTGCACTCTCCTCTTTCACCCTCATTACAAGTTTCCTTAATTCCTCCTCACTTTCTGCCATCAGAGTGGTATCATCTGCATATCTGAGGTTGTTGATATTTCTTCCGGCAATCTTGATTCCGGCTTGGGATTCCTCCAGTACGGCTTTCGCATGATGTATTCTGCATATAAGTTGAATAAGCAGGGGGACAATATACAGCCTTGTCATACTCCTTTCCCAATTTTGAACCAATCAGTGTTTCCGTATCCAGTTCTAACTGTTGCTTCCTGTCCCACGTATAGGTTTCTCAGGAGATAAATAAGGTGGTCAGGCACTCCCACTTCTTTAAGGACTTGCCATAGTTTGTTGTGGTCGACACAGTCAAAGGCTTTTGTATAGTCAATGAAGCAGAAGTAGATGTTTTTCTGGAACTCTCTGGCTTTCTCCATAATCCAGCGCATGTTAGCAATTTGGTCTCAAGTTCCTCTGCCCCTTCGAAATCCAGCTTGCACTTCTGGGAGTTCTCGGTCCACATACTGCTGAAGCCTACCTTGTAGGATTTTGAGCATAACCTTGCTAGCGTGGGAAATGAGTGCAATTGTATGGTAGTTGGAGCATTCTTTGGCACTGCCCTTCTTTGGGATTGGGATGTAGACTGATCTTTTCCAGTCCTCTGGCCACTGTTGAGTTTTCCAAACTTGGTGGCATATTGAAGGTAGCACCTTAACAGCATCATCTTTTAAGATTTTAAAGAGTTCCACTGGAATGCCATCATCTCCATTGGCCTTGTTGTTAGACAAGCTTTCTAAGGCCCATTTGACTTCGCTCTCCAGGATGTCTGGCTCAAGGTCAGCAACCACACTATCTGGGTTGTCCGGGATATCAAAATCTTTCTGGTATAGTTCCTCTGTGTATGCTTGCCACCTCTTCTTGATGTCTTCTGCTTCTGTGAGGTCTCTCCCATTTTTGTCCTTTATCATGTTCATCAGGGGCTTCAAAGACTAGTAAGCATGAAACACTGAGTTCTGTAGCAATGAGGGCCCAAGGAGGCCTGGTATTTATTGCATGAATCAGATTTGGCTCAAGTCATTCTGCATCTTGAGATAAAGCAGCAAATGATGCTCCTTGCAGAGGGGGAATGGGGGAAAGCTGCAGGTGAGGAAAAGGTTAATAACCTACATCTCCTTGGTTGTCATCAGGGCAATTTGATGCACAAGATAAAGATGCTCCAAATCCCATATAAAATTGTGAACTGGTTGGGCAAATGAATTTTATTACAATATTGGTACTAGGACAACACTCTTCATAGCACCAAACAATAGAAGCACAAACGCTGGCTAAGTACAGGAAAGGCCATATGTGGCGTTCACAATTTTGTCCTTCAGCAGAACTATATGGCTACTCAGTCTTTGTATTCATCTGGAGATGGTCTTCTGGTGGTGCCGCACAGAGCCTAGAAAGCTGACTTTTTATGACTACAACAGCCAGGGTTTCCAAGCTGCACAATGCAGTGAAAGAAAGAAAGAAAGAAAGAAAAAGAAAGAAAGAAAAAGAAAGAAAGAAAGAAAGAAAGAAAGAAAGAAAGAAAGAAAGAAAGAAAGAAAGAAAAGCCTTTTCTAAGTTCTTAGTGCCACATGCTCTTGAAGTCCACTTTACATTCATTTGAATTGGGGCATTTCGTTTAGCATGGTTGTACCCACAATATGAAATATTCAACCATCTGATACGTACAAGCTATGTGCCGACAATTCTTATTTTTAGGTACACATAAGCTGACTTGCATATTTTTGAAAGCCTTCCTGCTTCAGTTCTCTCTTTTATGTTATGCATAATGTAAAGATTGTAACTTTATTATATGAAGTGTTTCATATTGCATGCTTGATGACTGCTGCTCACTGCTGAAACATCATGTATAAGCCATTGATAAATATCTATAATTGAATAAGTAATAACAGATCCACCCTGTCCATCATTCCTCTGCAGAACTTGAAAAATGTTACTTGTTTGGAACATAGATCCTAGAATCTCCAGCTGCTATGGAGTTATGTTCCAGAAAGTAAATAGTCACCTCAGGCGAAGGAGGAGATTGCCACTGAAAACATACTGAAGAGAACTGCATCTTTCTGCCTTGTAAGGCTTGCGTGATAACAGTAGAGGCATTATATAATCAGACAGACAGACAGACAGACAGACACACAGACACACACACACACACACACAGAGAGAGAGAGAGAGAGAGAGAGAATTACGTTACATGCTAGAATCATGAGGAAATCTATATCTGCCATCCAAACAGATAACTCATGCCCGATAAGTCTAATTTTATCCCCACTTGCCTTTACAGTCTTGCTTCATGATATTTTTTCCTTTAGCTAGAGAACTTTGACTTAGCTCCCATTTCGAAGATGTCTCCCTGACAAGACATGATTAAATTATGTGCTACTGACAATTTAACCAGTGTAAACCAAACTTTGATACAATTGCTTCTTTATAAAAGGAGCTGCTGTCACATTCTTCTCGTAAAATTGTCCTGACATGGCTCACTTTCTAGAATGCTAGGTCTTGAAAAATATATATCTTAATCATGTACTGTGCTTATAGCAACCAGATATACAGGTATACTTGTTTGGGGACATGCCTGTGTATTCTTCATGGGTATTAATACTGGTTTTGTGCAGAAATGCCCATCTTCCTGTCATTCTAGCTCATCTTCATCCAGATACTCTGAGCTACAACTTCCACTATCTCAGTAGCTGAGCTTGTTGGGTGATGATGAGAACTGTAGTGTAATATTTATGGAGGGCGCCCATTCCGGAAGAGGTCTGATCCGGCCACAGTAAAACATTTTCGTTCCATCCTGGCTAGATTACTGTAACATGCTCACGTAGGACTGCCTCTGGAAAGTGTCAGGAAACATCAACCAAAACGTGGCAGCCAGATTGCTAACTGGGGCTGGTCAAAGGGATCACATAATCCCACAATGACAGCAGCTCCACTGGCTGTTAATTCATTTCCTGGCACAATTCAAAGTGCTGGTTCTAACCTATAAAGCCCTAAACAGCCTAGGTCCAAGCTATCTGAAAGATTGTGTCTCACACCGTGAGCCTGCCTGGCTGTTAAAATAATCAGGGGAGGCCTTCCTCTTGATCTCAGCACCTTCACAGGTGCATCTGATGGGGACACAGGAGAGGGCCTTCTCTGTTGGTGCTCCCAGACTCAGGAACTCCCTCCCACAGGAGGCCAGGCTGGCCTCATCTTTGCTGTCCTTCCACAAGCAGGCAAAGACCTTTTATAATGTAAGCTGCCTTGGGTTCTTCATTATGAGAAAGGCAGGGTAAATAAATAAATAAATAAATAAATAAATAAATAAATAAATAAATAAATAAATAAATAAATAAATAAATAAATAAATAAATAAATAAATAAATAAATAAATGTTGACACACTCCAGCTCCCATCCAACAACATCAAGAAAGCAACAGGTTTCCTGAGTCTAAGTCCAGTGCTTTATCAACTATCCCACAATGGTTTTTATGAGCTGTTAAGACAACAGTTATCTAGTTACTTTTAATTCAGATACTTTACTCTCTTTTTTGTTGTTGTTTAGTCGTCCGACTCTTTGTGATCCCATGGATCAAAGCACGCCAGGCCCTTCTGCCTTCCACTGCCTTGTTACTCTCATTAGGACTAACAATTACATTTACGTAGCCTTCTATATATAGTTGGGCAGAAAGGTAAAAGGAAATAGCAATGTGTTTTTAGTAGGGACAAGCTCTCTTTTTCTGGAACTGAAATCACATTCGTTTTCCAGAAACATGATTCAGGCAGGCTTCCCTGTATGAGGAATCGTTGCAAATAAACAAGATGTTTAGTTCTTGAAGAACTATTACAAAACAAGGCTAATTGATTTGCAAATGCCAGGAGGTGACTGAAGCTCCTGCTGTGACGCTCACAAGCAATCAGCCCAAAGAATTCCCTCTTTTAATGATGGGTTAACTGTAATGTACAGTTTTGTCTTATTTGATAAATGTGGGTTTGGGAAACAAATAGAATGCTTGCCCCTTTATAGCACCACCAGTGCTTCCATTCAGCTCTTGTATTTGATGCCTGAGGTCTTATATAATTTGAACTAGAATCCCAGCCCCAGTTAAACGTTTACGTAGATAATCATTACTTGCTCTGTGTGTGTCCCCAAGCAGAGATCCCAAGTATCATATTGAGGTGATACCTTTATAGAAGAAACAGAAAGATGCAAAGAAGTGTGTAGAGGTGCCCCAAAACATCTCTCTTCATTAGCTGGGAAGAAGGTTGGGAGGAAAGGTGAGGGGAAGACTGATCTGTCCATGTATGACTGTTATTTCAGGATGCTGCAGACAAAGAAATGGGTCTCATAATGCTGGTGCTATAAATACATGGTGCTAAAATTCATTTGGGAGTAACCCACAGAGTCACTGAGAACTTGAGATTTTGCAACTGTAGGTCATCCATTTTAAACAGTATAAATCCCACAGTGAACTCAAATGTGCAAATAGAGGGTGATCTCATGTGGCCCTCCTATAAATAAAGGAAAATGAGAAATTCTTTGAAATGCTGTGAATGAGGACCATAGAGAGAACATTTTACATCTGGGGTGGGGGGCTTTTGGCCCTCCAGATGTTGTAGTCTACTCAGTCATTTATTGACTGGATCTGGTAGAAGGAAAGCTAAAATATGTGGAGGATCAATGGTTGCCCAGTACTGTATTGTTTTACATTCCTGTCATACCATGACTTCATCAACAACTAAGCTCTTCAAAAAACAACAATGAATAGTAGTGGGTTTATCATGTGCCAAAACCCATTAAGGGAAAAACCACATGCACAAGGGCATGGTTGTACATAAAAGTGCACAAGTGGTTTACTTCTCTGGCTTTCTTCCCACCATGTAGCTGGGCACATGAACAGGTGCACAATAAGTTATTCAGTGAATGGGTTTACAATGCAATGCTTTTGCAGCATTTATGTTCATGCAATTTATACACTACTATGTGTACTAAAGACAATCTAGTAAATAGCTGAGATAAGGCTATTGAAGTAACCTGCTTTTGGTCAAAAATAGTCTAATCATTTTAAGACGTTAAATTTGTTTGAACTTTACCTATATTCCATATACATCCATAATTTTAAACTGTGCAATGCTCTCATATGAATAAAGGATGAAAGAAAGAAGAAGAAAATGAGTGGGTGTAGAGGAACATGACAGCTGGTTGTCTGAAAAGGCAAAAACTGCTTTGACAGTCTTGCATTGAAAATAGGGCTGAAGGCAGCTAACACCATTAAAAATAAATTAAACAATAAAAACATTAAAATAATTACAAAAACCAAAATAAAATGCAATTGTCTGTTGGGTTGAAGAGCAAGGGCAAAGCGATACATATTATTTTTTAAAAATAGTTACTATATAAAAATTGTTTTATAGATACTACTAGTTTCTGTGCAAAGTAATCATTCAGTTGTTCCAGAAACAATCTTGTAAGTGCCCAGCTTTTGCTAATTCTGCATTCTATTCTCCAAACCACTATTTACTTAATAATAGAAATGATCTCTTCTAGAGATGGCACACTGTTGTTGGAAAGCATAATGTGGAATCTTATTGAGCCACTAATTGTTGCAAATAGAATACTAAATTATTTGATTTTTTAATTTACATTTTTTATTGAAATACAGCATTTTTTTCTGGAAGGTGCGGCTTAGACTTGTGTGTTTGATACTAACATATGTTGAATGAGATGTCTAATTTGAATGCAAATTTCATAGATGTTGTTGCTCTACTAATGTCCGGTTTAGTTATTATTGCTTTTTGGCTTACCTATGTTATATGATTTTATGGCTTGGGAGATGGCTGCATTTTTAAAATTGAATTTTAAGCTGGAAATTAAAATGAAAAAGTGCTTTTAAATTTAATTTTTTAAATAAAAATATTCATAAATGAAACAATGGAAATAATCCACTATGATGGGCTTGAATGATTCATGGTAATAAAGATCCATATGAGCACCAGACAACAGCACAAGACAGGGGAACAGCAATAGTAGTAGTAATGATCAGACATGAGGGGACAAAGCTAGCCTTTTTAGTGACAGTCTTGGAGGAAAGTGTCCCCAGAACATTAAGTTTATCCCAACAGAAGGATGTTTGGTGCAACCTCAGCTTTTGCGAACTTAAACTTCAGGAATTCACTCCAGAAGGATGGTCACCCTGACCCTAGTGCTGCTGATCAATTAAGGTCTGATGCTGGGGGGTGATGCCTGAATCAAGGCTACAATTATGCAGATTTATATATTGACGAACAATTGCCGCCCAGAGTAGACCAAAGTAGAAATCCAATAAAATAAATAAATACATGTATATATTGACATACAGATTGGCTCTGCCCACAATGGCTCCCTCAGTGAATGGGAGGAAGCACACAACTCAGTAATCACTAAGTTTTCATGTTTGGATTATTGTTTTCCATTTTGTTTTGCACTTTATTGTTAGCTGTATTAAGCACCACCTGTAGTGGGAAATATTAATTCAATAAATAAACGATAGATCATAGCCATAGTGACTTGTGAAGCTCTCCAGCCTTGTCTAAGTCTCCAGTGGTGCACCCTCTTAATCTGCACTCAGACATTGAAGCTGCCCTTTTTTTAACAGTTAAAAAAGCACTCAACAGTTGTGGATATAATTCATATTTATAATCATATTTGTAGTAGTTTATTTATTTATTTATTTAATTTAATTTATACCCCGCCTATCTGCTCAGAACGTGCACTCTAAGTGGCTTCCAAGCATATAAAACACGATTAAAAATACATATAACAAACCAATATATTATAAACCATCGCAATAAACAGCCAACAATAAACGCTAAGCATATTTTTCAAGATGGCAATATTTAAAAATAAATTAAGGAAAGGAGAGAAAAAAAAGAAAAGAAAGAAAGAAAAAAAAAGATTAAGTATTATCTGGAGGGAAAGCCTGCTTGAACATCCACGTTTTAAAATGAGTCTTAAAAATACCCAGCGACGGGGCCTCATGAATCTCTGGAGGAAGTTTGTTCCAGAGGCGAGGAGCCATCGCCGAGAAGGCCCGATTTCTTGTTTTTTCCTTTCGGGCCTCCCTCGGCGTCAGGCTCCTCAGCCTCACCTCCTGACTCGATCGAGTGATACTGGTAGTTCTTGGTGGGAGTAGTAATATATGAATACCTTCCTATGTACATAAATATAAATACCACATATTTGATTGGTGTACAGACATCTGTCAAATGGTATGGTTGCTTTTTTTTTAAAGGAAAGTCCTCGTATTTTTTCCAATTGCTATGTCTGGATCAAAAACACACACGTAGGAAAATAGAAAAGAAAAACGCTTACCCTCCATTCTCTTAGCAGAATGCTAAGGCATGTTTGGAGGTGATAATACCGACTAAAAGCAACATTATGCTCAAATGATCCACTCAGCGACAACAATACCCTATAAGGGATGCTGCATCTGGGCCCTTGAAGCCAGTGGAGCAAATGCTGGAATTATCATACTGCAAAGGAATCCTAAGTGAAAAGACAAGGAATTGCTGGGTGATGCATGTGGTAGCAGGAATTCCATATTCAAATTCACATTTAGCGGTGGATGCTGTAGGTGAACGGGCGGTCCCTCTCTCTATTTCTTTCTTTCTGTCTTTCTCATTTCCAGTGTTACTGTCTTATAGCACGGTTGTGAATTTGGCTAAGATATAAATTTCTGGCAAGTGTAGCATTCTGAAGTAAGATGGCTTTGCATTCTGTATTCAGGTCTGGATACATCAGTATAAAATATGCGTAATTGTCATAATCTCTGAGGTATGTTAGGAAGGTGTGATGGCAAGAGGAGAAGGGGACGACCGAGGATGAGATGGCTGGACAGTGTCTGCGAAGCAACCAACATGAACCTGACACAACTCCGGGAGGCAGTAGAAGAGAGGAGGGCCTGGCGTGCTCTGGTCCATGGGGTCACGAAGAGTCGGACACGACTAAACGACTAAACACACACAACATGTGCGTTTATCAAATTAAATGGCTGGCCCGCAAAAAAGCATGGAAAACTGGGTCACACTATTTTCCTTCAATTTGTTATGAAGAGCCGAACACCAGATTTAGATGCCCACATCTTCCATCTGAGAGATCTGGGCATTCTGTATTCATTGAAGGTACATGTGCAAAATATAAAGTGGCTGCTATTTGAATAGAGGACAAATGAAGAAATGTAAAGTTATAGCAAAATACCTTTGTCTCTTCAAGAACTGACAAAGTTCAATCTTAAAAGCAGCCCACAGTGAGAAACATGCAACTATCTTGGGTTTATTACATCTGCTGGTGTTTCCTCTCCAGAGCAGTGATTGAATCCCAGCCTCTTTTCCCTTGGGGTTTAGTTTTTTTATAGTGTATTTTAATAGTGTTTTTAGTTGTAGTGTCTCCCTGCTTATTTAACTTTTATGCAGAATACATCATGTGAAAAGCAGGACTGGAAGAAATATCAACAACCTCAGATATGCATCAAAAAAACTAAGATCATGGCTATTGATCCCATCATCTCCTGACAAATAGAAGGGGGAGATATGGAGGCAGTGACAGATTTTACTTTCTTGGGCTCCACGATCACTGCAGATGGTGACAGCAGCCATGAAATTAAAAGACGCCTTCTTCTTGGGAGGAAAGCGATGACAAACCTCGACAGCATCTTAAAAAGCAGAGACATCACCTTGCCGACAAAGGTCCACATGAGCAAAGCTATGGTTTTTATAGTAGTGATGTATGGAAATGAGAGCTGGAACATAAAGAAGGCTGACCGCCGAAGAATTGATGCTTTTGAATTGTCGTGCTGGAGGAGACTCTTGAGAGTCCCCTGGACTGCAAAGAGAACAAACCTATCCATTCTGAAGGAAATCAACCCTGAGTACTCAATGGAAAGACAGATCCTGAAGCTGAGGCTCCAATACTTTGGCCATCTCATGAGAAGAGAAGACTCTCTGGAAAATACCCTGATGTTGGGAAAGTGTGAAGGCAAGAGGAGAAGGGGAGGACAGAGGACGAGATGGTTGGACAATGTCATTGAAGCTACCAACATGAATTAGACCAAACTCCAGGAGGCAGTGCAGGACAGGAGGGCCTGGCATGCTCTGGCCCATGGGGTCATGAAGAGCCGGTCATGACTTAACGATTAAGCAACAAAGTTGTAGTGTAAGCATGAATTTGGTTAGACCACTAGACCTGAAATGTCTTTGATTTCCAAAATGGTGATACTAAGATAGAATTGGGTAAGCTCCAGTGGAGATGTGAAGAAAATGCTTTTTGTACACTCTTGTGAAGAAACCACTGGGAAACACTGCGGGCTGAACCTTTGCTTGTGTTGTAATGGAGTAACAGGAATTACACAGCGAATTGGCAGGAGAGCATTCCTCAAAAGCCACCACAGCTGTGGTTTGAACTTGGAAATATTACCTTGTTCTGTAAATGGTCAGAACTGGGCCTTTTGTGGACTATAGGCCAGGGGAACTGGGAAGGTGTAGTTGAAAAAAGTTACTTGTCCACATTCTAGTTGTAACTCACCTTAACTACCCTGCCAGAGTTAAAGCCTGCCTGTAAAGAACTTAAGAAGGGGGAAGGCACACAAATGTACAGTATTCTACCCATACATGTATTTGACAGTCTAATGTGAAATTAAGAGAAGGAACTGGCACCAACAACCTCGTGCCTCTAATGCATTTGCCTGGATTGTACACTTAAAAGATGGCAAGTCCTGGTTTTCACTGAGGGAGCAAATCTGTGCATGGGCTTCGTGTGTGTTATTATGTACCATCGGGTTGCATCTGGCTAAGTAAGAATCCAAACCAGGCCTTCTTAGTCCTAGTCTGTCACTCTTTCAAGTATATTTATACTGTATATTAAAAGGAGTGTGGTTACTACATTCAAATGGTTTCATGCTTCTTCTCTACATAGGCAGATACCCAGAGCCAGTTGTGTGTTGCCAGGGCAGCATTTTAGCCTGTACTTCAAAGGAGCTATCCAAAGTGGTGGAGCCTATACAGAGCAGTCTTACCTTCTCCATTATATTGGAATCACTGTCTCCACCGATACACTTGACACTTTTGGGGTCTCCCCACTACCTTACATTCAGTTTTACTAATACTTGGTGGAATGCCTATTCCCACCAAAATCTACCCATATCACCCAATTGAGTCAGGAGGTGAGGCTGAGGAGCCTGACACCAAGGGAGGCCCGGAAGGAAAAAACAAGAAACCGGGCCTTCTCGGCGGTAGCTCCTCGCCTCTGGAATAATCTTCCTGCGGAGATCCATGCGGCCCCTTTGCTGGGCATCTTTGAAAACCAATTGAAAACTTGGATGCTTAGGCAGGCCTTTCCCTCAGCTATTATTTGATTTTTCCCCCTATTTCTTTCCATCTTGAATAACTCCATTACTGATGTCTAAATGTTGTTATATTTTATATTCTTATTATATGTGTTGGAAGCCATACATACATACATACATACATACATACATACATACATACATACATACATACATACATACATACATACATACATACATACATACATACATACATACATACATACATACATACATACATACATACATACATACTACCTCATGGTTCTATGACTCTGCTGGTGTGTGAATACAGGTGTGGAGAAGCTTAGGGTATGGAACAGTCTTAAAGGTTCTGCTTGGCAACCATAGATATATTCTGTACAGTATCTAAATTTGGAGGACAAAGAGAACATACTGAAATGTGTTATGTATATATAATATATGGTGCTGAATGTGGGATTCAACTACTTGTTCTATACAACATAAAACTCAAAGTTTATGATTGGGATTGTGAGGGTAGGTGATGGGAGAAATCTGATTAGGATAATGGCATTCCAAAGATTCACTAGAGATTTAATTGGCTGAATTATGATCTCCCTATTTCTTTGCTCCTAAAATTTCATCAAGTCTAACTGTTACTGCATGAGTTAAGACTCATTAACAATGACCTTTTTTTAAATGTATGTTTTGTTATTTAAGTGTAGTTCTTAAGGATGCTTTATATTTTAATCCAGGCTTCAGCATAATGAGAGGTAGAACTCAAATGCATCCATATAATTTATGTCATGCGTCTGCTGCTTCATCACTATTCTTCTTCCAGAGCAATCGTTGCAGAGCTACAAACAAACAATTCTATAAGTTGGCACAGGGGTATTTGCAGAATAATAAAATCAAAAAGGGATCCTGCCATCTGTTCCTGTAGAGCTGTACATACAGTCACATTTTGAGAGAGCTTGATAGGAAAAGCAGATAAAGGCATCTTTAGTTTCCTTTGATTTATACCCTAAGAGTTGGCCAAAAATGTTGTTAGAATCTATTAATGCTGGCCCATGAAACCCTTGTGGAGTGGAGATGGGAAGAAAAGTTAGCTTGTTAATATAATGGGCACTCGAAAGCACTGAGCCAAATTTAATGGCATTACTTCATAATTTTTTTTTTTGCATTGTTCTGGCACGGTAACTAATGGCTTTAGAGGGCTGTTATATTTTGGTGTGAAGTGCATAAGAAGATTAAAAAGAATAGAAGAACAAGAGCACTGACATGTGAGAAATACCTTGATTTATCAATTTATTATTTTAAAAAGTTTTTTTTAGTGCAGGCATTGGTTATAGAAAACATAATGCAGAAGAACATTATTTTCATATGGCATTAACAAACAGCAGGGTAAGTGTATTAAATGGCATAGCTGCAAAGTTACGGAAGTGAGGTTTGCCAATAAAATTTTTGAAAAGAGAAGGTAGCATGAAGTGGGTACATCTGTTCTGTCGGGTGCTCTGAAACTACACCGATTATCTGCAGTTTCATTAAATTTTTTTAATACCAAAGTTTAATTCAGTATTATATATCTACCCCCCCCCCATCTTTGTTTTTTAAATGAGGAATTCGGTCTCCCATCTGAGGATGAATCAGAGCTAGACCTGCTTAGCTTCAGACACATTCTGTATCTCTGAGCTGCTAAATAATGTATTAAAATTAAAGCTTTAATGTTACCTGCATCACTTTCCCCATCAGGTAGGAGAAAAAAAGCACTCATTTTTCTCATGCTTTAGAAACGATGCCTCAAAGGTATAGCTCTTTTATTTACTATGTGATAAAACTGTTACTTATGCTACCTCCTCCTTCCCCAGTGGAAAGCACTAATTCCTCTCCTTGTGAGTAATGGTTCTATAGGAGTGATTCCTAACCTTGATCCTTCAGATGGTTCTTGAATGCAGCCGCTAGAAGCCCCAGCCAGCAGGGCCTATAAGGCAGTGTTTCTGGGCCTGTATCGCCTGAGCCAGATTTGATGGCAATACATCAAGGAAGCTGAGCAGCCTGTTCTTAAAGACCATATTTGCTGGCAAAGCTTTTATACTGTAAAGGAGTGCTTTTGAAAGTGGTCGGATAAAGTATTGGCACTGTTGAAGAGTGTCTCTATGCATGAGTGTCTCTCTCTTTGTAGGTAGAGAAAGAAGATCTCGTGTTAGGACACACATCCTTCCCTAACATAACATATATTGCAACCACTACCCTTAGTTAACAACTGTATTATGGGATTTTTAATCCATCAGAAAAAAAATGTTTGGGAAACAGCACTTTTGAAGAATCCAATAGCAAATGCATGATGGCACACCAGTGAGGGCAACTTTAATTACATACACTGTCTATTTTAAAACTGATTTCATTAATGAATTAATAACACTAATTCATCAAACTGAATTTTTCAGATGTAGCCATTAACAGCAGTAAATTAATCTCTACATTTCTAGCATGCAACACTAATCAGTGTATTTCACACCTATACACTCAGACCACATAAGCTAGAGCTAGAGTTGTTGGAACTGACCATGGTATGCATGGTGCCTCTTCTAGAGGAGTTTTATGACTGTGTAATTCTGTTTCATTGCTGGGTTTTTGACACCTCCATCATAATCTAACCATATGGCTTTTTTGACTGGATTATCTAAAAGTGACAACCACTGTGATTTAATGATAAGAGTGTTGGACAAGAGCTTGGGAGACCCTGGCTCAAATCTCCACTTGGCCCATGGGTCATACTCAGTCAGATCTACCTCACAGGTCTGTTGTGAAGATACACTGAGGAGCAAGACGTCTTGAGTTTCGGGGATGACGGGATTTTGATTTAATTTAAATAAATATTAAACTTCTGTTTGGGTTTGTGTATATGTATAGTAGCCACACATAGCAATAAGGCAGCTGCCTCAGGCAGCTAAAGAGAGGCTAGGAAAGTATCCCAGCATTAAGCATGCACTAACAATTTTTTTTTTCAAGAATACCATATATATGACTTTTCAAAATTGAAATACGTAATCTGGAAGTTTTGAACTATGAATTGTTGAAGACGTAGAGATTTTTGTAGTAGTGTACAAACATGATGAATCATCATCTTGGCCTGGTTCTTATCCTCTTTTCCAGCAGGGAGCCATAGAACAGATGGCAAAGGCAGAGGAGTTGAATATAGTCAGATAAAGAATAACTTTTTTAAAAAAAATGGAATAAATGCTTTGGATATTTGCAGCAGTTAAATATGTGATGGCGACTTCCGACTCATCTAAACTGCCTCATTAGGAGCAGTCCGTAATGATTAATATCAACGACTTGCTCCTGTTACCGGTACTTTGATTCAAGTAAGAATGTGTTATTAATTTCTCTTTCAAAATACTATGCTAGCATAGATGGAGTAAGACATGACTGCAAAAGGGACATGTGAATTGGAGTGAAAGCTGCATTATGGTTTCAAGCAAAGTCTAACAAAGATTTGGCCATTCCAATAGGCCTCTTTCTATTTATCCTTCTATCCTACCTTTTCATTAAAGCTATGTTGCCTAGGGGGTTCCTGGAGTTGTAGTCCAAAAGGCAGTGTTTCTGCTGACAGGTCACAGGAGCAAGATTATGAGAAAGTTTAACATCTGAAAATAAGTCTGGCTGATCTATTCTGCACCAGCTGAAAGTTCCAGGGGCTGTACATGTGCAACCTCGTGGTAACACTGCATTCCAATATGGGTATAAAGTACAGCATGCATGACTGTGATTTGTCCAAATTTTCCCTCAAGAAGGGACTTGGCTAGTACAGAAGTTCCAGCTGTTGGATCATACTTCCCATTGTTAACATATCAAGGCCCAGCAATATCGTATTCCAGTTCCGTACAATTGATTTGAGTCCTTGGGACTCCAGTCCCAAGTAGGAAACAATAAGACCTTCCATAGTCCCCCCTGATTTTCCATCGTTATAAATCACATTTAAAAAAAACCCTGCATGGATAGATTAAGCTCTCCTCTTCAGACCATCACCTTCTACAGGTAGAGGATGATGACATGGAGGATGGTGCTCCCTGTCTTTACATCCAATCAACACACTTAAATACTTGAATGGAGCTTGAGATAAAACTGACAATGTTAATAACAGTACTGCTCTTGTAAGGAGAATAAGGAGATGCTTCTTTATAAGAGCTTGATAGCTATTATATTGGATGTAATATAATATCCAATATATTACTTGGATATATTACTATCCAAGTAATATGCTAGGCCTTTCTATTTTAAATTCTATTTTTGACAATTTAATTTCATGGGGCTGTGAGATCCCGAAAAATGGCTATTCATCGTCACCCTGAGAACCAGTGTCTACTTAGGAAAAGCTGTGGATGTATCATCCATTGGTTATTCCTGAATTCTTATTCCTTTTCTTCCAGAGATTGGGCATCATCATGGCTGCACTGACTTGGGATGTGGCTGCTGTGGTGCTCACACACCTATACCACCAATGTGTGCTGTCAGAAACAGCCAACCACTCTCAAACCACTATATGTACTAAGTTTGAGATTCCCAATTAAACTTGTAAACGGGTACTTCTTCTCTCAGATTATCTCTGTCACCAAGCCAGACAAGCAGTCAGTGTTCCCTTTTACACTGCTGCTAGAACTCTGCCAAAGCTAAGGAATTACTGTACTTCACACTGCCGTTTTCAAAGTAAGAATGTTTTTGATAAAACACTGTTTTGTTCACCTTGGTGACACTACGTAAATCATATGTCATAACACTAACCAGTAGCAAAAATGGGTGACGTATTGTATGAATACTATCTATGTAATAATTAGTAGAATTTAGAAACCAAGGAGAGTTTCATTTTTAAAAAACCACTAAGGAACAAAAAGGTTTCAGTGAATAGGTCAAAATAAAATACAATAATATTTTTTTAAGTTGTCAGGTTCTTCAACTTACAGTCATAACCCCTTCCTTTTTTTCTTTATAATTTAAACACTTCCTGTTATATATATTTGCTTTGATAAAAGTACTAACAATAGCACACTTTTACTTATAACCTTTTCTCAAAACAGACCACACTCTTTCTCACTCCCTAACAGCTAATTCTTCCTCACTTTAACTCTCTCAAATAATTACTAACCCACTCTAACCCACCAAACTATATAGAAATAGAATCTGTTTAGCCAAGAGTCACACAGTCTAATGAGCTCTCAACTCCACTAATAAACATTTTTGTACATTTCTCAATAGTTGCAACAGTCACTCATAGTGCATACTCCATGTACATCTGTCAATTAACATTAGTCACTTACCATGCAAAAATATACAATCCTGTACACAAAACATACACAGTAAAAAACTGCCACAGCCCTTTAAAGATTTTGTTGTGCCACAGTCAAACCATTTTCCAATGCTCTTTGGCCAATGAACTATTTTTAACCAAAGTAAACATTTCTCCAGAGAGTGGAGAAATGCACAGGTGTAGTGCATCACATGAAAGTGTTTATAATAATGAGGAATAATAATAGTATTTATAGAGTATATGTTCATAAATGCTACCGTTATGCACATATTTGAAAGAACCCACTATTAACTCATGCAAAAAGGAGTGTCTGTTCTACTCAACATATACATTCATGGATGTATTAATTGTTTTAAGCTATAGATTCTGAGCACAAAATCATAAACTATGTGATTGGGTTTAACCTTTCCTAAGGCAGGGTAAAATAAATAAATAAATAAATAAATAAATAAATAAATAAACAAACAAACAAACAAACAAACAAACAAATAAATAAATAAATAAATAAATAAATAAATAAATAAATAAATAAATAAATAAATAAATAAATATTTTTGAAATCATTGCAAAAGACAGATTCAAACTACTTCTGACCTACCCTGTTTCCCCAAAAATAAGATCTAACCTGAAAATAAGCCCTAGAATGATTTTTCAGAAGGCTCGTAATATAAGCCCTACCCCCCAAAATAAGCCCCAGTTAAGTGAAACCCCACCCTGCACCATAGTGCAGCATTATGCAGCAACCAGAAGATGACATAACTGTAAAATAAAGAACCCCCTGAAAATAAGCCCTAATGCATTTTGGAGCAAAAATTAATATAAGACCCTGTCTTATTTTCGGGGTAACACGGCAGTGGTTCAAAGTCCTGCATTTTATTAATTGGGTTCAAGACCATTCACCACCGTACCACCATCCTAATAATTCTTCTACCCTTCTTGAATGTTAGAACATGTTAGTAGTGCCACATCTGGCAGTTCAGTTTCCAACTATATGTACCCACAATCACTTTAGCATCTCAACATCTTAGCATGTTGTACATAGTTATTAAAAATTGTTATTTCCTTTATTCACATTGTATTTCTTTTCACATTGGCATGCTGTCTAACTCATGCCTTTATCCCATTTCCTTTTCTGCTATGAAATGTATTCTGGTATACATTCATCTGGGCTGTCCCCAAAATAACAGAATCTCCCATCAGTTGGAAACAGAGCTCACTACACTGCTTACAAATTGGGTATTGTTTTAAGTGTCACATTGTTGTGCTTTTTGCTGTGCAAGAGGCAATACTGTAGGATTTCCAGAAGTGGATACAGGCACAACATCTACTTACATTATCGAGCCATATGATCTTGGGACTGTAATAAGTTGCTAGGAAGTGGATCTATTGTTGTGTTTTCTGCAAAGGCATGTATTGCAATTTCACATGTAGAGACATTATCTGAACAATGACAATGTCCAAAATCCTGCTTGATTTTTCTGTGCACATGATGGCTTATGTAACTGGAGCAATTGCTAACAAGACTCAGCCATTGACAAATTACTGTTGAGCCAAGCACTGTGTGAACAACTATGTTAAGTAAACCACAGATTAGTAGGACAACCAGATCTTGAAAAAGTTGTTTTGTTGGACTACAATATCTAGAAATCACCACCACCACCCAGCCTGACCGTGCTGGCAAAATTTCAGGCGTAGTAGCCTAACAACAACAACAACAACAACAACAACAACAACAACAACAACAACAACAACAACAACATTGACAAGCTCTGGTTTGAGACTCTGTTACTGGATAATGTCTACAACTGTGAAAAGCCTGTCCATCAAGCTCCCTGAAGTAGAAGTCAAATTGTGTATTACTGATGTCACATCATTAGAATACGAATTCCTTAAGAGCAGACACCTAATAAGTACAGCATGAGATTTCACCTATAGTCTGCAAATTAGCTTGCTTTGGTCTGTGGTTGGCAATTGGGAGGTAAACAAGAGTTTTGTTTCTAAGTATGATTTTTCAGTGACAAAAGTCTGCAGGAGTTATGCTCTGAAGATTATATGATTTCAGTGTCTAATGGCATATTATCTGCAATATAAATTAGAACCTAGTTTTTAAAAAAGAATCTGCTTTTAAAGAGGGTGGTAGAAATGATGTCCCTAGATAAAGAAAAAAATTCATAATACGATCTAGTAGAAAACCACCTGTATTACAAAAATGATAGTGCCACTGCTGAGAATGATCTATTGCTATCCCACTGCTAACCTTCCTTTGGACAGAGTGGGCACATCTGCTAGATATCTAATTTGACATGAGAATTGATTGTTGAAAAGAAGGACTTATGATACTAGCACTTCAAAATGAGAAAACGAAACCTTTTTTTAAAAAAAAATGCCCTAGTTGGAAGATACTAATACTATTCTGAAAGCACAACTGATTTTACAGGAAGCCAAGTATTTACCAGAAGAAGAAGAAGAAAAGAGAAGGAAAAGAAAGAAAGAAAGAAAGAAAGAAAGAAAGAAAGAAAGAAAGAAAGAAAGAAAGAAAGAAAGAAAGAAAGAAAGAAAGAAAGAAAGAAAGAAAAGAGTTTAAGTTTTGGCTTTTCCACTAAGATGGCTGTTGCAGGGAATCAGCAATTTAAGTCTTAATTTAAAATAATACTGCAAATAATTTGAGTTCTCTTCTTCAATTATCACTTTTCAATTGATTGGCATGACCACTGTGAATAATGTTTTAATAACCCATTCTTGTAAATTTAGAAAGATGTCATTGTGAGAATTATATATTAGAATACTATCCAGCATCAGAGGACAGTACAGAACATATGACCTGAGGGTCTTATTTGCTCTAGACAAGATCTGAAGAAACGAACATGACTCCAAAATGGCAAATGAGTTCACCCATCAAATTCATTCTTATTAAAAATGGCAACTTTGTACTTATTTCTGCACTTCCAGCAAGGCCAGCATTTATGTGGAAACAAGTTCCTGTGCATGGGTTCTCCTACTGAATACAGCACTTTTGTGATACTGGCAACCTGTAGATCAAGGATAGCTAACTGCTTTCAGTCCAAAGACTCAACTGAACTTCAGGGAAATGTTCAGGGACTGCATTCCATTAGGGAGAGGGCAAAATACAAGCATGTTTGAGCTCAGACGAGGAGCAGGCAGCATTTGGGAGAGGGGAGCTAGGAAACCACCAAAGATTGGTGTCACGGGGAAGGGATTTGGCCACCTGGGGTAGCCCAAAGGAGGGGCTATGAAGGCCTGAGTCTCCCCATTGCCTCTGTACAGCACAACACTCCTCCCTTTGATGAACTTGCAAGTTCACAGTGGCTGAAATACAGTAGTAAGTCAAAACTAGAGTAGGCTTATTGAATCACTGGGGATTTGGTGAGTACTCACTGATTCAATGTCATGTGATGTCTTAGGCACCCTGTAGTTGGCTGGGCACAGACTTTAAGGAGCCAGTGGATGGGACCATAAAGTAGCCTGTACTGGAGGCCTCCAGAAAGCCAATCTAGAGGCCCCTAAGTCATTCCAATCTCCCATTTGTGAACCAAAGGTCTCCATATCTAGTGCAGCTGTCATACACTGACTCTAGCATCAGGACAGGCTGCTCAATTCCAGGTATTCCACGATCCAGGAGCTGATATGCCAATACCAGCCAGATGCTGGCAGAAGAAGCTGGAGAGGTGACGTAGTACCAGCCTGCAAGCCAAAGAACAGTACCTTTAAGACTTCCTACTTAGAGGAACCATTTCACTGAAGCTGATGTTAGGGCCAACCCCAGCTATTCTAGACATATGCCTTGATCATCAGCTGAATGATCCTAAAGATAGTTCACAGCCAAATTCAAGAATACAAAATACACAGCCTGTTCAAATATGTACGCACTATCCAACAGTCCTTAGTCTATTGGAAACTCTCTGACTGGGCTTCAGTTCTTTAGCCCCACAGCATTCAGTAGGCTAGGATGGAAGGATTTTCCTACTATAGGGAGAGAATGGAAGCTATTTTCTCTAAAAGATGGTGTGACAGATTGGTCACCTTGCTGTTATGTTCTTCCTGGGAAGCAGGTGGAAGTGGAGAAATTGATTCTGAATCGAGACAGGTTCTAATATAAAAACTTTATCCTACTGGTTTACTGATTCCATAGAACAAAGTTTCATAATGATAGTGAAATCAAAGTGTAGCAGAGAGTAGACTACACAGAGGAATCGACAATTTGTGCACATAGGGTGCTATCTGACCTATACATTTCCCATTCTGTAGATTGATTTGTAGAGGCTGAGAGAAATATCTTTCCCCAGGGTGTCTAATTCAAGACACAAACATTTTGATTCAGAAAGCATTTTTCTTATCAGTTCTATCCATTGGTTTGCTCAGGAAATTTAAATAAATGTCCTAGCTTTTTTTAGCAGAAATTAAATATGTGTGCTATGTACACTTATATCCACAATAATTTTATATGGTTTTATTGCAGTAAGACATAAACTTGGCAAAGGTATCAAATACAATGAACTTTGAAGTAATATTTTTTCTCTCCTAGATTAAATATTTTCACAGTTGGCTCCCTACTTCCAATAGTGACTCAGGAGCTATCATGCACTCTTATCAAGAAGGTTTATGGATTTGACCCCATTGAAGGTTTCTTCTTTTTCAGGCAGTCTGTTCAGAAGATTGTAGACTATTTCATTAAGTTGTCTCTTTTATTTTTCTGAAGGAAGAATAAATGCTTCTTAGAGCTTGATTCCATTTGCTCCCTCCTGCGTCTGCAGAAACAGTTTGCCTACCAAAGGACAGATGAACCATTGGAGTTTTATTTGCATCCTCACATGCCATCTGCAATTTGTGTGACTTGGAGGGACTTTCCTGGGCTGGGGTGATGATTTATCCAACAACAACTAATCATTTCTTCCAGCCTTTGAATTCAAAGAGAACCTTGCCCCTCTGCTGAATGGTTCCCCCACACACACTTAAGTCTGTTGGTGGCAATTTTTTGTTTGCTGTTGATCTGTCTGGTTGGTCGCTAAATATTTGTGCAGTAAAGAAAACAGCATACACAAGTCTGTGGCCTCCACCCTATTTTGCAGGTGTGCCTCATCAACTTCCATCTCCTTCCTGCGGTCTCACAATTGCTTCGGGCATCCTCAAGCTGCCCTATTACCAGAGTCTTCATTAAGGACACCAGAAGGGCACTGGGTCAGGGCAGGTGGCCTGCCAGGGATAGCTAGGGCATCCTTCCCCCTGACTGACTTAGTGATGTGTTACTTATTGGGGGAAAATTAATTATAAGCAATTTCTTATTCATAGTTTTCCTCCAAGCTATGATTAGGAGGAAGGTAGTACATGAAATCTTCTGAAATAATCACAAGCTGTTTCTGTATGAATGTAAAAAGTACTCTGCTTGATCAGATCAAAGCTCCCACTAGTTCAGCATTTTGTTTCATGCAGTAGGCAACCAAGTGCCTCCAAGAGAATTAGGAACAGCGAAGGGGCTTGATATCTTCCATTGCAAATTGTTTCCTCCTGAAGAAGAGGAGAGGAGACATGATAGCAGTCTCCAGATAACAGAAGAGCTGTCAAGCAGCAGATGGCTCATACTTCTCACTTCTCCAGAGGGCAGGACAGGATGCAATGGGTGGAAACTGCAAGGAAGCAGATTTCAGCAAAATTATCTAGTGACATTTCCTAACTGCAAGAGCTGCCCAGTGGTGGAACAGGCTGCCTTGGGAACTAGCAAGATCTTCTTTGCTGGGGATGAGAACCTGGAATTAAAGGTTACACCCCAAAAGGAATTTGTCTGTTACCTCATTTGTTTTCAGCAGCCAGGTTGCTGATATTCTTAGTAATTGCTCCAACAGTTAACATATTATGTTATCATTACCCAAGCACCAGAAAAATACAAGGAGATATTCTCCAGGTCTGTCTAGTGGCCAATTTGGTATTGGATTTGGCAAATATTTATAAATTACAGCAGATAAAAGACAAACAATGTAGCCCTTTCCTCTTAGAATTAATACTATGGCATAAACACTTTATCATTCCTGCCAATGATTAGGGAGCTTCCTTTTAGGTAAGAACTTGGTTGGTGAGTAACATGCTGAGCCTAAGTAACTTGGGTGTTACACCTAAAAATAACTTCATAATTACCGCTTTCATTTCTTGTTACTCACAAAGCAACACTATTACCTGCAACTAGTCACTTCCAAGCTTTGTGCCAATATTTAAAAAGAGACTGGAATGACTGTATTGCCATTTGTCAGAGATACCATAGTGCATTCTGCAATATAGATTGTACATTGAATGAGAATGAGCTAAATGACCTCCAAGATCACTACTTTTTATTTTATTTTAGGGCATTTTTAATGTTTACTAGTTATGTGGTTTATAATAAAACAATGCAGTAAAACCAGCAAGTAAAAAAATAATAATGAAATAGAACAATAGAGCAATACAAGTAAAATCCATTAGAAACCTTTTTTTGAAATCCATGGGCAGTGTTAAGCATCAGTAATATAATCAGGAAAATGCCTGTGTAAACAAATAAGTCTGTAATTGGTGACGGGAACACCCAGCACTGGGAACCACCTAGTCTTCTGTGTGCAAGGATTAGGACTTATCAAGGAAGAAAGGGTTTATACTTCTAAAAAAGTATAAGTTCTACAATATATTTCAGGTTGTTAAAAAAGCAGCAAGAATATGTTTATTTTTATATCCCCTTTTATACTTTATAATAATTACTTAAATGCTTTCAGTGTGCTGCATCTGTTTTATAAACAAGAATTTGTACATGTGTCTCAACCTGCCTAATTCTTTATCGAAGTTATTCAGTCAGGGCATAGAACTGGTGTGTTGTTTGTTAAAGAGATATTCTTTAACTCTGATGAAAGGAATGCACTCGTCCTGCCCATGTGGTAGTTGATGCCCATTGTGTTTGATGGAGCAGAAAACACAACACAGGCCTGCAGAGATAGGGACAGTGGGTGCAGCTGGGGCAAAAGTGGGCAATCGGAAAGGAAAGCAAACATTCATATATGACAGCAGGAGAAGAAACACAGGCAGGGCCCTGACAGTTCCAGCTGTAATAAATGTTGGAAAGTAAGCCAAATCAGTGGCACAGGAGCTGCACAAATTTGTGGATTCATCCCTTTGAAACTCAGGCATTATTACCTCAGCACATTTCTCCCTTTGTAAAAGAATCACAGTTTGTGTTTATAAGAGAAATACATTTGAGATAGATAAGGTGATCAAAGTCTTAGTTCTATCTAAATTAGAGATGTCATGAACAATAGCTACTTCTTTCATCTCTGGAGAACAAAAGAAAGATGTTTCTTCCTTGTATGGATGAGAAAAAGGGTGGACAAGGAAGGAAGTGACATCAGCAACCATAAGAATAGCAGTCTAAGAGCCTGTCCAGAAGGGAAAATTCAATAGATTAATATCTGGATTGCTCTGGTACGGTTTGGTTCTAACCAAAGGATGACATCCACGTGTGTTTCCACTTAGATCAACCCATCCTGCCCGACTCCTTTCTGGTACAAGGCTAGGGGCTTTTACTTCTTGCCATGAGTTGACATGCTCCCAGTTATCCCATTGTGTAGCCTGTGTGGATGGCTAGTTCACACCCAATTGGAGCAGTTGGTGGCATTATCTGAGGTGATGATAACCCTGTGGCATATTAGGTGCATAGATAGATAGATAGATAGATAGATAGATAGATAGATAGATAGATAGATAGATAGATAGATAGATAGATAGATAGATAGATAGATAGATAGATAGATAGATAGATAGATAGATAGATATCTTTTATTTACTTTAGTTAACAACAACTACAAAGGAAAATCCCTGCAGCAGGCCGAACGATGACTGCAAGAAATGGTGGGGAAGAAGGCTAATTTGAATCCATGGCCTTTGCCCCTACAAGGCAGTGCAGCTTCAGAGTCCCGGCAGAGGATGAAGGCAAGAAGAGGGGGGTGTTCCTACCTTCCATCTCTCCAGCCTTCACTCCAACATTTTCCTCTCACACCAGTACTGCCAAGATGAACTTGCCCTGCCTCCTTACATGCAAGTAAATTTGGTAAACCTACTCACTAGCAAACCTTACTCATTATTAAACCAGCAATCAAAATACTTCTGTGGACCCTTCTCACAGGAGAATAAATGTCTCCAATGTGAACAGAAGGATCGCTCAAGAGAGGGATAAAATAGATTGGACTGAAGATAAGAATCTTTTAAGTGTGAACCAGATCGCTCTAACTGTCCCCACGTGGACAGGCCCTAAGCAGAGGTCAGAGCAGGGGGCAGTCTAGGAAACCTGAATAAATCCTCTCTCTCCTGTCCCTGTTTCAAGCTGTCAAGACTTCCTTATTTTACTACAACAGGCTAACATGGCACCTTTCTAGATGATACAGTAAGTGATACATGCACTCCTAGGCCTCTAAGTGCAGTCCAAGAATGCCTGTTTTCGGTTTGCTCAACTCAGCCACTCAGACTAGCCTCGGGTGACGGACCAGATGAAGCCTCGCCCATTCCACATACAGGTCTGGTCTTGTACAGAGCAGAATGACTGGTGTGTGTGTGTGTGTGTGTGTGTGTGTGTGTGTGTGTGTGTGTGTGTGTGTGTGTGTGTGTGTGTGTGTGTGTGTGTGTGTGTGTGTGTGTGTGTGTGTGTGTGTGTGTGAGAGAGAGAGAGAGAGAGAGAGAGAGAGAGAGAGAGAGAGAGAGAGAGAGAGAGAGAGAGAGAGAGAGAGAGAGGGGACCAACGCCTGAGGATTGGGTGGCATTGCCATCCCCATAAAGACACCACTGGAGGCAAACACCTTGTTTTGCCAAATGGTCAGGCTGACGCTGAACAGCGCTTTTTAACCAAAGTCTTCAAAGTTTCTCATGACATACACAAATGAAGAAGCATCAGGAATAACTTTAATAGACCAAAACCAACCATCCAACAAAACCAAGTGCAGTCTAGATCAGAGATGGGAATCCTTTTTTAGCTCAAAGACTGTGTTTTTGTTTGAGAAGGATCTCAGAAGCCACATTTGTGAGGTTGAAGGACATTGAGCAAAATCAAAGTGAGAGGCAAATATAATTCTTACCAATTGGGACATTTCCCCGCCAAGCACAACTCATATCCATGTGTGTCTACTCAAGTGTAAGGCAGAGTGCAAGAGCTTCCTGGGTTGCAAAACCCAATTCTAGGCAGGAGCTTCCTGGGTTTTAAAGCACAGCTCAGTTCCAGGCAACATCCTCTAAGCTTGCCAACTGGACATCACCAGGGGAAGGAACAGGCCCTTGGTAATGCCTTTGCCTGCATGCCTACCTTCCTCTTTCAAGGGGCCAACTGGTCATCAGAGGTCCTGTAGCAAAGGCCAGAGGAAGAGTCTTCATTCGCCTCCTTTTTTTCTCCTGCTTGGTAAGAGCGTCACAGCATCTTGCAAACCGTGGTTTGGGCACTTGTCTCTGTGTCTGAAAATAAAAAGACTGTCTGCTAGCAAATTAGTGTAAGGGCAGTTTTTTTGAATATGCAAAACTCCATTTTACTGCTCAGGAATAACTTAGAGAGGCACTCCCTTAGCTTTAAAGCACAGCATGAGAAGGAGTGCTGATGCTATTTTAGGAACAGTTTACCCAGATATTGCAGACTAATATATAGAAAATGAAGATAAAGATATATATGAACTCATGCAGTAAGTCAAAAGATAATCAACACTTTGGAAGCCGAACAACTTTCAGCAGACACTCATTAATAAGAGCTTGTTATAGAGTAAATTAAGAATAATGATTTATATTTTTCTTGTATTCACAGAATAGTTGCATTCTCTTTATCATCATATATTCAAGACAACAAATGTTTGTATGATAGTGCTATATTCTATTATTGATTCAATGTATTTGTTTAATATGAATGTTAACAAGTCATTTCCCAACTTGGCTTTCACTGGTATTTCAGCTTCTGCTCCACGCCCACCACCTCTTTCCACAGAAACAAAAAAACAGAATATCTAAACATAACAACTGCAACATGTCAGACAAAGCTTACTTAATCTGATAGCTAGACCAAAAAAAAGCCTTTCTCAACAAGAGTTAAGAATACTGAATATGGCCACTGGACAGTCCAGCTGGGCAGATTCTGGAACTTGTAGTTGAAAACAGCAACTGTTGGAGTTTTGTTTGCAATCATACATGCTGTCTGCAGTTTCAATGACTGGGAAGGATTTTTCTGGGTTGTGATGATTGTCTAGCTATCCAGCACTAACCAATAGTTCCTTTAAACCTTTGAATTCAAAGAGAGCCCTGCCTCTCTGCTGAGAGTTCTTTTCCCTTCTCTTTCCTGCATTAGTCGCAGTTGTTTGTTTGCTGTTGAACTGTTCAGTTGGTTGCTATGTGTGCAGTAAAAAAAGCAGTATACCCAAGTCTGTAATTTCAAACAACTGTAAGTAAAGAAATGTTTTCACTCTTTTCTCCTATAAATATCTCAGACTGAGTTATTGAGACTATAAGTGCCAGTTAATGGGTTGGGCTCTGGAGAGCATGTAGCTATAGTCCTTTGTGAATCTCTGTGCTTCTACTGCATACTAAAAAGGAATTTTACCAGAAATTCAAAACTCAGCAACAACAGTATTTTCCATGCTCCAAATCTTGTCCTTTCCAGTGGTTTTTCCTACCACGTTGCTTCATACATATATTAATATCCTTTTATTTAATTTGCTTCTCATTTAATAAACCACTTGCCTTTCATTTTAGTTCCAATCAACTCTACTTGTCCTTGTACCACACAGTGAGATTGGTTGGTTGGTTGGTTGGTTGGTTGGTTGGTTGGTTGGTCGGTCGGTCGGTCGGTCGGTCAGTCTCCCACTCCCAATAGCATCACAGCACTACTCTGAGCAAATGATTGGATTGCTTCCCCTTTTCCTGACCTTTGTTCTTCCTGCTGTTCCCTATGTTTACTAGTGGCCCTCTACACAGATTTTTGTTTGCAGGTTTTTGCTCATTCCAGTCTCTGTGCGCTATTACAGAGCTTCTGTGTGGGCTGGGATGTTGCACCTACATTGGGCCCTGGAGTAGAAGCCTGTATGTACATCGGTCCCATAATGCTGAACACACACTGAAGGCACACACCACATTCACACAAGTATGCAAAGTCAGTCAAAGAAACAGATGTCAAAGATTTTTATTAAGGAAAGTTATTTTTGTGTTATGGGTGGGATTTCAATTTATGCAAACACACTCCATGTGACAAAGCAGCTCAAATGCCTTGTTATCTAGACACACATACTGTGACCTTTGGAAGCTGACAGAATAGAAGGAAATCCACAAACCTGAGAATGTCACAACTCCTACACGGAAGAGAAAAAAAGTATCCTAAAAATATTTTAATTTTTCTAAGTGTACTTTCTGAAAGATAAATAAGAAATAACTAAAAAGTAAATAATTATTAATGAGCAATGACCAAGTCATTCTTTCATTCCTGAGGAACTGAGTAATAGTTATTTTTGAAAAGTAACATTTCAAACTCTTAGCAGAAGACATGCCCTCTCAATCTGTCAGTTAGGCCAGTCTGAACCTTTTTCTTCACCTGCTGTTTGGCCCATCCCTCACCCATACTGTTTCATTTCAAAGCACTGTTTTGACAACACACAGGCTCAGACAACACAAGGTTCTTTCAGCTCTTCCCCCCCCCCTTTTAAATAGTACTCCAGGTGGAAGGCTATGAAGTAGACTGCAGAAACAGCCCTGGGAGGGAGGGAGGGAGGAAGAAACCAAAATGTTCCCTTCAGAGTAGTTTAAAACAGATTCTGAGCTGCTACAGTTGAGCAAAAATCCATGAAGCGGTTCAAATCTAACTCCTGTGGCTTGGACAGAGACAAAAAGCTTTTTATCATAGTGCCTGTGTCACACAGCTCATCAATGCAAGGTTGTCTGTGTTACCACTTAGGTGTTTTTGTTCATGGCTGTTAAGGTTAATTACCAGTTTTTGTACTTCCTGGATACAGTAATAACATTCTCCCATTTTACTCCATCATATGTCTAATAATCCTTAAAATGAGGCAACATTTAATGCAGTGCAGTGCACTAGTCTGTGAAAGTTTATTTCATAAGAAAATCTGTTAGTTTTAAAGGATCACAAAACTTTCCTCCCTAATTTCTGCCCTTCAATCAAACGTTTTCTGAATGCTATGACAACCTCCATATCAGAAAAAGATCAAGCCTGCAGTGAGTTTTGAAGTACTCTCCTGTGGAACAGCATGTGGTGGAAAGATCACAATCCAACTCTAACCATGTAGTAGGAAACTGCAGAGTGCCCAGGCAAAGAACACTCTTTACCAGAACCTGGACATATACAGTACTTCTCCAGATTTTATTTATTTATTTTAAAAAAATTATATGCTCCTTTTCTCCCCATAGGGAACCAGAATAGTTTAAACAAGAACTTTAAAAACACTATATAAATATTGCATTTAAAGAAACATACATTAAGATTTTAAAAATCAAGCATAAAAACAATTCAAAATCATTTTAAAATCTGTTAAGTTAAAAACCAGCATTTCTGAGATAACTTACTGCTTAAGATTTCTCCAAAATCTTCCAGCCAGCAAAATGACTTGAAGTTCTAGTCTAGTTGTGATGAGAACCCATCTCTCCTCACAAAGCTCAAAGGTAAAAACTGTCACTATTCGCTACATTACATCATGTATCTTCTTTTAACACAGTGCTGTCTTCTTTTACTTCCCTATCTTTTTAATTCTTTCTTCCCTCTTGAGTTTTTAACTGAATCTTCAGTCTTCACCTCCCGTACAACTTCTACCCCCTCCTCCTTGCTCATGCCTGGTATCTGTTTTCTGTCTCCTTATAGGAATGTTTACAATAGAATCCAACACCAAACATAGCCCATAAATTACTGCATGTGAAATGTAACTATACAGCCAAGACTCTTACAGCCAATGAATATTTAGAATATTCAACTTGTGAAATGGATATTTTACCCATTATTTAATTATGTTTCCATATGTCTGGAAAGGGTGTCTTGTCCACAGAAGCTCACTTTAAAATATAACAGTCTTTAAGGTGCCACATTTTTGTCTTTGTTTTGTTTTGTTTGGACTTTGTGTGATAGTCTGAAAAGGTGACTTCCACAGTGACCGGAATGAAAAAGGCCAGAAATGATCACTAGGGGTGTGCATAGGGGAGGGGGAACTCTCTGCTGAGCGGGGCAGAGTCATGCACAGTTGTACACCTTAGAGGGAACCTGGTTCCTGACATATTGATGATAAATATAAAGGTTAACAGAGGTATGGAAAGTATTGGAAGAACTGGAAAACATTTCCCTTGTGTGACCAGGGCCTAAAATGGGCTCAGGAAGAGACTATCATGCCCTAACTGTGCAATGTGCCCAAAAGGAGAAAACAATGTAACTTATGGGTCTTCTAAACAGAACCTTGGTTTTCTTTAAGATAAGGGGTTCTGCTGTGACATTACCGCCTGCATGGTGTTCCTATATCTTGCTTCAGACAGTGCTTTTTCTATGACTTTCTGCTCCTTTTTTGTTCCTCTTAAAAACGTGGTTTATGTTTAGTATCGCATTGTACTTGGGACCGAATTTAGTGTTTCCCATCTGCTGTTGATGCTTTTGGTGACAGAATACCTTAAGAACTTTGTCATTAACCTCCAAAAGAAGCTCCAGTAGAGATGTGGTTTTCTTAAATATTTCTTAGATATTTCTCAAGGAGAAGGCATATTACCTAAAAGAGAAGTGGAAGTCAATTTTGAAAGAGACGTTTTGACAGAAATCCTGCTCAAATCCCATACCTTTTCAGCATCAAATGTCAGACAGTGGTGGTGGGATTAAAATGAACGTTCCATACCTGGACATTTTGAAAAACACTTAAAAAAAATTAATTTCCTTGATGCACCAGTTCTGGGGTAAATTCCAAGAATAAAATTGATGCTCTTGTTTCCAAATTGTACGTTTAAAAATGAAAAAGACTACACAGAAGTAACAAAGAACATCCCTTCTAAACAAAACTGATCCAAGTGAAGAACCTTTAAAAGCTCATGATGCCTCGCATTGTTGTATCCCAGCTATTGTTGTGTTACAAACTTAAATAAACCCAATACGTAATCACAGCTAGAGAACACCCACTGAATCAACGGCACCTAGATATATATTGACTTGCCATTCAGAAATGGATTCAGTGGGCCTACTCTCGTTGAACCTAGTTACATTATCTTAAAGGGCCAGTTGAGAAAGTGCCTGCAGTTGAAATTATTGATTTGTCAGTAACGTGAAATGACTCATTTATCAAGTCAGTTCACACGATGCTAGAATGTGCAGATTGGAAGGCTTGATTTGGATTGATTCCAATGATCACATGTGCTCACACGAATCCAAACCAGAGCAATCCTACCAAAACAGGAGTTCCTGACAGGGATTCAGAAAGGTATGGACAGGACCTCCTTGGGGGTGGCCTGGTTCACAAGGAAGTCATGTGATCGCCATCTTTAAGAGTGAAACAGCCTGTTCCTGCAGCAGACCAAAGAGTGGGCTAAATGCCATGTAGTCTCTAACATGCTTTTGCTACCTTTACCTTTGTCCATTAGTACAGGACCAGAGGAGTAAGATTATTGTTGATCCCCCTCCCCAATCTGAGGCCTATGGAGAGACAGGACTGATACATGTTGTGGGAGCAACAGAGATCCCATCAATGCATTTACCAAAATATTTATTCTGAAAGGTCTGCAGCCTTGGATATTATGCTCTATTACATCCCAATGCCCAGCCAAAGATTTCAATACTTTGCTTGCTGCCCCATGAACCTGCTTGATTTGACAAAAGGATCCATGTTTTTATGGGCCAAAACACCAAGTGGCACGACCAAGTCTATCTTTTTTGAGATGCTTAAAGAAGCACTGTTTTGTTTTAAGTTTGTTTAAAGTCAGGGATGTTACTGGGTTGCTTCTCCCAACAGCCCCAGCCAACAAAGTTTGTTGTTAGCTAGAAACATCTCAAAAGCTACCTGTTCTCCTTCCTTGTTTTAAGTTATGCTGCTGGGAGAGGTTGAATATCTCTATCTTGTATCCTCTTTTACTACAATATACAGACACTGTTTGATTCCAATAGTTTCATGTCTGGTTAGGAACACAGGAAGCCACTTTGTACTCCATGAGATAGCTGGTCTTCTAGTTTAGCCCACTGTTCTGAATGTCCACTGATAGCAGCTCGCCAGGGTTTGGGGCAGGATTCCTCCCTTGCCCTGCCTGGATTGATCTTAGGACCTTCTGCATGCAAAGCAATGTGTGTTACTACTCCACTGCAACCCTTCGCCCTGTTGTTCTTCACAGTGCCAGGTGTGCCCTATCCTGTGATAACACCACAGCAATTCTACTGGAATCATGGAAAATATCCCACTGCTAACTCTGCACTTATTTGGCAGCCCCACACAGTGTTTGCCTACAATGCTTTTCCCTGTGACCTTTGGATACAGGTACTGTTGAGAAATTTCCTCTAATTGCCTGTTGCTTTACTACACTTCCTCTTTGGAAGCCTCAGGTTCTCTTTGGCGTATTCTGTCTTCAAAGTCACCAACGTCTTGGCTAGCACAGCCGTTTCTTTGTGACTCTTCCTGTTCTGCTTATACCCCTAATGCTCCCATAATGTGTACCCCTAATGACCCCAATCCATGCTGTGCAGTGTTTTTATCTCTTTCCTCAGCCCTTTGCATCCCCCAAGCTCTCAAATGAGCACTCCCAGTGAGCACATCCAGCACTGCAGAAATCAACTGGAAGCAGGATAGTGCTTCTCTGCCAGAGCCATTTCTTGCTCAGATACATCTGTAATGTGGTTCTTGCAGAACTTTCTTCCCAGAAAGTAAAGCCCAAGCGAACCCATGTTACTGCCAGTGTTCCAGAGGGAGAAAAAAAATTGCTGGAATCACACCGAAACCATCAGCATGTCAATAAGGAAGACGTGAAGGGGCAAGAAATATGCAACCTAGCTGAACACTGGTGCTGTTTGCTTTCACTGGTGTACAGTATACGTTCTCTGATGCTGTGGGTTTCACTGTGCATTAAGCTCCCCATGAAGGCATGGGAATTCCACAATAAAAAAGGATCATGGAGCAGGGATGCTTCCTTGCCCTCCAATGTAGGCCATTTAATCATTCCTATGAGAACACGGCCCTGTCTTCCAGATGGAGCATTTGTGCCACTTTCTTGTGCCCTGCCCTTATCTTTCTCAATTCTGAAAGAGAGCAGGATTTACTGGGAATCATGTCCAGACCACTGTATAGCTCAGTTGCTTCAGAGGCCCTCCTCCCCAACCAGCAGCATTGGGTAGCCAGGCTATTTCATCCCCAGTACCTGGCAAAGTGCTGTTTCTTGCAAGTTCCCTTTCGATGCAAGTTTGGTTAGACAGCTTTCCCACCTTTCTCTCCTCCCAGCTTTGTTTTTAATTGGGGGCAGCTGAATGGCTGATCTTTTTATACTATCCTTAGGCCCTGCCCACCTGTCAGTAAAGAAATAATGGAGTGTCTTTCGGTATGTTTTCAGCTAGAGCACGTGAACCCTTTTAAGCACTAATCTTGGCCTCAGAAAATTAAAAAAAAATTCTGATGACATCCAGATGACACTCAACTTATCTCCTTTGTACCACTTACCTTTCTCTCCCACTGGGTCCCTGCACCTTTTTGACTTTCCAACAACTCTGGTTTTTATTTATATTATATTATATTATATTATATTATATTATATTATATTATATTATATTATATTATATTATATTATATTATATTATATTATATATCATAGAATCATAGAAAAGTGAAGTTCAAAGGGACCTATAAGGCCATCAAGTCCAATCCCCTGCTCAAAGCAGGAAAACAATCAAAGCATTATATTATATTATATTATATTATAGTACAGTATATTAATTATATTTATTATATTATTTAAAAGTGTTTTAAAATGTTGCAAAATACAGCCCTGACCTCCTTCCAATTAGTAGCAGATTATATTCTATAGCTGGGGCAGGAGCTACTGGAATTCTTGGTGTAAAAATCACTGTTTGGGGTAGGAAATCCGATTCCAACCACCTGTTGATTGGGAGAAGTTATTTGGTAGTTACGCAGCTGTTAAACTATATATAGGTATTCAAAATGCAAATTATTGGGTTAAGTTAGTTTGCCTGGATTTTAGGCAATATTGGGTTGTTTTATTAGGTATTTATCAACTGATGTAACAGCTATTTGTAATATTTTTTGTTATACTCATTTTCCATTATGCTGTGAGCTGCTGTGGGCACTATTAGTGGAAGAAGGGGATAAAAATAAATAAAGAGAGGAATGAATGGATATAGACCTCAAGTTTCTCAGTCTCCAGGAAAAGAAGGCTAGAAAGGCATGAACCTCCCAAGTCCCACAAAGCCTTTGTTTTATATTTAGGAAACACTTAGATTCTGAGACAATAGCTATTCTTCCATTGGAGAAAGAAAGCTCTTTCACCCATTGAGCTCCATATAGAAACTGAAAGACCAAGTCTTTTCCCGATTCTTAAATTCCCAAAGACTACAACATAGCAATTTCAGCCACCTGATCACATGCAACAGGCACCTCCCTCACAGGTGCCTATGCATAGCTATATCCTCCTTTAGCAGAATTGTTCCTACAACATTTCTATATTTATATGAAATAATTTAAAAAACCTTCATTGAAACACTTCATCTGGAAAAGAATAGTGTGTTGCCACCTAATTTTATAGTAGTCTGATCTATTTTCTTGTCATCCAAGTTGATTTCTTTAAAACTGTCCTGCAGGGCTCGACAATGGGCATATAATTAAATTATTAGCATGTGTTAATAGGAAACAGCTCAGTTCTGCCTTCCCTGTCTCAGTACAAGGGATGACAGCTTTGAAGGAAACAGGACTGACTTATTATTGCTTTATTAGACCACTAGGAAAATAAATCATACACAAGCAAGCTTTTCAGTCCTGGCGCATTCTTCATGAAGCTGAATATTGCACAGCTCGTGCTGGGATGGGGAGGGAGAAAAGATGCAAGTTGAAAATTATTCTGGCTGGATGTTGAAGCTTCAGGTTTGAAGGTGGAGACAGCAAATCAAGAATCAATTGAGTAATGTTGGTAGTATCAGATGTCATCATCTCAGGGGACACGGAGTCTACTGTCTTCCTCAAGGTCTATAGGCAAAGGGACGGCAGTCATTCTGTGAATCCATCATTGCCTTATATTGAAGGCTATCATTCTTATTTCAGCTGGGAGTAGAAGTATCCAGAAACATTCAAATCTCTTTATGGGAAAAGCCAGAGATTGCCTTTGGTGGCACATTAGGCCACTATTCTACCTTCCTATTATGAGGGAACTCAAGGTCAGATATATTGCTTCTCATGTGTTTCTTAGTCTTGCTTGTCTTCTGCAAAGTGTATCAGGATGTGTCAAGAGAAAGAACCACAATGGTTGTCTAGAGGGGTGGGGTAAAAATTGAATAAATAAATAAATAAATAAATAAAAATAAATCTCTCCATTCTGACTGTGAGGAGAAATGAGTTTCAGACAGATCTTAAATTGCCTATGGTGCAGGATGATGTTAAACCATGTTTTGCAGAGAAACAGGTCCTAATGAGGTCCATGAGATTTACTGCTACATAAGTGTGTTGAGGATTACATCCTACAAGTAATGTAGAACGGCCTCAGGCTGAACCCGGACAAGACGGAGGTACTGAGGGTGGGTGCTCCCACAGCTGGGGATTTGGGAAACTCCCTCTCTTTTGGGGGGGTGACTCTGCCCGCCAGGGATGGGATCCGCAGCTTGGGGATCCACCTGGACCTGGCGCTCTCCATGGAATTCCAGGTGGCGTCGGTGGTCCGCACCGCCTTTTTTCATCTCAGGCGGATAGCCCAGCTGCGTTCCTACCTTGATGTGGGGGCGCTCACTACCTTGGTGCATGCGCTCGTAATCTCGAGATTAGACCACTGTAATGCACTCTACGTGGGGCTACCTTTGAGGCTGCTGGGGAAACTACAGGTGGTGCAGAATGCGGTGGCCAGATTACTTAGTGGTGTGAAAAAATACCAACATATTTCACCCACTCTGGCCGCTTTGCATTGGCTGCCCATCTGATTCCGCATCGACTTCAAAGTGTTGATGCTCACGTACAAAGCCCTAAACGGTTTAGGGCCTCGATACTTGGCGGAATGCCTACTCCCACCAAGATCTACTCGTGTCACTCATGCGAGCCAGGAGGTGAGGCTGAGGAGCCTAACGCCGAGGGAGGCCCGGAAGGAAAAGACAAGAAATAGGGCCTTCTTGGCGGTGGCTCCTCGCCTCTGGAACAATCTCCCTCCTGAGATTCGCGGGTCTCCCTCGCTGGGTATCTTTAAGAAGCAATTGAAGACATGGATGTTTGGGCAGGCCTTTCCATCACATTCCTCTTGACCTCCCTCTTTCCTTTTTACTGTTTTTGTTTTGTGTTTCATGTAATGTATTGTAGTGTTTTTATTAATTAGAATTGTCTATTTATATTGTTACTGTATTATTTTACTGTTGTTAGCCGCCTAGAGTGGTCCTCACCGACCAGATAGGCGGGGTATAAATTAAATAAATAAATAAATATTTATATTTATATTTATATTTATAATAATATTTATATGTATATGTATATGTATATGTATATGTATATGTATATGTATATTAATAATAATAATAATAATAATAATAATAATAATAATAATAATAATAATAATAATAATAATAATAATAATAATAATAATAATAATAATAATAATAATAATAATAATAATAATAATAGGGGGTGGTAGCTGCTATAAGGCCATGCATGAGCTTGTCATTGTTATTGTGACTTGCAGGCTAAAAGTGGAAAGATGGTCAGGCCACAAAGCAAGAGTACAGAAAAGTAGTAAATAATTGCAGAGATGGTGTTAGGGAAGGCAAAAACTGAGAATGAGATTTGCTTAGCAAGAGATGGTAAAAGTAACAAAAACATTCTTCAGGTTTGTGCATAGCAAAAGACAAAGAAAATAAATAATGGCTCAGTTAATCAATGGGGATGGAAAAATAATAACAAGTGTAGGCATCCTTCATTCTCAGAGACTATGGTAACATGCTCTGAATAGAGGTCTTGGAACAACATCAATGTGGCTGAGAAGGCCAATTCAAGAGTGACAATCCGTTCCGCACTGAAGACAAATACAATCTGTCCCCTGTCCGGCTCCCTAATTTTGCTGGTTTTGGGACTTAGATCACTCTAATCAAGCCTAACCATTCCAAAACAGCCCACGTTAGTTCAGTCCCTGCCGCTAATGTAGCCAACACCGTGAAAACAATTACAGGGAAAATTCTAGAATAGATTATAAAAGCAATGATTCTACAAGCATCTTGAAAACAATAAAGTAATAACAAGAAGTCAACATGGATTTGTCAAGAACAAATCCTTCCAGACTAATTTTATCTCATTTTTAAATGGGTAATCTTCCTGGTAGATGGTGGAAATGCTGTAGACATAATGAATTTTGACTTTAGCAAAGCATTTGACAAAGTGCCCCATGGTATCCTGATTATCCAGATATCATGGGGCACTTGATAGGTGTTAACTGGATAGAAGAACTTTTGGGTAGATACATAGGTGGTTACAGAGTCATACTGAGACAGTAATTATCAATGGCTCCTTCTCAAACTGGGAAGAGATAACAAGCTGGGTACCACAAGGCTCAAACTTGAAAACCACATGGGCTCCTGTACAAGGGCTTAAGGCAAGCTTAGTAAAAACAAGGGCAGTTTAAAAGTTATTTGCTGGGTACAGATGGTCACACCACTAGATTGGCATTAGGAAGAATGGAGCTTTTTTCCAGTGGTTACCCTGTACTGGAGACTGGTTTGGTTTGCTTTCCCTTGCAGTTTTTTTTTTAACATCAAATTCTTTCCACTCCAAAAACATGATTCACAAATTTTGGCAAATTCTTAGGAAAAGAACTGAAATAAGAATTTTACCCATCTGCACAGAGGCCAGACTGAATAGTTGAAATTTTTATATCCTCTATTATGTGGCTGGGATGGACCTTTCTGAGCTGGGATGACTGAAAATCTATCAGGCACTAACCAATTGTTATTTCCCTGCCTCCGATTTAAAGAAAGCCTACCTTTCTGCTCTGCCCCCCTCCCTTTGTCTTTTGAAACAGCGAGTCTGTTGATGCCTGTTGCTTCAAACAGCCATGTTTCTTGTCAGTTTGCTGTTTCGGCTGTTCATTTTTATTCTTCCTTCTTACAAATGTCTCAGAGTGAGTTAATGAGATTGTAAGTGCCAGTTGATGAGAAATAGCAGTGGTCTACTCTAGGGAACTTGAAGCTAATTCTGCTCTGTGAATCCCTGCACTTCTACTGCACAGCTAGAGGAATTTAACCAAAATTCAAATCTCTGAAACGTAAACAGAGCTGTTGCCAACATGGAGAGGACATGCTGGACCTGCCTCTCATGTTTGTGTTAAATAGGATGAGCCCTTAACTTAAAAAAGAGGGAAACCTACTATTTCAGCACCAATATGATCTCATTCAAAGCTTCACTTTTAAGAGCTAAGAGCTCAACACCCTTAACAAGCAAATCTAAGGTTCTTTCCATTCCAAATATGAGGAAGTTTGCAGATTTTGGAAAATTCTTATAAAAACTTACCTGAAATGAAATCCCTTCCTCCCACCACCTTCACCTTACCTCTATAGAACACTTTCCTCAAGGAAGTTTGCCAGGCATTGACATTGTCAATCTCTTGGCACCAGAAAAAGATGGATTTATTTTCCCAGACATTAAAAGCCTGCTGTGAGATAGTAGTGATGTGGTATTTGTTCTGGGACGGGGGATTTAAGTATTGCTACTGTGGAAGAACACTTTTAGTTTTGTGTGGTTTTAAATGATGCTTTATTGATTGTGTATTTATAACTGTATTACCTTGTTATCTTGATTATGAATTATATTGATTCATATTTCCTTTTTATATTGATTATTCTGTAAGTTTTATTTTGCAAGCAGTTGTGAGGCTTCTTTGGCAGTGAGAAGCAAGTCATAAACATAATGAATGGTAATTATTTATGCTGTTTTAAAATGTTTAATTGATGTTACTATAGTATTTTAATTGGGTCTGATGTTTCTTAACACAGAAGAAAGTCCCGCTGTATTCAAGGGAACTTACTCTTGGGTAAGAAGGAATAGAATTTTAGTCCAAATGTTGTTGACCTCTCTGAGGCTACGTTGAAAAAAATGTGGCAGAATATAAATTGAAATACAGTAAATAAAGTACAACAAGAAAACAGTTGAAAAAGAAAAGGAACTACTGTATTCAGGGAATTTTCCTAGTCTTAGTGGAGTACTGCTGGATGTATCACACTCTGATGTATTATGCATTAGGTTAGAGTATGTGGAGGACAAACATCTGTAGACACAGGGCAGATAGCAACATCTCTTTATCCTATTAATGCTTACAATAATAAGCTTTGCTAAGTCATGATAGCATTATGACTGATTCAGCAGTGGCTGAAACATAGTGGCTTTCAGTAGATGTTGAGCTAACCCATGAATGGAGGAAAGTCGAGGTCCAATCTTGCAGCAGCAGCTTCTAAATTATTTAGAACTCAAATCTCAACATAGCAATGGAAATTTCAGCCGCTACCACAAACCCCGACTGCCGTCTTCTACCCACTCACCTGAATTCAATGTGATTTACTTTTGAGTAGACCGGTACAAAGTTTTACTTCTTTCCTTTATGATCCAGTCCTTCAGTTCACAGGCGTTACTCCACAGTCAAGTAAGAAGTCAAGTTTCGAATCAGGTGAAATGATCTTTGGTCGATACCTCTCTTTTCTTAACACTGTACCTTATATATAAGCCATTATAGGCTGTTCAATGCTTTGTTTGATCATGGATTTAATGGGAGGGTCACTAAGGGGAGAAAGGAATAGAGGAGATACTCCACATTCTCCATTTGTTGCCCACCAGCAGGTCGAGGTAAAATGACCATCACTTTTCCAAAGTTGGATTCTGCCCACCATTGCCGATGCCAACTCATATCTTTTTTTTTTTTTTTAAAGAGGGAGGCAGTAGCCTTTTTAATCTTACAGACAGAGCGATGCAAAAGGTAGGGTGCCTTTTACTGAATCAACTACTTTGTCCAAGGCTATTGGCAGTCAAAACAGCATTTTGGATAGCTGACATATTCTGGTTTGGCAAGAAATAATACAAGACCACAGCCCTATGTATTCTATTTATTAATTTATTTATTTAAAATATTTTTAACCCCTCTTTTTCTTAAAGAAGGACCCAAGGCGGCTCACATCCTTAAAATGTTTATTTTCTCTTTATGGACTAGGGCTGAAATCCAGTACAGTACTTACTGGCCTGACAGGAACCGGAACTTGTGGCTTATTGCTGAGGAAACGCAGAATTGCCCTTCTAATTTCTGCTCAGCCTCAGAAAACGCGGATATACTGTAATATTAAGCAGCTACCGGTGTCTAATCCTTTGCATGCCTTGTCAGCAGTAGGTTCCGGTGAAGTTCAAAAGGATTAACTTCTAGATAAATTGGACACAGGACTGGAGCTTCAGAAGACTTCCTAACCAATTCCACCTGGGGTTTCCAGTCATTATTGCAAACGAGTCCAATTCCGGAGTCGCAACAACCCCCCTTTCTGGCTCCTCTCCGGACGGGTTGGTTCTGTACCTGCGCTTCATAAGCGAAGCGACCTCCCTTCCTCGATCGCCCTACCTACTACTCACACCTCCGCTTGGCTACGCCTGACAACTCCCCCTAAGAGCCGTCTCGTCCCGCCTCCCTTAATAGCTGCACGCCGGCGATTGGGCGAGTCTAGCGGCGGCAGGCTTGGCCCGCGATTGACACGGCGATGCCCGCGCCCCTCGCAAGGAAGGCCGCGCCATTGGTCGGGGCGAGCGCGCTCGAGCGCGCGGGAGGGGAGGTTTCCCCGCCCCCTTTCCAGCAACCCTGCAGCGCTGCCTGCCGGAGAGCGGGGCGACTTCCAGTCGAGAGATGGCGGCCGCCGCGGGTAGATCGCTGGTGCTGCTCCTCCTCTCCCGGACTCCCGGCGGCGGCTGCGGAAGAGGAGGAGGAGCGGCGGCGGCGGCGTTGACAGCCGCTGGCTGTTTCCCAGGGTTGGCGAGGCACCGGCAGCGGCACAGGACGGTGAGTCCCCTGGGCGGCGGTGGGGAGGCCGGGGCAGGTGTGCCTAAAGGGACTGGGAGGACGCTGGCCAGGCAGAGGGGACACCGCTGCCCTTCCCGTCTGTGAGGCGCCGCCGGAGCGGCGAGGATTTTTTAATTATTATTTTTATTTATTGTCTTTTAATCTACTCCCGCCCCCCACCGCACCCACCCGACGCGGGTCGTGCTCGCTGCGTCCCGTTGGAGCCTCCCTTGTTCTCTCCTCCCTCCGGCAAGGAAGGGAGCCCAACCCCAGCCCTCGCCCAGGGTCCGCCCCGCCCGTCGGAGGGAGGGACCGCCCGCCCCCCCGCCCGTCCGTCCGGGACAAGGGCGACCCGGGCTTCCCCTCTCCTCCCGTCGGGTCTCCCTTGCCCTCTCCCGCTTCTCTCTCCTCCTCGCTCAGGAGACCGGCGCCTCGGGCGAAT
Source organism: Pogona vitticeps (assembly GCF_051106095.1). Taxonomy (NCBI): domain Eukaryota; kingdom Metazoa; phylum Chordata; class Lepidosauria; order Squamata; family Agamidae; genus Pogona; species Pogona vitticeps. The sequence continues at coordinate 89,783,645 of NC_135785.1, read as the reverse complement.
CGATACGTAGCGGGGCTGGCTTGGCAGGGACCGGGCTAAGGGCTGGCTGCTGTGATGCGGCGTGCAGGGGGAAAAGAGGCGGAGGAGGAGGAAGCCGCTGCTTTTGCTGCTGCAGTGACTTGGAGATCCTGGAGTCAGTCTCTCTCTCTCTCTCTCTCTCTCTCTCTGGGATGCTGCATCTATTCTCCCCCCCCAATTCCTCTTTTTTTAAAAAATTATCTTGGCAGAGCAGCCGGTCGTCCTCGTGTGGGCCTGTCAAGGCTGGATTGACTGGGGAGGCGGAAAGGGAGGGGTTGCCTGTGAAAAAGGGGTGCTGGGGAGGGGAAGGAGGGGTTTGGAAGGCTTCCAGCTTCATCCCACTTCTCTCATTCATCCAGAGAGCCGTGTGAACCACTCACTCTCTCTTGTAAACCGTTTTCTGTGGATACCGAGAGGAAAGGGAGAAGTTGTGCAGAGGGGCTTGGTGCCTTTTTCTTCTTCTTTTTAAAAAGCTTTCTAGGTCCATACTGGATGCCTGCCGGTCATTTCTTACAATTGTGAGAATTCTCCCAGCCTGCCTGTAGGCAAAAATTATATTTTATAGACTGAAGCAGGGTGCTTGATGCACCTGGATGGAATGCAGATCAGCGTTCAGTACTTCTCTCCTGGAGTGTTTGATCTCCAGAACAGTATCACTGTGAAAGAATAAAAATAATGGTGCACTCCAGGTATCCAAAAGTTTAGTTATCCCGGACGGTAAGGAATCTGGACATGCAAACATGGAGTTCACAACTGGAACTTCTAACACATTGGAAGTGTGTGAAATGCCTGTTGCTGAACTTTGTATACTACCTTCATAGATAAGCAATAACACTTGTCTTGTCACACTCCATTCCATTATGTTTGCGCTTACTGAACTTTGTATGTATAGTAAAGCACAAATGATATCCAGTCAACACAGTGTTTTATTGAATGTTAATAACCGAATGTTAATGAGAGCAGCCCTGTGCCCACTCCTCTGTTAGAAAATTTTCTACCATCTTCCAAATTCCTTCCTTCCTTCCTGTGGTCTACAAGGCCAGCCACTGGTTTAAATTGTGTAAATAAAGCTGATTAAACATAGACTGTAGTAATAATTTAGACAGAAGTAAAGAAGATGACAAGGCCTGTGGTCTGTTGAAATTTCTACAAAATCTTTAGTGTTTTTTTTTTTTTTTTACTCTGCCGGTTTTGACAACATTTGTGTTAGTTTTAACTTCAGTTGCTGGGACTTTATATGCCAGAATTGGTTGAATATATTCTACTTAAACACTATTTTTTTTCTTGTCTGGAAAGCTCTTCAGATGAAATAGTTTGTGATAATACCATGCAGAATATAGTAGAACATTCATTCAAGTGAGCATTAAATAGTAAATTGGCGTGTAACAAAAACCTGTTCCTATTGGATGATCTAAATGTTTCAGTTCATCTTTCCAAGATGTAAAAGTTTAGAAAGTTGTTTCACATTTTTTCCTCGATATGAAATAAATAGATCCTTTGTTTTAACATATACTTGGCATCTAGGCTTTCCCCCCATAAGTTTTACTCTTTGTAACCAACAGTTTTTACTCAGTGGGCCCAAAGGAAGCAACTTTGACAGAAGCACAAAGTGATCTGATGTATCATTTTTGAATGAGATATGCGTTTGCTGACTTTTTCTACTCTAGCTGAAAAATAGTTCAAAATAAAAGTGAGTGATGATAATGGGATAAAATTGTTTGGGAAAGAAGACATAATATGACTCTGCCTTAATGGAACTGAAGGGACGGATTTGTTGCTATATTAATATGTAAATCACCATAACCACCAGATCTGCTTTGTTAATAAATATATTGTTGGGAAATAAAACAATTTTGTCAGACATGGTTGCATGGATGTATTGTTATCTCATAATGTAATGGCAAACAGAGAAATACATGTGGAAAAAAGCAGAGCATATTTTCCATGTACATCTTGCTAAATTTTTATAACCTCTTTATTATCTTTAAGAGTTCAGTTGCAGTTTTTGTGTTTGCTCTGATTCAAGGTTATATTAGGTTTTATTGGACACCATGCAGTATGTGCAGTACATGGCAATTTGTGTGGCTCTGATGATTTGTGAGAGACTAGGATAGTTTTGGACATTTTGATGTATGGTAGACAGTCATACTGAATTTGGTTAACTAGTATTTGACAAGCAATTTATGAATCACTATTTCATCTTGTCATACAGAACAATCACTTTTAGTTGGCCTAGAAGTTTACAGCTCCAGTCAGTTTGGGGAAATAAAAGTTAGTTGACCTGGTCATGTTTTACTATTGTTGATAGAAACCTGAGTGTTTGAATCAGCATGTGTTTATACTTGTATAAGGCTTTTGCACTGTGAATGAGCTAGGATGCAAACTATTTTTTGATTATTCTCATTAACTTATTGAGGAAAGAGCAGTTATGCAAATGGGCTTCACTTTTTAAATCCTGCTTTAAAAAGAACAACAAACAACAAAAAAACAAAGCATCGTGGGGTGCCTGGCTTAAAGACTAAAACGTTTTATTTGACGTGTGCTTTCATGAACTGTTGCCCGCAATTATGCTTTTGAAGAAGAGGGTTGCAGTGCATTAAAATTTAAACCAATTAAAGTTTGGTAGTGTTAAACTGGCACTATACTTGTTGTTTTTAGTACGTATAGGCAAAGCCAGCTCAAGAGTGGTGTTGATAATAAAAAAAATTCCCACATTGCCTCATTCTTGCTTTTTGTGTTGGCCTGGACTTGGTCTAGGATTGGTAATTTTTCTGGATTAGTACAAAATTAAGACTGTGGTAAAGGTGCCATTTTGGCCTGCAAACCTTGACACTTTTATAACTCCTAACAGATGTTTATCAGGAGCTTGCATTTATTGAGCGAATGTTGCCTCCTAGTGGATAAGGTAAAGAGGTTATCAGTTACTTACATTAGGAAGTTACAGGTCACTGTATTATTTGTTTAGAAATAATTTAAAAACTACATTTGCTAATAACTTTTAATACCAACTAAAATGCTATGGAATAATAAATAAGCTTCTGTATCACTTCATGAAATGCTACCTAACCCATATAAAGATATCTACTGTGACATCTGGATACTTTTGTCAAATATGTTACCATTTTTACATAACTCAGATATAAATATGCAGTTATGAATCAAGGGGAGCATATTTTCTGGCTCTCATTCAGTCATTAACTAGACTTGTAAATTATTTGGTCCAGAAAGTCTGCTGTGGGCCTTCAGACCACTAGGGAACATATGCAGAATAAAACTTTGAACAAAGTGTTTAGCTTGGATTAGTTAAAGAACTGATTGAAAATGCAGATGGGTATGTAATGCAGTATTTGTCCATGTATAATTTCTATAAGGAAAATACTGATGCAGGAGTTTTATTTTTAAAATCAATATTTAGAAGTACTATGATATACTGAACATAATTTTGAATTCAGGAAAAATGAGGCCAATGTCTTGAGATGGATTGTGCTGTGTGAATTTCTGAATGAGCTCCTCTCAAAGGGCTGATGATTTGCCTGAAACTATCGCACTTCAAATGAACTGATTTTTTTCTCTGTATGTGCACATTTTCCTCTTCAGATAACACTTGTAAGTGAGCATATGTCTACTCACTGTATGTTATTTTAAAAAATTCATCAGGTAATGTAATTGGAACAGGATGATTATATGAATTTTTGCAGCATGTGAATATTCTGGCTTGAAGACAAATAACAATACTGATGGGAAAGTGTATAATTACCAAATGTTAAGTTTTGTGCACTGGAGCAGGAACGAAAGGGTTTGGGATGTGTATGGCTCAAAGTTTTGTTGACTAGAACTACTGAGCAGTTATCTGTATTGTGCAATAGCAGCAGTCAGCATATAGTTATGATTTATATCCAGTTTCCATGCATTAGTGTGTCCACGATTTGAGTAGGGGGTAGTTTGATTTGTGGTCTGAATTTCCTTACTTTTTGAGTATAGCTTCAACTATCCTTCCAAAGTTTCCTTGTACAAAACTGGAAGTGTTCTTCTAGTCCCCCCCCCTTCCTCCCCTCCCCCCTCCTTTTTTCTGCAGTTCATACAAGATTCCAGGAGCAGAAAATTGATATCCAGACAGACCAGTCAGTTGCTCACCCCTGGTTTGAAGTGGCTTCTTCAGATGCATGAAATGTTAACCTCAGAGTTCAGGCATACTTTATTGTTAATAGGAATGTAATCTGCAAGGTTAGAAGGAAGTGAAATGCAAATAGGAAGGAAATTGAGGAGTGTATGTGTGTGCATGCTTTGAGAATTAAAAACAACCTGTGATGAGGATACAGTATTTCTATTCTGTGCCTTATATGCATCAGGAACCATGCATTTATGTTGACAGGTGTATCTCTTTCTAGTTGCGTATTTGGTCTATTAGACTTTCCCTATTTGGTAGGGAAAGTTTAACAGAGCCTTGAACTTGGCTTTCTTGCTTGAACTTACTGTACTTTCTGTGCCCCTTCTTTTTCTGTAAGAACTATCTGCTTCTCATAAAGTATGTAGAGAACCTTGTGTGTAGCCCTGCTGTTTCATTTGATTTCTTGTGGTTTTTGGCAAATTTATATTAAAAATTTCCCATCCTTTTTCCTTCTCCCTGCTGGTTATAGAGCTGGAAAATGAAATTGTCAGGAATTGGCAATTATGTCAGCAGAACAACAGTGTTGCATGTATACCTAGAGCATGAGAGGACCTGAAGTTTTTACCTATAAGCAAAGAAGCATTTTCCTGGGCTTGGAAGGAAAAGATTAGAAAAATGTGTGGAAGCTACCTACTCAGCTTCTGTAGTTACTGTTTCAAAGAGGTGGAAGTGATCATAGTTTCTTTTAAATTTCACATGATATCCCCTACGTAATTCCAGTTGTCTTGATTTGCTGTATTTTTAATCTAATGTCTTCTTGTATAGACTAGAATGTTTGCTTAAGGTATAGCAGTGAACATGCATCAGTGGCAGGAATATTTGGGACCTGACATTCTGGATTCATTAACCAAATCAGTTTTATTCACCAACTTGTAATTTGAGCCTTGAACTCAGTTGCCATCACAATTGCCAGTTCTAAGACCTAAAAGCCACACTCAGAAATGAGTTGTGCTACTATGGCAGGCAACAATGTGACTTGGGTTTCTATTTTTGCATGTAGAAACCAACTGCAAGGGTTTATGCTGAAGAACAGAATATAAATTGTAAATATGAGTAGGATTTCAGAATGTAGCATAGAAGCAATACATGCATTCTGTATGTGAGCTTTCCAGCCATCTCTAAGAGTCGATGTCACCTTGGTAATAGATATTAGATGAGTTTGCATTCCCCCTGAAAAGTCAACTTCACAGCTTGGGGTGTAACCCCTGGATTCATCCCTTAGCCTTGATGTCCAGGTTTCAGCAATTGCTAGGAGTTAGACTCCCACAGTTAAAACTTGTGCACCAGCTGAACCCATTCCTTGATGTGTCAGAATTTGCTACAGTGACACATGCCTTTGTATACTGTTTGGATTTTTGTAACACACTTTACATGAGACTGCTTTTGAAGACAGTTTCAGCTGGTTCATAAGTCAGACTGCTGACTAGAACTCAGTACAGGGATCATACAACTCCCTTGTTACAGCAACCTCACATGCTATTTCTGGACCCAATTCAAAGTGCTGGTTATGATATTTAAAGGCTTATGTGGCATGAAGTCCAAGCTATTTCAGTGACTGCATCTCCCCATATAATCCACCTTGTCTCTGAGATCTTCAGGGAAGGGTCTTCTCTTGGTCCCATCATAGGCATGTTTCGTGAGGACTTGAGAGAGGGCATTTTTCAGTGGCTGCTCTCAGTCTAAGGAATTATTTACCTCACTAGGCTGTGTTGGTCCCCTCCTTACAACCCTTCTGCTTGCAGGTAAAATCAGGACTGTGGTTTTAGGGAATGCATCGTATTTTTATCAGGTATTTAAATTTTGTTTTCATTTTAATTAATTGATATTTTTAACCTGCTTAGGTTTATGTACATTTTAACAGTGTTTTAGCTTATTGTGCTTTTAAACATGTATTTTCAAAAACTGTTGTATGTTGTCTTTTGTCCCTTCCCTTGGAGAGAGGCAGAATATATAAAAAAGTAAATTAATAATAGTAAGACACCTGGGGTTTCTTGTGCTAGTCCAAAAGATACTTAATAATAGTTGAAGGCTACTTACTTGAGGTTCTTAATTAGTAATGTTTGAATCTTCTAGCTCTGTTGCTAAGTGCCCGGAATAATGAATACTGATGCTTATCACATGGAACTGAAGGTCTGATTCAGGCCTGAGGATGAAATTTGTTTTGTTCACTTTTAATATCAGAGTACTGTATAACTTGCCCTTCTCAAATTAGATTACAAGGCAGAATGCAATTTTGTTTGGTTTTTATATCTTTCCAATTTTTCCACTACAGTTTACTTAAAAAGGTGTGCTCATTGGGAGAAAAATGTATAAAGAAATGTGCATAATGGAATATCTGTGAAGATTCTCAGTCATCCAGGTGTGTTTATCTGGAAGGTGAATCATGGCAACTGGACTTCTTCCTTGTTAGGTTAAAACTTTTCAGTATTCAGTCTGAAGAGAGTTGGTAGGAGACCCCTGGCATTTCTTTCTTTTCTTGATCTCTCCTACCAAAGGGGGAATGTCATCATGGACATTTCAATTTTGCACATAATAAATCACTCTCCCAGGTTCTTCAGTTAATGTGTTCTTCTCATTCCTATATTTCTTTTGCATTTATTTTACCTTAAATGATCAGGTAGTAACAATATTTTTCTTTTCTCAGTATGTGACTGAGGTGAAGGTATTGTTGGGAAAAGAATGCCCAGCTAAGGGGAAATAGGGTAGAATGACTTTTTTTTGATTGGGAAATAGTGCATCTTTTCTAAAGAGAAGGAGAAGCCTTTTACACTTTCTAATGCATAGTTACCTGACCTCAAATGGGCAATTTAGTTATTTATTTATTTTATTTTATTTTATTTTATTTATTTTATTTGTTTGATTTATATCCCGCCCATCTGGTATATTCTACCACATATTTGAAGCAATAGACCTTCCACTTGCACAGTGGGTACTGAATATGCAGTTGTCCAAGTCTGTCGTCTTTCTCAAATTCATTGTTGTTGTAACTGTTGCTGTTGTCGTTGTGTGCTGTCAAGTCACATTTGACACTGCCAGCATTTGTCTTATTCATATCCTCTGTTTTATCACTGGTCATCCTTGTTTTCATTGGCTCAAGGGAAGCTTGGTTAAATCTACTACTCTTACTGGTTGCAATATAGAGTCTTAATGGTACTTTATGAATGTCTGGTCTGCTAGAGGAGAGGAGCAGATACGAACATAAAGGAATGTGCCATTAGCCAGTCAGTGCATGAGTGTTTTGTAAAACCTTTTTCTTGCAGATGTTAAGGAATAGTAAATGGCTAGCCATCCTTTGTCCATTCAGACCCAGAATTGAATCAAAGAGTAGAAGCACAATGACGATGAGTAGTAAAAGTATGTGGAAAGAATCTGTTGGAAATCACAGAGCATAAGATCCTATAGGCAGAGTATTCTGTTCTAGCATATAGTTCCCTGAGCTGATATTGGCCCATTGAAGCAATAGAGCTTCCATTTGCACAAGAGAAACTGAATACCTAGTTGCCAGGTGTGGGCTTCAAACAAGGATCAGTTTCCTACTGTGCCTCCTTGACAGGGGCTGGACTCAATGATCCATAGGGTCCTCTCCAGCTCTGCAGTTTAAAGGTTACTTTTTAGTACTATAAGGATGATTTTGTGTATGTGTGTCTCCGTGTGCGTATAGGACCTACATAGCAAGAACAGTCAGCTCCGTTGATGCTAGCTGCTAAGTGAGAAAGAGGAGGGTAATGCAAAACTGAGGATGGTATCATGGAAGGTTTGGGGAAGCAGCAAGGAAGGGTTGGGCAGACCAGTAGTGGAAAGCAATAGAATACAGTGGCATTGGGTAGGGAAAGCACATTGACAATGTTCTTTTATTTTGTCCAGAATGTTTTAATATATATCTTTCTGGCTCATATTGAAAAGCTAAGCCTGGAAACAGGAATCACCTATTGGGCCTAGGATTAAATGCTATTGAATTCAGTGGGTTTTACATTTGGAAAGCTTCATTCATACATGTTTTATCTCCAGATTCCCCAAATTTCTTCCCTTGACAACTGTTCTGAAGCCTTGGATTAGTCCTTACTTATCTGTTTAGTTGCACATTTTTTTATATGCTGAACTTTGAAATCATCTGTTTCCCCTGAAAACAAAACTCTCAGGTTCTAGGATTTGGGTAGCTTTCCTGTTTCTTTCTCAGAAAAGCAACAGCTGACTGGCCAGAGACACATCTCCATGAGATGGGAAGAAATGGTTTTTAAAGGGTGCGTGAAACATGTATCTTGAGTGCACCTTCTCCTTTAATTAAGCTACATGTAGAAGAAAATGGATAGGGGCATCTTGTGCCAGCAAATATGTCAACCAGTTTCCCATCAGATGGGGTTGACAGTCTATTTAAACTCTGTGTGGAAACTTCGTGATCTAATACAGATAATTGGGTTTACTTAAATTATGTCAAGCTACCCAGGAAGTGCAGTGTCGGTCAAGAATGTATGGTAACTTACCGTATATACTCTGAGTTGTAAAGAACTCTAACTTGATTTAACAGAATAGCTTGATACAAATTCTTGACTGAGCTATATAATTATATCTCAGGAAGAAAAGGGGAAAAGAACTGTCTGGGAGTTTGGAATCTGTGTGTGTCTTTTTCTCAATACAAAAAATGGATGGGTAATAGATTCTTAACAGGACTCTCTTGTCCCCGTTGGTAGGATTCTTCAAAGAGGAGAAGGGCAGCAAGTAGCAAATCCATCGTTTTCCTTCAGTGTGAGAGAAAGTGAGAGCTACCAAGTATGCTCTTTCTCTTCAAATCAATTTAGAAGATAGAGAAATAGGATTTGCATTCCAGTTTTTTTTAACTTACAGTTGCATATTCCTTTAGACTGAGCAGAGCTAAAATTGGGAAAGGCGGTCTCTGAAGAATCTCCTTGGCCTTTTTCCTAAAACAGCTACAGCAGCAGCAGTAACAGCACCAATAAGCTCTGTGAAGAAAAAACTCACTTTCTTTTGGTCGGACTGTATTTGAATGTGTTTCACAAATTTCATGTTCCAAAAAGAACAGAAGAGCATGGCAGTGGTTCGAGGACTTGGTTTTCCTGTTCTTTTCTTTCCCTTTACTTTCTGAATATTTATGGAGATCCTTCAATGAATCATCTTTTGCTGTTGCAGATCTAAGCAAGCTTCTAAAGTGCTTTTCTCTTGCTTTAAATCTAAACCTAAATTTATACTGAAAGGGGAAAGGGCAAAGAAGTGTTGGAGAAATGTGAAGCAAACACATTTTCCTGCTGCATTGTGTGTGTGTGTGTTTGTACATTACTGTGTTGCTGAAGAAATGTTCACATACTGTATTCAGGAACCCTCAGATTCCCTGATTGATTAAAGGAATTTGTTATGCATGCATGTATATGTATTTATGTCTTGTGTAAGAAAAGAGAATTATTTTGCAGATCTCACTTTGTGGTAGAGTGGATTTGAATCAAATCAGGTTTAGTCAGTAAGCATTTATTTTTTAAAAAATCTAGTTCCAATAACACAATCAGATTTTTATTTAAATTGGATTTTTGAAATTTACATTGATTTAATTTTTTATTTAAATTAGATTTTTTAAAAATAAATTCTTACTCAGCAGTGATTTAAATTGACTTGAGTTAAATCAAATCTACCCTTCTTTGTGGGTATATTGTTCCTTACCTTAATCTATTGTTAGCTGCCATGCCTCTCCAGCCCTACAAAAGACTAAGTCTCTGTTCACTCTAATTTTATTCAGTTGTCATCTTGAAATCTTTTGTTGTTTCCAAACCCATTAATGATTGTTAAAGGGTTTGGAAACTATATTGCAAGTAGAAACATAAGGGGACATCCACTCCAATTGTGTGTTGGGAGAATGAGAACAGACAAAAGAAAATATTTATTTACCCAGTGTGTGGTGTTAGTCTGTGGAACTCCTTGCCACAGGATGTGGTTATGGCATCTGGCGTAGATGCCTTTAAAAGGGGATTGGACAGATTCCTGGAGGAAAAGTCCATAGGTTACAAACCATGATGGGGATGTATTATCTCCAGGCTTAAAAGGAAGGTACCTCAAAATGCCAGATGCAGAGGAGGGGTATCAGGAGACAGGTATCTAGTTGTCTCGTGTACTCCCAGAGGCATCTGGTGGGGCCACTGTGAGATACAGGAAGCTGGACTAGATGGGCCCTTGGCCTGATCCAGCAGGGCTCTTCTTATGTTCTTAAGTGTCCTTTATTGCTTTTAACATCAGCATTCAATACACAAGCAGCACATTTAAAAGCAATTGTTTTGCAAAGTTTCTTTGCATCTCATAAATTCAGCAATAATCCATGTAACTCATCACTGTGGGCTTGTCGCAGTTGAGACACTCTGTGGAGGAAGTTGAGTAAATTCAGTGGTGTGAAACCAAACTGAGATCTTAGGATAGAAGAAAAGGTGCTCTAAATGTATTCTGATCTGAATGATTGAGCATTTTAATGACAATTTCCAAGGCATCTCACTTGGGTAAGTAGCCCAGTCCTGGGGTTATGGGGCTTAAAAGCATGGATCTTTTGAGACTGAACTTAAATGACTTGTGTTATTTCTATCACATGCTACATTGTCCAACAGCAGATGATAATGTTTGAACAGTTCAGTCCACCAGCATGCTGTTTGCAACGGAGATGCTAATGTTATTACAGCAGTAATTAGTTTGTGTCTCATCATATTCACACAGTATACCTTTCTCACTGATGTACAACTGTCTGGTGCAGTAATTTTACTGTTGATTAGGGTTATATGGCCCAGCTTTCTATTTGGTGAGACAAGGAAGAAACAGACTTTAGCAGATTAAAATGTTAGAGAACTCATTGTGTAGATGGAATAAATGTTTTGGCTGATTTTGAGCTATCTTCCTGGTACTTTAAAATAGAGCACATAGAATTAGAGGAATGAAATCTAAAGAACACATCAGCCTTGTAGATGTTTGTGGATACTGTACCAGCTCTTTGCCAAATGGAACAGAAGTATTGAGCTAGCCAGTGATAACAGTAAACACTATTCATCTCCCTCCCCATCCACAAATAAATTAAAAATTAATTTAATAAAGTATCTGGTGTGAAAAATATGTAGACCCAGTTTATCATGTGTAAAATGTTTAATTAGTAATATTAACAGTAGAAAAGTGTTTCTTCGAAAACATTGGTCTGATTGGTCTAAATGTTAGGCAGACTTCCAGTTTTGCGCAATTACTCTGAGAATTTGTTTTTCCATGAAGTAGTTTTTGCCCTTAACCAGTAAGAGTGAAGTGCTATGTATGCCAATTCAGAAATAAGTTTTATTCAGTTCAGTGGTGCCCTTCAGGCAACGGGGTAGGTAACTAGCAACCTAAGAAATTGTGTGTTAGTTCTGAGTCAAACTGCTGCTCGTAAACTGTTAGAATTTTCCAGTTTAATGGAAGAAGTGTGTTTCTTCTGCTTAATAAAGTATTTAGCTCAGAGCAGGTTAGCTGCCCTTTTGCAGTGCTATATCTGGAGCACCTTTATATTTTGAGGAGGTTCAGGGTGTTGTGTTCCAATATTTCCTCTATGTCCAAGCTAGGCTTATATGCATTTTTAAAATTTTATATGCATATTTCTATCTTTGTATGGGCTTTTACAGGCCATTCTTAGTGAAAAGCTATTTCCCTGTTTCACAGTTATGTTTAATATTTCCCTTTCTCTTCCCATCTTAAGGTACGTAGTAGCACTGTGGGTTAAACCGCAGAAGCCTCTGTGCTGCAAGGTCAGAAGACCAAGCAGTTGTTGGATCAAATCCACGCAAAGGAGTGAGCACCTGTCGCTTGTCCTAGCTTCTGCCAACCTAACAGTTCGAAAGCATGTAAAAATGCAAGTAGATAAATAGGTACCATCTCTGTGGTAAGGTAACGACGTTCTGTGTCTAGTTGTGCTGGCCATGTGTCGCGCTGGCCACGTGACCACGGACAAACGCTGGCTCTATGGCTTGGAGACATGGATGAGCACCGTGCCCTAGAGTCGAAGGCGACTGGACTAAATGTCAAGGGAAATCTTTTTACCTTCTCTTCCCATGTCGTTTGCTTGATCTGACTAGCAGTTGCCTAGGAAAGGTCTGCGTTTATTGGTAAAGGTATTTGCTTGTTATGGCTGTGCTGGCCAAAGGCTTATTAATTCTGAACATCTAGACCTGGGAGCATAACGTGTTATCAATTTGCTTGTTACTCAAATTTCTTTGAAGTTACAGTTTATGAATGAGTGAGGGATCTCTGTATCGATTAGACAATTACTCTTCAATCACTTTGTCAATTAAGAAAGAGTCTATTGTGATCTTAACCAGGGGGAGGTACTAACTGTCTTAAAGGTATAAAAGGCACAGGACTTGGGACTGTTGTTGAGTTTAATGTAGGTAATTTCATTAGACCCTGCACATTCTGCTTGGCTGTGGATACCCTCCTCGGACATGGACAGACCCACTACTGTGCAGGGAGCTCCCAGTGGCAGATTTTCCAGTCGTATTGCTGCTTTGCTTTCTTTGCTCTATTAAGGCTAGGTTTTATATTTCACATTATTCTTTTTGTACTGTGACATTTACGGTATGCCTATTTCACTTTCCCTTTTTCCTTTCCTTTTAATAAAGTCTTATATACTTTTTTCTTCCCTGCTTTTACTTTGGATCCAAAAGAACTTCTTGCCTCTGGCAAAACATGTTTCTAAGTCAGCAGCAGACAAACAGAACACTGGAGTAAGATTGTTTGTATAATTGGAGCTCAAGAGTTTATTCCATCATCTAGCATCTTTGATGTCTACCATTTGTGAACTATGTCAGAAAATAAAATTTAAAGGCAGAATCATAAAGCAATTTACTAATGCAGTTGTAACATAGCTATGATATGAATCTGGATGCTATGAGAATACACCTGTTGTGAAAGATTTTTACTGTCCATAGGGCTATCTCTGTCTTGATCTTTCAGGTTCTGAGTAACTTAAGGTTTGCGTTCAGTAAGGTATTGTGTGAATGCAGGATTGTACCAAACAGGGAACTTTTTCTGTGATGGTTCCTGTTTTCATTTTGTTTTTAGTTATCTTTCCAAAGAGATCTGGCAGGCACAATATTCCTTTCCTTTTTCAGAAGGGAATGAACATTTTCTTTTTAACTGTCCTTTCAACAGTTAAGTTAAATTTAGCATAAACAATTTGGAGCCGTAATGATTGAAATATGGCCCATTAAAATAAAGGAAGAAAATGCATGTAACATGTGGGAGCATTCACCAAAGTTTTCTGGCAATGTCTGAGTAGGGGTGAAATGGCTTGCTGGGATCCTTGACCAAAAGAAGAACCTGCTGCTGACACTTGCCTCTCCACACACTGGTAGAATTTAGTAAATGATTAATTGGGAAGAAGCTGATAATGTTCTGTTTTTTATTTCGAAGATGCTGGCAAACTTTGTCAAGAATGCACTGAGATAACTGCTTCAGATAACAAGCAATCATTGGTAATTGTGTAACACCTCTGATCAAAAGAACGTGTGAAACCAACAAGTGTTATTTTCTAATGACATCACAGCACATTTATGCAGATGGTCCGTGGCTAAAAGTGATTTCTTATGGTGACCTCTTCCAGGGTTTTCTAGGTAGAGAATACTCCAAAGTGGATTACTATTCTCTTCTTCTGGGGGTGCCCTGGCACTATGCAGCTTGCTCAAGTCAAGGCCAGAAAGGCTGGCTCTACTTACAGAAGGCCATTGAAAAAGCCAGACATTTCCTGGTTATGCAACCCTGTCTCTCATTATGATTGTTAGGGAATGGTGGGGGTGATAAATTAGGGATGGTTTTCACCTTTAAATCTGTGGAACAGAATTAGGGGGGCGCTGTTGAGTGAGCTCGCGTTGCTTGTCCCAGTTCCTGCCAACCTAGCAGTTCGAAAGTATGTAAAATGTGAATAGATAAATAGGTACCACCTCGATGGGAAAGTAACGGCGTTCTGTGTTTAGTCATGCTGGCCACGTGACCACAGAAACTGTCTACGGACAAATGCTGGCTCTACGGCTTGAAAACGGAGATGAGCACTGCTCCCTAGAGTTGGACACAACTGGACAAATTGTCAAGGGGAACCTTTACCATTGAGGATTGTTGTCTCTTTGGGGCAAGCATTGTAATACTCTAGATGTCTTGGCCAGGTTGAAACTCTTGGACATGTTATTGGATTGCACAGTAGATTGCCCAGTAAGGTAATAGCATTCCCAGTGTAGTTCCTTATTGCTTTTATTTCATGGAATTTTATTAAATGAAGAGTTGAATCTGTACTGTGCTATTTATTCTTCAGTTTCATTTCCTCCTTGCTGATAGGTCCAGTCCTTGACCTGGGTGAACACCTCCACAGATTGCAGAGATTTAAATAGCTAATGAGTTGACTACTGTTAGTGAAAAGGTAAATTTTAGAAAACATTGTTGGAGGAGAAAGGTACTATTAAATCTCTATTTCACTACAGCCTGGGAGAGTCCAGCCAAAAAGCATATCTGTAAATTAGAAAGCAGGAAAAAATGTTGGGTGTCAATATGACAGTGAACAAATTAAAATCCAAAATTAGTAGATAATAGTAATAATAATCATGTTACATGAAGTCAGTTCTGACTTATGGTGACCCTTTTCAGGTTTTTCAAGGTAGAGAATACTCAGAAGTAGTTTACCATTCCCTTCCTCTGGGGACGCTCTGGGACTGTGCAGCTTGCCCAAGGCCATACAGGGTGGTGGTTCTCCCAGGAGGCTGCTGAATAAAATAAAAATATTATTTCCAACTGTTAAATAGAATTGCTTTATGTAAAGCAAGCAATATATATATTTGTTATAACATAACTAATCTGTTGCAATTCCAAAACTTGGGAGTCAACCAGTACAGAAATGGGTTTCTTTCAAAGTGTTGCCCATATTTGTATTTGTAACTTTATAAACTGTGGTCTGTCAGTACCGCGGCAGTAAATTCATACTTTGCCCTTTCTTTCATCCCACTCAGTGCTGGCTTTCGTCAAGTGCTGACTTTTGTTAAGCTGGAGTTCCCTTTTAGATACAAGCTGGTTTATAAACTAGAATAAATAATGACTTCAATTGTGGTAATATTTATCCTTCTGTAGGTTGCTCATTGATTCATGTACTACTTTATTTTTTATTCCCATCTGTAATTTAAATTTGTTTGCAAATAGTTCTGTTTCTAGAAATGATAATGTCTTTAGGTTAAATGCTGAGATATGCCTGCAGAGTTGTGTTTGTGGAAATCATAATATGCCTTTGGTTAACCAATTATATAACAATGGTTACATTTATAGATTTAACCAGACTTGCAAAATCTTCTTAATAAAGTAATTATTTCTTTTCCCTCCTACTGGCTTAGCAGGGTAATTGGGGAGGTGGGAGAGATAATGTGAAATCTCATGGGATATGCTAATTTGTTAGCTGGAAGTAATGAACTTTTTGTTTGTTTATCTGCAAGAGTGAAAGCCCTCACAGAGTTTAAGCCAGTTTCTTCCCCCGCCTTATCATTGCCAAAATTGGACAACATACGGAGTTTTGGGATTTTTTTTAATGCCAAAATTTTGATAAAATTAATTGACAGTTTATCTTAGCAACTCTGAAGAAATTTGATTCTTCAGAAATCTGTCCTATAAAAGAACTCAAACATTTCATCTCTCTCCTACATTAAGAGTTAATTCCAAATGGGGTATTCTTTAGTGTTTTTCATGTAGCTGGGTGCAAAGCAGGGAGGTCCTGCTCTGATACTGCCTCCTCTGATACTGAGTTTATATTAGAAGCTGTTAAGTGAAGTTTGACAAATTTGTGATTTGTATATGTAAAATACAAACACAGGATGTTTTATACACCTATGATTTTCTGTTGTTTATCACTAAACTGAATCACCAATCTTCTGTGAAGACTGACAGCTGATATAATCATAGTTTTGTCCTCTCTGGCCATACAGTTGACTGGTCAAAAACTAAGGTTATGCCTGTTTTGCTGTTACCTGTGCTAGATTGTTTGCCTATTGGCAGTTTTGTTGATGTCTAGTAATTTTTTGTATTGTTTCTTTGAGACACCACTCAGATCATTAGGATGGGCCTGTCTGTCCTGTTGTCAGGTATACATCTTGACTGGGTATCACTTATTAACAACCTAAGGTAAGGTGGACATAATTAAAACCTTGGTATATCTTCTGCCTGCCTTTGGTCTAGGCTTCTATGTTTCTATAGCCAAACTTAAAGAAGTAGAAAATGTATGTATTAGCTCTGGCTCGCTGAGCATTTGTTTTTTTTTAAAATACAGAAGAAGTTCCAAAAACTTCATTATTTTATCTTCCTCCGCACTTAGCTCAATCTTCTTGAGCTTTTACCTGAGCCATCTCCTATAGATAGATAGATAGATAGATAGATAGATAGATAGATAGATAGATAGATAGATAGATAGATAGATAGATAGATAGATAGATAGATAGATAGATAGATAGATAGATAGATAGATAGATAGATAGATAGATAGATAGAATTTTCATTTCCTTTATCTTGCTTTCCCTTAATATTCTTAGCAGCTGGAAATGTAGTAAGCTTTAACTATCATGACCTGATAATAAATTTTAGGAGTAATATAGATGCCTGTTGATAGTTTTTGAGAGTCAGTGTGTTGTATTGGACTAGGACTCAGGACACTTGGTTTCAAATCCCAGCTTGGTTGTGGAAACTCACTGGCACTGACAGTGGCAAATTACACCTGAAACATCTCACATACCTCAGAAACCCATAGGTATCACCGTAGGTATGAAGGAATTGGAGTGAGTTTAGAATAGCTAAAATTCTGTTGCACAACTATGCATGTGAAGTAGTTGTGCTAATGTCAAGGCAGAAGTGTTATCCCCAGATAACTTCTGCCAGTGCATTTACACAATTGGTCATATCAGTGACGTGCAACTGACTGCAATTGTAACACTTGTGTAATGCCTGGCATTTTTACACCAGCATAACATTATGCTGCATCAACATGAACAAGATACTGGTTGTTTTCAGAGTTCATTGATACATCTTGTACAATTCCTGTTCATCTCAGTGGGGTTTGTGTGATTAAACTTGCTTATGTACAGCATAATATATTTGTGGTATGTATTGAATTTTCTGAGTTTCCTCTAAATCAATAAATTTAGTATATATTGGTAACATATGTTCATCATATAACATATAACTTGAATACTGTAAAGAAAAGCTGTAATTGTTCAAAAACTTAAAATACTTGTGATTAAATGTTTTATTATTCCAGATTTTACTTCATGAAATTTAATAGAGAGCTGTCAGTATCTTTGAGGTATACACTTTAATGACACTGAGTGGAGCATGAGAACATGTTCTGTAAGTTTAATATAAAAAAAGCTTTAGACTGCTTTAGACTTTGGTCTCTGTCAGAATTGCATCAAATCTGAGAATACTTTAGGCAACTTTAGAATAGAATTTTTCCATCTTAAGCATTATGATTGCAATGAAGAAGAAGAAGAACAAAGTTCCTCACACGTTTAAGAAATTTAAAGTACAGAATCATCTTTTCACCTTGTTTGCTCTACTAGCATTTACAGTATATGTGCATTGAGCAAACACCTGTATTTTAAATGCCTAAGAATATGTCCATGGTAATAGGGGAAATGGAAAAAGCTAACATTTATGTCATACAGACATTAATTTTAACTGTAAAAGAAAACTTCCTCCAAGATTGACTTAATCTACTGTGCAGAATATTATAAGTGCTAAAGCACGCTACCCCAGAAAACTGATAAATTGAAAATTTGTAAAGGCTAGGACCAGTGTGGATAATTTGAAAAATACTTTGACTTGTGACTGGAGCTTCGAGTTACAACCAGAAAAAAGTCAGGAAAAAAGTCGGGGAATTCAAATTCCTAACCGTTGGTGGCGAAGAGGTTGCTTCTTTGTAGCTCATTCGCCATAACAGAGCGTGTGCGTTCAGAGGAGGTTTTGGACTGCCTGGTAAGGTGCTGCTTTCTACTTTTTAAAAACTGCCTGTCATGGGTGGGTTTTGCAGCATGGTTTTGGGCTGGGGGGGGGCGTTATGTTTCTATGCTGTGATGGGTTTTGCAGGGTTTGTTTGTTTTTTGGTGATTTTTTTGCATTTCTGATGGGTCTTTCAGGGTTTGTTTGCTTTTTGCTTTTCTTTTTTTGCATCTCTGATGGGTCTTGCAGGGTTTGTTTGCTTTTCGTTTTTCTTTCTTCCTTCGGCCAGAACAGATCAATCGTGTTTCTGATGGGTGTTGCAGGGTTTGTTTGCTTTTCTGTGTTTTTTCCCCTTTGTCCAGAACAGATTATTCACGTTTATGTTGGGTCTTGCAGTGGGTTTTTGGGTGTGTGTGTATGAATTTTTTCTTCGGACGGAATGGATTAATTCCATTTCAATGTATTTGTATGGGAAATGGTGCTTTGACTTATGACCATTTTGAGTTACAACCATCTTCTGGAAGCAATTAAGTTCGTAAGTCGAGGCACCACTGTAACCATTTGAACTACTCAACAGAAACTGACTTTGGAAGCAGCATTGTCACTGGTGTATTTCCAGTATTGATAGCTGTTCTTCTGTTTCCTGTACATCCAGTCTGCAGCTCTTTAGTATGTGGTAATATAGTAGCCAGATAGTTGTCTGCGACTAGAAGGAAAGAGCCTATTGTGCCAGCTCTAGGCTGGCTGTGTTAG
Organism: Pogona vitticeps; assembly: GCF_051106095.1. Taxonomy (NCBI): domain Eukaryota; kingdom Metazoa; phylum Chordata; class Lepidosauria; order Squamata; family Agamidae; genus Pogona; species Pogona vitticeps. The sequence goes on along the minus strand of NC_135785.1, from coordinate 89,764,753 downwards.
TTATCGCCTTCTACTGGTAGATGTTCAATTGGTCGGAATGAGAAAGAAGTTATATTCATTTATGACCCTCAGGTTATGTAGCGACTTCCCTTGAGTGATGCATTTTACCCATACTTTGTGTGCCTTTGAGTCTGACACTTAAGGCAGTATAGCTATTTTTTTTATTGGAAACTATGACAGCTACCCCTGGACATTTTTAGTAAAGGCATTGTAGTGATTTTCTGCTTTTTATTGCTTATATCTGCTCTTTAGTGTTGTAATTATTTGCTCTTTTAATGTTTCTGTTATGCATTTATATTTGGTTTGTTGAAAGTTGCCTCATGTGTGCCTTGTATACAAAGCATACGAACTGCCATGGTTTAAAAATAAAAATGAATAAAGGTAGTGGCACTTTTTCCTTTCACCTTCATCAGACCATAACTATTTTTGTCATTAATGTGGTGTCATCTACATCACTTAAATTACTGATATTTTCCCACAAATTTGCATTTGTCTTTCATCTGCTTCCCTATGATTGAATAAACAGGAAGATAAAGCACACTGTTGTCTAAAATATTTCCCAGCTGGGATTGCAATCATTCTCTTTTTCCATATTCTAACACTAGGCTCTTGTCGATAGTATAGCTTCTCATCAGTTCAATCAAATGTGCTGCTTGTGATTGATCCAGTCAAAGACTTTGTTATAATCTGTAAAGCAGAGACCTTTTTCCCCCTGAAATTCTTTGGTACTCTCCAGCAACCAATGTATATTTGCAATAATGATTTATTTTTTCAAATCCAGCTTGAACATTAGGCATTTCTTACTCTATATGGTAAAAGTTAAATGATTGGTCTCAATTAATTTTCACATGTGAATTTTCAGAATATGATTATCCGTATTCCAAAGTCTAGAACTTGAATTTTCTAAACAGGAATCTATGTTCCAGAGTCTAGAACCTAAAGAAGTAGAAACAAGACATGAGACAATATTGGTTTGGAAAATAACATTTCGTTTAGTCGTGTCCGACTCTTCGTGACCCCATGGACCAGAGCACGCCAGGCCCTTCTATCTTCCACTGCCTCCCGGAGTTGTGTCAAATTCATGTTGGTTGCTTTGCAGACACTGTCCAGCCATCTCATCCTCGGTCGTCCCCTTCTCCTCTTGCCTTCACACTTTCCTAACATCAAGGTTTTTTCCAAGGAGTCTTTTCTTCTCATGAGATGGCCAAAGTACTGGAACCTCAGCTTCAGGATCTGTCCTTCCAGTGAGCACTCAGGGTTGATTTCCTTTAGAACTGATAGGTTTGTTCTCCTTGCAGTCCAGGGGATTCTCAACAGCCTTCTCCAGCACCACAATTCAAAGGCATCAATTCTTCGGCGGTCTGCTTTCTTTATGGTCCAGCTCTCACTTCCATACATCACAACAGGAAAAACCATAGCTTTGACTATTCGGAGTTTTGTTGGCAAGGTGATGTCTCTGCTTTTTAAGATGCTGTCAAGATTTGTCATCACTTTCCTCCCAAGAAGCAGGCGTCTTTTAATTTTGTGGCTGCTGTCTCCATCTGCAGTGATCATGGAGCCCAGGAAAATAAAATCTGTCACTGCCTCCATATCTTCCCCTTCTATTTCCCAGGAGGTGATGGGACCAGTGGCCATGATCTTAGTTTTTTTGATGTTGAGTTTCAGACCATTTTTTGCACTCTCCTCTTTCACTCTCATTACAAGGTTCTTTAATTCCTCCTCACTTTCTGCCACCAGAGTGGTATCATCTGCATATCTGAGGTTGTTGATATTTCTTCCGGCAATCTTAATTCCGGTTTGGGATTCATCCAGTCCAGCCTTCCGCATGATGTATTCTGCATATAAGTTAAATAAGCTGGGGGACAATATACAGCCTTGTCGTACTCCTTTCCCGATTTTGAACCAGTCAGTTGTTCCATGTCCAGTTCTAACTGTTGCTTCCTGTCCCACATATAGGTTTCTCAGTAGATAGATAAGGTGGTCAGGCACTCCCATTTCTTTAAGAACTTGCCATAGTTTGCTGTGGTCCACACAGTCAAAGGCTTTTGCATAGTCAATGAAGCAGAAGTAGATATTTTTCTGGAACTCTCTGGCTTTCTCCATAATCCAGCGCAAGTTAGCAATTTGGTCTCTAGTTCCTCTGCCTCTTCGGAATCCAGCTTGTACTTCTGGGAGTTCTCGGTCCACATACTGCTGAAGCCTACCTTGGAGGATTTTGAGCATAACCTTGCTAGCGTGGGAAATGAGTGCAATAGTACGGTAGTTGGAGCATTCTTTGGCACTGCCTTTCTTTGGGATTGGGATGTAGACTGATCTTTTCCAATCCTCTGGCCACTGTTGGGTTTTCCAAACTTGGTGGCATATTGAATGTAGCATCTTAACAGCATCATCTTTCAAGATTTTAAATAGTTCAACTGTAATGCCATCACCTCCACTGGCCTTGTTGTTAGCCAGGCTTTCTAAGGCCCACTTGACTTCACTCTCCAGGATGTCTGGCTCTGGGTCAACAACTACATTGTCTGGGTTGTACGGGATATCCAAATCTTTCTGATGTAATTCCTCTGTGTATTCTTGCCACCTCTTCTTGACATCTTCTGCTTCTCTTAGGTCCCTCCCATTTTTGTCCTTTATCATGTTCATCTTTGCGCAAAATGTTCCTCTAATATCTCCAATTTTCCTGAACAGATCTCTGGTTTTTCCTTTTCTGTTATTTTCCTCTATTTCTTTGCATTGTTCATTTAAGAAGGCCCTCTTGTCTCTCCTTGCTATTCTTTGGAAGTCTGCATTCAATTTTCTGTAACTTTCCCTGTCTCCCTTGCATTTTGCTTCCCTTCCCCTCTCTGCTATTTCTAAGGCCTCATTGGACAGCCACTTTGCTTTCTTGCATTTCCTTTTCTTTGGGGTGGTTTGTGTTGCTGCCTCCTGGACAATGTTACGAGCCTCTATCCAAAGTTCTTCAGGCACTCTGTCCACCAAATTGAGTTCCTTAAATCTGTCCTTTACTTCCACTGTGTATTCATAAGGGATTTGGTTTAGATTATACCTGAGTGGTCCAGTGGTTTTTCCTACTCTCTTCAGTCTGACCTTGAATTTTGCTATGAGAAGCTGATGATCAGAGCCGCAGTCAGCTCCAGGTCTTGTTTTTGCTGACTGTATAGAGCTTCTCCATCTTTGGCTGCAGAGAATATAATCAATCTGATTTCGATATTGCCCATCTGGTGATTTCCATGTATAGAGTCGCCTCTTGTGTTGTTGGAAAAGAGTGTTTGTGATGACCAGCTTATTCTCTTGACAAAACTCTATTAGCCTTTTTCCTGCTTCGTTTGGAACTCCAAGGCCAAACTTCCCTGTTGTTCCTTTTATCTCTTGGCTTCCTACTTTAGCATTCCAGTCCCCTAGAATGAGAAGAACATCTTTCTTTGGTGTCAGTTCTAGAAGGTGTTGTAAATCTTCATAAAATTGTTCAATTTCAGTCTCCTCAGCAATTGTGGTTGGTGCAGAAACTTGGATTATTGTGATTTTGAAAGGTCTGCCTTGGATTCGTATTGACAGCATTCTATCATTTTTGAGATTGTATCCCAATACAGCTTTTCCCACTCTTTTGTTGACTATGAAGGCTACTCCATTCCTTCTACGGGATTCTTGCCCACAGTAGTAGATATGATAATCATCTGAGCTGAATTCGCCCATTCCTGTCCATTTTAGTTCACTGATGCCCAGGATGTCAATGTTTATTCTTGCCATCTCCTGTTTGACCACCTCCAGCTTCCCAAGGTTCACTGCTCTTACATTCCAGGTTCCTGTGTAGTATTTTTCTTTGCAGCATTGGACTTTCCTTTCACTTCCAGGCACATCCACAGCTGAGCGTCCTTTCGGCTTTGGCCCAACCACTTCATTAGCTCTGGAGCTACTTGTACTCGTCCTCCACTCTTCCTCAGTAGCATGTTGGATGCCTTCCGACCTGAGGGGCCCATCTTCCAGCGTCATATCTTTTAGCCTTTTGTTTCTGATCATGGGGCGTTCTTGGCAAAGATACTGGAGTGGCATTGCCAGTTCCTACTCCAGGTGGATTGCGTTTAGTCGGAACTCTTCACTATGACCTGTCCGTCTTGGGTGTCCCTGCACGGCATAGCCCATAGCTTCTCTGAGTTACTCAAGCCCCTTCGCCACAACAAGGCAGCAATCCATGAAGGGGTTGGAAAGTAGCATTGACATAAAATTAAAGAAGTAACTTCAGTTGCTAATGTCACCAAAAATATCATTCTGCCTTTAAGTAGTTCATATAAATAATTTGTTTGTAGCATGCGTGACTGTTGCTGACTGGTGCAAAACTTGTATTTAGTATGCTCCCAACTCACTTTAAGAATCCAGTTCTTATCAGGGCACTGATTAGGTTAATGAAACGTGTCCTGATCAGAGATGGGGGTATTCGTGTACAAATACCCTGCACAGCTGGACGTAAAGAGAAGCCGGCCCCCGGGGCCGGACCATCCAGTCACCCATCTGCTGCTGTCACCAGCTCTGCTCTCCCTTCCAATAGCTCCAGAGCTTGCAGTTGGCTATCCACTCATCAGCCCGGCAGGGAGATTCATCTTCCCTCCTTCTTCTAGGAATGGCTAGTCAAATGTGAGCTCTGGAGCGATTGGAAGGGATTGAGGTGCTGGTGGTGGCAACTGATGCATGAATGGACAGTCTGGCCCCAGGGAGCCGGACCCACGTTATGTCCAGCTGTGTGGGGGTATTCATATTCGTATAGAAATATGAATACTCCAATCTCTAATCCTGATGATTGCCGGATTTAAAATGAAGTCTTGATTTGTGGGACAATTGCAGCAGAATTGAATATGAAAACTTGGTAGTAGGCTCTTTGGGATAGCCAGTGTGGTTAGTGGATAAACTAGGACTCAGGAGACTTGGGTTTCAATCCCCACTTGGCCATGGAAAAATATGGGGGTGCTGTGGTAACTGGTAAATCCACTCCTTAAATAGGCAAGATTTTGTAGCATGGGTGACTGTTATGTACTGGTGCATATTTTTCCAACAAGGGAGGGCAATGTTTTCTCATGTAACACTTCTCATATAGTTTGCTTCAGGCACAAGAAATGCAAATAGTGTCATCCATTAACTATAACATTAATGCAAACCAGTTTTTTTTTGTGGTTTGAAAAGAATGAGATTAGAAATAGCAAAGTAGATTGAAAATATCAGCCAAGCTATTTTTCATGTGTGTAGCTGAAAGAGTTATATGGAATAAATCAAATTAAGACTGTACCTTTCAAATTTCCTGGGTCTGTGGTTGTGGAATAGGGATCTATTTAACATTTAATGAAGATGTATTTTTCCATTGAGACCCTTTGCTGAATTACTGAATATAAAATCTATTTATCTATACTTAAAGTGATAAAAGAGATCTCCATAATGGTTTCATAAGAACTGAGGAATAGTCTAGAGTCCAATAATAGCAAATGTTGATATTCCATTTTTCAGTCTTTTTCTTCATTGAGATCCCATTTCTTTCTTTGTCAAGGAATTAACCAGTTGTTACAATACTGTACTGCTTTTCTCATATTTTCATACTTATTTTTGTCTCCTTCTCATGTTAGTTAATAAGTTAACATAGGGCAAATGTATTCAGTCATGAAAACAAAGTGCTAAAATTTCCTAGGATGTATCACTTCAGGATGGAAGTGGTGGGAGATCCTGTTTGTTTGAATGTTGCCCCATAGAAACATCCTTGCATGTTCAGAACTATCTAATCTGTCTGTCTGTCTGTCTGTCTGTCTGTCTGTCTGTCTGTCTGTCTGTCTGTCTGTCTGTCTGTCTGTCTGTCTGTCTGTCTGTCTGTCTATGGTAACATGCTCTGTATGGAGGACTTGGAACAGCATCTAGTGTGGCTGAGAAGGCCAATTCGAGAGTGACAGACCCTCTACACTGAAGACAAATACAATCTGTCCCCTGTACAGCTCCCTGATTTTGCTGGTTTTGGGTCTGCCTCTTTGCCTCGGCCTGCTGGACAAGGGTCTCTTCAAATTGAGAGAGAATATAGAAAGAATGGTTCTTCATATATTCTATGGGGAACCATTCGTACGCCAAAAATTGCATCCTAAGAGGTTGAAATATGAGCCAAAAGCCTGTTGCTTAGCATAGTAAATTGCACTAAAGTAAACCCATTGAATCAATGAGGATTTGGTGGGTCAATTCCTCATACATTGAAATAGGCCTGTTCTAACTGTGACTTACTATACTAAAGAGTTGATCACCTTGGTTACAGGAGCTGCTGCCTTAGAAGTCTTGCCATTTGCCTCTGGCTCATGTGTCTACTAGGTGCCACTTCAGGAACCTAATTCTTGTTTATCTTGGATATAGCAGCATGGCTTTTTGGGGGGACATTTTCCAGAGAGTTCCTTGGAAAAAAGCCACTTGTCTAAATCTAATTTAACACATACACTTATTTATATTTAATAAAGCTGGCTGGATAACTCTGTAGTTTAGGTATTTGGCTATGGAGCCAGAGGTTGGGAATTCAGTTCCTCACTTTGCCTCCTGTGAGTAGAGCCGGCCTGTGGTGGCCTTGGGCAAGTGGTACAGTGCCAGGGTGTCCCCAGAAGAAATGGAATGGTAGACCACTTTTGAGTACTTGCTATCTGGAAAACCCAGAAAAAGGATTGCCATAAGTCAAAACTGATTTGATGACACATGATTATTATATATTTAGTAAACAAGTTTAAAAGTATGTTCATTATATGCAATATAAATGTCTGAAACTATATTATTTACCATTAGCCAAATAGGTCATTATTTGGTCATCAGAAAAATTGGTAAAATGCACCTAATGTGTTTTAAACAATTTAGTCAAACAAAACTGAAGCTTTAGAAATTTTTTACTTGTAGGTATTTTAACATGGTAACTCGTTGATATAAATTTGCCTCATGTTGGATTTGAATGGTACCGAATCCATTTCAGTTATCCATTTAGAATTCCATTTTCATTCCTATGCTGCTCATTAATTGTAGGGTGAAAGGTACATTCCTGAAAATTAATAAAATATTCTTCATCCCATTAATAAATGAAACTATGTAATTTGCCCTAGGCTGTACCTGGTTGTCTGGTTGAAAATAATGCTTGGGTTTCCTGGGTCCTGTGTTCAATATGTGGCCAGGCAACAAAGTCAACCTTATTTTGCTATCCAAATACAAAATAAAGGTGTGAACTATTAAATAAAAAATTATGTGTGAAGAGTTACACATAACTCTATTGGGCAGTAACTCAAAAGAGCAGATGGCTGCTACAGAGAAGTGCACATTTTGGCGGAGATTAATTGTACATTTCTTTACAATTAAATGTACAATTAATTGTAAAGATTAATTGTATATTTCTTTACCAGGCATTAGAGATATATTCTGCTTTTGAGGGAGAAGCAGCCCTTCCCTGGTTGATATCCTGCTTTTAGTTTAAAAACTATCAATGAGAAAGTTGTACAGTACTTTATCCGCATAATTTAGGATCATATTGACAACATAGCAGCTAGTTCCTGCATCCAGTGGCTTAGGTACTGTATATGAAAGCAGTTTGCTCTCTGATGCATCACTAATTCTGTGAGGAACCAATAGCCTTCCCCATCTCGATATGTTTGGGCTGTGGCTCCTTTCATCTCTGATCATGTTGGCTGGAGCTGGTGAGAATTGTGGCCTGAAACATTTGGAGGGACCAGTTTAGGGAAAGTTGATCTGGTAGCGTGTCTTCAGACTTCTTCTGTTCGAAGTATTTTAGTCACTGTATTTCTTGGGCAGTTGCCAGTCTTTCCTTGTGTCACATGCCTACATGAATCCCATCATAATGGCAAAGTCCGATGGAAGGAAAGGCTCTTCTGATCAGATTATTGTGATAGAATAGGTCAGGTTGAAAGGGAGTTGCCATCAATGTGACCCTCCTTAAATAAACACAGGAGATCCCTTTTGTGGTTTTTATTAGCTTTGGCAGGATGTGAGCAGACAGCCAAACCACAGATATCTGAAGAATACAGCTATATTTGTCTTTTAGTATGTTGACTAAGAATGTGAGAGGAACATAGCAACAGAAAAACAACAGCAGATGCATTGAATTTGGAGTTATTCAGTTGGGATTTAGTTTGAAGAGCAGCATTCATATGTAACAGTGTTTTAAATTCCTCTTCATGTTGCTTCTTAGGGATCGGACTTCTGGATTTCTAGAACTTTCAGAATTTGCCCAGGATCTCTGAGGCAGAACCTCTGGGAGTCTGAGAGCAAAAAGAAAAGGCAAAAGGGAGGCATCTCTACTGGCATATATATATATATATATACACACACACACTTATTTTCATGGCTTTGTGCTTTGAAGAAGAAGGAGACACTCTGGTGCTTGCTGGGAATTGCTACAGTGCTCAATAGGAAGGATAGTTATGTGAGAGACTCTCTTTATAGACCCTGAAGAGTAGCATGACTTCCCTTTCTGTGGAGCATTGCAGTGACTTCCAGCAAGCATGGGGACTTCCTATAAACACTAGTTCTGAATGTAACAGCATGCAATATGTGGCTTGAATACTTTTTGCACATTTCAATGATGTGTGTGTGTGTGTGTGTGTGTGTGTGTGTGTGTGTGTGTGTGTGTGAGAGAGAGAGAGAGAGAGAGAGAGAGAGAGAGAGAGAGAGAGAGAGAGAGGATAGAAAAATACTGTACTGAAATTTATCTGGGGGTTCAACAGTTAACTAAAATATATGCAATATGAAACTATGATAAGTTTGTTTCCTAAACAATTTATGCGGTTTTTTTAGTATTCAGGTAATTGGTTTTCATGTGAGAAGTAATTATACTGTCATTTCACTGTGCTCTGTATTTTTTTCTGTATGACCATGAACATTGAAGCTTATACTATATGCAAATATGCATCAAAAGGGAACTGTTACAGTGGCAGTGATTGCTTATGCTTCCTCAAGATGGCTTGCTGGTCTCACGTTCATCCCTATATAATGGACAAACAGTTTCTATAAAATTGCAGAGTACTCCTGAGGAAAATGTTAACTAGAAACAGCATAGAATAATTTTAGTGGGTCAAATTCTGTATACCATTGTCTGCCAGAAATCTGCATTGGGTTGTTAAAGCATTGCTTTATAATTAATATGGAATACAGCAACTCGGTGCTCTGAAATTATCCTGTTGTCATTAATAGGATGAACAGAACTTAAGAGTAGATGGGATGCAAGTGTAACCTCATTATCATGTTTCTTGCATAACTCTTCATTCGAATTTGGTCTCATTTACGGTCATTAAAAACTTATGTGAAGCATATAAAAACATTCCCCGTTTCTTAACATTCAAAAGTGAATGCCAGTTCATACATAGCCAAAATGGTACCACCTACCCTGTTCCCCAGAAAATGAGACCTAACCTGAAAATAAGCCCTAGTATGATTTTTCAGGATGCTCGTAATATAAGCCCTACCCCTCAAATAACCCCCAGTAAAGTGAAACCCCGCCCTCCACCATTGTGCGGCAACCAGAAGAAGATGACATGACTGTAGGGTGAAAAAAGAGAGTGCAAAAATGGTCTGAAGCTCAACATCAAAAAACCCAAGATCATGACCACTGATCCCATCACCTCCCGGCAAATAGAAGGGGAAGATATGGAGGCAGTGACAGATTTTAGTTTCTTGGGCACCGTGATTACTGCCGATGGTGACAGCATCCCCAAAATTAAAAGACACCTGCTTCTTGGGAGGAAAGCGATGACAAACCTCAACAGCATCTTAAAAAGTAGAGACATCACCTTGCCGACAAAGGTCGACATAGTCAAAGTTATGGCTTTTCCAGTAGTGATGTATGGAAACAAGAGAGCTGGACCATAAAGAAGGCTGACCGCCGAAGAATTGATGCTTTTGAATTGTGGTGCTGGAGGAGACTCTTGAGAGTCCCCTGGACTGCAAGGAGAACAAACCTATCCATTCTAAAGGAAATCAACCCTGAGTGCTTACTGGAAGCTGAGGCTCCAATACTTTGGCCATCTGATGAGAAGAGAAGACTCCCTGGAAAAGACTCTGATGTTGGGAAAGTGTGAAGGCAAGAGAAGAAGAGGACATCAGAGGATGAGATGGTTGGACAGCTACCAACGTGAATTTGACCAAACTCCGGGAGACAGTGGAAGACAGGAGGGCCTGGTGTCCTCTGGTCCATGGGGTCACGAAGAGTCGGACACGACTAAATGACTGAACAACAACATATTGTAGTACATGAAAAAAAAATCACCTGAAAAAAAGCTACAATGAGTTTTTTTGGAACAAAAAGTAATATAATCCTTCTCTTGGAGATGAGAGATGCTCTGATTAGAGAGAGGAGTGAGGAACAACTCAGGCCCCAAAGGGTGGGTGGCTGACCTGCAACTGCAGACACTCTGCTAAATCAGATTCAGGAGCTGGAAGAGGAGGCAAAGTGGACCTACATGTTCGTCATGCCCAAGAGAAAGAAGGGGAACCTTGAGATGTATTTCTAGGACCTGAGGGAAGAGACTGAGAACCGCCAAAGCCTGATAGTTAAGCCTCTTGTTCTCCATTCCCATTAAAAGAGATTATTTCCTCCATGTTAGTAAAGGCTTTCTTTCTGGTAGAATCTTTCTCTGCAACTTTGCTGGAGGGCTTCAGGCTGGACTCAGCCTCTTCCAGCTCAGGCAGAGTGCCCTTATTTAGGATTCAACCTCCTGGACCCCTGAGGGCCTGGGTTTGAGCCCAGATACACCATCCTCTGACAGTCCAGAGCTTGCTGTGATATACAACAAAGTAAACAACCGGATGGGCAGGTAGGACATAAAATAGCTTCCTTTAGAAATGGGTCGTCATAGTCAGGCATAGCTCCTACTATAGCAATTTTGTCATTCGTTGCTGCTATTAACTTTTACTTTTCTGTAAGCGACTGATAGACATTATTATGTGATCAGAGTCAGGTGCTGCATTTGTGGATGCCTGCCGTGGGAACAAAATGTGTCCTATAGCTGCAAGTGATCTATTAGGAGACCCTGAAGCAGTGGAGATGTGTTACTGAATGCAGAGCCACTCTCTGGTAACTAGATTTTCTCGTTCCTGAAGAAAACTTAGAATTTCCTATTTTAGTATCCTAGAACTGTTTCCAAGGGTTTTTTTTTATTTCCTTTAGATCCCTGTTCAAAACTAAGCTTTTAAATGTCGGTACAGCTTTAGGTCAGCTCATCTGGTGCAAGATGGCTGTTGTTGATGTTAATGTCCTCTTCCTCCTTTCTCTCTCCCCCCCCCCGCCCACTGTGGGCGTTTTGCTGTGCTGAAAGAAAAGAGAAACTGATTGACAAATTAACATTCAGTGAAAGTGAATACACTTCTTAAATTGCATGGGTCTGAACAGTACAGTTTTGGTTATAAATGTGTGTGTGTGTGTGTCTGTCTGTCTTCCAATAAATTAATAAATATTCAATAAAAACTGTGCCCCTGGCCCTCCCAGAACACAATGAGTTCAACACTGAAGGCAATAGAGAACTGTTCTGTGTATTTGTGTGTGTGTGAATCAACTGTTTATGCTTCATAGTTACATCTTTTGGGGACATAAGAGTTATGCATGATTTTGAATTATACAGGGGTCTGGCGCCCCTACCCCAGCATTGTTGAAGGGAGAAATGTACACAGAACTGTCTTACAAACCATAAATATTTCTTATCAGCTGCAATGTATTACACTTGAAAGAGGACTTGCTCAACAGGTGACTGTTTTATATCTTGAAACATCCTTTTTTATAGACCATGTCATTGGTTTTAGCTTCTATAGTGAAACATGTTAATTGCTATAAAACTGCTAAAGCTGTTTTAAGCACTTCTTTCTCATTTATAATACTGTAGTCTGATCTTTTGTTCAGTTCTGTCTTGTAAAGTTAATTCCATGTGGAAATAGGATTCTCCATTCAAAGTAGCATATTATTATTATTATTATTATTATTATTATTATTATTATTATTATTATTATTATTATTATTATTATTATTATTATTATTATTATTATTATTATTATTATTATTATTATTATCATTATCATTATCATTATTATTATTATTATTATTATTATTATTATTATTATTATTATTATTATTATTATTATTATTATTATTATTATTATTATTATTATTATTATTATTATTATTATTATTATTATTTCTCAGCATTATTGGTGCACGGTGGTGGACCAAAGGGTCAAGCCTAAAAAGTAGGAGTTAAGTCCTAAAATTTGCAGGTGAGAGGACATGCTGTTGTTGCCGTTATTGTCTTTGTCAGTGTTATCATTGTTATCAAAATTAATGTAAGAACAGACTTAGGTAAAAAAAAAATCAGTAAAATGAAATAAAACCAACCAAAACTATAAAAGCTGTACAAATAAATAAGTCTGTAGAAAGTTAAAATCATTCTAGTACATTAAAGTCTGTCATAAAGTAGTGTAGAAGATACGTATTCACACCTTTCCTGAAAGCATCAAGAGTAGAAAATGTTTGCAGCTTGGAGAAGAGTACATTCCATAATCTAGAAGCCATTATATGGAAGGTTTTCTTCTGTGGACCTCAATATCTGTTGGTACTTTGAAGAGGGCCGTTTCTGAAGTTCTTAATAACTAGACTGGTTCACAACAAGATAGGTAGTTCTTTCGTTAACAAGGACCCAAGCTGCTTGGAGCTCTGAAGTTTAAAACCATCTCCTAGAATGGGGACCAGTAAGCTAATGCCAAATAATGTAAGTCTTTGAATGTTGGGGCATGTGATCTCAATACTGTGTACCAGTTAACAGCCTAAGTGTTTGACTGTCTTCAGGGGGCAGCCCCATCTATATTTTAGCTCTGAAGGCACAATGTAATTTAGGCATGGATGACTGCTGCCAGGCAAAGTAGATAAAAATCAATGATTTTTAAAATTAGATTGATTTGTAGCACTCTCTTCACAAGAACAAAATATGCAACAAGTTTCCCAGAACATGTCAGAGTTGGTTACGTGGATTTTTTTTCCAATAAATAAATCAAATTAAATCAAATTTATTTAAATCACACTTTAAATTTAATTTTTTAATTTAAATCATCAAAATATCTGATTTTTTTAAAAAAAATTAAATTATTTAAATGCATCTTGCTAACAAGGCGAAGTTGACTCAGGAAAGATAATATCTAGTATACTAAATGGAACTGTGCAAAGGCACTTGTTAATGACTGCCACCTAGGAATCTGGAGGCAGCACCAAGCCAAGGAATATTCCCAGACTACAAACCTCATAAGTCCAGAGGAGCACAGTTGCTTCCAGAACAGGTCAAATCTAATATCTAAGTTTGGCTTTCTGCTTACAGCAACATTGGAGAATCAGGTTGCACCTCACATTTTCAAAAACAAGGAAGCTAACCCAGTACTATCTGTGACTCATGAATCCTTGGGCGGCTCTTTCTATAGAGCCTAATGAGCCAGCAAGACTATGGTTCCCAGGAAGATCTACAATTCCCGAGTAATGTTGAGGCAGCCTGAGAAATTACTGGAGAATTCTGCCTGGAAAATTCGGGTACAAAAGTACAAAAATATGAAGGAGCACATCCCAATTATATGCAACTGTGTACCTTAGTTATTTAATTTCAGTGTTTTTTTTCCTGTTTGTATGATTTTGTATTTGCTTCAATTTGAGGTGAACTACAAAGATGACAGAATTATGTTCTGAATTTTCATCAGCTTTGGAATAAATTCGTGCTTATTTCAATTTGAGGTGAAGTAGGGCTTCCAAGGTGATATGATGGATGGAGTGATGGACTAGGATTCTAGGGAATTTACTTGGGGAGTGGAACTGGTAAAACTACTCCTTAAATATCTCACCTATCTGGAAATTCCTATTAGGGTCACAGAAAGTCATTTGTGACTTTGCGGCACTGAACACATACACAAAGATGGTAGAATTATTATTTGAATCAGCTTCAACTCTGGGGTAAATTTTCACTCATTTAACACTGTTTTCTCTGATTAACTAGGATATAATATATTTGTTTCCTGGCATGCTGTTATTCTTATCTTACAGGGATTTCTATGAATACAGTTTTCTTGGTGGTTACTGAATGTGATCTTTGTGAATACAAATTTATCTTCACAAAATCATATAATTCATCTTCCGTGTTCATTTTGTGTTCTCAGATCCTGTTTTCCAACAAAAATTTCATAGGCTTGTTTCCATGTCTTAGTCTTACAGTCCCTATTATGGAATGTAGGTGTTCCTGTTTTGTATGTTTTGCAACTGTGTTGAATTGTTCATAATGATTTTCTACATTTTCTTCATCTTTATCAGCAGCTGAGGCATACTGTGTGATTGTTGATATGAAATTTTCCTTTAGTTGGATGAGTATTGTTGGTCTGAGCTTGAAAAATACCCGTAATGACTGGATTTTTGTTGTGATTCCAACTCCATGATGATGGTTTTTATAAATCACCATCATTATCATCTTAGAAATTTCTCTCATTACTGCCTGAATAAAACATAGCATGCCCATGATCTATCTGTATTTTGATGGATCTGACTGTCTCATTTCCTTTTTTGTATTCTATGTTTTTCCTGCTTCATATACATTGTATGTTTCAAATTCTTATGACTTTCAGACCAGAGGTTGTTAGCATCCTCTGCTGATCTAAAGCCTGCTCAAGACTGATGGCTTTTTTAATATTCCTGCCTAGCCATGTCCGATCTACTTGGAAGATTATGATTGTTTTCCATTGTCTTCCACATGTCAGTGCTATAGCAGCTATAGTATAGCTGATTGTGGTGTCTCTTGTGGCTAACAATACCCACCGTTTTCTATAGTGAAGACTGACTGTAATGCTTTGCTTTGGCCTTTCATTGATGCTGACACTACAGCTGTCTAAGGTCAAATGGGATTTAGAGATGAGGCTTCCATAGGCCTCTGTTTTTTTTGCACCTGAAACAATTCCCTCCTCCATGGTTTGTGTTTATTAACCACTGCTTGGAGCTCATTATGGTGAGATACATGGTGGTGCTAATCCTCAGTGCGGTCTAGTGGCTAATGCCATTTCAGTGTTCCTATGTGATAGGAGGATATGTGGTACAGTAATGCTGAAATTGCAGCTTACGGTTTATTTTCTGTCTAATGCAAAATATATACTACTCCCTAAAGCTGTTTGTCAGTTGTTAATACTTTGAACATTCTGACTTGTGTGAAATACTTGATGATGGATTTGTGTTCCATGGTGCATCTGAATATAAATGATTGTATACAATATTCTGGGTTGGATCTAGGATCTGTCTCCTGTGAATGAAAGGGCTCTCCTCATGGAGGACTCTGTTTTGAGGGATCCCACTCTGCTCAACACTGAAGATTCTGTGGCCCTCCATGAAGCATTTTAATGTGTTTGGAGGGGCTACTATGGGAACAAAAGTGAAGGAATGCTTCTGCCAACCCAATTACATACAGCTAACTCTGGATCCATTCCATGGTGAAGCTAAAGAATGTTTTTGGTAGCCTAGTCTGTATTTGCAGGTGAGGTAAGGAAATAGAGGGACGTGGTAGCAGTCGTAAGATCGAATCCACGCAACAGAGCGAGCTCCCGTCGCTTGTCCCAGCTCCTGCCATCCTAGCAGTTTGAAAGCATGCAAATGCAAGTAGATAAATAGGTACCACCTCAGTGGGAAGGTAACAGCATTCCATGTCTAGTCACGCTGGCCACGTGACCATGGAAACTGTTTACGGACAAACCCTGGCTCTACGGCTTGGAGGCAGGGATGAACACCGCACCCTAGAGTCGAACATGACTGGACTAAATGTCAAGGGGAACCTTTACCTTTACCTAAGGAAATAGACAGCTAAAACTCTGATGACCAAGCTAGGATATAAGTTGGGGCAGGACCGAAAGAGCTGCTTGATTCACCACTTCATTCACAGGTATAGAATGATGGTGGTGATTCTGGCACTCACCCCACCTGGTGTTTGTCACCAGCAAATGATAAACACCCCAAATTCTTTAACTGACTTTGTTTAACCTGTGATAGAAATTTGTTCACCTAGATTATTCCAACTACAAAAACAGGCAAACAATGCATGCTCCTTTCCAATTGCTGATTAACTACTGTCACAGCAAGGGATTGAATTTGCACTGCCCTTTTGGAAGAGTAAGAATACTTCTGGTGAAATACATACAGTCCGTGTTCTTTCTATGACGTAAGCTTAGCTGTGTGTCCCAGTACTGGTCACTGGAATGCACAGTATAATAACTTGTGACTGACTATTTTCAAAATAATAGAAAGAATTGGTAAAGTCAAAAGATTAAAAGGATTGAGTATTACAAACTGTTAAGTTCTTGGTCCATCCGCACACATTCTGTCTCTCTCCCATCTGGCTTTAACTGACTGTCTTTGCATACCTCCAACTAATCACTGCCAGTCAAAACCCAGTGACTTTACTATTGTAAACTAATATATACAAGATAAATGTGATATGGAATTGTCAGTGACAGTGGACTATTTCAGTGGTACTGAACCCATGAACCAAACCTGGAAATAGGGGACATGCTCACCATGGCAATTACAATTTCTTTTCTCCTACTTTTTAACAGTTTAAAATTGTTTCTGTTGGGTGGCCTCAGCAGAAACACAGCCTCAGGCACGACTGTTTTACTTCTTGATCAAAATGTCTTTGTAATTAAGCTAGTGGTACAGTGGGGTCTTGACGTGAGAACTTAATCCGTATTGGAAGGCGGTTCTCAAGTCAAAAAGTCTGTAGGTCAAGTCTCCATTGACCTACAGTGCATTGAAAACCGATTAATCCCGTAACAGGTCGTTTTTGTTCCATTTTGGTTTTTTTCTGGTCTGTAAGTCAAATCTCAGTCTGCAAGTCAAACCTAAATTTTGCGGCCAGAGAAGTCTGTAACTCAAAAAGTCTGTAAGTCAAGCCGTCTGTAAGTCAAGGGTCCACTGTATTCTTGAAGCAGTCCAGAGCAGAAGCTTGCAATGGTAAAAATAAATAAAATAAAATAAAACCCCCACAAAGGGTGCAAATTGTTTTGGCCTCTATTTTCATTTATTTAGATGTCTTGTCCCCCAAATTTGACAAAAAATAAGGGGGGTGCACCAGTGTACTAAACTGGAAAAAATTACTGTTCTGATTACTTCCCTCCCCTCCCGTGCATGTCTCACCTTTTTTAAAGATATGATAGTACTGTGGAAAAAGCAGCTGCACTCTGTCAGTCTTCTGGTGTTGTGGTTGCAAGATCAATTTTGAAACAATATGGTTGTTGATACATTATGGTGTGATCAAATGGTGAAAAAGGTGCACGTCTGATCACACTGAAAAGGCTCGCTTTTAATACCATAGTCTCCCGAGACTGAAGGATACCTACTAAGGAGAGCCATCTCTCTTAAAAAAGCTCTTCTGTCCATCATGGAATCACTGCAACCTTGCCCCCAAAATTAGTAGTCCTAAGTGCATCTTGGATAGGGATCAGATTTGAGGAACACTATTCCTGATATGTTGTGTGATTGCCATGAAAGTGGATCACACTGTACCATGCCACAAGCTGTCCAGAATGCAAATTGTTTTCCCATGTGATTGAACCCTTAGTGTATTATTGTGATAGTGTGAGTTTATTATATGTTGTGAAACTGCCTCCAGTATAAGCTGCCTTGAGTACTTGTCTAAAATAAGAACATGGAACGGCAATAATATTTCCTGTACATTGCTTACATTCTGTCTGGTCTGTTGTTATGAACAGATTAAAAGGATATCTGCATATCTTCCATAAACAGAGAATGTCACAGTCCATTATCACAATGAACGTTGCTTTGTCATGACAAATGTGTCTGCTGATAGCAGTCTGGGGCACCTTTACAATACAAATTAGCGTTTTCATAGCAGTCTTTAAAGATCCTCATAAACGATAACTGTTTGAGAGTAGGTTAGAATTCTTTATAGATTCAGTTAAAGAACTGTGGTGTTGGGGGTTTGTGGTGGGGTGAACATGTTGCTGTTAGATTGGTCTCAGAGGCTGTTGTTAAATATGCCTTAGACTGATTATCTTTAAATTGTCTTCCTTTCGAGAACATGTCGAGCTCTTTTTCATGTAATCATTGTGAATCATGTAATCAATATGAATCACAGTATAGGACTTCACAGGCCTTTTAAATTTCTAGGAGAAACCTCTCACATTTAACCCTGGGAACTTTTAAAATAACATTTAAAATGCCAACTAGTTGCTGCCCAGACAGGTAGATGGTGCTCTCATTTCTTTTTAAATATTGGTATATGACTTTCTCCAGCCTGCTTCTTTAAACATTCCATTCTACCACCACCACTACCATTAACCTAGGGTGCCATTGAGCTTTTTATTGGATTGTTCTGTGATTTTTGTCCCTCTTTACTATTTTTTGTCACAGGAGTATTTAAAATACCTTTAGAACTTTGAGCTTGACACTTGAACCAAGGTATACAAAATCTCCTAATTCTTTCAATGTCTTCATTATCAATGGTTAAGTTTTGTAGTTTCCTGTAGTCATAATTTTGGTCGACTTAAAGTTCAACTAGTGGAGAGTTCTAACTAAACGCAATCCATCTGGAGCAGGAACTGGCAAGCTACTCCAGTATCTTTGCCAAGAAAACTCCATGAAAAGAAACAAAGGGCTAAAAGATATGACGCTGTAAGATGAGCCCCTCAGGTCGGAAGGCATCCCAACATGCTACTGAGTAAGAGCAGAGGACAAGGACAAGTAGCTCCAGAGTTAATGAAGTGGTTGGGCCAAAGCTGAAAGGACGCTCAGCTGCAGATGCACATGAAAGTGAAAGGAAAGTCCGATGCTGCAAAGAAAAATACTACACAGGAACCTGGAATGTAAGATCAGTGAACCTTGGTAAGCTGGATGTGGACAAACAGGAGATGGGAAGAATAAACATTGACATCTTGGGTGTCAGTGAACTAAAATGGACAGGAATGGGCAAATTCAATTCAGACGATTACCATATCTACTATTGTGGGCAAGAATCCCGTAGAAGGAATGGAGTAGCCCTCATTGTCAACAAAAGAGTGGGAAAAGCTTTACTGGAATACAATCTCAAAAATAATAGAATGGTTTCAATATGAATCCAAGGCAGACCTTTCAACATCACACTAATCCAAGTTGATGCATCAACCTCTGTTGAAGAGGCTTAAATAAACCAATTCTGTGAAGACTTACAACACCTTCTAGAACTGACACCAAAGAAAGATACTCTTCTCATTCCTGGGGATTGGAATGCTAAAGTAGGGAGTCAGAAGATAAAAGGAACAACAGGTAAGTTTGACCTTGGAGTTCAAAATGAAGCAGGCCAAAGGCTAATCTGAATTGGGCCCTACAAGCAAATGGCTATTCCAAGAATGAAATCAAAAGAGCCATCAAACCAAGAAAACAACACCAAATTGAAGAGGAAAAACAGCCACCCACAAATAAAGTATTTCTGCCATACATCAAAGGGGTCACAGACCGCATGGAGAAACTTTTGAAAAAACACAACCTACAAACAGTATTCAGACCCACCACAAAAATACAACAAATGTTACGGTCCCCAAAGGACAAAAGGGACCCCCTCACCACTGCAGGAGTATACCGGATACCTTGTTGTTGTGGACAGGTATATATTGGAACCACAAAACGCAGCATTCACACCAGAATCAAAGAACATGAAAGACACTGCAGACTAAACCGGAAAAATCAGCAGTAGCTGAACATACCCTAAAACAAGCTGGACATGAAATTCTATTTCAAAATACAGAAGTACTGGACAACACCAGCAATCACTATGTTAGACATCATAGGGAAGTCATTGAAATCCATAAGCATAAACAGAATTTCAACAAAAAGGATGAAGGCCTAAAACTAAATGTGGCCTGGCTCCCGATATTGAAAAATACAGCCTGTAAAAGGTCAATGAACTCTAATATCTCACCTGACCAATTTGCAGCATTTTTTAAATCAAAAGTGGAGGCCATCCGCCGTGACCTCTCTCCCTTTTTAAATACAGTGGATCGAGCAGAGATGTCCAGCGCTCTGCCTTGCCCGGTAATTCTCAATTTCTTTCAGCCTGTGATGCCAGATTTGGTGGACAAAGTGCTTGATCGCTGTTGGGCCACCACCTCCTCCCTTGACCCTTGCCCGGCCTGCCTAATCAAAGCAGCCAGGCCTGTAACAAGGGAATGGGCCACAGCAATAATTAATGGGTCTCTCCAAGAGGGCAAGGTTCCTCTTGCCCTCAAGGAGACACTCATTAGGCCCATTAGGAAGAACCAAACTTAGCGGTGGATGATATTGGAAATTATAGGCCCGTCGCCATTGTTTCCTTAGCAAAGTGGTGGAGAGGGTGTTGGCAGACCCGCTTCAGGCTCTTTTGGATGAAACCAATGCCCTGGACCCATTTCAGTCGGGTGTCAGGCCACGTTATGGCACAGAAACAGCACTGGTTGCACTGTTGGATGACCTGTTGAGTGAGGCTGATGGGAGCAATACGTCCTTGTTGGTCCTCCTTGATATCTCAGCCGCCTTGATACTGTTGACCATGGTATCCTCCTGGGGAGGCTCTCCGAGTTGGAAATCGCTGGCGTGGTGCTTGCCTGGCTCCGATCCTTCTTGGAGGACCACCTCCAGAGAGTACAGCTTGGGAAGAGTATTTCGGCCCCATGGAGCCTCAATTGTGGTGTCCTGCAGGGGTCGGTCATCTCTCCAATGCTGTTTAATATCTATATGAGGCCGCTGGGCGGGGTCATCAGGGGGTGTGGGGCATCGTACCACCAGTACGCTGATGACACACAGCTCTACATCTCCTTTTCACCTTGTCCCTTCAGCGTTGCCTGGAGACTGTACTACAATGGAAGCAGCTGAATGGGTTGAGGCTGAACCTGGACAAGATGGAGATTCCATTAACGGTTTGGGTGACTCCCTTTCTTTTGGGGGGACAACTCTCACCGCAAACAGCGAGGTTCACAGCTTGGGGATACATCTGGACCCGGCGTTTACCATGGAAACCCAGGTGGCATCCGTGGCCCGCTCCGCCTATTTTCATCTATAGTGGATTGCCCAGCTGCAACCATATCTTGAGGGGGGGGCTCACTACTCTTGTCCATGCACTCGTAATCTCGAGATTAGACCATTGTAACACGCTCTATGTGGGGTTGCCTTTGAGGTTGATGCGGAAACTGCAAATGGTGCAGAGTGCGGCAGCCAGGCTTCTTAGTGGAGTGAGGAAATATCAGCATATCTCCCCTATTCTGGCTGTTTTGCATTAGCTGCCCATTCGTTTCCACATCAACTTCAAAGTGCTAGTGAGGACGTATAAAACCCTAAATGGTTTGGGACCTCAATACTTGGCAGATCGTCTTCTCCCACCAAGATCTACCTGAATCCCCCGGCATAGCCAGCAGGGACGGCTGAGGGGCCTAACGCCGAGAGAGGCCCAGAAAGAAAGAACAAGAAACCGAGCTTTCTTGGCAGTGGCCCCTCGGCTATGGCACAGCCTCCCAACAGAAATCCATCTGGCACCTTCGCTGGGTGTTTTTAAAAGCCATTTAAAAACTTGGCTATTTAGACAGGCCTTCCCTCCAGTCAATTAACTGATCTTTATCTTTGTAAACTATTTCCACTTAGCTATGATTTAAAATGGGACGTGGTGGCACTGCGGGCTAAACTGCAGAAGCCTGTGCTGCAGGGTCAGAAGACCAAGCAGTCGTAAGATCGAATCCACACAACGGAGTGAGCACCCGTTGCTTGTCCCAGCTTCCGCCAACCTAGCGGTTCGAAAGCATGCAAATGCAAGTAGATAAATAGGGATCACCTCGGTGGGAAGGTAACAGCGTTCCGTGTCTAAGTCGCACTGGCCATGTGACCATGGAAGATTGTCTTCGGACAAAACACTGGCTCTATGGCTTGGAAATGGAGATGAGTACCGCCCCCTAGAGTCAAACACGACTGGACAAAAATTGTCAAGGGGAACCTTTACCTTTACCTTTATCTTTCCTTCTAGTCAATTAACTGATCTTTATCTTTGAAACTTTTTCCACTTAGCTATGATTTAAAGTAAGTGTCAAATTATGATGTTTTAAATGATTTTATGATATTTGTTATATTGTGACGCTTTTATTATGTTTGTAGACTTTGTCTAGGGGGGGCGGAGTAAAAATCTAATAAAAATAAAAAGTTAAAAAAGTGCCAAAGAATGCTCCAAGTACCATACAAATGCACTCATTTCACACACTAGCAAGGTTATGCTCAAAATCCTACAAGGTAAACCTCAGCAGTATGTGGACCAAGAACTCCCAGAAGTACAAGCTAGATTTCGAACGGGCAGAGGAACTAGAGAGCAAATTGCTAACATGCGCTGGATTATGGAGAAAGCCAGAGAGTTCCAGAAAAACATATACTTCTGCTTCATTGACTGTGCAGAAACCTTTGACTGTGTGGACCACAGCAAACTATGGCAAGTCCTTAAAGAAATGGGAGTGCCTGACCATCTTATCCTACCTCCTGAGAAATCTATATGTGGGACAGGAAGCAACAGTTAGAAGTGGATATGGAACAACTGATTGTTTCAAAATTGTGAAAGGAGTACGACAAGGCTGTATCTTGTCTCCCTGCTCATTTAATTTATATGCAGAATTCATCATGCAAAAGGCAGGACTGGATGAATTCCAAGCCAGAATTAAGATTGCCAGAAGAAATATAAACAGCCTCAGATATGCAGATGATACCACTCTGATGGCAAAAAGTGAGGAGGAAGTAAAGAACCTCTTAATGAGGGTGAAAGAGGAGAGCACCAAAAATGGTCTGAAGCTCAACATCAAAAAAAGAAGATTACGGCCACTGGCTCCATCACCCACCAAATAGAAGGGGAAGATATGGAGGCAGTGACAGATTTTACTTTCTTGGGCTCCATGATCACTGCAGATGGTGACAGCAGCCATGAAATTAAAAGACGCCTGCTTCTTGGAGGAAAGTGATGACAAAACTAGACAATATCTTAAAAAGCAGAGACATCACCTTGCAGACAAAGGTCCGCATCCTCAAAGCTATGGTTTTTCCTGTAGTGATGTATGGAAGTGAGAGCTGGACCATAAAGAAAGCTGACCGCCGAAGAATTGATGCTTTTGAAATGTGGTGCTGGAGGAGGCTCTTGAAAGTGCCCTGGACTGCAGGGAGAACAAACTTATCCAGGAAATCAACCGTGAGTGCTCACTGGAAGGACAGATCCTGAAGCTGAGGCTCCAGTACTTTGGCCATCTCATGAGAAGAGAAGACTCCCTGGAAAAGACCCTGATGTTAGGAAAGTGTGACAGAAAGAGGAGAAGGGGACAACAAAGGACGAGATGGTTGGACAGTATCATCGAAGCAACCAACATGAATTTGACCAAACTCCGGGAGGCAGTGGAAGACAGGAAGCCCTGGTGTCCTCTGGTCCATGGGGTCGCGAAGAGTCGGACACGACTTAACGATTAAACAACAAAAATGTTCAACTGCAGCCTTACTTTGGCACTTCTTAGAACTGCAGGTACTCTTTGTGTCTTTATGGCAGAAACCCCTTGCTGCTCTAATGCAAATCCCATAGACCTATCAATAGATTCTGCCTGCTTTAAAGTGTGTCAGTCTAAGTGCACTAAAAATATTGTTTTAATTGGTTGTAATGAGTCATGTTTGAATGTGAAGGTTAGATCTCTGAGATGTCTCTGTGTATCGGGGAAAACCCTTTGTTACCCAGATTTATCTGCTCTGAATGTTAATAGAGTTTCCAAACATTCAGACTGGAACAGATTTTGTAATATCATAACCATCTTGGGAACAGTGCACATCTATCCTGGAAATGCCCCAAATCTCTTATACTAAAAGACACTGCAGGATTTCTAAGGCATAGCGTGGGAGTTCCCTGCGCCAGAGGGTAATTTCCAGATATTCTAAAGAGGGGAAGAAAGGATAATGTTTTTAAAATGTGTTTAGGTTATGTTCTGCTGATCAAGAAGCTGACTGTAATCTGCACTGAGGAGGATTTTTTTTCAAGTTGGGGGGTGGGGATTCCGAGCATTATAGTTCTCCCCCTCCGCTTTGCCTGCTTAGTATGCAAAGGAAGTTTCATCATCCAACATGAGTATATCCCTGTCATACATCACACACTAAGCAAAGCAAGCAGCAGTGGTTGCGGAAAACCCTGGTAGTACAAATGCGAGTGCTTTGTTAATAACCTTGGCGCTGCTGCAAGGTTACTAGATGTACTAGCTGAAAGCTACAACTTTATTACCGTTATCAGATTGTCTCTGGGTGCTGCTTCTTCTCAGCTTGAAGCTTGCCATCCTTGTTAAATAGGACATAATCTTATTTTAAAGATTTACAGTATTAATAAACAATTGTTATATAGGTAAAATCTTACACCTCTTGGTTCCTTTCCTTTTAACAAAATAGAAAGAAGATATTATTGAAAGGCTGCTTATGCTTCCAGCATGTCATAAGAAGAAATGTGTTAAAGCTCAAAATAATCAACCTTTGATTATTCGAGTGGACTTCACAATATATGGTTAGTTCATTCTAAGATTTGTTTTGTTCTTGGCACCATTTTTACAGTTAAAGAAATGGAAGATGTTTAATCAATTTTATGAGAATGCATGTGGCATTTTATACTAAAGTATTTGTCTGCTGACCTTGCATGTTTTATTTTAGTCTCAGAATACGTCTGCTTGCATATCTTCCAGACTGCCCTTCTCTAGGCTTGTTGGCTTACATAAATTGGCTTTCTTTGGGGGCATACTATATAAATGTGTAGTCTGTGCCCAGTCCATTATTCTTTTTTTAAAATGAGCTTTCATTCTTTATCGAATAATACTGCCTTCGCCTGAGCATTGTTCATACTGATTACCTTCAAAAGTCATCTTGAATTCATTCTAGGGTTAGTAGTACTTTGTAGACTGTGTATCTGAAAAAGCTTCCCCATCCCTGCATATGATGACATTTTGCAAAGTAATATTATCCCACCATGGGATAGTAAATGACAACTCTGCCTTCATGGATCAAGCCCACTTCCTCAAACATTAGAATGAGACTATATGACTGTCATATTTATATGAAGTCAACAATTATATAGTCCTCAATGAACCTTAGAAAATTGGTCCTCTCTAGTACAAATACTTCAATAATAATTTTTTTAAACAGAGCAGATAGATCAAATCAGCTTTGGTGGTATGATCATATGCATGCAAGATTGATTTGACATTTTAGGTAAGAGGTATATAAATGAGTTGCAAGCTTCAGAAATCCTTTTACAAACATGTGTTCCTGCAAGACTGTAATCTTTCTTCCTGTTTATCAGCTGAGCTGTCCAATAGGGACCTTGCTTAATTTGCCCTACATCCTGAATGAATGTACTAGAGCAGGGGTCTCCACAGTACAGCCCGCAGGCCACATCCAGCCTCCTTGCCTTTTTATCTGGCCTGTGCTTGTGGACATGCAGGCATGCAGGTGGGCAGGATTGTGGGCAGATATGCAGGAATTGCGGGCATGCGTATGTTCCTTCGGCCCTGAAAAATATGGAAAATATGTGGGCCTCACAATGAAAAGTTTGGAGACCCCTGTAGTAGAGGAGACAGGAGAGATAAACCTCTCGAAACAGTTTACGTGAAACAAAAATTTGGTTATTTGTTTTTATTTTATTGGGACTAACTTTAGAGATTATTTGTTTGTTTGTTTGTTTATTTATTTATTTATTTCCCAGCTTTTCCCTTCCCATCTAGATTCAACAAATCTACTCTGGGTGGTTTATAATCTGAGTATAAAACAGAAATTAAAACCACAATATCAAACAACATAGAACTATGATTAGTTATGAATAATTAGATAATATTAGTCAGCCTTCTCTCTCTGCACAGTTAAATCTCAGTTGTTTCCTGATGTTCTTTGCTGGAAACTCTTGCTTTCAACCTGTACATTTCCTTCCTGCCATCATCTGAATATTTGGAAACCATCTGTGAATTGAGTTTAGGTTTCCTCAATATGTGATTAATATTATTATGATCCATGATTTGTCATGCCCAAAAGTTAAATCTAACAGATGTGAGGTATTTCTTATTATTATTGAAGAAGTTGTTTGGAAATACTGATTCACATGTACTTCTTATACAGTGGTGCCTTGCATTACGACGTTAATTCATTCCAGCGAAATCGCTGTAGAATGAAAACGTCGTAATGCGAAAATAAAAAGCCCATTGAAACGCATTAAAACCCGTTTAATGTGTTCCAGTGGGCTGGAAACTCACTGTCCAGCGAAGATCCTCCATAGGGCAGCCATTTTCGGTGCCTGTGCAGCGAGGAATCCGTCCCAGAAAACAGCAGGGAGCCATTTTATTTACTCGGTGGCCATTTTGAAATCATCGATCAGCTGGAGGAAAATCATCGTTCTGCGAAGGATAGCTTCCCGAAGCAGGGAACCGATCATTGCAAAGCGAAAAAAACCCAATCAGACCATCGTAATGCGGTTTTGTTGTAATGCGGGGCAATCGTAAAGGGAGGCACCACTGTGTGTGTGTGTGTGTGTAAAATTTTCTCTTTCATATGTTTTGATAACAGAATCAAATTTAAGAGGGATAAGCGCAAAGTTATACACCTGGGGGGGAAACTAAAATGTTCAGTTCCAAAATGGGGGATACTTGGCTCAGCAAGACTGTGAATGAGAAGGATATTGGAACTGTTGTAGATCACAAGCAGAATATGAACCAACAGTGTGATGTGCCTCAAAAAAAGGCAAATGTTATTTTAGGCTTGATTAACTGACGTATAATGTCCAAATCCTATAAAGCAGTGGTTACTCCTTTTGGCAGTAGGTAGGCCTCATCTAAACTACTCTGTCCAGTTTTGGGTACCGCAGTGCTGGAGACATTCAAGGGAAAATTAGACAACCATCTGGCAGATATCCTTTTATTTAGATTACTGTATTGAGCAGGGTGTTGAACTCAGTGGCTTTATAGGCCCCTTCCAACTCCATTATTCTGTGATTCAGTGGTTCTTAACTTTTTCTTTACCATGGACCATCTTTAAATATACAGTATTTTGTAGCCGCATGCCACCAAGACTTAAGTCAAGACTTAAACTCTTGAAGTGCATCAAGTATTTATTTAAAGTTTCTCATGGAAGATCTCATTGACAGAAATTCCTTGCTATAATGGTGACTTTTTAAAGATGACTGGAAGAAGCTTCATTTTGCTTTGAAAGGATGCACCCTCATCAACATTATCAGTTCTTTTATATTTCAAATTCAACCAGCAATCTATTGGAAATATATTGTTACAAAATTCACTGTGATATCAAAAAGTCACTTTACCCAACAATAACCAAACAGTTTTATTAGTATAAATCAGAGAAGAAACACGATCACAAAGTCCCTCCAAACATTGATACTGACTTCCAACTCTCTTCCCGCGGCTTCTGACTAACTGCGCAGTAGCAAGAAATGTCACGCGCTGTATATCAGCCATTCAGTGTTATTCACTTGTGTGTTCTCACTGTGTGCAGAAAATATCAGTTATTTGCTATTAAACAGTTATTTTCATAACCAATACTTACTTTTGTTTCTTTTTAATGGAAGCGGTAGGTTAGAAAAGTTTTACACAGTCAAGGAAGGGAAATTAAGATTTTATTCTAGGCTTACTATTCATTCATTCTTTCATTTCATTTCATTTCATTCTATTTTAACTGCAAAAAACATAATATTTCTTCAAGCCTTCTCAGACCCCTTGTGAGTACATTGTGACTCCCCAGAGGTCCATGGACCACAGGTTAAGAACCTATGCTATGATTCTGTGTTTCTATTATGGTAGCCCTGTTATTTTCTGTTTGCTAGAAACAAAAAACAGTTAAGAAACTGAGATGTTCCTCATTTGAGGGGCTTTTGGTGACAGCATCTCTTGAATTTATTCTGCCCTGTATTACTGTTCTGAAATACTGCATCATCAGGGTTTAACACCAGTTTATTCAGTGGGCTGTTGTCTGATTTTATACTTGATGTTATTTTGTTGTTTTATATGTATGCTACCCAGAATAGGGCAGTATATTAATGCCATAAATGCATGCATGCATACACACATACCATGTGTTTTGCTTGATCAGTTCTTGAAAGAGGCCCTGTCTTCTCACAATATTAATTTTCAGAAGTGCTCTGTGAAACAAATTAATCATCACAAGCTATTTTAGCAATAATAAAAAAGGTGTTTGTTTTTGAACACCTTGCTGGTTGGACTTCACATTTGAAAAATTTCATACCACTGTCTATAAGTAGAAGTTTCATGGATTATAAGCATACCGTTCTGTCATCTTAAACCATAAAATGAAGACTTTTTGCAAGCAAGCTGCTAGGCTTATTGCTTAGGGCAAAAGCAGCTGGGTCTTTTTCAATACCAGTAACAGTTGAAGGAGACTGTGCTTCTGTAGGGTGGCAGATTGCTGAAACATAAAGATTTGAGCTACTTTTATCTGTAATTCTGTCCTTGTAATGTTCCCATTTCATAAAAACAAAGTTTGCCAACTTTTAAAGCTACTGTATAGCAAGAGGTTCTGTGTTAATCAGTCATGCTGTGCTGGCACTGGTGGGTTTGCTTTAGTGTCAAGAGCTGGAGATAGTTGTGTGCAAATGGATTATAACTACAAGATTAGAAGGCTTGGCACGGCTATAAAATCAGTCCTGTGTCTCTCCTTGGTCCCTCTTTTCTTAACTAAATGTCTTTAAAAAAATAAAGCTTTCTGGAAAGCAATATGTGTATCTTGCTTTGCTGAAATAGGTTTTCAACAACAACTAAAATGTAAAGCCAGCAGCAGTGATTGGTGCTATTAAATACCTTCATGAAAGTGGGTTTGTTTTTGTTGTAAGCTGAGTAAATGTGCACAGTGGGCTAGCTCTAGGAGTTTTGTCTTTTTCTTCTGATGCTGTTGGGTTAATTTCCTTGCCTCTGCTATTACAGCTTGAAAGATAGCAGTTGCCACAGTTAAAGAATCCAGCTAACACAATAAAGCAGTATGAGTGCTAATTTTAAAATCACCAAACCGTTCTTGTGGCAGATTTGAATAGATCATCATAGTATTTGTATCCACAAATAGGGAAGGTATGTGTTGGTTGCTGGATGTACAGGGTTGTCCTGGTACTCGTACCTGTCCACACACATCTGGAATTGGTTCCTGACATCTCTGTCCCAATGCTGATTGCCCTCCCCTTTTGTCTATCTTCTTTGCTCTTATTCTACCTCCTTCCACTCTCCTTCCTTCTACCCTTATTTTACTCAGCTGCCATTCTCAGAATTTTGTGTTTTTATTTATCAGTGCATTTCACTCTGTGACTTCAGAAGTGGTTTCTTGAAGGAAGGAATAAGAAAACTAAACAGGAACAGCTGTAAAGGGTGGAAGAGTAGAGACTGACCAGCAGAAAGATGCCCCAAAGTGAACACCATCAAACAACACCACTCACGAAATGCATAGATCAGCATGAAACAACATGGGGTTAGGATCCACATGAATAGCTTGTGCACTGGAGCAATCCAAACAAAAATACAGGACAGTTGAAAGGACATCCAGTGTGGACAGGCTGTTGCATTTCCACAGTTAATCCTCTGGAAACTAGTACATTAAAATGCTGCTGCAAGTAAAGTTAGTAGGCGTAAGTGGTTCCATAAATTATACACAACTAGCAAGAAATGTGGCATTTGGAAATCGTTTCCATCACCCTTTTTCTCAAGCACTGAAAGGACTTTTGAAAGTAAACACAGAAGTATTTGAAGCTTAAAAGCAGCTTGTTTTCTGGTTGGACTAGGTTTGGTCTAGAATAAACAATGGTGCGTTACGCTGAAGTCATTACATTACAACACTTGAATAGCGAAGTATGAGGGAATGAAATAAGTCAGTGCTTTTGCTGAGTAAAAGCTGCAGTTGCTTCCCCAAAATTAAGTTAATTCTGACATGTTTACCCTGCCTTTAGATAGAATCTTGATTTGTGAAAACAAACAAGACATTAACACTCTAGAACAGGAGTCGCTATGCAAAGGATGTGTGTAACCCCTCCCTATTTTTGTGATTTTCCCACTGATGTAGGTAAAAATACAGTTCCAAAAGAAGAATTACCCTCCTGGAAACCTCCAGGAAGCAGATTTTCTTTGCCAAGCCAAGGATACATCCTTGCTTGGATTGATGTTCATGTGTTTTAGGTTTGTTGTTTTTTTAATGTAAGTAAACTTCCATTATTTATAACTTTAGAGAGATGCACACATTTGGGTGGGTGTGTATGTATGCGAGCAGCTAGGAGAATTGGCTCAACTGCATTTGCTGGCTCATCCTGGCTTAGAGCCAGTTGGTTGAGGATGATAGGATGTCTAGTTAAGTACAGAGCACTAGGTTGTGGAAGGTGACTATGCAAGGTATTAAATCCATGCCCCTACAATGAGTGAAAACTAAATTCAGTCCCCTTCAGGTTTCAGATACTTTCCCAGTCACTGGCCGCTCCCATGGAAGATGTTCACATGCAGGTGGAAGCATCTATGCAAGTTAAAAACACAAATACATATTTTCTATCGTGAGAGGAGGTAAGAGAGCCCATGGTTATGCATATAGAATTGTGTTACTATCTAAAAAAAAAAATTCTGAATTTTAACTTGGCACTTGTAATGCATCACATAAAGTCTCTCATCACCTTCTGAGGTGTTAAAAGTGTATAATTTTTGTAGCAGCTTCGTTTCTCTGTTTTGTACAAGATTTACAACGTAGCTCGCATCTGCTACCTAAGCTTTTTGGAGCAAGACTAAGTCCTAAAATACGCAAAGCTGTGGATCTGATCTCTCAAAGAAAGGGCAAACCTACCCCTGAATAAGACATCTTTATACTGTACCTTGCTCAGCTCACTGTTGCTGACAACATGTCTAAATTAAATCTAAGAATATTTACCTATGTTCAGTCCATTATGGTGTACAGACACTGGTTCAAAGTTTCCAAAGCTTCCTTGCAGAAGAAAAGGGGAGGCAGAGAGAGAGAGAGAGAGAGAGAACTGCTACCTTCAATAGGTTTTGACCATCTGTTGACGTTTTCTCAGTAGCTTTATATGTCTGGAATGCTGAGGGATCCCATGTGCCTATAGCTAAGGAGGTCATACAGGAGACATCCAGCAGCAGTTTCTGGGATCTGCCCATCAGATAGGATTGGAGCTGCAGCATGTGCTCCCCAGTTCATCAATGGGGCCTTTTTAATCAGTCTTCTTAATTTCTCTTTTAACTGACAAAATGCCACAGTCTTAATTGTAGGAATGTTTCATCCTTTTGACAGCTTGTGATCATTTTTAATATTTTAATATTCCTGTTTCATATATAGCAAGCTATGGGTTCCTTTACCCAAAGTTACATTATTAATTGGTATTTTGAACTCAGTTTTATCAAGTGCATGCTCTGGTATATGATTCTGTACTTTTGCTGCCAATTCATCAATGGCAGGTAGAATAGTTAAGTTAATATGTCCAAGTGAAACCAGTATTCATGTAAATGGAAAATAAATAAATGTTTTCTTTGTTGAAGGAAAGCATTAGACCTTAGGTCATAGATTTAGAATGGTGACCTCAGCATTTAGCAGAATTTACACGTGGCAATCCTTCCTTGCATTCCCTTGAATACCTCCCAGAGAAGGCAGTACTCAGCATTTCAGTGGATAATTTGTCACTGAAATGGTGTCATGGATGATAAGTTATACTCTGTGTAGGAACTATTTTGGCATACCACCATAAGAACCAGCAGTGTAAGAGTAATGATAGTGTACTACTAAATGGTCTTACATTTAAATTGATGCCCTAGTAAAAGTTAAGTAAAGGAGATGAAATGTTGAAGGCATAGACTTCTTTTTGGATAGACAATTCACTATGATAGGTTTGGTTATGTTTCACATCCAACCAAAGTACTAGTAGATCAAATACATAAAATGGTTGTGCTTTAATCTGCATTAAAGCAAATTAGCATTATCTCCAGTGTGTGCTGCAGTTGAGTTGTCCTGAGAGAGCATAGGTGGTTCCACTTATTGTGGTGCAGCTTCACACATCCAGTGTCTCAAACCGGAAATCTAGATAAGGTGATGGAGGAGGAGATGCTATAAAGTATGTTTATTTTGTGCTGTTATCTATGAGTTATACCAGCTGCTAAAACTCCTCAAGAGTCTTTCCTGGCATGGGTGAATGTTTCTACAAAGCCCATATAAAGTGGTGGGTTGAATTAATCTTTTCCCAGAGTTCTCTGCATGTGCAGGTGAATTGAAGAAGTGGTGAAATTCTGTTATTTCATCCTGGATTTTTGGGGAGGACAAAAGCAGCATGAGTCTATGTCAATAAACAAAGCCTAGAAATTTACATGATAGAACTAGATTTAAACCAATCAATCCATTTCCTGTTTGCCTAGAAATAAATTTACTATTTCAGACAGCATAGTGGGATTAAGAAAGTAGTAAGGGTCCACTGAAATAAAAACACTGATTTTTTTTAAAAAAAATCAAGCTTTAAGTGTTGAAGACTTTCTGACAGGAGGTTTTAAATGAGTCTGCACAGATATTTTTTTTTATTTCAGCATAGCCTGAATTCCTATGCCATTTTCACATTTCTTTACTTCTTATGTAAAAGGAATTGGAAGTGGAATTATATTTTTGCTTACTATGGCTTTAGCTTTTATGCTTTCCGTTGGTTTGTATGATGATTTTATGGTAATTTGCTGGACAGATGTTCTCATCTTTTCCCACTTTTAACCTCCTTAAATCACAGAGAAATTCATGTTTTCAGTTACTCATTCTCATTGAGCGTCTATGTTGTTTGGCTCTGATACACATCCAGCATTTTACCACTGCATTCAATTTCTTATTTTGTAGCAGAGTGGTGTAGGCATCAGACTGAAATACAACCCCCCATTTAAGATAAAATCGAGTGGTTCTAAACATTAATGGGATTCCCTCCTGGTTATTTATTTATAATACGCCTTCCAAGTCCTGTTGCAGAAATGGTATTGTGAAGTGCATAATGCAGTCATATCCCAACAGTAGAAAAGACTGCAGCTGATATTATTTATACAGGGAAGAACTGAAAGCACCAAAAGTGGCAAGAAACAATTAAATATCGGCCTAGATCAGCGACATAGAAGGATTGCTTTAAGAACCCTAGCTGACAGAAAGATGAACCGTTGGGTCCTAGATCAAGTTGTGAACGAACTGTCTTGGAGGCAAAAATGTTGAAATAGAGGCTGTCCTGCTTTGAGCACATCATGAGAAGGCAGAATTCTGTGGAAAAGGCAATGATGTTGGGAAAGATGGAAGGCAGCAGGAAAAGAGGAAGACCATATACAAAATGTACTGACTCCCTAAAAAAAGCCACAGGTTTCAGTTTAGAGGAGCTTGGCATGGCAGTTGATGACATGGCATTTTGGAGATTGCTCATTCATAGGGCTGCTGTAAGTTGAAGGCAACTTGACAGCACATAACAACAACAAGCTTGATGAAAATTTAGAAATTTCTGTGTAGTCGTTAGCATCAGTTGATAACTAGTTAAACATATATCAGGATACAGCATTCGTGTGTAGACACCTCAATTAGATGGCTTCCTTGAGTACAATATTCTAGTTTGTGGAAATTGTTTCCACGATGTCCATAAGTAGAGAATACACAGAAATGGTTTACCTTTCCCTTCTTCTGGGGGCTCCCTGGGAGATAATATGATGAGGGCTTTCTGTAGCCTTGTTTGGTTACTTTGTTAAAGTCATCAGCACTCAAGGATTTAATTCTATAGTACTGTGCTCTATGTGAAAAAGTGCCAGATTTACATAAAGTACTATCAGTGAAAGTAAGGACTTACCTACATCATGGTGTTGTCCCCAGTTGTTTTTAGCGTTCATGACATTGGAGTGTTTGTTCTTATGCAGCAAAGATCAAGGCTTCTGTTTCTTTCTTGATGGTCTCCAGTTTTAGCTATGCCTAAGCTAAGTTATTATCATGTTTTCCATCAATATTTCTCAGATATTGATGATGATAATGATGATGATTATAAAATACAAGACAAAGTCTTTGATTGGTGTTATATAACAGATACAAGTTTTAACCAAACACCCAAGTATCAGTTAAATATCAGGATAATATAAATGCTGTTTTTTAATATTGCCATTTTTTTCAGATCTGATGGTGTTATTTCAGGGATTTGGAGATTATTATGATGAAGAAGGTGATGGTTAATTCAGCATTGCTGAGAAGTTTCATGTTGTTGCTTCAGTTGCTAGCGAGAACACTGTCCTCAGTCAGAAACCCCTGTAGATTAGCAGGTTAGAAAATATCCTTCCTAGCTGGAAGGGTGAGCCAAGGAGATTTTGCTGTGCTGCTGAATTTCAGACATTATTCCCCCCACCCGATATTTCCAGCTGTGAGAACTGGGGGCCAATGGGAGCTGCAGAATCTGGGCCTTGGGTGGTTTGTTGTCCAACTCCTGTCTAGGATATCTTGTGGATGCAGGGATTTCATAGGATCATACAATTCTAGAGGCAGAAGTCATTGTGTCCAACTCTGTGGCAAAGAAGGAAAATGCATTTGAACTCATACATTGAATTTCAACTCTGCGGTTTTAAATAGGGACAATAGAATATATGAGAGTTGCAGAAGGGGAGGAGAGGGATGGGAGAGAAAAAAATGGAACATAGATATTTACACAGAATGTTCTCATAATTTTTGTCAGCTTCTAAAGCTGCTCTGTACACACACACAAATTAAAAAATGTAATTCTTAATTCATTTTGGAGTTTTACTTAACAATGGCCTTCGTTTTAAAGTTGCCGTGCTATGCATGTATTACTAGATGTAGAAAACTTAATGTGCAGTTCTGCAGTTTTTCTTCTGGGAGCTAGTACATTAGAAAACTACTGCAAGTAGGCTAGCAGGCGTAAGTGATTTGATAAATTATGTACAAGTAGCAAGAGATGTGGCATTTGCAAGTCCCCTTCACCTTGTCTCCAAACACAGAACATGTTTTTGAATGGAAGTAAGCTGCAGACACATTTGCAGCTTGCATGGAGGATAATTGCTATTCATGCAAGAGTCTAATTCAGAAATAGTTTATATTGCAGTTGCAGGCTGCATGTCCAGAACTGTATATACTGTAACTTCTGAACTGAATACATATGCATGATACACCCAATTCACATTTCCATCTTCTGAAAAGTGAAAAGTATATATACTTGTCATTATCTCCTTTTTCATCATCATTAACTATTGCTTCTGAAGTATTATCTGAATATAATTGATCTATAACCCATCTAAATTTTTTGCCAAATCCCCAACCCCTTATAAGAAGTTTTAATGATGGCCATTTAACACAGTCAAAACCTTTAAATATGTCTAATGATAAAACCATTGCTTTTACTTTTTCCTTTCCTATTTCATATATAATATTTAAAAGTCTAGTAAAATTATCCATTTGTCTACCCTTAATAAAACCACACTGGTCTTCTTTAATATTATTTGCTATAAATCTACTTAATTGATTTGCTAATATAGCTGTAAAAATCTTAGCATCTTGGTTTATTAGAGATATGGGTCTATAAGATCCCGGATTTGTTTGATCCTTATTGGGTTTTAAAATAAGGATCGTTAATGAATGCTTCCAAGAAGCAGGTGTTGTCTCTCCTTCCATCATTTTATTATAAAACATTTTTAGCTTAGGTATCAAAATGAAACTAAAAAACAAAAAAACAAAAAAACAAAACAAAATGAAACTAAAATGCTTGTAATATTCTGGACCCAATCCATCCCTGGTGTTTTACCATTTTCCAACTTATTGATAACTTCAGCAATTTCTTGTTCGTTAATCTCTTCTTCTAGTACAGTATTCTTTTATCATCTTCCAATTTAATTTTTAAATTCTCATTTACTGTATATAATTTTCTATATTTTCTTTCTTTACATTATTGCCTTTATATAATGTCTGAAAAAAATCATGAAAAATCTTCAATTTATCTTTCATTATATTACAATTCTTACCCGTTCTATCTTTAATTATCCCTATTGAATTTTTTACTCTTTTATTTTTATACATTCTAGCTAATAATTTTGAATTTTTATTAGTAAATTCAAAAAAAGTCTCTTTAAATACATCAAATCTCTCTGGACTTTCTCTGTTTCTAAATTATCTAGTTCCTTTCTCTTAGCCTGAATTTCTAGTAAAATTCTTCTATCTCTTTTTTTTTTTAAAAAAACTATTTTCTAAATCTTTCAACTCTTCCATTTTTTTACATCTCTTTCCTTAATTTTTTAATTTACAAGATTCCCTTATTGTTATTCCTCTTGTAATTACTTTCATTGTTTCCCACAACAGGCCTAATTTAGCACCTCTTGTTCCATTTATTGTCCATAGTTCTAACCATTCTTTCTTTGTTTTCTATTACCTCTGAGTGCTGTGAAATATTATTATCCATTCTCCACCTTTTAGAGTCTTTATAATCTTTTTTTATTTCAATCTCTATTAACATCAACGCATGATCTGTTATTTTATCACTGCCATGCATTAAACTTGATCCATTGTTTTCATCTCTAAGATCTGAAACTAGCTATGACTTGAAACAATTTCTGATGAAAATGAAAGAAGAAAGTGCCCAAAGTAAGAGTGCAGTTGAACATTAAGATGAGAAAAATCATGACCTGAAGAATTACTCAACTTTAATGTCAACAATGAAGAAATTGAAACTTTTAAAGATTTTGCATATCTTGGTTCATTCATCAGTCCAAATGGAGACTGCAGCCAAGAAATCATAAAGAGACTGAGACTCAAAAATGCAGAAATGAAGGAATTAGAAAAGATAATCAACGGCTTGTCATTGGAGACCAGGGCCAAGATCATTCACACCTGATTATTTATTTATTTATTTATTTATTTATTTATTTATTTATTTATTTATTTATTTATTCAATTGCTTTGTACTGATGTGAAAGCTGGGCAGTGAAGAAAGCTGTCAGGATGAAAGTTGATTTGTTTGAAATATGGTGCTGGAGGAGAATTTTGCAAATATATGAACTGCCAGAAAGATTTGGGTCCTAGATCAAATCAAGCCTGAACTTTCTCTGGAGGCAAAAATAATGAAACTGAGACTGCCCTACTTTGGGCACATAATGATAAGGAAAGATTCTCTGGAAAAGACTATAATGCTGGGAAAAGTTGAAGGTAGAAGGACAAGGGAAAGTCAGTCCATCTCTAATATGATAGATAGACTGACTCCATAAAGGAAGCCATGGGCTTGAGTTTACAAGAGCTTATCAGAGCTATTGAGGACAGGACTTTTACAAAATCAGTCATAGAGTGTCCATATTTTAGAGACAACTTAATGGTATGTAACAACAGTAGCCTTGTAGGTTGCCCTGCCTAGCTGCAGACCTGGAGCCAGGAGTTCAATTCCCCAGTAGGCCTCCCAGGAGAGGGGCCACCTGAGACCACCCAGAACGTGTATAGCTAATGCAATTACATGCCCTGCCACTAATGTCACCTTGGGCAAGCTGCACAATCCCAGAACACCACCAAAAGAAGGGACTGCTTAATTGCTTTAGAGTACAGTGGTGCCTCGCTTAACGGGCACTCCGTTTAGCAACGAAATCACTTAGCGACAATTTTTCGGAGCATTTTTGCGCTTCGTTTAGTGATGGTCCCTATGGGCGATTTTCGCTTAGTGATGGTTGGGACCATGCTTCGCATAGCGATTAAATTTTGGGTCCCCTGTTTCGCTTAACAATGGTTTAAACAACCTCATGTTTTTTAAATATTTTTCTGTTATTTATAAAGTTAAAGTTTACTGTTTAAAATGTTTGAAATCATGAAGTGCACTTAATAAATCCTTTGTTAACCAAATTTGACTTTGTTCTGACTCTTTTTAAATTTGTTGTTGTACTTTTCCCCCCATTGAGATGCAATGAATAGGTTTCAATGCATTTCAATTGGGGAACCGCATTTCGCTTAGCAATGTTTCCTATGGCGATTTTCGCTTAAGGATGGCAATTCGTTCCTATTGGAACAGATTATCCAGTTTTCAGTGCAATTCAATGGGAAACTGCGTTTCGCTTAGCGATGAAATCGCTTAGCAGCGATTTTTTCAGAACCAATTAACATTGCTAAGCGAGGCACCACTGTACTTTGCACCTGGGAGGGTCATCATAAGGTTGAATTGACTTGATGGCATATAATGTATTTATTGTTTAGCTGTGGGCTGACAGCTTTCAATTATGAAATGAAACAGCTGCTTTATATGTGGATTGAGAAGAGGTACAGGAATTGTGTATGCAGAAACCACTACGAGTGGAGAAGCTTTTCTTACAAGTGCAGTGCACTTGTTTTCCTAGAATCTAGTTATATTAATTCTCTGTGGAGATAAAAGTTTAAATAAGAAGTTTCAGGTTTTTCATATCAGTTTTTTGGGGAGCACAAAAGTGTCTGAAGTTGGAGTTAAACATAAAATACAATGCTGCCCTCTGTTAGGATTGTGAATGAGCTGGAGTTTTTCTTCTGTTTTATTTGTTTGTTTATTTTTGTTTTCTGATAGAACCTTTATTTTGATTAGACTGAGCGGAAATACTGGCTAGTAGCAAATGGCAAGGTATTTAGATTTGTTACGTTGCGGATGCTAACTTCCTTTGTTTTTTCTTCATGTATTTATGCACATATTTTACATTATTTCTTTCTTACTTAGTTCTATCAGAATTGGGATGACTATGTTGACTGTCTTTTAACAAGAGCACTGGACATCCAAGTCTAAACACAATTTATTTCCAACTAAATTTATTTTATTTTTATTTATTTTATTTCTATCCCGCCTATCTGGTCTTATTCGACCACTCTAGGCGGCTTTATACTAAAGTATGCCTGTTAAGACCATGGGACTTACATAAATATTGACTTAACAAGTCTATTCGTTCAATGAGTCTGCTCCAGTTGAACCCCATTTACCCCTAAATCCAGTTGTTAGTTGCGGCTATAATAGATCCATTGAATCTGTTTCTAAATCCCAGTTGAATCATTGCTTACTCTGATTGAGAGAACAAATTGGATTCAGGCCAGCAGATTCAACCGTTCCTATTCCCACCTGTCTTATTTTATATAATTTTTCCTAGAGAGAACTGCTTTGTCTGAATTGTTCGGTGTTCTGAAGTATGTGTCCTCCCCCAGTGTTGTTCCAGCTCAGAGTTTGAAAAACTCACATACTATTAAAAGGCTGACAATTCATGATCATAAAACATTTCATTCAGGGCTGTGTATACTATTATCACTTTAAATACTATTTTTTTCCTGTTTGTTTAAAGCATTAAAAATGCTAGTGAACAAGCAATTCCTCTTCAATTGCTGCAGTCCAGCTATTTTGCATGATTAAAGTACATCACCCTGGAGCCTTCTGCTGCTAGCGTTGGATGGAAACTGTCACCAGTTCAGTAGAAAAAGTGTATATTCCCTCATCTGGAAATGGCCTTGAATCCTCCTTAGCTTCATAATTCAAGAGAACGGTAGATGGGATAAGAAGCTGTAGCAAATATAGCAATGACATTTTTCTCCTTCCCTGCATGAAATATGTTAGCTTATTAGTAACACCTGACTAAGCAGCTGCAAATGTGGCACAAAACAAGTAGCATGACATAGCTATGCCTCACTGTGATATTTCAGGGCTTGGTTCATCCTGCTAAGCATATAAGAGCGTGTGCATATGTGTAAAATATGCTGTTCAGGTTGTTGCTATAAATACCAGTTCACATAAGATGATCATACAGTTTTGCTTTTGAGTTCTTTAGCATGGAGAGATAAGCCATCATCCCTTTTGGAAAGTTACTATGAGTTACCTTCTGGCCAGGAGCCATCACTTAATGTGAACACATTAAAATTCTAACACTCTGAAGCGCTTCTTCAGTAGAAAGGATTGTATTCCTGAAAGAGATTGCTCTTCTACTTCACACAGAGGTCAAATCTTTGAGAAGATCCTGGAGGCTTCTTTCTTTTCCTTTATGTCTGTGAACAAAATGAAGATTGCTTCTATATAAATGCTTCTTGAGTTCAGTTCAGTGGAAGGCTGTAGCTGTGTCATCGTTTTCCATAGCTCTGCTTCTGTTAAGTGTAGCATTCTAGTGCTCCAGGTCAGTTCATGATGTGAGGATGATGTTGGTTCAGAATTAGAAGTAATTTTAAAAATCAAATGCTTTCCATTGTCTTTAATGAAGATCCAATAAAAATACTTAAACATAGAAATGTTTGTCTCTTGTGCAGACCTAATAAAAGGGTTTATTAGGATTACGCATGTGTAATAATGGAAGAGTGTGCAGATTTGCTCTCTGGTGCAAAAACTACTTAAGACATTAAAATTTAGGGTTTTTTTCTGCTAATGACACTGGGAGCAAACAAACATACTGTAATACATAAATATATACTTCTAAGTAATGAGAGGACAAACCATATATGTGAATAGTTAGGAGAAGGACATGTGTGAAGTCCCAAAATAAGTGTAGGCAACCTCATGTTATTGAGGTATTTTGGATTAGAGGCACTACTGGCCTTGCCCATGAATCAGCATTACAAATCCATGTCTTGCTGAGCAAACAATCTGGAATTAGGAGTCGACTCATGGTTGGAAAATGGACAGCACAGATCCATTTCGAAACAGTTGTACATTTGTTTACAGTTGGTTATTGAGATAATAAGAAAGGAACATTTACACCAAAGAGGTGGAATAAAATCGGCATTGGAAGGTATTAGAGAAGTCTAAGAATTGCCTGTGAAGAGGAACCTACAGTTATGTTCAAAATTATTCAGCCCCCACTGAAATTGAATGTTTTGGCCATTTTGACATTGATTTTGATCATTCAGTCATCTTGCTTACATTTACATGAAAGAGGCACTTGTAGGTCAGAGAAATATAACCTTAAGTTTATAATGAAATAACCACAAATGTCTTTTCTGTGCTCACATCATTATTAGTTTTTATTCAACCCCCAAGTGACATTCAATCTTAGTACTTAGTACAACATCCTTTTACAGTTATAACAGCTTTTAAACGTGAAGCATAGCTTGACACAAGTGTCTTGCAGCGATCTACGGGTATCTTCGCCCATTCTTCATGGGCAAAAGCCTCCAGTTCAGTCAAATTCTTAGGCTTGCGCACTGCAACTGCTTTCTTTAAGTCCCACCAGAGGTTCTCAATCGGATTTAAGTCTGGTGATTGCGATGGCCACTCCAAAATGTTCCAGCCTTTCCTCTGCAACCATGCTCTACTGGACTTGGAGGTATGCTTGGGATCATTGTCCTGTTGAAAGGTCCAACGTCTCCCAAGCCTCAGGTGTGTGACGGACTGCATCACATTTTCATCCAATATCTCCTGGTACTGAAGAGAATTCATGGTACCTTGTACACGCTGAAGCTTCCCTGTACCTGCAGAAGCAAAACAGCCCCAAAGCATTATTGACCCTCCGCCATGCTTCACAGTAGGCAAGGTGTTCTTTTCGTCATATGCCTTGTTCTTCCTCCTCCAAACATAGCGTTGATCCATGGGCCCAAACAGTTCTAATTTTGTTTCATCAGTCCACAGAACACTATCCCACAACTTTTGTGGTTTGCCCACATGACTTTTGGCATACTGCAGTCGACTCTTCTTATTCTTGGGAGACAGCAAGGGGGTGCGCCTGGGGGTTCTGGCATGGAGACCTTCATTACGCAGTGTGCGCCTTATTGTCTGAGCTGAAACTTCTATACCCACATCTGACAAATCTTTTTTCAGTTCCTCAGCAGTCACACGGGGACTTTTCACCACT
Organism: Pogona vitticeps; assembly: GCF_051106095.1. Classification (NCBI taxonomy): domain Eukaryota; kingdom Metazoa; phylum Chordata; class Lepidosauria; order Squamata; family Agamidae; genus Pogona; species Pogona vitticeps. Next base: position 89,722,924 of record NC_135785.1, on the reverse strand, counting down.
CTACGCTTCAGGTAGCGCACAGCAGTCGAAGTCAGCATCTTCTTTCTTCCACGACCAGGTAGCATTTCAACAGTGCCCTTTGCCTTGAATTTGCGAATGATGCTTCCTATGGTGTCTCTTGGTATGTTTAACTTCTTTGCAATCTTCTTATAGCCATTGCCCTTCCTGTGAAGACAAATCACCTCTTCTCTTGTCTTCCTGGACCATTCTCTTGACTTCACCATGTTTGTAACCACACCAGTAAATGTCTAGAAGGAGCTGAGTATCACAGTCCTTTTAAAGCTGCCTAATTGGTGCTTATTATGCTTGATTGGTGCTCGGTGACATCCACAGGTGTTTTCAATACCTGTTCGAAAACACCTGAATGAACCTCTCTTCTTCAGAGTGGTAGTCTTTAAGGGGTTGAATAATTGTGGCAATGAAGAAGCCACAAAAGAAACATTTACTACTGTATTACATAAACAATTGATGTTATTTTAGTTGCATTTGGTTCTTTAAAACGTCCTTGTAGGATTTCATTCTGAATACAATTCCAAATGTACACTATAGTCCCTAAACCCCTTTACAGCATTGGGGGCTGAATAATTTTGAACACAACTGTACAATTTTAGAAAGTGAAGTAAATGCTCCTCTCAATGTGCTTGGCAGAAGTTAAATCATCAAGAATAGATGAGACACCAGCACTGTAAAACTGTTTCAAGCAACAGAGACTGGATCTTTCAAATTGTTAATGAGAATAAACCAACATATAGTATATGGAAAACAAAACAATGATGGCCCGCAGACTGGAAACATTCAATATACATTTCACCCCCCAAGAAGGAAGATGCCAAGGAGTGCAGTCATTATAGGGCAATTGCACTGTATTCCTATGCAAGCAAAGGGCTTTACCCTATATAAAGTGAGAAATGCGTGATATTCAGGCTGGATTCTGAAAAGGAAAAGTTCTTAGAGATTGTATTGCAATATACAGTGGTGCCCCGCACAGCGAGGTTAATCCGTTCCGGATTAACCTTCGCAACCATCGCACTACGGAACAGAAAAAGGCATTGGAACACATTAAACAGCGTTTAATGCGTTCCAATGCCATAAAATACTTACCGTTGTGCGATGTTTCCCAGGGGCCGGCAGCCATTTTCGCGCCCTCCCCTCGCACAACGAGGGCGCCAAAATGGCTGCCATCAGCTGTCCGGCGGGTCCAAAATGGCCGCTGGAACAGCCGAAAAGGCCCGGGGTGCAGCGTTTTCGCGCCCTTGGTAAGCAAGGGGAGCGCGCGAAAACGCTGCCGGAAGCCCCGAAATGGTTGCGCGCAGCCATTTTGGGGCTTCCGCAGCGTTTTCGCGTGCTCCCCTTTCTTACCAAGGGCGCGAAAACGCTGCACCCCGGCCCTTTTGGCTGTTCCGGCGGCCATTTTGAAGCCGCAGAACAGCTGATCGGCGGGTCGCAAAGCGAAGGTCGGTAAGCGAGCAGCTTACCGACCTTCGTTCTGCGATTTCCCGCCTATACGGGCACCGTTTTGCGATCGCATTTGCGATCGCTAAAACGGCCTCGTAGAGCGAATTCATCGCTCTACGAGGTGCCCGTTGTGCAAGGCACCACTGTACATTGGCTCCTGGAGCACATACTCTGGACATGCCAAAAAGACAAACAAGTGGGTTCTTGAGCAAATCAAGTCTGAACTTTCTCTTGAGGCAAAAAATAATGAAACTGAGGCTATCATATTTTGGGTATATCCTGAGAAGGTCTGAAAAATGTCGGGAAGGTTGAAGGCAGCCGGGAAAAGTCAACGGTAGGAGGAAAAGATAGAGTTCATTTATACAGTGGCCATAAATCAGAGGTGACTTGGCAGCATGTAACAACAAGGGCTTGTGTAATTTCTATAAGGGCTTATATAACTTAAATGTAAAGGATGGGGGGGTGTCCTAGTGGTGGATTGTTGCAATAGCAATTTCCAGTGCATGCATCCCAGCAATTGGTGTGCAGAAGCATTCTGCTTCTGGTACTTGTGAGAACATAGTCATGTGAAAAAGAAAGTACACCCTCTTTGAATTCTATGGTTTTATGTACAGTGGTGCCTTGCAAGACGATTGCCTCACGGGACGATTAATCTGCAAGACAATTGGTTTTTGTGACCGCTGTTGCACTTCGCAAGACTGTTTTCTATGGACGATTTTCGCAAGACAACGATTTTTCCCCATTGGAACGCATTAAATAGATTTCAGTGCATTCCAATGGGGAACCGCGTTCTGCAAGACAATGTTTTCTATGGACGATTTTCTCAAGAGGACGATTTTTCCATTGGAATGCATTAAATAGATTTCAGTGCATTCCAGTGGGGAACTGTGTTTCGCAAGATGATATTTTCGCAAGACAGCGTTTTTCGCTGAATGAATTAACATCGTCTTGCGAGGCACCACTGTATCAAGACATAATAAAAAGCATCTGGTCCTTAGCAGGTCTGAAAAGTAGGTAAATACAACTTCAGATGAACAACAATACTGTACTTATTACACTGTGACATGATTTATTTTACAAAAATAAATCCAAAATGGAGAAGCCATGTGTGAAAAATTAAGTAATCAATCAATCAATCAATCTTTATTTTATGGTCTCCGGCCCATTAAAATACATACATGTAAAATTTAAAATAAATGGAAGCAATTAAAACATTTCAAGACATTTAAAAAACAGTATAAAGTAATAAGATAGATTACCCATACGTTGTTTTATATATATATATATATATACAATCAATCTTTATTTTGCTGTTTCCGACCCATTAAAATACATACATGTAATATTTAAAATAAATGGAAGCAATTAAAACATTTCAAGACAGCTAAAACAGTATAAATTGATAAAATAGATTACCCATACATTGGTGTGGGTTTTTTATGACGGTGTTAGGTAGAGATCAAGATTGTTTTTCATATTCTTTGGGCAGAGACAAGGAATTTGGCCATTGATTTGGTGGTTATCTTGTTTGTGTCGCTTAATAAATATTTTGTATGTCATCAGAGTTCTACTTGGCAAGACATTCATTATGGGCTTGAGGAAATTGATACGCTCATATCTGTAAAAATACACTCAAAAAGTGCTTCAGAGTTTCAATTTCTCTATCCTCACAAGGGCACAGTCTTATTTTGTAAGGGGTGCCAGAATATCGCCCATCTAAAATTGTGGATTGGAGACAGTTAAATTGGGCTCTTGAGAAGACATGCCTGTATTTTGAGATAATCAAATTCTCTAAATACCTAGCACTTTGGGAGAAATTATAGTTTAGGCCAAGGTACAAGATGGAGCATATTTTGCAAGCCATTGAAATAGAATACTGGAAGTCAATGTCCCTGATCCACTTTTCTAAGATAGAGTTGGCTGCCTTGGATTCCTGGGCATAAAGAAAGTCCAAAGAGAGCTCTAATAGAAGCAGTTTGTCTGAAAAAGCTTTAAGCCATGAGCTGTTATGGACATCTTTCTGTAGAAGGTTAAGATATCCCATAGAGGGATCAGCAGGTATTACCTTGTTCCAGTATCTAAAAGCAAAGAGCCAAGCACTGCATTCTAGTGATGTTAGACCAGTCTCTAATCATAAGGCAGCTGCAGAGAGACATCTTGGCATTCCCAAAATGGATATTAGAAAAATTGAAAGAGCACTCTCTATACTTGTGGGAAATTCTAGAATCCAAGTTGGTATACCATATAACAGTTGGGGCAGAATCTTGAACTTAAAAACTTGGTTAACAACTGGTATAAATTGCCCTCCCCCCTTTAATAAAGAAAAAAAATGCAAGATAGCTTTCTGCATGTTCTGGGCTGCTTGGGTTATGGACCATCTATGGGCAGCTCAGGAAAGTTTATGGTGGAATGTAATACAGTGGTGCCCCGCAAGACGGGCGCTCTGTTTGACGATGAAATCACATCATGACAAACTTTTTGTGATCGCAAAAGCGATCGCAAAACGATGTTCCCCATGGGGGAATTTCGCTTTGTGATGATTGGTTCCCTGCTTCGGGAACTGATCATCGCAAAGCGATGATTTTTTAACAGCTGATCGGCGGTTTCAAAATGGCCGCCGGGTAAACAGAATGGCCGCCTGCTGTGTTTTCGCACCAATGGCCGTGCTATGGAGGATCTTCGCTGGACAGTGAGTTTGAAGCCCCTAGGAACGCATTAATCTGGTTTTAATGCGTTTCTATAGGCTTTTAAAAAACGCATCACGACGTTTTTGTTCTACAGCGATTTCGCTGGAACGAGTTAACTTCATGATGCGAGGCACCACTGTACCTAGGTACTTGCTGTTTTACTTGCTCAATGCAAGAACCATTAATTGTCCGATTTCTAGGTATTACAGACTGAGCAAAAAACATAATTTTGGTTTTAACAAAATTTATAACCAATTGGTTGTTCTTACAGTAGGTCATAAATGTACAGATCAGCCATTTAAGTCCTATTTTCAATAGGGACAGAAGAACCGCATCATCTGCATAAAGCAGTAGGGGACATTTGGTCTCTGCCAATCTAGGAGGATGGAACTCTGTTCCAAGATGCCATCCAAGCAGATCATTTAAATATAGGTTAAATAATGTGGGGGCTAATATACAGCCCTGTCGAACCCTTTATTATCCTGAATAGGTTTTGTCAGGTTTCCTTCTGTACCACATCTAACACGGAGTGTGGTGCTCTGATAAAGACATTTAATAAGATACAGGAGTCTCTTATCTGTAGAGGTTTTGTATAATTTTGACCATAGAATGAAAAAGTAAGTAAACCCTTGCTGCTTCCATTGGAATTAAGAAGCTAAATAGCAGCTGCTAACCAAATGCCCTTGAGTAATTGATCATCAATAAATGTGACCATCTCTATAAAAGCCACAGTTTTAGCATTTTGCTGGTCTGGAGTGTTCAGGTGTGTGTTAACATGATACCAAGGGGGAAACATGTCAGCAATGATCATAGAGAAGTAATTGTTGCTACCTATCACCCAGGAAAGGATTATAAAACCATTTCAAATAATTTAAATTCTATAATTCTATAGTGAGGAAGATTATTCACAAGTGGAAACCATTCAAGGCAGTTGCCAGTCTTCCCACACCATGAAATGCTCAGAGGAATTGCAAAAAATCCAAGAGTTACATCTCAGACTCTACAGGCCTCCGTTAGCATGTTAAATGTTGAAATTCATGACAGTACAATTGGAAAAAGACTGAACAAGTATGGTTTGTTTGGAAGGGTTGCCAGGGGAATGTGTCTTCTCTCTAAAAGAACAAGGCAGCATGGCTTATGTTTGCAAAGATGCATCTGGACAAACCACAAGACTTCTGGAACAATACCCTTTGGTCAAAATGGAGTATGGTTGGACATAATGCTCAATGCCACGTTTGATGAAAACCAAACACAGCATATCAGCACAAACACCTCATACCAGCTGACAAGCATGATAGTGGAGGGGTGATGATTTGAAGCCACAAGACCTGGGCACCTTGCAGTCACTGAGTCGACTATGAACTCTTCAGTGTACCAAAGTATTCTAGAGCAGTGGTTCTCAAACTTGGGTTGCCCAAATGTTCTTGGACTGCAACTTACAGAAATCCTGGCCAGCACAGCACATGGTGAATGAAGGCTTCTGGGAATTGCAGTCCAAGAACCTGGGGACTTCAGTTTCAGAACCACTGCTCTAGGGTCATATGTGAAACCATCTGACCAACAGCTAAAGCATAGCCAAAATTGAATAATGCAACAGGACAACGATCGCAAGGACAGCAGCAAACCTACAACAGAATGGTTGCAAAAGAAAAGAGTTGAGGTATTGCAGTGGCCCAATCAAAGTACAGTACAGACCTCAAACCATCTGAAATGCTGTGGCAAAACCTTAAGAGAGTTTCCCCTGCAAACCTCAATGAACTGAAGCAGTGTTGTAAAGAGTGGGTCAAAACTCCTCCACAACAATGTGAGAGACTAATAAAAGTCATACAGAAAAAAACCCAATTACTTTAAAGTTACTGCTACAGCAAGCTATTGAATCTTAAGGAGTACTTTGTTTTTCACACATGGCTTCTCCGTTTGGGCTTTATTTTTGTATTTATATAGGTTGTATTTACCTAATTTTCAGACCTGCTAAGGACCAGATGATTTTTATTATGTCCTGATATGTAAAACCATAGAATTCAAAGAGGATGTAATTTCTTATTCACATGAATGCATATCCACCTTGTATACATGACTGATAGCCATGGATAGCACCATCCTCTATGAATTTGACCAGTCTCATTTTAAGCTTTTCAACCTGGTGGCCATCACTACTCCTTCAGTAGCAAATTCAGCCATTAAGTCAGTTTGAGCTATGTAGGAACAAATGCTTCCTATTGCCAGCAAATCTTTTTTTAAACAATGCTTGAAAAACATATATTTGAAAGTGTTAGTGCTTAGTATCTCATTTCTAGATCCCTTCTTCACCATTAGTCCTATGTTGTTATACCATTCACATTATTGTTCCTGGCCCTGATTATTGCCAGTCTTCTTTAATCACGTTTATTTTAGATAACCACTCATATATTTCCTGTTCTTAATTATTTTACTATTATTGTATTCATAGAAAGTTACAGGTGATGTCTGTTAATGGTAAAAAGCAACAAGATGCATCTGGAACTCCTAAGAAATTAAACCATGGCCAATCTCATCTTAAGGGTTGATGAAATTGCTGGAGCAGTCTGCATCAACATTCAAAACAGTACAGTTTTTCCATTAACATTCTGGTTGTGTGCCAGACTAAGAAAATAACTGACAGCACCTTTAAATGTGAGCTCAGGTGTGCCAGTAGTATAAATGCTTTCCCTTCTGTCACAAAGACTAACTGGTCATTGCAGCACATGCTTCCATCGGGACAGAGCATCTTTTTCAGTGGGAAATAAGCTTGCCATTTTTAAACTGGCAAGAGGCACGCAGCCAAGAACAAAGAACCAATTTTGCATATTTACTCATATTAAAATGCCAATTCACCCTACTTCTCCCTTCATCACAGCCAATGTGGATTGGATTTTATGTAAATCAGCTCCGCCAAATACCTAGTGAAAACTAAGGGGGGAAAGGACACACTGATGAAATGAAAATGCTGATTCTTTTTTGCCTGAACCATTACACATAGCTACTTAAATATTTTATGGTAGGTCAGCTGCATTCTTTTTTGAGTGACAAAGATGCACAGTTTACAGATTAAACTGTGTACAGTGTTCATAATAAAAGGTGGAAATCAATGTGTCTTCTCTGAAGTGTTGTATTTCTGTCTAAAATATACTGTATCTCAAAAGTAATGCTTTAAATGTATGGCTATAAAGAAATCATGCTTTTGCCATTAGCCTTTAGTTTGTGGTCTTTGTAGAATCTTTACTACGACACCGTACAAATCAGTGGTCAACTAATGTACTTGCCTTTTCTGTTGTGTCAACTTACCAAGGTTGCCCAGAAAGCCTTGATATTTAGGAAATCTTCTGTTGGAGTGCCTCTGAAAACTAGCATATACTAAATAATTCTAGCAAGATCTGTCCTTCACTGCTTATCATACGTTGTTGGATTTCATCTGATTTACTGTGGGTCATGAATACAAAAGCAGGCCAGGCACCTTTGTCTTGATTTTTACATTTTCACTTTCACTTTTGCAGTGGAGTTGTACTTTGGGTATGCTTTGTTCTTGTATCTCAGTTTCCTGATTCACCTTGGTCCATGTTAGTGTGAGTATAGGTTAGAAACACAAATGTGTGGAGATGGTATTTAACTCCATTAAGACTTAATATAAATAAAAATATACCACCTCAATGCTGGAGATGCAAAAAGGAAAAAGGGACCTATATGCATATGTGGTGGGCATGTGAAATAAGAAAGAAAGAAAGAAAGGGCAATGGTTTTTAAGGAAATTAGAACAATTATTGGAACTGATATTCAGATATCATCAGTTATTACCCTCCTGAATATAACTAAGAATGACCATTTGAAAAAAGATGAGAGTTGTTATAATGGTTACAGTAGCAAGATTCATATTTGCAAAGAACTGAAAAAGTGACAAACAATCTTGAAGACTGGTATAAAGAAATATGGAACTTAACAATTAATGAGAAGTTATGTGAAATGAAAAGAAGAGGAATGGTAAAATCTTATGATTTCAAGGACATATGGAATTTATACTTGGAGTATATCTTTTTGAAGGAGAAAAGGCTATATGCCAGCAAAAGTATCAATGTATTTTTGAGAGATATGGAGTGAAAAGGGATATAAATTTATATTACTGGTCACTTAGTCCCAAGGGTGAAGGTGGCATGGGTAGGGAAAGTTCACTGTGTATTGTGTGTAGTCACTACCAAATTTGTATTTTAGTTTTGTCATGGTCGGATCACCACCTAATAAAATGCATCCTCAACATGGCTCTTCCCCCCTGCAGGGAGCAGGGACCTATTTGTTACATAACAGCACTGATGTTACCTGTCTGTCATGGGTTTGGAGGGAAAGTTCCATCCTATGGAGAGTGGAAGGCGGGACATCAGGAGGAGGGGCTGTACTGTATATATATGTGATGCCTGTGTGGAGAAGTAGGAGATGCTGGGAGATGCTGAGAGACACTGGGTTGTGACGAAGCAGCAGCTGGGAAGAAGAAGCTGTTGTGGGAGTCTGTGTGTCAGACAGGGTACTACTGTGTGTCAGAGTACCAACCTGATAGGTTCAGGTGTCTGTTGGTTAGCCAGAACTGATAGGTTCAGGGTCTGTGCTTCAAGTTAAGGGTTCTGGGTGAACCAAACTGTATGCTTGTATGAGTGAGAATAAGCCACGTTACTTTATCCTATTCACCTGATTGTTTATTTACCCTGTGTGTGTATTTAAATAAACCTTATTCTTTTTATTGTTTAAAAATCCATCCCTGGTCTGTGTGACTTCTTATAGGGAATGGTTGGTGGCAGCTTAGTGTAACTGTGTGACAGATCCCAGTAGGTCTGGGTTTGTCACATTGATTGGTGTCCAGCGTGTGGGATACGACTGGTCCAGTTGTCCAGCGGTCCAGCAAAGCCTTGGCAGGTGTGCCCAGAGCAAGGGGGGTCTAGTCAGGGACAGTCTGAGGCGCGTAGGTAATCTTCTAGGTGTACCTCACGGGGAGGTGCGCTAGTAGAAGAACGTGCCAACTGGGGAGACTTAGATTAAGGTGCTCTGAGGCAGCCTAGTTTTGGCGGGAAAAAGCTGAGGCAAAACTGCGTAGCAACAGCGAGCTAGCTTGCCAGCTGAGAGGCCCAGCAGAGGGGGGTAGGCTCTGACTCGATACTGTTGCAAGTTAGTGCTGAAGAACAGCAGCCTAGAGAAAGCTGGTTCTGAGGCAAGAAGGAAAAAAGTGGTCGTTTTATTTTGAGGCTTGACTTTTTAAAGCAGCCTGTTCTGAGGGGGGATTATGCCCTTGACTCGAAGCCAGATGGCCGAAATGAGTGAAGTGAAAGACCCCCAGATTGATCAAGGTTCTGAGGATGAATTTGGCTCAGTGCAGGGTGACAGCACAGTAGAGCAGAACCCAGAACTTAGAAAATTGCTCATAGCCCAACAGCATGAACTGAGGATGAGGCAATTTGAAGTGGAGGAAAGATTAGAGAGAGAAAGAAGGGAGGAAAGGGAAAGGCAAATTGAAATGGAGGAAAGGGAAAGAGAGAAACAAAGGCAATTTGAATTAGAGAGAGAGAGAATGGAGAGGGAGGAAAGAATGGAGAGAGAGAGAATGGCGTTTGAATTAAGAAAACTGGAACTGATGAACCAGAACAATAATAACAATAGGGATTCTGAGGGAGGCCAATTGTCTAAGGCTGACCTGAAGAAATTCCCTGTGTACCACAAGGGAGATTGTCCTGAGGTGTTCTTTTCCTTAGTGGAAAGAGCGTTTGTGGACTTCTCAGTGAGGGAAACTGAGAAGATGACCATCATGCGATCTTTAATCAGTGGTAGCCTGGCTGAGGTTTATGCCGAGATGCCTGAGGAACTGATGAAAGATTTTGCAGAGTTTAAAAAACTGGTGTTTGCCAGACATGGGATAAATGCAGAGCAGCTGAGACAAAGATTCAGGTCCCTCACAAAAAAACCAGAACAGACTTTTACCCAAGTGGGGGCCCAATTGGTGAGGCTGCTTGAGAAATGGCTATCGCAGGAGGGAACAGAGACCTATGAACAGCTTAAAGACTTGATAGCACTGGAACAGTTCTATTCAGTCCTGCAGGGGGAATTGAAATTCCAGGTGAGGGAAAGGAAACCGAAATCTGTGGCAGCAGCCGCAGAGATCGCAGATTTTATTTCCCAAATAAGAAAGCCCTTGGGTGAGGGGAAATCTGTAGGTAAACCCAAAGAAACCTACAGCAAGTACTCTCAGGGACCAGGGAAAAGCCAGCAAGGGGGAGGGGCCCATGGTGAAGGGAAGCCCTCAGACATGAAACAAAGACCTCAGATTTTGGAGGGAAAACCAAAACAAGATGAGAGAGAATCAAAATACACCAGAAAATGTTATTTCTGTCAGGGAAAGGGTCATCTAATCTCAGAGTGTGAGAAATTAAAGCAGCTAAAAGGAATGGTGCCTCAGAATTCTAGTGGGACCAAGCCAAAAGCTGTGTTCTGTGTCCAGAAAGAGCAAGGCTCAGTGTCACTGAGGGAGCCGGTTGCCATGACTACTCAGTCTGGAACAGCTACCTCTGCTGATCAGGCTGAGGAAAATGGTCCTCTTGTGGAGGTAAAGCGCTGCTTGCTGATAAAAACAGATTCTCAGTTGTTTGAGTCAGCAGGGGTGGACGTAGGAATACTTGACCGTCAGTATAGGGGGCTGCGGGACACTTGTTCCCAGGTAACCCTGTGCCATCCAGATATCATCCCTAGGGAGTTTATAATCCCAAATGAGAGCATGAAGGTGGCAGGGATTGAGGGGCAGGTAATCTCTCTGCCAGTAGCAGAGGTACCTGTCAACTTTCAAGGCTGGAGGGGAGATTGGCGGCTAGCGATTTCATCGACTCTGCCAGCAGCCGTGCTCGTGGGAAATGACCTGGCTGAACATGTGAAACGGGTGCTAGTGATTACACGCTCACAAGCCACCACAGGGACAGTTCAGGGGGGCAATGATGAGCCAGAGACGGAAGCAGAGGGGAGTTCAGAAGCTGTGGTGGAAACCTTAACCACAGACAGCAGATTTGGACAGGAGCAAAAGGCAGACGCCACTCTCCAAAAGTGTTTTGAACAGGTGACTGACGCCCAGCTAACACCTGAAACCCCAGTGAGATTTCTGGAGGAAAAGGGGATTTTATATAGAGAGACCCTGAGGAATACCTCAAAAGGGGGAGATGGGATCAGAAGTCAGCTGGTGGTACCTGAAAAGTATCGCCCCATGATCTTACAAAGGGGGCACTCTGACATGTTTGCTGCACACTTAGGGGTGAACAAAACACAGCAGAGAATCACCCAGGATGACCCACAAGACGTTGTGACTTACATAGACACCTTGATGAATGACCTAAGGAGAAATCTAGAGCTGGCAGCAGAAAACCTGCAAGCTCAGAAGGTCAGACAGAAAACATGGTATGACCATAAAGCTAGAGAGAGGCACTTTGACCCAGGGGAGGAAGTGCTTTGGCTTAGGCCCTGCAGAGAGAACAAGCTGCAGCTCAAATGGGCAGGACCATATAGGGTCATTTCCAAGATGTCAGACCTGAACTACCTAATAGAGCAGGAGGAGAACCAAGCAAGGAGGGTGGTTCATGTGAATGCCCTAAAACCCTACTACCGAGGGGAACAGAGGGTTTTATTCGCGATAAAAGCAGCTGAGAGTGAGGAAGCTGAATTACCCTTCTGGGAGGGTAGAGGGGAAGTAAAATACAACCCAGAGGAGGTAAAGATCAGTCCTGCACTCACCCAAGACCAGCAGCAAGAACTAAAAATGCTGCTTAGTAAATATCACCAGGTGTTTTCCAACAAGCCGGGGATAGTGAAGGGAGTGATGCATCGGATCCACACAGGGGATGCACCCCCGCAGGCAGTATCCCCATACCGAGTAACGGGACCCTATAGGGACAAGGTGCGGAAGGAGCTGGACGAGATGCTGAGGGAGAACATAATCGTCCCCTCTTCTAGTCCTTGGTCCTCTCCGATAGTCCTTGTGGACAAGCCTGATGGGAGCATTAGGTTTTGTGTTGATTACAGGAAATTAAACCGTGTAACCACTCCTGATGCCTACCCAATGCCCAGGCTAGACAACCTGATTGAAACCATAGGGGGTTGTCGGTTCATCTCATCATTGGACCTGGTAAAGGGATATTGGCAATTAAGAATTGATCCCAGGGATCAAGAAAAGACTGCCTTTTGCAGCCCTTTTGGTCTCTATGAGTTTCGAGTCCTGAGCTTTGGTCTCAGAAATGCACCAGCCACATTCCAAAGGCTGATGGACCAGACCTTGGCAGGGCTCAGTGACTTTACAGTGGCCTACATTGACGACATAGGGATCTTCAGTAATACCTGGGAAGATCACCTGATACACCTGGAGTTAGTGCTGCAGAGGTTAAGTGCAGCAGGGCTAACAGTAAAGGCCAGCAAGTGTCAGCTGGGTAGCCCAGAAATAAAATACTTGGGTCACATGGTAGGGGGAGGAATGATAAAACCCCTGGAGGCCAAAATAGAAGCTGTTCGTGATTGGCCTAGACCCAACACCAAGAAAAAAGTCAAATCATTTCTTGGGTTGGTGGGCTACTACAGAAAGTTCATCCCGAGGTTTAGCGAGATTGCGGCTCCGCTGACCGATCTGACGAGGAAGAAGGCTGATGACCGCATCCCGTGGACCAGCGACTGTGAGGCGGCGTTCCAGAGGTTGAAGGAGGCGTTAATCAACTATCCTGTCCTGCGTGCTCCAGACTTCGACCGGGAGTTCATCATCTACACCGATGCGTCTAACAGCGGGGTAGGAGCAGTTCTGTGCCAGGAGGATGAGAATGGTGACCAGCATCCAGTGTCCTACCTGAGTAGGAAACTTCAAAAAGGTGAGAGACATTTGGCAACCGTGGAGAAGGAGTGTTTGGCCATAGTCTACGCGATCCAGAAGGCCAAGCCTTACATCTGGGGAAGACATTTTATTCTGTGTACTGACCATTCACCATTGCAATGGTTAAAGACGATGAAAACCCACAATAGCAAACTTATGAGGTGGGCTTTAAACCTACAGGACTATGACTTTGAAGTGAAGGTGGTCAGAGGGTCAGTGAACTGTGTTGCTGACGCCTTATCAAGAAGACCTGAAGAATGAAGACGGCGAAAGAACATGGACTATGTGTATATAATGTGAACAAAAAGTTAAATGTACCTGGTTTTGAATTTGGTTTGTAAGAATAAAGGTAAATTGATGTAATGTATATGGTAAATGTTTAACTTAGAATGTAAGTATGAGTAAGTATAATATGGTATGTATAAATGTTGTTGTGTATTTTATACAGGTTGTTTTTTGGTGAAAAGCACCTTAGCTTTCCCCCTACAAAACAACTTATAAAGAGGGGAGGTGTTACATAACAGCACTGATGTTACCTGTCTGTCATGGGTTTGGAGGGAAAGTTCCATCCTATGGAGAGTGGAAGGCGGGACATCAGGAGGAGGGGCTGTACTGTATATATATGTGATGCCTGTGTGGAGAAGTAGGAGATGCTGGGAGATGCTGAGAGACACTGGGTTGTGACGAAGCAGCAGCTGGGAAGAAGAAGCTGTTGTGGGAGTCTGTGTGTCAGACAGGGTACTACTGTGTGTCAGAGTACCAACCTGATAGGTTCAGGTGTCTGTTGGTTAGCCAGAACTGATAGGTTCAGGGTCTGTGCTTCAAGTTAAGGGTTCTGGGTGAACCAAACTGTATGCTTGTATGAGTGAGAATAAGCCACGTTACTTTATCCTATTCACCTGATTGTTTATTTACCCTGTGTGTGTATTTAAATAAACCTTATTCTTTTTATTGTTTAAAAATCCATCCCTGGTCTGTGTGACTTCTTATAGGGAATGGTTGGTGGCAGCTTAGTGTAACTGTGTGACCCTCCTGAATATAACTAAGAATGACCATTTGAAAAAAGATGAGAGTTGTTATAATGGTTACAGTAGCAAGATTCATATTTGCAAAGAACTGAAAAAGTGACAAACAATCTTGAAGACTGGTATAAAGAAATATGGAACTTAACAATTAATGAGAAGTTATGTGAAATGAAAAGAAGAGGAATGGTAAAATCTTATGATTTCAAGGACATATGGAATTTATACTTGGAGTATATCTTTTTGAAGGAGAAAAGGCTATATGCCAGCAAAAGTATCAATGTATTTTTGAGAGATATGGAGTGAAAAGGGATATAAATTTATATTACTGGTCACTTAGTCCCAAGGGTGAAGGTGGCATGGGTAGGGAAAGTTCACTGTGTATTGTGTGTAGTCACTACCAAATTTGTATTTTAGTTTTGTCATGGTCGGATCACCACCTAATAAAATGCATCCTCAACATGGCTCTTCCCCCCTGCAGGGAGCAGGGACCTATTGTTATGGTCCGCCCTCGAAGGCTACTGGATCCGGTTGGATTCCAGGAGGCCATGAGAGGTGCTACGACTGACCTGGCTGGCGCTCCTGTCGAGGCTCTGGTTGATGGCTGGTTCGCAGCCGCGGCTAGGGCTGCAGACATGATCGCTCCTAAACGCCCTCTCCGCCGCAGAGATCGCCCGGCACCTTGGTTTAACCAGGATCTCCGGGCATTGAAGCGGGCCAGGAGACGGCTAGAGCGCAAATGGAGAAAGGACCCGACGGATTTGAATTGGATAGCTGTTAAGGTCGCTACTAACCTTTACCTGGCTAAGGTAAAGGCTGCCAGTCGAGCATACTTCGCTAACCGGATAAGCGAAGCCTCCAACCAGCAGGCGGAGTTATTCCGTATAGTACGCGACCTATCCGGAGTTGGTCTGAGCGATGGGCCTCCCTCTAGTTTTTCGCCAGACCAATTTGCAGCATTTTTAAAATCAAAAGTGGAGGCCATCCGCCGGGACCTCTCTCCTTTTTTGAACACAGTGAGTCGAGCAGAGATGTCCAGCGCTCCGTCTTGCCCGGTGATTCTTGATACCTTTCAGCCTGTTACGTCTGACACTGTGGCCAGGGTGCTTGATCGCTGCCGTGCCACCACCTCCTCCTTGGACCCTTGCCCGGCCTGGCTAATCAAATCAGCCAGGCCTTTAACAACGGAATGGGCCACGGCTATAATTAATGGGTCTTTCCTTGAGGGCAGATTTCCATCTGCCCTGAAGGATACACTCATTAGGCCCATCAGGAAGAAACCTAGTTTGGCGGCGGACGAAATTGGCAATTACAGGCCCGTCGCCAATGTTTCTTTCCTAAGCAAAGTGGTGGAGAGGGTGGTGGCCGATCAAGCACTCCTGGATGAAACAGATGCCCTGGATCCATTCCAGTCGGGCTTCAGGCCGCGCCATGGTACGGAGACGGCATTGGTCGCCCTGTGTGATGACCTATTGAGGGAGGCCGACAGGGGCAAAGTGTCTCTGTTGGTCCTCCTTGATATCTCAGCGGCCTTCGATATCATTGACCACGGTATCCTCCTGGGGAGGCTCTCCGAGTTGGGAATAGGTGGCCTGGCATTGTCCTGGCTCCGTTCCTTCTTGGAGGACCATCCTCAGAGAGTTCAGCTTGGGGGGAGTGTCTCGGCCCCGTGGATCCTCAATTGTGGGGTTCCGCAGGGGTCGATTATCTCCCCAGTGCTGTTTAACATCTACATGAGGCCGCTGGGAGAGGTCATCAGGGGGTGTGGGGTCAAGTGTCATCAGTATGCTGATGACACCCAGCTCTATATCTCCTTTTTGCCAACCACAGGAGATGCCGTTCCGTCCCTTCAGCGCTGCCTGGAGACTGTACTGCAATGGATGCAGGAGAACGGGCTCAGGCTGAACCCGGACAAGATGGAGGTGCTGAGGGTAGGCGCCCCCGCAGCTCGGGATTTGGGAAACCCCCTCTCTTTTGGGGGGGTGACCCTGCCCGTCAGGGATGTGGTCCACAGCTTGGGGATCCACCTGGACCCGGCGCTCACTATGGAGTCCCAAGTGGCGTCGGTGGTCCGTACCGCCTTTTTTCACCTTAGGCGGATAGCCCAGCTGCGACCCTACCTTGATGTGGGGGCGCTCACTACCTTGGTACATGCGCTCGTAATCTCCAGATTAGACCACTGTAATGCGCTCTACGTGGGGCTACCTTTGGGGTTGCTGCGGAAACTACAGGTGGTGCAGAATGCGGCGGCCAGATTAATCAGCAGTGTGAAAAAATACCAACATATTTCACCCACTCTGGCCGCCTTGCATTGGCTGCCCATCCGTTTCCGCATCGACTTCAAAGTGTTGATGCTCACGTATAAAGCCCTAAACGGTTTAGGGCCTCGATACTTGGCGGAACGCCTTCTCCCGCCAAGATCTACCCGTGTCACCCGCGCGAGCCAGGAGGTGAGGTTGAGGAGCCTAACGCCGAGGGAGGCCCGGAAGGAGAAGACAAGAAATCGGGCCTTCTCGGCGGTGGCTCCTCGCCTCTGGAACAACTTACCTCCTGTGATCCGCAGGTCTCCCTCGCTGGGTGTCTTCAAGAAGCAATTGAAGACATGGTTGTTCCGGCAGGCCTTTCCATCATACTCCTCTTGACCCCCCTCTTTTTTGTTTTTGTTTTTTGTTTTGTGTATTATATGATTTAATGTAGTGCCTTCTTCTTTTAGAATTGTCTGTTTTCGTTGTTTTATATTATTTTTATGGTTGTTAGCCGCCTAGAGTGGTCCGTTTGGACCAGATAGGTGGGGTATAAATCAAATAAATAAATAAAAAATAAATAAAATTAGTTTTAATTTTGTTATTTGTAATTTTTCTTTTATTGATTAATAAAAAGAAACAAATGTAAGAGTGAGTGATACCTTTTATTGGACTAATGAAAATCAGTAACAAATTGCAAGCTTTCATGGAGAAAATTCACTTCTTCAAGCTCAACACAACTTCATGGACAATATAGAGCAACTGTACACAAGTACAAAAATTGGTAGTATATGTCTGTGAGAGTTGATGTAAGTCCTCTGAGGCTGCAGTCTCAAGCCTCTTTGCAGCATGGTCTGGAATTTTTACACCCTCTCTCCTAGCATTTATTTAAAATATTTTTATCCCACCTTTCTCCTTAAAAAGGACCCAAGGCAGCTTATATCATTAAAATACAATATTTAAAGCAATAAGTGTACAAATACTAAAGAGGATCAAACAAATGCCATTCTAAGAAATAGTAAACAAAAGCAATTCTAAAAACACATTTAAAAGCAACAAGGCACAACAATCCATTTAAAAATACCATTCAGGCAGCCAGTCACTGAAGGAAAGCTTGCCTGAAGAGAAAGGTCTTTGCCTGCTTGTGGAAGGACAGCAAAGATGGGGCCAGTCTGGCCTCCTGTGAGAGGAAATTCCAAAGTCTGGAAGCAGCAACAGAGAAGGCCCTCTACCATGTCTCCACCGAACGCATCTATGAAGGTGGTGGGACTGAGAGATAATCTCCTGATTATTTTAATAGCCAGCCAGGTTCATAATGGGAGACATGGCCCTTGAGGTAACTTGGACCTATGCCATTGAGGCCTTTATAGGTGAGAACCAGCACTTTGAATTGTGCCCAGAAATAGATTGACAGCCAGTGGAGCTGCTGTAACAGGTAGGTTATGTGATGCCTGTAACCACCCCCAATTAGCAATCTGACTGCCACATTTTGGATCTGCTGAAGTTTCCTGATACTTTCCAAAGGAAGCTTCACATCCCCCCCCCCTCCAAAGCTGGGATATAACTAAGACATGCCTCACCAAGCCCATATCAGACTTTTCCAAGAGCGGATGCTGTCAATTACTGCATGGCCTTTTCATGGTTCTTTCTAGTTTAGGAAAATTGGCCTTTTTTGACCCATATCTATGTCTGTCTGTCTGTCTGTCTGTCTGTCTGTCTGTCTGTCTGTCTGTCTGTCTGTCTGTCTGTCTGTCTGTCTGTCTGTCTGTCTGTCTGTCTGTCTGTCTGTCTGTCTGTCTGTCTGTCTATCTATCTATCTATCTATCTATCTATCTATCTATCTATCTATCTATCTATCTATCTATCTATCTATCTTTTCTCAAGAGGTTTTCTGATTTGATTGTATAATTTGACCTTCCTTTTAAATAATAATAATCATGTACCATAAAATCACCTCTAACTTATGGCGACCCTTTTCAGCATTTTCCCGGTAAAGAATACACAGAAGTAGCTTACCATTCCCTTCTTCTGGTGGCACTGGAACTATGCAACTTGCCTAAGACCACACAAACTGGCTCCTCTCCCAAGAGGCACAGTGGGGAATCGAACTCCCAACCTGTAGCTCCACAGCCAAATACATTAACTACTGAGGTATCTAGCCAGCGGTCCTTCTAAATGTCCGTCTTAATTTTAAAAAGTTCTCCACAGATACTTTGTTGTGAGTGCATCAAAACAGGCATTTCTGCCACTAAATCCAGTTGGATTGTTATTTGCTACTGAAATGGAGTCCTGTGACTCACATGAAGCCAGGGCTTTAGGATTTGCCCTTGCTTTATTAATGCCTTAGGAATGACTGATAAGATGTGGTTATCCCCTGGGTCAAACTGTTAAAGCAAGGAAGTGGGGGTGACACTTCCTATCTGGTAGGGTGGTAATTAGGCCTGGGAAATGAATCCATTTTCTGAATCCAGGTTGGATTTGTAATCTTGATCCCCAGGGGATGCATGACAACAGCAAAAGTAGTAAATCAGAGGGGTTTTTTTTCCCCCTCTCATTTACTACTTTTGCTGTTGTGACTTGTTTTATTTTTTTCTTATGCATTACAATGTTGCCTAATACAAAGATGCTGTGTTAGTCATTGGTATCCATCAAATTGTTTTGATGGATACGAATTTTATTATTCCTCTTATGAGTACTAAAATTAATTCTGTAACTCACCAGGTATTCTTGGCTTAGTTCAGGACTGAACTGATTTTGGTCAAATGGCTTAGGAAACAAATGCCTTCCTTCCAACATTAGAAGTTTGTTCTACATTCACAAAGGCTACCCCTTGAACTACAAATAACTTTATTTTTAGTGGTTAATAGCTGAAAACAAGTGTATTTAATGTTTTAAATGCATTTCAGAGCTTCCATACTTAAATGTTTGTATTGTGTCTTCATTGTAGATATTGGCTGCTTTTTTGGTTTTTTGGTTTTTATGAGAGATGGCCGTTCTAGAGCATGCACATACACTGTGAAGTGGAATAACATTTCTTAAACATTAGCAGAATGTCTTTGTCCAGTCAGTTGAGTCATTAAGCATTGTACCTGGAACTAAATTTAAAAATAGATAAATCCCGTATGCTGTAATCCTTTGTACTTGGTGGGTGCTGGGCCTTTATTGGCCCAGGGGCTAAATTGCCATGTAGGAAACGGACAGACACCTACACTCCCTCAGACCACCTGGCTACCATTGTACATTAGGTATAGAATTTGGTTTTACTTCACCTTGCCACCATCATTAGTTTCTTTTACTGTCATGTCTAGGTCTTATGATTTAATTTTAGTTTGTTAGAACAATTTGAAGTTTTCTCTTTGAAGCAGGGAAGAGCTACAGAGGTCATTAGCTGGTTGATCTGCTCCAACTCCCCCCCCCCTTATTTTAACCACACCATCGTCATTCATTCCTATTGAAGCCTCTCATTTTTCTCTTTAACTTGACTGAAGGCCCATCCAGACTTCCATGGCTTCAGTGAGGTTGGTACTGTTGTCCCTTTCCTCCTTTGAACCCAGAATTACTCACTCAAAGCTTCCATAGCTGTAGTTACTTTTCCTTCAGTGCAATCCAGCTCAGTTTTCCACATAGGACTCTTTCTTTCCTTCTTTCCTCTAAAAGTGCTGAGCTAAGGTCAATGCAGTAGCCACTAAGGATAGGAAAACTCAATTCTGTACTAGCCTTATATTGTAAAAAGCATTCCCGCATCAGAGGCTGAACTCTGCCCTTGAGAATTTTTTTTCATTAAGTTGAAAGGCAGGGTTGGCTGAATGAACCCTTGTGACTCCTACTTCAGAAGCCAAACAAACATCTGGATGTTTCTTCTACCTGCAGGCAGATCATTTTGGGGATGCAGAAAATCCCACATCCTTCTGAATCCCATGATTTAAATCTCTACTGTGTTTCATATAGATTTAATAAGAAACTGAATTTCGCTCAAGGGGAAATACTGAACTGGATAATTTTACATCTTTTCCCAGATGTTCTATTCCATTGAAACAGGAATAGGATCAGGTTCAAGGCTCTAAAGAAGTATACATGTATTTTCTGCAGACAGTAATACAAAAATCCGATAGCTTTGAAAGAGTGAGTTGTTTTAAAATAAGAAGATTGATAAATAGCTTCAACTTTGTCTCAAGTGCTGCTTCTTCCTAAAGGTAATTAATTTTTGAAAACTATTGAGTTGCCATTCTGATTAATGTTAATCTGTCATCAGTTAGAATTTTTCTATGGCTGATGTATTAAAAAGACTGATCTATTTCTTGGAAGGGCACAGACCCTGGTGGTGGGGAATGGGAGGGCAGTAGTGGTGGTGCTTCTCTTCCCATATCAGGTGGTGGGAGCTCTTGTATCAGCAATCTCGCCCTTAGACTAGGGGTTAGAAATGCTTGGTCTTTCATCTCTCTGGCCCACATCTCCCCAGTTTTTACTGTGACATATTGGTTGGGGGGGATAGTGTGATTGAAAGTTGTAGGCTAAAGTATCTAGACTAGCAGGTATGGCAAAAGTTTTGGACTACAGTTTCCACAGTCCTTTATCATTAGCCACAAATGCTAGAGATTCTGGGAGTTGGAGTCCAAAACAATTTGTGGTGTTAAAGGTTCACCTCTCCAACGCGGACAGTCAAAGCTTCCCATCCCTGCTTAGACTTTGCTAAAGTGAATGTAGCTTAGTAGTGATTAAGTATTTAATTGTAATTATTCATTTTGGAAAGCCTTTGCATGATTTGTTCAAGTATACAATATAATCTGTCATTTCTTAAGATTGGAAAGTGCAAAATGAAAAAAAAAAGGCTAAGGTGGCATGTACTTTAGCCCAATACTTACGTGACAGCTAAAGGCACTGAAATTGTTTTAGGAACGCTTATGGCGATCCCATAATGTTACTGGGATTGTGGCCAACAGGTTTTGAGGCATTGAATGTCAAAGCCAAAAATTGATTTTTATTTCACAGTGAAGAGCTGGAAGAAAGATTTGTCTTTTCAGCCATAAGCAGCCAATTGTCTCATTTTCTGGTTCAGACATGACTAGATTTTTTTTTATTTTCCACTAGATTGGATCTGCATCATCATCATGTAAAATACTTCAGTTTCTCCTTAAACCCTTTCATCTTCTTACATAGTCAGTGGGAACTGATCATCTCTTGGCCTTCAGTATATGTTTAAGTAAATGCCCCAGCAGTAGATTTTATCTAAAACAAAAAAATATGGGTGTATGAAGTTGTGTCCATATGGAATGTTTTATGAACTCAAAGTTCACAAATTGATTTACATTTTGGATTTCTTCATTCTGAGTGGAGAGGATTGTTGTACCTGTTCCTTATACAAAACTAATGCCTTCATTTATTTGCTAAAATATTTAAGACACACCATAAAATTGGGTAGTAAAATGCAGCGGTTAGTTGACCATTGCATCTTTCTATGCACAGTATCCGTTTTAACAACCATAGATTGTTTAGTACAGGCATCATTTATAACCCATGACTAGTTGCTTCAATTCTGTTTAAGAGTCCAAATGCACCAAGAGACCAGAACTTAATTTGCCATGTGAAACTGCTTCTGCATTGCATGTTGAAAATGCAAGGAAATGAAACTATGTTTGATATAAGCACTTTGTTGTCGTGGTTTAGTTGTATCCGACTCTTTGTGACCCCATGGACCAGAGCATGCCAGGCCCTCCTGTCTTCCACTGCCTCCCGGAGTTGTGTCAAATTCATGTTGATAGCTTCAGTGACACTGTCCAACCATCTCATCCTCTGTCGTCCCCTTCTCCTCTTGCCTTCACACTTTCCCAACATCAGGGTCTTTTCCAGGGAGTCTTCCCTTCTCATGAGATGGCCAAAGTATTGGAGCCTCAGCTTCAGGATCTGTCCTTCCAGTGAGCACTCAGGGTTGATTTCCTTTAGAATTCTAATGCAAAGTATACTTTGCAACCTCCCTTTGGACTTGATTTTACATCCTAGTGTGCAGCCACAGCTTGACCCTGCAGTAGTTAATCAAATGTAATACTGAACCATGATTTAGGAAAAGTTAGCCATAGATAAAATGTATCTGCATGGAGTAATTGATCAAAAGGAAAAAATGGTAGCAATTCAGTCAGTAACATCTACATTGGTAGTTGGTAAACTTTATAAAATGCTGGCTGATGCTTTCCATCCAGTTAATAGATGTTATCACAACAGTGATAAATGAATTTAGCAGGACTGAGGACTATTTTTCAGATTTGCTAGCAGCCAAAGGCCACAATCTCAAGAAGACGGAGCTAAAAGAGAGAGGAGGGTCATGTAGCAAGATGCTGATCTTGCATATTTAATTGTTCATTTAAAAAATTGGATGCAGTGCTGTTTAAAAATGTACCTTAAAGGTTTCTATAGGTTTTATTAAAAGAAAAATAGGTTTAATATAAAATATTAGTCTTCTAATTGAAAAGGCCATGTTGTGCCACATAGTGTCCAAACATTTGTGGGCATGAAGACATTGAAAATATGACAGAATTTCTCCTCATATCACCTAAAGGGCACACAAGGTGTCTTTTTTACCAAAAAAAAGTTTGAGAGGCAGGGGTGCTGTCTGCAGCCTAATTCTTCTCCACAGATAGAGGTTAAATTATAGATATTGCATGTCTCCTTAGATTACATAAATAATTCCCTGTACTACTACACCAAATAGGACATTTTGGTGCTGCAGGTTAAACCGCAGAAGCCTCTGTGCTGCAAGGTCAGAAGACCAAGCAGTCGTAAGATTGAATCCTTGCGGCGGAGCGAGCTCCTGTCGCTTGTCCCAGCTCCTGACAACTTAGCACTTCGAAAGCATGTAAAAATGTTTAAAAAGTAGATAAATAGGTACCACCACAGTGGGAAGGTAACGGCGTTCTGTGTCTAGTCGTGCTGGCCACGTGATCATGGAAACTGTCTACAGACAAACGCTGGCTCTACGGCTTGGAGACGGGGATGAGCACTACGCCCTAGAGTCGGACACGGACTAAATGTCAAGGGGAACCTTTACCTTTACCTTTACTACACCAGTCGAAATGAAACAAGACATAAAAGAAAACCCTTTTCGGGTAGGATGCAGTCCAGAGCTCTTTTACCTTCACGAACTTCAGCAAATCGTAGAATACCACAGACAGATGCAATAAATAGTATGGATGGGGACAATACTTTATTTATTCACTGCCCCATTGTTTAGTGCAACAATATATCTAGCCTTCTATAATATGTTCAACCACTGCAGAGGCTTTACAAGTAAATACTATATGAAAAACATTTGGACCACAATTATTGTGTGATGCTAGTAAATCGGGTCTTAAAAATATTTAAGGATTGATTAACTAAAGGTTACTTGATTAAAAAATTTAGAATTATGTCCTAAAAATTATGCATTCCTTTTACTACCAGTCTGGTAGTAAAACTGTACACTTCTGCATTGAATTTTCTACAACTACTGTATGGTGTTTCTATGAAATGGGATAAAAAATAATTTTGAGAAAAGACTGAAAAGTCTTAATCATCAAGTTTTGGGATTTTTTTTAAAAAAGAAAAATGTATGCAAGTCAGAGAGTTGCATGGGAACCCATTTGCATCAAAGCCAGCCATTGCCTATGAGTACATATTCTTACCACTTGTGCCAAGAGCAAACATATTGTTGTGTGTTAAGGCTTTGGGAGCACTGCTGAAACAGCCAACTATATCCTACTCAAAATAACAAACTTCCTTAAGGAAAATACTCATGTGCTTGTCAACCCATACGGCAGTGGATACGTTGATGCTCCAGAGCTCCACTAAAAGGCAGAATTGTTTATCATTTTTTGAAATATCAGTTCCGGGAATCAGAGTAAATGCACACAATACTGAATCATATCCATTGGCATCTGTTCCTGAGCCCACAAAGCAGCATAAATGCGGAAGAAAAATCATCTGACATACAAGGAGCATTAAGCTGCA
Source organism: Pogona vitticeps (assembly GCF_051106095.1). NCBI lineage: Eukaryota > Metazoa > Chordata > Lepidosauria > Squamata > Agamidae > Pogona > Pogona vitticeps. Next base: position 89,698,659 of record NC_135785.1, on the reverse strand, counting down.
TGGTAGCTCATACAGTTCAGTGGAGCTAATATAAATTTGGTGTGGTAATTTTGCTAATTGTGGTGTATTTTGGCAATATCCTGTATGTTGTGGTTAAGAAATAGAAGAGAGAAAATCATTTTTCCAAGCGACAGTGAATTAATCTATATCTTACTGCAGAGCAGCAAGATGATCTTACGTGGCTCAAGCAATGGATAGCTAACTTTTTCTTAGAAAATCCCTTGCTGACTCAGTTCAAGGAAGATATTGCTGCAGATGACTGACCTCTGTAACAAACTGCTCACACAAGTGGCCTAGTCTCATGAACAAGTGAAAACCTCCGGAAGATTGCAGATGCTACTTCTTAAGTTAGAGAATAAAGCCCATTCAGTTACCATTTCAGATGTAAGCAGAACAACAGATGGAAAATATTTCAAAATATAGTGTTGGTGCCAATGTATATTACTTATTTTCTTTTTCACTTACATTAATGTCTGTACTATTAAAAAAGACATGGGAAGTGCTATTGGTACAGGTTCAGCCCAACATATATGTTTATTTTCTAAAAGTTCCCTATAAACAATTATTTTTGTGTATTAATTCATACCGCCATTCTAAACTTTTTTACTGGCAAGTAAGCACTTTTCATAATGTTCTTCATTCTTGCTTTAGTGGATAAGTTTAAGAGAGGGGTCCAGTTGTAAGTCTCGGAAAGGGGTTACCTTATAAAATCAGAATTATTACAGTTATACTGATGGTCAGACTTCACAGGATTTTCTATGTGTATGTTTTCGGCAAAGCACATAGGTGGTGATGAAATTCACAAAAAGGATTTTGATGGCAGATGCTGCTGATCAGGTTTGGTGGTACTGAGTGTGTGTGTTTCTTGAAATAAGATTAAGTAGATGATGATGATGATGATGATGATGAATACAACAGGGATTTCAAATGAATTCCTTGTCTAGATCTTTTGTAAGTGGGGGTTAATTTCATTTAATAATTGCAGCATTGTGCTTTTAACAGAGTAAAACTCATAATTCATCATAAATGAATGAAGTGATATTAAAAGTTCATAAATTCTGTTGTTTCGGAGGAGTTTCCAGACAGAATCGTTTAAGACAGAAATGCCCAGCTGATATACATTGATCTGCACTTAAAAATAGCCTGTCTTAATACTTCTGCATTTTTTCACATTCTCTTCCGAACTATGTTTCCTTACTCCTGTTTCTGCAGAGTTTGCTTGTATAAAATGTTTCATATAGAACAGTAAGTTTAATACTGCTGGCTGGGGTTCATAAAGGAATCCCACTTTGATTCTGTATAATGTTGACCCTTTTGAACTGCTTGGCAAAAATGCTGCATAAAGATTTCATGACTCCAAATGATTTCTATGTTCCTTTCCAAATCTGATGAGCAAGATTTTTAAGGTACAAGAATTGGCTCACGAAGGATTGTCATACTGACTGACAGATGGCAGCAACATAACTGCTTATGAAAGGTTCTCTTGATTACATCTTCCCTGCAGCAGGTAGTAAGATGTTGTTAGATGGCTATCCTGGCATGGGTTATCTGAAATAACCTAGTTTATTAATCAATCTTACTTAGCTCTGTTCATTTTTCTAGGCACACCAAAGGCTTCCTCCCTGGCAGACCACACGGGTGGTCTACTGCAGTACTGTAGTGCCCTCTGATGGTGAGTAGTACAATAAATAAATTGTTTAATAATAGATATTAGAAAGCTCAGTAGTTGGGTTTTTCATTGTATTTTTTTTCTTTTGCTTTAAGTAGGGACTGAAAACTAGGTGTGTTGGATTGAAAGCATAGCAAGCAAATTTGCATTCTAGACAGAAGCAACATGAATTATGATGAGAAGAATTTGTTTGAATGTGTTCATACCTGCCACTATCTACCGGCCGAACTCAATTGAGAGAAAATGTGCATGGACATTCTAGGTCAGCTGCCTTTTTTTCTCGCACCTTCGCCCAATAGATTTCTCTTTGTGATTATTTGTCCTTCATTACTTCATGGAACTTGTTGTTCCCCTCCCAAATACCATTTTAGTTTAGGACTGTTCAAGGTCAAGCTTGTAACCTTGAAGGTTACTCAGATTTCCTTTTCAAGAGAGTCCTGTGTAGCTTTGTTTGTTATTCTCCACCAAAAACTAACTTGAAATAATAATGCTGAATTTTGCCTTTATTCCCATTTTTTGTTTTTGTTTCATAAATGCAGGTTTAATTTATAGAGGTTGTAGAATTGGTACTATTTTACCTTCATTGGCCTCTAGAGGTGATATCCGAATCCCTGAAGATTATACTGTACATGAATTCTAGTGTCTAAAATGTTGCTATGTTCTTCAGACTGTTACAATAAACAGGGATCCTGGTTTTGTATATGTGTGCCTGGTTTTGTATATGTGTGTCTACATTGAATTTACAGCCTATATTCTTTTCTATATGGATATATAATGTAAGGTGATGTGCAGTTACTGCACTGATGGGACAGGTGGAAACTTTTTTTCATATTCCTTTATGTACCAAAATAAGCTGATGGTCATGCCCTTTATGTCATGTCATCTCGTGTTATATTATGTTGAACAAAATCCTTTTTATATAGTTTAGGCCAGCAAAAGTTATGCAAGAAGATTTTAGCTTTTTTTTTTTTTTGAAGTATATTAAAATAATAGGTATTTTAAAGTGCTATTTCAATAGGTTCTCAAACCCATTTTAAATTTTTAAAAAATTTAAAGTGGGTTTGAGAACCTATTGTAATAAATAATAAAGCCTTTTAAAACCACGGAAGAAGTCTTTTGCATGTTCCTGAAATATTGGGAAGACATTCTAGTAGTGCTTTGTTGAAATAAGGCCTCAAGGAGAAAAAAACCCATAATTGGTGAATTAAAATGAAGTACGTTTTGGTCATTTCTTCCTAGACTTACACCATAAATTCCTTTATGATGAGCAGGTTTTAAAACTGGAAAAAATAGACTCTCTTTATCCAAACGGTAGAAGGACTTTGATCTAACGAATCACTTATTGAAGATGGCTATTGTCTTTTGGTCCTTGGTGTTTGCTAAAAAATATGTTCCTACTTGAAGAGAGAAAGTTGAAATTACCTGCTTTAGTACTGAAGCATATACGGGAAGTCACATAAAAATGAAAAGTAATTTTATTGGTCCGTAGGATGTGGGGAAACCTGCAAGATCCACAAATGGAGAATGCTTTCGATAAGACCAAACCAAATGTCAGAAAACAGTAAGCTTTCTAATTCTCTGTAATACTTAACCAGTGCAATGTTTTCTGACATTCAGGCTGTTCCTCATAAAGTTATTGTCCCATTGTGGCTTTTCAGATCAAGAAAGTTTGTTGATGATGAAAGGTCAGGCATTTTTGCTTCCCATTTTTTTCTTTCTAGATCAGGGTGTATGGTATATAATGAACTTGAGATGAGCTTTACTTTTTATATGCTGAATTTAATTGCTATTACTTTAACTTCCCAAGTTTGTCCTAGAACCAGCTGCTAGGGAGTTGAAGCACCTCTAGCAGTGTGGTTGAACAGCTGTTTGCTAGACTGGAAGCCTGGATACTACTGCTTCCTGCAGTTTTGTTTAGCTACTGCTTATGTTATTCGTCAGAGTTTTTGTGGTAGCGTTGCACATTACAGTACAGAAGTATGTATACAAGAAAAGTGGTGGCATATGGGCCAGCTAAAAGTTCTTGTCTTGAATATCAATATATTTTCTTCATAAAGACAGGAAAACATTTAACCTAGGTACAAGTCCTTCTTTATGAACCATACAGACAGGGCAGTAAACAACTGGAAAAAAAGATTCTGATATATAGAAAAAAGGAGAAACATGCAAGCAACAGCCATTTAGAACATTATGCAGACTAACATTTGAAAGGTTTGATTCTCCAAGAGGACTAGAAACAAGGAATGGGATCAAAATATTCTCCTGTCTCTCTAATTAAGAACTTGCAATTTCCTGTGAGTAAGAGAGCATTATATACAGGAATGTGGACAAGGTCAGAATAATATTCTTTCTCTAAAGCACAGGTTCCCAACCTGTGGATCGCAGCCACCAAAGGTTGTGTTTTCTGGGGGGGCATCATGCAGTTTTCAGAGGAGAGAGATCCATTGCCCTCAACTTGTACCCCCCCAATCCAGGTTCCTTTCTGCCTGCTCCCTCCCTCACTTGTTTCCCCCACAAGACAAACTCTCTTCACTACCCGCTGTGGGGTTGCTGGATGCCCAGGGCCCCCTGGCTGTGTGCTCTCCCTTCTCCAGTAGCAAGTTCTCCTTGGCTCTGAGGGCTGGCTAGCTGGCCAGCTCGGACAGGGCCCTGGGACAAGGCGCCCCTTGCAAGCCAGGCCTGCCACATGGGGGTTCAAAGACAAGGAGGCAGTAGCAGGCTGGATGTGGAGTGAGAGAAATGCTGGGGGAGAAAGAAAAGGCTACTAAAATGATTTCACCCCTCCTCACCTCAGGTGCGCACTAAAGAGGAGGAGTAGGAGCCACTGCTTAAAGGGAGAGCAAAAGGGGCAGTGGTTCTCTTCCTGATGGAAAACTCACCCTCCCCCAGTGAAACACAATTTTAATCCACCCTCATTACCTCCATCTCACAGATCCCATTGTGGGACTGTCAGGAGAGGAGGGTGAATGGCGTTAACATACATTCAGCCACAGATGTCAAGGCTGGTTGCCAATATGCAAGTAGAACCATCACATTAAATATTAAGTTAGAATTATATTCTGCAATATCTGTTTGTAATGTGATTTCTTTACCCCATTAAAAATGCCTTTTTATGCAAATGTGTCAGGGAGTCACAAGTTATTATAAAAAAAGGGGGAGTCATGACTCGAAAATATTGGGAAACACTGCTCTAAAGAAAGCAAGTGTTTGTAACTACCTTTTAGCAAGAGGGCATTCAACAGTGGCATGTAAACAAGAAACAGACTCTTCCATTTGGTGAGAGCAAGCACTTGCTATAAAATTTGATTTGAAAATTTTGGTAGACTCCCAAGTACAGTCCTATATATAATTTCCTCTGTTTCTGACAATCAAATGTCAGTGCTATTATTTATGTTGCAAACATTGTTCCATCCATGTAAAAAGGGAGAGGTATCAGCAGACTTTCGCTGTTTGTAAATATAGGTATTTTTAATATAAGAGGAGGGGAGAAAGCACCAAAAGGTAGAGAAGGAACGGTCTGTTCATATGTATGCTTCCATGCAGCATAAAGTGGGGATGAGGAACGTAGAGTAAAAATCCAGCAAGGACATTAATTCAGGTTTCATGGAGAGCCACAGCCCCTTCCTCATGTCTTTGAAGCTACAGATAGGGACAGCCAGCCCAGTTCTGTCCTTCAGAGCTTCTCCATCACAGAAGGCTGTCAGCGTGAGGCAGCCTCGTTCCTAAAGACATATGCCCTTTGAAACAACAGCTGTCAGGAGAGAAGTAATTATTTCAGCAAAACGTAGTTCATCCTGTTTACACAAACTATACCTTTCCCAGATGAAGGAAAGAAGTAAGGAAAAGCATAGCATCAAGAGAGGGGAATTTGTAAGCCAGAGTCTTCTGCATCTAACATCAAACCATAGTTTGACATAACATTTGACCTGTACATGCTGTGAAACATTCTACCTTGTGTTAAATAATACATGTTAAAACATTACTTTCAGGTAGGTCTGGTTCTTACTGTGCAAGGATCTGCACTAAGGCTGTCTCATTATATTTTAGTGAAAAGTTTTCCCCCTCCCATGAGATGTTCAGTTAAATTCTACTCTCAGCATGGGTGATAAGACAGTATCCTCCAGTGCATCTGTGATCAACAAGGTGACTTGCACAGCACAGGGCAAACCATGTGTTACGCACACATGTGCTGTCCATCCCTTTGCTTCAGCTCCCTGCCTCCCAATATCTGCTGCCTGGGGGATTCACTTTCCTCTGCCTAGTGGTACTCCTGCCCTTCACAGAACTGCAGACTCCTTCTTTGCTTTACAGTATGTATGCTAGAGTAAGAAGAATTAGGTAAGGATCTTTGTTTTGTGGGAAGTAGTTTATCTTGGGTACGATCCTTGCATTTTCTTCTCCTACTGGAACACGTGTAACTTTTTCTTTTAAAGAAAAGTTACCCAACCTACTCTACATTGTTGTTACAAGAAAAACAGATCTTCAAGGAAGAAATTTCAAAGAACTTAATAATGTATGGAAAAGACTTAGAGGACCTACTACACTGAAGGTCCATAAAGACTTGTGTTTTAGGCTTCAAGATACCGAAACACAGCAGGCTGTTTGGAGTGTCTTGAAGTGCGTGTACATATGCATAATGTAACAAAATTCCATTTCACCATCTTGTTTCCTTCTAGATGTCACAGTGGTTTACCAAAACGGGTTACCTGTAATTTCTGTGAATCTTCCATCTCGTCGTGAGCGTTGCCAGTTTACACTTAAGCCTATTTCAGACTCTGTTGGAGTATTCTTACGGCAATTACAGGCAGAAGACCGGGGAATTGACCGGGTTGCAATTTACTCACCAGGTACTGTTGTTTAGTATTACTAGAGCAATTAGGTGAATTTTGGTACAAAGTTACCATATTTTTCCATATATAAAACACTTTTTCATAAAATAATTACAGGAAAAATTGAGGGTCATCTTATACACGGAAGGAGGCAGAGTCAAAGGAGCAGCTGCGTTCAGCCATCCCTCGTGACTGCCCATTGACTGCTCCTCCGTCTCCGGCAAGGGTCAAAATTGGGGGTCATCTTATACATTGGGGGGCGTATACATGGGGGAAAACGGTACATTATGCTCATGTCGTTCTGCTTAAAATATTTTTGATTTAATTACTTTACCATGAAGCCACTTGCAAAACTGATATGGGCACTACCTCAGATAAGGATAAGGGAGTATTGCACTAGTCTTACGAATCTGTGGTAATAATAAAATTGAGGACAGAGAGAGCCTTCAACTTACAAAATCTTGAACTCTGAAAGTAAAAATAAACATGCCTGTGTTTCTTTACATGCACAACTGAAAAGAAGTAGGCAGGGAGTGGTTTCAGAATCCCAAGTTACTTCTAGTCCACCTTAAATCTATCTGCTTACCCTGCCATATGAAAAATCTGCATTCTGACACTCACATTTGCCAAAAACATGTTTAGTTATATTATAACATGCTGAAATATGAAGCATCTCATTCCGAGACATTTTAGTTCAATTTTGCAGTTACAAAGTCACAGAATTAAAGAATGGTGTAGTTCAGGGGTCTCATACTCAATTTACCTGGGGGCCGCTGGAGGCAGAGTCTGGGTAAAGCTGGGCCACATCGGATTTTCCACCAAGTGGAGCAAGAGCCTGGGGAGGCCGCCCAGGAGTCCTTTGCTCAGCTGGGGCTCGGAGGAGGAAGAGGGGCGTGCGGGCCCTCATCGCCAGCCATGACTTCCTCCAGCTCCTTCTTCATTACCAGCAGCAGCAGGACAAAGAAGCGGAGAAGGGAGGGTGTGCCAGCAACCGCCTAGCGGGGAGAGGGCACAACATTTTTTTTTTAAAAAAAACCCTCACAGAATTGCCTTGCCAAAGGAGAAAAGCCCCCATCGGTACCCATGAAATTAAACAGAATGGGATGGCCCCCCACATGTACGCGCGCACACACACACACACACAGGTCCAGCAACCTTCCTCTGAGGGCCCCCTCAAAAAAAGGCGCACTCGCCAGCAGCAGCTACCCCCCCACACGACAGAGGAACAAACTTTGTGAGGCGAGCCCAGGTAGCCTCCAGAGCCGACGCGGCTGAAGCAGGACGAGGAGGAGAAGGAAAAGCACTGCCAGGCGCTGAGGTACCGAGAGAGAAAGAAAGCCAGAGAACCACTTTCCTGGAAGAGGTGGCGGCGGCGGCAGCTGCTGTTGGCGGCTTGGAGGCGCTCTTCAAGGATGGGCTGAGAGCGAGCTCCGCTCTCAGGCATTGCTCAGCGGTAGCTTGGGTACTCGGGGAAAAGGGTCAGCAGTGCGCCTCGCTCATCAGCTTTCCCCCAAGACAGTGCCTCTTGCACCTTCCATCCGGAACTGCAGCCTGCTAGCTGGCAGACAGGCAGACTGGCTGGCAGGCTACAGTTCCGGATGGAGGGTGCAAGAGGTGCTGCCTTGGGAGACGGCCAGCGAGTGAGATGAGGCTTTTTTTTTACTCTTGACAGCAAAGAACGCATGAGCGCTTCAGGCAAGATGGGGGCCACAAACTATCATCCAGCGGGCTGCAAATGGCTCCCGGGCCACATGTTTGAGACCCCTGGTGTAGTTGGAAGAGATGTCTAAGAACATGTATTTCCACCAGCTTCAGCATGGGCATCCACCCTATGTTAAAAAACTCTTGAGTGAAAGAGAATCCATCATTCTTCTACATGGCCTCTGTGCATCCATACAATTGGGTATAAACTGCACTTGCGCTGGTTCCTCGGAATATTCTAGAGCTTAAGATAAAGAAACATAGTAGTACATTGCTCTTATTGCGCATGCTCCACCAGCCCAGAGCCTCAATTCCTTTCTGCCGCCGTCGTGTTTGGAACCTCGTTGCTAGAGCTCTTCATTCTGTCATTTTCCCCCCTCGTGTATCAGACCCTTGGACCGCTCGAGGGGGATGTTTCTGCTCGACATCAAGTGTCACAAGCTTCGGCTTTGCTACTAAACTTCCCTCAATCTCCTGATCGCATACAGGCTGAGACTATATCCAGCCATGATTCTGCCCATTCTAGCCCTGTTCGTACCTAGGCGAGCGATTGTAGTAAGGCGATCGAATTCAGAGGAATCCATGCATTGTTCTCTCCCAAGGAAAAGAACTGATAAGAGAAAGCATATTTCACCTCCTTGACATCAAGCATCTCAAATTGAGGTTCTGGTTTTGCCAAGAAGCTCTCAACATTGAGCTTCCTCAGAATACGATGACCCAATTTACATCAAGGTCAAATGGAAATCAAAATGTCATCAAAGTCGTCCATCAAAGGAACTCCTCTATGACATCGAGGGTTATAACATACACAAAGGATTCAATATGTTTATGCTGCTGCTTCTTCACCATCACCCTCGCCACCAAGACATCGACACTGACCATCTTCTGACGTCGAGGCTTCGGTGTCCACGGTTTCTCAACGTTGAGACTCTGAATGATACCCTTCTTCAAAGATAGTTATCAGGTCGAGGAAGAGTACTGTTGTTGATACGGCTTCGGCTCAAGCAACCAAACCTCAGATTATTCCACCTCAAAGTAGTCAATCATCAAAAGCAACCGCTAAGGTTTCAAAGACTCATCATTTAGCTCCTTCACCCTCTATCTCTCCCCAATAGACTCTTTGGACTCTTTTGCCTCAGATCACAAAGAGGGAATTTTGTCTGATGCATCAAACACCTCCTAATATTAACACGCCTCACTCAGATGTTGGAGACTTGTGTCCACCCTCGCCCTCCACGGATTTTACATCTTATGCACAAATTATCACTCATATGGCCAAGTCTCTACAGCTTGATGTGGAGCAGCCACCACGTCCTAAGCAGGATCTTGTTTTTGGTGACATCGACCAAGATAAGTCACATCCTCTCAGCCTGGCATTCATTCCTGTCATTATGGACATTATTAAGGAAACATGGAACTTACCTTCCATGTCTATGCAAATCTCTAGAATGATGGAAGGACAGTACAGGGAGCATGGCAGTGACACCTTATTTCTTTCTAAGCATCCACTTCGATCATAATACAGACCAGTATGTCCAAGACATGAGCTAAAACCAAAGTAACCCCTACAAATCATGTGGGAAGAAAGCTTGATGTCGTGGGACGCCAACTGTATTCTTTCGCATCATTCCTTTTGCGGGTGTCAAATTATCAAGCTGCGTTAGGGGTTTACCAAACACAACTTTGGAGCAAGGTTTTACCCATCCTGCAGGCGGCCCCTGATGAGACGAAATCTTTGTTGCATAATACTCATACTGAAGCATTGAATGTTGCCCGGCACCAGATTCTGGCTGCTCGCCATGCCACTGAGGTCACTTCAAAGTCATTAATGTCTGCAATTTAGGCCAATCAGCCTTCTTTCAATAGCAGGCAAGCTGTACGCCAACTATCTTTTGGTCCATCTTAACACTTGGATCACTGAGAATAACATCCTAGGTATTGAACAGATTGGGTTCAGACCAGGCCACTCCACCTTGGACCACTGTGCAGTCCTGTCTCATCTCGCTTACAAGTACTCCATAAAAGCTAATTCAAAATTATTTGTAGCTTTCCTAGACTTAAAAGCGGCCTTTGACAGCATTGACAGGCAGCTACTCTGGGCCAAGCTGGAGAAAACCGGAATCCCTTCCAATCTGATTAACCCCATTAGGCAACTGTACTCTAACACCTCCTGCAGAATAAGATGCTCTTGGGACGGCCTCCTTACGGAAGCGATCCCTACAAATAAGGGAGTCAAGCAAGGTTGCCCATTGGCCCCAACTTTATTCAACCTGTTCCTAAATGATCTGGCTCCAGAACTGTTAACTGTCGATGGTCATTTTCCAACTCTTGGAGATCGCAAGATCCCAGTCCTTTTATATGCCGATGACGCTGTACTTATTTCGCGCTCTCGGCTGGGCCTTAAAAGATTAATTAACAAAGGTCTGGACTATTTATCCATTAACAAACTTCATTTAAATTATCTGAAATCAAAAATTTTAGTTTTCTCCAAGTCCCGCAAAATATACAAATGGACCTTTAATCGTCACTCAATTGAACAGGTGAGGACCTTCAAATATCTGGGATTACTATTCTCAGCCGACTGTTCCTGGGTGGGCCATCGTAATATGGCACATGCAACTGCCAAAACATCTTCAACGGCTATCTCCAGATTCTTCTATAACAAAGGAGGCCGCCTAATCCCGGCAGCCCTCAAAATATTCAATGCCAAATCCATTTCCCAAGCTTTGCACGGCATCCCTATTTGGATCAACGCCTATCACAAATCATTAGAAAATTTCCAATCAGTTTTCTTGAGAAGAATCATGGCTATGCCAAACTGCGTGCCGTATGAGGCGTTATGCCTCGAAACGGGACAACTCCCAGTAAAGGACGTTGCTTGGCACAGAACTTGCAAATATTGGCTAAGAATATACTTTGACCCCTCCCAAACAACCCTACTTTATCATCTAAAAAAAGATAGTTGCCCTCCTGCTGATGGCTGGCTAAGGAAGATTGAACAGATTGGTCTAGATCCGGAGACCTTGGGCTCTCTCACGTTCCAGGCCGCCTTAAAAACCGTCAAACAAAGACTGGCCGACATTGATTCGCAAAACTTATTAAGTGCCGCAAACAGATCTTGCTCACCTCTGTTCTGGAACCTTCCCCTGGTAGTAGGCAGCCCACCGGCCTACATCTCCATACTGCATAATCCCGAAATCAGAAGGGCGATTTCTTTAGCCCGCTGTAATTCAATTCCCTCGGCGGTGCTAACAGGCCGATTTAATAATATCCCCTTCAATAACAGATTATGCCCCTGCATGATGAATGTTGTAGAGACGTTACCCCACATCTTATTTCATTGCCCACTTCATTTGACCGCGAGGGACAAATTCCTCGCCTCCTTTCCTCAACGAAAGCCCTGGCTTACTGACGAAGCATATTTTAGCTTTATTTTACAGCGGTCCGACGAGCACTTTTTGACTATCCTCGGCAAATTTTTGCTAGACATAATCCAAACTAATACAGAACGAGAATCCAATCCTAAGTTTTAGTGTTTTAGGGGCTGTCCCCACAAGTTGTACTTTGTACCCTTTGTATGTCTGTATGCGCTTTTTATGCCAATAAAGGTAAAGTAAAGTAAGTAAAGTAATGTCTGCAATTTCCCTGAAACATCATTCGAGGCTCAGATCTTCTGGGATTGCTGAAGATGCCAAAGCACGCATAGAGGAGCTGCCCTTTGATGGTACTGGCTTATTTAATGAAAAAACTGATGACGTCATGGAATCGTTTCATAAAATGAAGAAGACAGCTATGTCCTACGTTATCCAGCAACAACCTAAATTCCAAAAGTTTAAAGGACGTAAACAATTTGGCCAAAATCAATGCCAATATCAGCACCAGTATCAACAGACCTACCCTTCCTATAGGCCTTTGAATCAAGGAAGATCAGTACAGTCCTCCTATGCCAATGCTTCTTTCAGACCTACTGCTACATCTCAACGCTGTCAGTCTTTCCGCCAATCTACCAAAAAATCAGAACAGTATCTTTGACTCCGCAATAAATCAAGATTTAGATCTAAGACTTGTACCCTCTCCTCTTACCAAAATGCCAGTTTATCCTCAATCAAGACTAGCCCCCTACTTGGACAACTGGAGACGCATCACGAAGGACTCCTGGGTATTATCCATCATACAATTTGGCTACCGCATAGAATTTGTAGAGCTTCCTCCAGTTGGTCACATAAAAGTTACTCCCTATACAGAGACTCTTCAAGAAGAAATTTCGTCGTTATTAGAAAAAGAAGCAATCCAACAAGTGCCTCGCCACGACATACCCAGGGGGTTTTACTTCAGTTATTTTACAGTACCCTTTTGGTTTGTCTACAGCCCCAAGAACGTTTACAAAGTGCATGGCACCGATAGCGGCCTACCTTCGGCTTCACGACATCACCATATTTCCATATATCGACGATTGGCTGGTAGTAGCTGCCTCTCAACGCAAAGCTCGGCTAGACACCAAGTTTGTTCTTCAGACCTTGACAAGTCTTGGTCTTACCATCAACAAAGACAAATCTCACCTTCAACCTACCCAAGTCATAGACTACATAGGGGCGTGTCTAGATTCCATCAAGGCAAGAGTCTTTCTCCCACCGGAACATGTCAGAAAAATACAACAGGCTGTATGTCCCTTTCGTCCACACGCCAGAATCTCAGTTTATCACATACAGCATCTTTTGGGCCCTGATGGCTCCAACGACATCTGCCCTCTCTCATTCCAGACTAAAAATGCGGTCCCTCCAAGCCTGGTATCTTGCTCAGTTCAATGCCATGGTAGACCATCCATCCATACGTTTCCAAGTCACACCCAAGTTAGCAGAACAGCTGGAATGGTGGTCATCCAGGACGAATCTATTAATGGGGTGCCCATTCTGCCCATTGGAGCTCACAATACAAGTGACATCAAATGCAAACCCCATGGGTTGGGAGGCACACTGCAGCCCTCACAGAATCCATGCCTTGTGGTCCATGAAGGAGAGATACTTGCATATAAACCATCTAGAGATGTGGGTGGTCATGAAGGCCTTTCGTGTGTTTCGCCCTCTTCTGATAGGTCGTGGTGTCCAAGTAGTAACCAACAACACCATGGTGATGTTTTATAGAAACAAACAAGGAGGCACCCACTCAACGTCGCTTCTGTATTTAACAGTACATCTATGGGAGTGGTGCTATGCTCATCACGTCTTCCCTGTGGCCATCCACATATCGACGGGTGACAACAAACTGGCAGATGTACTCAGTTGATTAGAGTTTCAGACGCACAAGTGACAACTAGATGATGCTGTTTTCACTGCAATCTGCGAGAGATGGGGGTTTCCGGAGGTAGACATGTTTGCCAATCGTGTCAACACCAAATGCGGCATGTTTCGCTCTCGGGCAGGAATGGACAGGGTGTCGCTCGGGAATGCCTTCATGGTGGAATGGATGAACTGTCTTCTTTATCTGTTCCCCCCATTACTCTGATCCAAAGAACCCTCATCAAAGTCAATCAGGTTCATGCAAACGCCATCTCGATCACACCATGGTGGCCATGACAGCCTTGGTTTACCACTCTCAAACTAATGGCAGCACAGTTCATCAGGCTTCCGAAATTGCCACACCTATTAACACAGAATGCAGGCAAGATCTGCCACCCAGATGTGGACTCCCTAAATCTCAGAGCGTGGAGGATTCTCCCATGATTAAAGAAGTATTGGAAAAAGCCAGGAAACCATCCACAAAGCTTTTATAGAAATACAAGTGGAATAACTTCCTAAGATTCACGAAATCAAGAAACTTATGCCCTATACCTGTGTCTCCTGAAACTCTGCTGTCATACTTATATTACCTCTTTGACCAAAATCTGGCCTTTTCTATCATCAAGGTCTATATTTCAGCTATTGTTTCTTACCAACCTTTGGACTCTGATGCCTCCCTTGAAAATGCCAACCTTGAAAATGTTTTTCAATGGTTTGTAGCATATCCATCCACCTAGTTGTCCTCCTCCTCAATGGTCTTTGAGCGTTGTTTTGCACGCTGTCTCACGACCACGGTTTGAGCCGATAGTCTCTTTTGATCTGCGACTTTTGTCATTCAAGACATTATTTTTGGTTATGATAACCTCAGCTAGGCTGACTAGTGAGCTCACTGCGCTTAGAGCCGACATGCCCTATCTCCAGTTTTCTCCGGATAAAGTAGTTCTGTATCCAGATGTCTCATTTCTTCCTAAAGTTATCTCAAGTTTTCATATTAACCAGCCATTGATTCTTCCCACGTTATTCCCTAACCCTTCATCAGATGTCGAGTGCATGCCGCACGTTGGCCTTTTACACCTCAAGAACTAGAGATTTCTGTGTTTCGCCCAAGCTATTCCTTTGTTTCTATAGTCCTAATAAAGGTTCTGCTGTGTCCTCACAAACTATTTCTCATTGGATCACATCTACAATTACCATGGCTTATGAGCTATTTGGCAAAACACCACCAGATACTCTTAAGGCTCACTCCACCAGGTCTGTGGCAACATCTACGGCTTTACTGCGAGATTTTGATGTTTCTGACATCTGTAGGACAGCTACATTGTCTACTCCTTCCACTTTTATAACTCATTATCGCCTTGACCTTCAAGCCAAGAAGGAGGCCAAATTTGGGAGAGCTGTCCTTACTTCGGTGCTGGAGTGACAGCCCACCTTCCGGTAAGTGAGCTTGTCAGTCACCCAGTTGTGTGGATTCAGAGAGGCCATGTAGAAGAAAGAGTGGTTACGTACTTGTAACTATGGTTCTTCTAGTGGTCCTCTGTGAATCCACACATCCTGCCGAACCTCCCCACTTTCCGTCACACTTGGTTTCGCTTTAAAGCGATATCGACGGCGGGCAAGTGGAACTGAGGCTCTGTGCAATAGGAGCAATGTACTACTATGTTTTTTTATCTTAAGATCTAGAATATTCTTTTTTTAATTTATTATTTTTAAACTACTAGGAATGGGGTAGGGAAAAGGGTTTTGAGGATAGGAGAACACAGAGTATACAATCATCCACTCTATTCATATTAAGTATGCATGCCTCTGATCCATTCATTTTCCAGTACAAAAAAATCTTTGTATTCTTTATATATATATATACTATTTGATTATCCTCTAAATATCAGCTTAAATATCAGCTTATATTCATATTTTGATTTAAGTCTAAGTTATTCCAACTCTATCAAGAAATCGAGACAATTATAAAATACATCCCCTCTTTCATTTTCCTTTTATCTTGGACATATCAGCCTGTCTGGAAAGCTGTCCATTTCTGGCACTTCCCATATTTTCTCAGTACCTTTCTCTTGTTTCTGTGCCTCTATTTTCTTCCCATTTTGGGGAGATAAGATTAAATCCAGGACAGTAGTATGATTTTTGAAATCACCTTTTCTGACTAGTATAACTGGGTATCCCACGTGATAACTTCTAGTCCCATCTATGTTACCTACCATGTTACCTGGCATCTCTCTCAATACAAACTGTTCTGGAGTTTCAATTTCATTCAGTTGCTGTTTAGCCTCTGATGGTTTCCCCTTCATCAGGCCTTCTATCTGTCTAAGTTTCTGATTTATCTGCTGAAATCCTATTATTGTCATTCACATGGTAACCAGCCATTCTTTGTCTGGCAACATTCCCATTAGGTATGTCCTCCCCCTCCTTGCCCAGAAATTATAACAGTATTCTCAGAATCCACACAGTCCAGCCAAAGGAGGGTCCAATGTAAGCATCAAACAGGGGACCAGTCTCTTCTAAAAAGAAAAGCCGTCGTAGTCCTGTAATAACTCCAGATCTAATTTTCTTCGGTCCTCCGTCTGTTCTGTTGAGTTCCTCTCACTGATGAGCTAATAGTTTACTGTCCGTTTCCCAGGGCTTATTCTTCCTTCCAAAACCAAAGACGCTTCTGTTATCAAAGTCCCATTTGACTGGCTTCTCCCACTCAAAAGCCTGTGCCTCCTGCTTCTTTATTTTCAAAGTCCACTCAGCTAGTAAGGAAAGTCCAGATTGCACAGCATTGACAAGATTTCAGTCCCTGTTGAGTGATATTTCCTCTGGGATTCTTTTCCAGAAACACAAAATTTTTCTCTCAGTGAAATGACCTTGGCCAGCTTGCTAATTACTGTATACACTTGCTATTTATCAGACAGTTCGCTTTGAGGGGAAAAAAAAACAAGCTGGCATGCTGGTTCGCCGCTTCCTATCTCCTTTTGGTCAGGTATTTTGACATTAGTTTCTTCAATATATTAATGAGGTTATTCATAAATCAAAGGCTTACTTTGCTGTTGTTCTGTTGTACTTCCTCGGGAAGTTGGGGGTGGAGTTTTCTCACAGCTTTCCGCCATAAGATATGGCTCCCATCTCCGGTCTGTGCATGGGTGAATTTTCAGAGGGAAAAAAGACCCGGTTGCTGCCAAATCTTCTACCTTCTGGGCTCACCATCTGCTTGGGGGTACCTCTCCTGGCCCCCCCTTCCGTTCCCCCCTTTCTAGAGGGACGGCAGGCCGGGCGGTTCCAGTTTTTCCCCGGAGCTGTTCACCGGGTACTGCTGGCTTCCAAGCTCTAGAATATTTTGAGGAACCAGCGCAAGAGCAGTTTATACCCAGTTGTGTGGATTCACAGATGACCACTAGAAGAACCATAGTTACAGGTAAGTAACCACTCTTTTTCCAAGGAGAACACTGATAAACATCTCTTACAATCCTCTTTGTGTTTAGACAAAATCCTCCTTTATTATAATTTGAATCTACTGGCTCATGTTGTACACTGTGGAGCAGCAGAAAACAAGTTTGCTTCGTTTTCATGTGGGACCATTTCACATATTTGAAGTTGATTATCATATAGCCTGTCAGTCTTCTCTCCTATAGGCTCTTAACCAACTCCCTCAACCATTACTTGCAGAGCTTGGTTTCCATAATCTACCAATTTGGTTACTCTCCTGTGGAAGTGTTTCATCTTCTCCATATCCTTCTTAAATTGTGATGTCCAGAAATAGACACAGTACTCCTGATGAGATCTAAACAAAAGCAAAACAGAGTAATACATATATTGATTTGAACACTATAATTCTGTTGACGCAGACTAGAATTGTACTAGCTTTTTCTTGTCTTAAATATTCATGTAAGACATATCTAACTCTTAATAACATCTATTTCTCTTTTATCTTACAGATGGAACACGTGTAGCCTCTTCAACAGGCATAGATCTTCTACTCCTTGATGATTTCAAACTAGTAATTAATGACTTGACTTACCATGTTCGCCCACCAAAGAGAGGTAACAAATTCAAGTAACTGGGATCTATTTCCAGAAGTCGTTATCTGGACTATCCATCTAGCAGTTAAAAAATAATAATTTAATTTATGGTGGGAAATAACAAGTTGATGGTTCATCTACAAATATACGCATTCAGAATGTTGAACAAATCATGCTATCTTTAGCTGCTATAGCTACAGATATGAAAAGTTTCAAAGAATATCTATTCAGGGTATTGCTAAAATATGAAGTCAAGTCTCCATGAAAGAATATGCTAGAATATGAAATCAAGTCACCGTTTCTATGTTCAATAATTTGTGTTAATATTGACGGGATCTCCCACTGTACGTATTATTTTACCATAAAATAATGTTTGTCATGGGAATCACACAAATATGGGTGTGGTATTATTGAACATGTGGTAGAAATATTGGATTTATTGTCACAGAAACATTAACTTTCTGTTACGTTATTGTAGGTACAAGAAAGCATATAGTTATATTGTTAGGCATCATTTAGGAAGAGACAGTGCTTAGGATGCACATAAGCTTGGACTTGATGAGCTGCATGGCTTCCTGTCATAGAGCAAGACCCAATGTTTTCTAGTCCTCGGGAATGAGGTGGAATATGGCCCAGGATGCTGTGCACATGTAGGTTGTAATAAGCAGAAACTTCTAGAAGTCAATTGCAACACATGATCACTAGGGCAAAAAAACCTTAAGATTTTGTTACTGTCCACAACATGGTCACCATGATATCGATTGGGACTTTATATACTACAACACAATGATAAAAGTTATAATATGAACCTCCGCCTACTATCTGCTGAAGTCCAAGATTTGAATTTTGCCTGGGAGTAGTCTGATCAAGTATTCTTCACTTTGTTGGGAACTCTGAAAGCTTGCTTTTGCTGTTGAAATGAGTGTATGAGATTTTAAAATGTCTTGGGTTATCAAAGTGACAGTGAAAAATACTTGCACTGACAAATAATGGGAGAAGCGTTCTGTGTCATAATAAAGAAAGCCAAAATCACATTGAAGATGGTGATGAAAATAAGGTGTTGCAAATTACCTTATAGCTGACTACACTGACGAGGCAAAGACAGTTGTTGACTGCAGTGGAAAGAGTTTCTGTTTTAAAAATGACCCTGATTTATAAACTTTACCATAGATAAAGTGTGTTCATTTGTTTGTTTTTAAAAAGTGAACAGTTAAGTCTAGGACTGGTTCAAACATTTATAAACACTTTTTCCTTAATTGCTTGCTCTCCTATCTGTCATTCCCTCACTACCATAATGTTTAAGTAGGGGTACCCAAGTTGCTTCTGCTTGAATATCTTAGAATGTGAATGTTCTTTGGACATGTTTCATCCCCACTGTTGTAAATATGGTTTCAAATAGCTGCAGAAGGAATGCAACATAATCAGAATGATTGCTTGAAACCGGTTCCTCTCCTAGCTTGTTTATTTTCAGCATTACAATTGCATGTGCTCTGTCTTGCTGTTTTGCTTTGTTTTGTTTTTGTGATGAAAGAAAAAGTTGGCCATTTCAGACTGGTATCCTTGAATTCAGGCAGTTATCATTTATATGTACATATAGCTCTTAATGAAAGATGGATTGCCATGCCCAGTACTCCAAAGGCTCATAGGAAATTGTCAAGTAGCCTTTTAGGGCTGCTTCTTACATTGTTTCTCTGCAAAGATATAGTTTTCCATGCCAAAAAAAATCTGTAAATTAGATCTTGTAAAAGAAACCGAAAATGTGCCTTATACTCATGTGTATGTTGCATCTTCAGCCCAGAAAAACAAACAAACAAAAAAGTTTGATGGAAGAAGTCTCATTGCCTATATTCATTTATAATATATGAATCTTCTCCTGTGCCAAGATTGTATTTGTATAATTGTGTAATAAAATAACTTAAACGAACATTTCCAATTTTCACTTTGTACTGTATAGTTTTAAACTTAATAAAATACAGTAAGATCAGAATGACATAATATAAAAATCATATTAATATATTAAGCTAAATATACACATAATTTTCAGAACAAAGCATACATAATTGACCTCATATATGTGAACATCTCTAGTGGAAAGAAAAGAGTGCAGAGGATTGTGATAGTATTTAGTGGATGAATGTTGCGTATTCTCCATGTAATGAACAGTAGTTGTATTACCACTAGTGATTACCACAAATGTTGGATGTTTATATGCTCCTTTAGAGAAGTAGATATTGGAGGTAGTACAACACCAATAGTAATTGGCCAAGTGAGCAAGTTTGATCGAAAAACACTCTCCCATGTATCACTAATGTTAAAACCACTATGGCTAGTTCCCAAACCTTGATCAAACATATTCTTCAAACAGTGATGGTATACTGATTCTGTTAAATTCATGTCAGTGACTAGCAATGCTCATAAACCTTTTTCTTGGATTTATAGAGCACATTTTGTTGTGCTGCATAAGGGAAATTTGGGCCAATCTCATTTTGTTCCCTAAAGCTTTGAAAGGCACCCTCTCCTGCTGCCTTGAAATTGACATTGTGACTTCTAATCCATTATTCTTCTCCACGGTCTCTGTGCTTCACCCATATGGATTCCATTCCTGCACAAGACTTTGGTCAGACCATTTTAGAGTTGAAGAACTTCAAGGCAGGAAGCTCCACCCCTTTTGTCAGTCTGCATGCTTAGAATATTATTCCTTCTTTTCCACTCAGTTTTTCATTATGTGCTGCAGCAAATTCATTGCTTTGGACTGTTCTTTGTATTCTGACGAATTTGAGTTGTTCTTAATTACCTTTCGTACTCGACTTCTTCTCTGTTGTTTTGTTGCTTCTTCTTTTGTTTATTTTTTTTAATGGTGCCCTGTTGGCCACTATTTCAAAGATCATTGTATGGAGACGTGAGCTTCCTCTGGACAGCACTATCTGTTTCCTCAAGGGATTATGATCTTTTAGGCCCTGTTCAGGGGAGTTTCCACATATGGGTATAGCCTCCAACTACTAGACAACTCTTTCTGTGCCTTTGATACCGTGGAGAAAGGCATTTGACCTCTTTTTGTATGTATGTCTCAAATTCAAAACAGCAGATCCTCTCTTATTTGAGTGTAGCTTAGAATTGTAGGAAGGAATACATTCCTGTCACTCCATCATCCCAAAATCATTTTGGAAGTTTTGAAGAAGAGCTGGCGCTTATTTGTGACATTTGTGCATCCCGTTAGAAGAGGATCTGGAAGTTGAGTCAGGGCAACTGGACTTCTTATTAGGTTGAAACATTTCACTACTCGTTCAAGTAGCTTCTTCATTCTGAAGAAGCTACTTGAATGAGTAGGTTTAACCTAATAAGAAAGAAGTCCAGCTGCCATGACTCAACTTCTATATAACCTCACCTGGATGACTGAGAATCTTCACATATATTAGAAGACGATCTAAGACATCCTGGTAAATATTTAATTCAAATGTAAACAAAGATCTTATTTAAGGTCCTGGTCACACAGAAGAAATGTTCTCTAGTTCTTCTGATACTTTCCATACCTCTGTTGTACTGAATGATTGTCACGTGGTTTATATCCCAGGAGGAACGTCCCAAGAACTTTTAGTGGCACCGATGTAGTTCCTCCTATTTGAATAATTATGGCTAGCTACACCATGCTGTTTTCATATTGTTTCAAGGGACAGTTTATCCCATAGATAGATAGACAGACAGACCTTTCATCCAGGTCACAAACGGAACACCATGTGAGGGAGGCAGACTTGCATGTGGGATCATGGAGCTCTGCCCAACAGGGCTTAAAATTAGAGGGAACATGGAGTGGGAAGAGGTTTCTGTTTAGAAAAGTGTTCTCTGTTGCACTGGTTGCTCCTGCAGAAATGTATTGCACACAATGGACATGGGATATCCTTCCAGTAGTGCTGGCAATCACACACACAGACACACACCACTGGTGACATTGGCATATCAACAGTTCAATGTATCTTCCCATATAAATTAAAAATATCTAATGTAATGGTGGCGTCCCCCCAATGACATGCTTTTACCAACATATTGATGTACTGGGCATGAAAAAACTAAAAAAATTAATATGCACGCCGCAGTAATGGCGGCCCCCTTCCAGGCTTTGATTCTGAAAAGAAGCAGGGCAGGTTGTGCACACAGGCAAGGAATGCACCAATATAACAAAGGTACAAAATAACAACTGTCCTGGTGATGGGGAAGTGTTCTGCAGTTACACCAGTTGCCAGGAAAATGTCTCGATCTTGAAAGTGTGTCATGTGACCAGAACCCCCCCCCAACAAACTTGAGATAACTAGAGAACATTTTCCTCTTGTGACAGAGCCTAATTTATTATTTAAATTTTAACTCACATTTCCTCTAATGAGTTAGAAGTATCCACAGCTCTCCCATGCATTATTCTCACAATAGCCATGTGGTATAGTTCAAACTAAGAAATTGTGGCTCCCCCAAGGTTATCCACAGAGCTTCCTTACAGCAAATTTCGTATCTCTTTGTATGACAGCCACAGATTGGTAGTGTGCTCAGATCTATATTCAAGGATCTCTTCATGTTCTCCTCTTAGATACCATGGTTGGAGGGAGCAGAAGCTAGAATGCATTTTGGAAGAGAATCAGAAAATTTGAGAAACAAGGACAAAAGCCAGATTCAATTGTACTGTTGTGGTGGGAATGCCCCCAGAATGTCATTACTGGGGGATAGGAATACATATAAATTCCAAAAGCAAAGGAAAACCACACATTCAGGCACTGGAAGGAGAAGCAGAAGTGGCAGTGTCCACTGGCATTCACTTAGCTTAATCACTGGCATAATCAAAATGAATTCCTTTGCCTCCTCTGAAATGGAGTCATCTATATACAGTTGAAAGTACAGTGGTGCCTCGCATAGCGAGGTTAATCCATTCCAGATTAACCTTCACTATGCTGAAGCATCGTTGAACGGGGCAGGGAATTCCATTGGAACGCATTAAACATGGTTTAATGCGTTCCAAATGGGCCGAATACTCACCGTTCAGCGATGCTTCTTAATGGCCGGCAGCCATTTTCGCGCCCTCCCCTCGCTTAACGAGGGCGCGAAAACGCTGCGCGTGGCCATTTTGGGCCATTTCCGGGCTTCCGGCGGCCATTTTGGCCGCCGAACAGCTGATCGTCGGGCTTCGTTTTGCGAAGATCGATGAGCGAAATGCTTACCGGTCTTCGCAAAGCGAATTTTGCCCTATTTAAAAAACGTTGAGCGATTGTATTAGCGATCCCAAAAAAGGGATCGCTATGCGATTTCGTCGTTGTACGGTGCGCTCGTTAAGCGAGGCACCACTGTAATGCTGACTTATATGTAGGACCAGAGAGCAAGTTCACAATTTTAAAAAGGACCGCGAAAGTAAAAGTATACACACTATGAGGGCACTTTCAAGCTCTCATCTAGTTCTTTAAAGTTTACGTCCATCTCTTGCCTTGTGAATGGAAGCACTTTTCATAATACCTCTAATAAGTGAACATAATCAGAGCACTTACATTACAAATACACAAATCATGATCTAATAAAGAAACACAGTCTGGAGCTTATATGTGTTTAAATCCGGGCATGAAAGCTTTCTCCGAACAAAGGAAAGTTAAGTTGTTTAGTTTGGTTTCTGTTCTGGCTGCCTTTAAGCCATAAGTAGGCCCTGTAGAACCATACGTGTTCTTTGGCTTTTTCCTTCAGGGTACTAAGTATTGTGAGAACAACAGTAGTGCTAGGTTGCTGGCATGGAAATCTCAACTTCAGATGTTTCCTAAGATGTCTGCTACTACCTGATTCAGGAAAGAAAAGGTCTATCCGTTCCATCACTTTTTATCTGTGCATGATTTAATCTATAGTATAAGATGGTTCTTTGATATTCTAACATATGAAGACACTTGATGCTTCATTAAAAACCTCAACTTTCTCTTCTGTCTTGGTATGGAAGAATAGCTTGTAGATATTGCTGTGGTTCAAATGTTGTGCTTTCTCCATCTGTGAGCATTGCTGATTGTTGTATAACTGCTGAACTGATTTCTGTCAAACTTGGCTTGTTTTGTAGATTTCACTGAGACTTAACAAAGGCAAGCTAAGCCTGAAGATTGTGTGCTGAAATGTACTGCATGCAAGGTTCTATATATTTTAGTTTGCATTGTCTTGACATTATCTGTAATACCTTGATTTAAGGTAGCAACCTAGCAAAGAGTTTACCTTAGTCATAATAACTTTTAACAATATTGTTGTGATTTACTACTGACAAGATTGTACATGGTAATATACTGAAATGAAATGGTTATTTAAATGTTGCATGGAATGTGAAACATTACCAGTCATGAGTTAGCTTTGCTTCCTTTTTAAACACTGACTTGTAAGTGCATCCTCTATCAGATATTGCAATATTTCTTTCCAGTTGGTTATGCTAATATGTACTTGCATAAAGCACTACTGGCAATCTGCTGTAGCTGCATTAAATTGATT
Organism: Pogona vitticeps; assembly: GCF_051106095.1. Lineage (NCBI taxonomy): Eukaryota > Metazoa > Chordata > Lepidosauria > Squamata > Agamidae > Pogona > Pogona vitticeps. The sequence continues at coordinate 89,674,691 of NC_135785.1, read as the reverse complement.
CAGACTAAGCAGCCACATCTCAAACCAACATCAATGCTTGAGTAGTGAGCATTGGCATCTCTAGGCCTCACCATTTTGCCTATTGCATTTTTTTTTCTTCCTGGGCCTCTTATTCATAAACCAGGATGGTCTCAGGCGACTGAACGTCTCTGCTTTTATCCATGCAGCTGTAGGATTGGCTCAGAGACAAGGGGCAGCAAAGAAGAATGCAGTATGAAGGTTCAGCCTAGTAGCGACGTTCAGATTCTGAAAAGATACAGTAAGGTTCTGGCCCTCCTTGTCTCTGTAACTAGTGATTGAACTCATCCCCAACAGAATGTTTAGAATTGTAACTATTCATAGATACTTATCATAGGAGATGCAAGTACAAGCAAAGTACTAACACTTACATTTGGATTAGTATTTGAGTCTAGGCGCTCCAAAGAAAATGGTTCTACACATTAATTGTTTCTCTCTAAATGTGAAACATTAGTCTTCAGCAAGCCTTTGCTTGAAATGACGGTAGTGATCTGCTGTATTATACTAGGTTCTATAAATTTCGATACAGATGAAATAGGCTTTTCATTTTAGTTTAATCAACTGTGGGAAGAATAACAGCTACAAAGAACAGAACAGACACTGAAAGGTCCTCCTTCTTCTTTAGATCTCTTAAGTCACGAAGATGCAACCACGCTGAATGATGTGAAGACATTGGTTCAGCAACTGTATACCACACTGTGTATTGAAGAGCACCAGCTGAATAAGGAAAAGGAACTAATTTGGCGGCTAGAAGAACTTAAGCAGCAATTAGCACCTCTGGAAAAGGTGAGCACCTCATTTTGTTGAAAAGAGACTGCATTGTTCTGACAAGGAAACATGGCATAAATTGCATTGTGTTGAAAATTCATGGAGAAAACAGTAGGCTTAGTAGCTTTTTTAAATTAGTAGTAGTAGGATTTGTAGCCAAAAGTGAAACCTATTTTATGCAGTCTCTCACCTAAGGTTTGTCGCTGCTATTTAATATTTTAGTATGTTTATCTCACTGTTTTCATTTATTATTTTTGTTCTTGGGGGGATGAAGGGGGATAGGGATAGGGTTTATGTTATATTGTAAAACTGCCCAGAGCAGTGGTTTCTACTCAGTGGGACAATACCTACCTACCTACCTACCTACCTACCTACCTACCTACCTACCTACCTACCTACCTACCTACCTACCTACCTACCTACCTACCTACCTACCTACCTACCTACCTACCTACCAAAGGAGGTAATTAGAGAGAGAAAAGAAAACAAGCTGTGTGGTCCTTCAGAGGGAATTGTTTTTAATACATAAAATGAATAATTTACCTTAGTGTTAAGCTTCAAAATCAATATATAAAGTATGTCAGATATTGACAAAAAAGATCTTTCAAAGGGAAATTCACTGTACATGCCATACCCACTGCCCATACCACAGAAATCACTGAAATGATTGCCTTTTTTACCCAGCAAGCAGTATTTCTATTTGATTGCATTACCTTGCTAACACTCTGGGGATCATCTAGTAAACAGGTCCTTTATAGTTTTCTGTCAGTTTTGCAAGCTCTTTCATTAAAAAAAAAAAAACTAGCAGAACGATCTGGTGGAGAGTCAGTTTAACTGCCATCTAGTTCTGCTACCGGTAGTTCATCACTCATAGTTTTCATATTTACAATGTATGCCAGAATGTTAGCATTCCATATAGAATGCTGATCACTGAAGCCTAATCATAGTTTAGCATGCAAAGAATAAGCAACGAGTCTATTTGCTTGCCTCTTGTCTGTACCCCAGCTTTGGAACACAAATCCTGGTCGTCTTAAATTATTGTGTGTATTATATACCATCAAATCAATTCCAACTTGTGGCAACCCTAGTAGGATTTCAAAAATAAGGGAAATGTTTAGGTATTTTTTTACCATTGCCAGTCCCCAGTGAGTTTCCATGATTTCAATGGGTACTTGAACCTGGATCTCCTGAGTCCCAGTCTGACACACTATTTACTATACTACACTGGCTCTAGTTCTGTTATTCCCAAATGGGAGTTGGTCTGTTTACTAAAAAATCTTAAGCTATGGCTGACACGTGGTGTAAATTCCTATATAGTAAATTATCAGGGATGCCATTTTGAACGTAATCAAGATTGGTTCATCAGATCTGGTACATGAGAGAGAAAGCATTTAGTTTTGATATTCTTTCCTGAAAGTGCCTTAATATTGAAGGGTTCATTATTTTTCAAGTTGAGTTGCTGCTTCATGTTTCATTTCTTGTTTTCATTTTGGCAAACTAGTCCCTTGTTAAAACAATTCACTGTAGCATTTGAAGAACACTGCCTGCTCTCCTGAAAGCAGATTTACTAGTAATGAAGGACTTCTGTGGCATTCACTCTGACTCTTGAAATGTCAAGCTGAAGCCCTTCCTGGACAGTCTGCCTTCTTTGAGATAGGTTGTCCAACTTGAGAGAGGCTCCGTTCCATCTAAACTTTAATTTCAAGCAGAAGGCTGCAACCTTTTGCAGCAGAAGAACCCCTCGTAAGCAGCCAGACTGCTGACTGGAGCCAGTTACAGGAACCATATAACTGCCTTGCTATATAACAACTGGCTTCCAAACCATTTCTCAGTCCAATTCAGAGTGCTAGTAATGATCTATACATAGTTTGGGTTCAGGCTATTTGAAGGATTGTATCTACCCATATAATTCACACCCTGGAAAGGTATCTGAGATCCTCAGGGAAGGGCCTTCTCTTGGTTCCATGGCCAAGGAAGTCATTTTTTTGTGAGGCCTTAAGGGAGAACATTTTTGGTGGCTGCGCCATGACTGTGGAATTCCCTCCCACATGACACTAGATTGCCACCTCCTTACTGTCCTTCCACTGGAAGGTGAAAATGTTTAAATTAGCTTTTGATTTGATCACATGTTTTACATTTGTTTTTATTTATTTTAAACTAGTTATATTTTAATAATGATATAAGTGAAATCATATTTTAATATTAATATTTTAATTTATTGTTATTTTAAATATATGCACACTTTTTTAACTGTTGTATGCTGCCTTCAGTGGAGAGAAAGGTGGGAAATCAGTCAATCGGTCAGTCAGTCGCACTTTGCCCTTGGGCTTGACACACAGCCTTAGGTGCTGTCTCACAAATAAATGCAGTGTTGCTTTTTGTTCTTGTGAATACACCACTAAGGAACAGCAAAAGATATTTCAAGAAGTGATCTGTGAGAAGTTGTTTCCATCTTCTCCCAAAAAGAAACTGGATAGCAATGCTGTAGCATACGTAGATGAAACTAAGAGAGCTAAATTTTGCACAGAAAGAGGTATACCCATCCCAAGCCAATAATAATCAGCTTGAAATATATACACGTGACTGTCACATTTCCTCCCACCCTTGCTCCTTGTGTATGAGTTCATAGAACAAGCCAAATCCCCTTCAAGATGCCCATTGAAGGGCTTCAAAACAGAGTGGAAGTTCTGTTCTGATGGTGGGAAAGAGGTCTGCCAACAAGATAGGATGTCATTGTGCCACTGGTGATGTTCTCATCAGCAAGAGGACCCCCAAATGTCACATTCCAGAGTTAAACCTGGAGCAGTTAAACCTTCCTTGCTTCTCTGTGTGGCCCCATAATGGGCTCATAACCTGTGCTGTTTTTCCAGCTTGAGTAAACTGGTGGGGTTTGGAACTAGAAGACTGTATACCATCAGCAGCACTTATCCTTGGGGTTGTTTCTTAAGATTTTTCTGTCCCTTTCTGTTTCCTTTCTACTTATGTGGAAACTAGTTGCAGAGTGGTCTTTAAAGGCAGTGGCTTTTTAATTATTATTAAAAGGTACCTAGCCGCCCTCCCCCTCTTTTTTTTCTAAAATCCAGTAGCAAGTCCCAACAAGAATTGGTCTTTTGAATCAGTAGAACTTACAAAGGAGTGGCCTCATCAAATCCCCACTGATCCAACAGACCTTCGCTAGTTGCAACTTACTGTGGGATTTCAGCCACTGTTGCACTGAAGGAATGAATTGGCAGCCATTTTTAATTTCAAATATGTATATCAGTATATTAGAAAAAGCACATTTATACCAATATTTAAAACGTCCATTTAGTGGATGTGGGTACTATATATTGTCCTTTCTTTGAAAAGCAGCTACTCAGAACTATGATACTTTGGTCCTTTTTTTTCTTTTCTCCAGGTTAGGATGGAAATCTGCAGAAAAGCAGAGAAGAGGACCACCTGGGTGCTATGGGGTGGGTTGGCTTATATGGCGACCCAGTTTGGAATTCTAGCCCGGCTGACTTGGTGGGAATACTCTTGGGACATTATGGAGCCCGTAACCTACTTCATCACATATGGCAGTGCCATGGCAATGTACGCCTACTTTGTGGTAACACGTCAGGTGAGAATTGATTATGTTTTATTCAACCTTATCAGAAATGTTTAGGAAATCAATTATTTTTCCTCATCTCTTTGCTCATTCCTTGCAAACCAGAGTAGCTGTTTTGCCTGCTTCTGAATGTTGGGCCTGGTTCAACATTCCATCAACTGATATGTGCATGTGAGTGGGCCATTATGGATACAATATTCATATCTCAAGGGCAATTCTTTTGGATTGTTGGTTCTATCCTGCCCCTGTTTTGCAGCTTCCAGGGCATCTCTACTGTTGCAGAACAAGCAGCTGCTCTTTTCTGTGCTTCCAGAATTGTGCCTGTTTCTTTTTTTCCCCCTGGTGCTCAGGAAAGAACGAATAGATGCCTGCACACTTATAAGCCTCTATAGTGGATAGCACAGCAATCCTACTTATACCACAGAGAGCAACTGCAGTTCCTACCAGATTTTAGTGGCAATGGCAGTGGTTTAAAATTCAAGACTTTTGTGTGATTCTTCCTAATTTGCATTATGAAATATTTGTCATGACAAAAAAGCTAACCTAAACAGATACTAGGAAATGTTTGTTGTGACAGCAGAGCAGAACCTGAGTACTCATGGTTCTAAGAGCCTTGAAAAATCCATTGCTGCATTGTCTTCAGATCTTCTTTTTCTCAAACCTTGAAGGCAATTCCAATTTGTTTCTGTATGTGATTTGTGACATTGGTTTGTTGTTGTGAAAATGGATGTATGCCTTTTGGGATTGTACACAAGGAAAAGGTGCTGGCTGGGTTGATTGACAGATGAGTGTTGGGATGCTCAAGTATGGTGCTGAATGCTGATTGTTTTATGGGAATGAATGGGGGGGTGAAAGGAGAGACAGTAATCTGTATAGAAGCTTGTTGGGGCTTGTGTGGTATAGAATAGTCTGTTTATGAAGTGTGTTTGTATGTGGTGAAGAAATATAAATGTTTATTTTTGTTAATGTTAGTATATTCAGAAAGTTATCTTTACCTTCTCCTCCTATTTGTTATTTCAAAATAAATCCATTTTCCTTTGTTCAAAAACAAATCTTGTCATATTCATTCTAATTAGCTTCAATAAGTTTTTTTAGCAATTAATCAAGGAATTACACACACACACACACACACACACACACACACACACACACACACACACACACACACACACACACACCATGTTGGCACACTATGCTGAAGATTTACACAGTGGTTTGATCAAATAAGTTCTTAAAAACACCCACCAGTATTAAAAATCTGAAAACAATAAATTTCTCAAATATTAAAAAAGAATTAATAGCATTATGCTAAAAATGTTAGGTAAAAGATTTACAAAAAGCAGGTTTAAAAACAACAAAATATAAACCATCCCATTTATTGTCTCCTAGACACCCAGTCACTGGAAGGCACAATTAATAGAGGAAACCTCAAATACTTGGAATGGTGGGGGATTGGTTGTTTCTGGTAAAATATAAGACCCACAAGTGAATAGGTGGCTGCTTGTGTGGTAGTTGTGCAGAGTGCATACACATCTTAGGTATGTGAAGCATGCTTACAGTGGGTATGGATGACTGTCCAGGCTGTTGAGGAAGTTCTTGGGAGTAAGTTACCAAAGCAGAATCTGTGCTAGAGAGAATATGTTGCACATTTTCATATCTATGGCCACAGCTTCTTGGCTGCCTTTGTGTTCTTAAGTTATTTCCTATTCATTTAATTATTTCTGGCCTTTATATACCACCCATTAGTGCACAGCACTATTCTGAACAGTGTACAGATTTAAAAAACCAATCAAATAAAATACATAACCAAACAATAATGAACTGAAATAAGCTGGCACAAAGCCCTGATTGTGCAGTGTATACAAGCACAGAACAGAGACGGTTGCATTCAGAGGAGGCTTCTTAAATTTACATTCGTTACATTTGAGGCCAAAGCCCACTTTTCATTATAAGAACATTTCTCTGGGGGAGAGGGGTTGGAGTATCTACAGTATTCTAAGTGCAGTAGGATGCAGAGTGCAACTTCACTTCTAAAGTCATGATGACAAGGATCTAGGATTCTATTAAAAGCATGATGAGAAGGGTTTAGAATTTCTACTTGGACTTTTAATATCACCCATGATGCATGTTGTGCTATAGGTGATTTATATATATATATATAGCTTATCATTGTTCAGCTGATCATCAGCCTGATGTTTAAGATCCTAGCTATAAATCAGCTTTAATCAAAAATCATAATTAATGAATTAATGTATTATTAATAATAACTTATGGTAACAAATATTACATCATTCTACATTTAGTCAATGCCTGGATTAATTTGTCAACACTTTCCTCCTCTTCTGACCATACTTGTATTAATTTTTTTTCCTTTTGTGCTCACATTTTACAGGAGTATGTATACCCAGATGCTAGAGACAGGCAGTTTTTATTATTTTTCCATAAAGGAGCCAAAAAGACACGTTTTGATTTAGAAAAATACAATCAACTCAAGGATGCTATTGCTCAGGTAATGAAATAATTCCACCATAATGGGGCAGGAGGGGGAGTCTGATTTATCCTCATGTTGTGCTTGATAATTGATGGATATACTTGTTATGGCAGATGTTGTATTTTTGATTTAGATTGCCTATTTAGAAGAAGGCTGAAATGACAAATTAAACCTGCAGGTATACAGCATGGGAATATATGGTTCTCACAGTGTTCTGTAGTAATTAAAGAAGCACATTGTTATGAATGTGTAATAATCTCAACTGGTTATTTGGCAGCCACTTGAAGTCCCTGTTATCAGATCTGTTCTCCCATGGGAATGGATTATGAGCAGTGATGACTATACCTCAAGACTTTTTGCCCACTATTTGCAAGCAGGTTTTTTAGCAGCAGCTTGGCCGAAATCTAGTGTCACACTTGCAATAGCATTAGGATTTTCAGTCATCCTCTTCCTCCTGCAGGCTTTTACATTGTTCATAGCATGCTCTAGGGGGTATTCCAGCCCTGCAAAGCAATATATTGAGATGCTTGAGGGCCTTGTATCAGTAGAGGTCCATATTGGACAAAGCCCCATGTGGCCAGGAAGCCCCAGGTTTAATATATGCAAGAACATCGTGTTCTAACTGCTACAGAATAACAGTCATGTGAGTTGTCTATTCCCTCCCATGTTTTATTTTGTTTTTTTGCCCTTGATAGAATGTGGGGATATGATCCTACAAATTGTGTAAAATTACATCGCAGTTAAAGAGATGATGAGAAGAATGAGGCTGGTTCTCCAAGTTTTTGCTGAGGCATAGGTGTGAACAAGGGAAGAGACAGAAATAGTGGCAGACTATTTATTTATTTGTTTGTTTGCTTATTTATTTATTTATACCCTGCCCATCTAGACTTAAGTCTACTCTGGGCACTAACAATAATAGATAAAAGTAAAAATAATATAATAAAAACAAATATTTTATTTCTTCTGTTGGGGGGAGCCCCTCAAAGCATTGTAAAACAGCTTTGCAGAAGTATTCCAAATAATTTGGGTAGTCTGTTGTGTGACGCTGGATTTTTAGAGTCCATCTGTTCATTGTTTTATGGATTCAACCAATGCAATCACTTTGTCTCATAGAGCCAGTGAACATTTATTTCTCTTAACTGTCCATACCTCCTTGGTCCTCAGCTTCTCGCAGTCTGAACTGCCAGAACTTTTGAAAGACAGCTGGCGGCCATGCTTCCATGTATAAAATTATGTATTCTGTCATTGGCATTACCCTGGGTTCATTGGAGTGCTATATTGTTTCATTGTGTAGAGAAAATATGTATTATCTGGTTAAATGGATATACATTCTCTAAGAAAAGATACAGAAGTTTTACACAGCTTAGAAAGTCACTTGCTTTGAAGTTGCTGCAGCTGAAATTTCAAAACATTTCGGGATTAATACATTCAAATAGGTTACTCTGCTTAATTCTTTCTTCTGACCAAATGCCTGCAGCTAATATCTGTGTTTGTTTATTATCATTGGTTCAGATTATATCATGTATGTGTTGTCTCAAAATTTTCTAATTGCTACAGCTTCAGCAGTAAAGAAATCGAATTATGTTGCATTTTACTATTTTGGGAGAAATACGGTTCTTATCATTAGTATTTTTTCTCGTTAAATTTTCAGGCAGAATTGGATCTTAAGAGGCTTCGAGACCCCTTGCAGATACATTTGCCTGTCCGCCAAATTGGTGATAAAGACTGACCAGCAGAGGACCTCTGAACCCTGGCAGAATTGGCAAACCTGTTAATAGCTCTCGCCTCTTTAATTGAAGTACTGTAGGTGGCGGCTGGGAGGTCTTTTGGTTGCGTGGAGGGCTTTTTTTAAATCAGACAACAACCTTGACTGAGAAGGGTACAGTATGTTCCATCAGAAGATCAGGCATTATGGGATGTTAAGTCTTTTTCAAAGGGCTTGGCAGATATTGTCACATTCAATGTTTTTAATTTCTTGGTGAAAATATATATCAAAAAGTTGGGTATTTCATGAAGAGACACTCTAGGAGGGTGCTGTTCTCCAGCTTTGCAGTGTCTGCTTCTAGATGAAACAACAGCAGCCTGCTCAGCTCATTAAAATTGAAAAAGAAAATCTCCAGTTTCAGAATACTGGTAGTAATAAATAATTGTGCACTAAAGTGAAGAAAAGTCAAGCCATTGTAAGCAGCTATTACTGGTGATCTGAACTAGAGTTTTACTGCTGTTCACATGCACTCCAAATTGGACCTAATGTGTCTTTTTTCCTCTCTTTTGGTAGAATTAACATGACACTACTTTTTACCTTTAAAAAAATCATGACCTTCCTCATCTCTGCCCATGAAATATCAAGCAGATTTTCTCCCTTACTGGACGATTAGTGATTCCTTCAATTTTATCAATATCACAAACCAAATACTCCTTGTTCTGAATATTTGGTTAACTGATACCTTAATTTTTTTCCTGAATCCCATCTTAACTTCAACATGTCCATTACTCTGGATCGACTTATGCATATAAATGGTGATGTTGCATGAGAGAATTCTTCATTTTGAGTTTTGCAGAGGAAATGCTGCCATTCCCGGTCTTTCTCACTCACAATATGGTAACCACCTGAATTATCAAATAAAAGTAGTGTATGTGTATACATGTATACATATGCTATATATATATACATATATATAGATATATATATAGTGTGTATATATATAATGTATAGTGTCTCACAATCATGGTTCCTTAAAAAGCAGCTTTAGAACAGTGATGATTAAATTTGATACTTACCTAGCAAAATAAATGATATGTCAATGAAATTGCCTGGTTTAGAGGCTTTGTCAAAAGCCTGGAGCAAAGACACAGTTCCACACTGATTCCCAGCCCTCTGTTCTTTAAGTAGCTTTAGAAGAATGCTTATTGCCTGAGGGTTAGGATTTCTGTGGGGTAGCAGACTGCAAGCCACTCTCTCACTAAAAGAATTACAGAAATGGCACTCCTCGTCATCTTCCACCTCTGACCAAACGGCTGACTTTTTTCCTGAGTGGATCTTGCATCCTGCATGGGATGGAGCCGGCCTCTTCTTATCGTCCTGTTTGATAAATACAGTGGAGACAGGATGGAAGTTGGAATAGGTTTCTACGCCTAATTTGCAGAAAGGCCAGGTGTTTCCTTGGAGTTCACTCCTTCTCACTGTGTCAAGGCGAGAGGCTCCCACTTTCTGGAGAACCATGTTTTAAAGTGTACAAAATAAATATAAACCAGACGCCAGGTGCCTTTGCCAATGTGGAAATGCAGACAGGATTGTTGCTGCCTCCTCTCACTCGATGGCATGTTGGACCGAATGGATGCATGTTTCCCGTTGTTTTCCTCTTCCCACTTTTCCTCCTCTGTCTTTCATTTTTCACTTCTGTTTTCAATTCTCTTTTCCTTTTTTGATTTCTTATCTGTTTTATCCTCTTTGTATGCAGCATTTGAAAAAAAGAAACAAAATGAGCAATCCTGTAGCGGAATCCTTTGTGTGTGTTTGGGGTGAGGGAGGGGGCATGGAGAAAAGTCCTTAAAATAAAGTTAAATACTGAACATGTGTAAAATCCTGTATCATTTATTAAATATGTATAAAAGAGCAATGTACTTCTGGAACAATAAATAACTATTCAGTTTTTGAACTGGTGTGTTAAAATGTTTTTTTTTTCCCTTTGTAACCAGATCCATGAGGTCTTTTGTCCAGCATTCAATATGTAGTTTCATAGCAAACTTTCATTTCTATAGAATGATGTGTTTTGTTGCTAAGGCTGCCTGTGGGATAAAATAACACACAACAGGAAGAGAACAAAAAAATATCAAAATATGTGGTTCATGTACCGAAAGTTATACGGATTGACCTAAATAGATTTCATTTATTATTTATTTTATTCATTTAACTGATGTGCTGCCCACATTACGCAAAGGTCTCTGGGTGGCTTGGACCAATTAAAATACAGGAAAAAAGAGAAAACAATTAAAATGCGATTCATTTTTGTTTAATTAGGGGATACATCAAGCCGATTCTGTTTAAATTACATGGGCTACCAGTTGCTGCCCGGGCCCAATTCAAAGTGCTTGTTTTGATGTATAAAGCCCTAAACAGCTTGGGCCCTGGATACCTGAAGGACTGCCTCCTTCCCTATGAACCTATCTGGCAGTTAAGATCTAGCCTTGAGCCCTCCCTCAAGGAGGTAAGAGGGACAGCTTGTAGACAAAGGGCCTTTTCAGCAGCTGTCCCCAGACTATGGAACACCATCCCAACTGAGATTCGTCTGGTGCAGATGCTAATGACATTTCGGTGCCAGGTCAAAACCTCCCTGTTCCAGAAAGCTTTTAATTGAAATAATATCAACTGTGGGTCCTGATGGCAGTTTTTAGAGTATATATTTTAATTGTTTTATTTTTATTGTATTTTAATTATTGTAAATTAAAATATATTAATTTACCCAGAGACCTTTGGGTAGTGTGGGTGGCATATAAGTTAAATAAATAAATAAAAAGAAATAAAAGATATACTCTAAAAATTGCCATCAGGACCCACAGTTGATATTATTTCAATTAAAAGCTTTCTGGTACAGGAAGGTGTTGACCTAGTGCCAAAATGTCATCAGCGTTGGTGCCAGACGAATCTCAATTGGGATGGCGTTCCATAGTCTGGGGGCAGCTGCTGGAAAGGCCCTTTGTCTACAGCCACGCAGCTCAGTTCTGGACCAGCTGCAATTGCCGGACAGTCTTCAAAGGCAGCCCCACGTAGAGCGCATTGCAGTAATCTATACAAGATGTTACCAGTGTGTGTGTGTAACTGTCATGAGTCTCTGCTTGTCCAGGTAGGGCCGTAGCTGGTATAATTTCCGCAGCTGAAGGAAGGCGCCCCTGGCCACTGAGTCCACTTGGGCTTCCAGAGTTAGACTGGGGTCCAGGAGCACCCCCAGGCTGCGGACCCTGTCCCTTAGGGAGAGTGTAACCCCATTCAGGGCAGGGAAATGGCCCTCCAGCCTGTCCAAAGCTCCCACTAACAGCACTTCCATCTTGTCTGGATTGAGTTTCAATTTGTTAACCCTCATCCAGTCCATTATCAGGTCCAGACATGAGTTCAGCACAGAAACCGCCTCACCTGGATTGGTGGAAAACGAGAGGTAGAGCTGAGTGTTGTCAGCATATTGCTGACTCCTCAGCCCAAACCTCCTGATGACCTCTCCCAGCGGTTCCATGTCGATGTTATACAGCATGGGGGACAGTATCAAGCCCTGAGGAACTCCATGACAGGAACGCCATGGGACAGAGCAACTGTCCCCAGCATCACCTTCTGGACACGTTCAGCCAGGAAGGAGCAGAACCACTGTAAAACAGTGCCCCCAACTCCCAACCCAGCCAGCCTATCCAGAAGGACACCATGGTCAATGGTGTTGAAAGCCACTGAGAGGTCCAGGAATATCAACAGGGTCACACTCCCCCTGCCTCTCTCCCGGCAAAGGTAATCTTACAGTGCCACCAAGGCAGTCTCCATACCAAAACTCGGCCTGAAACCTGATTGAAAACCCGTTTCATCCAGCACCGCTCCGACATTTTGCCCAAATAAGGGAGGTTCGCCACTGGTTGGTAATTAACCACCAGCCTTGAGTTCACGTTAGGCTTCTTAAGGAGTGGCCAAATTACTGTCTCTTTCAAGGTGGTAGGGACCACTCCTCAAAGAGGTGTTCACGGCCTGGACCCAGGTGCGAACGCCCTGGCAGATCTTCCAATTAGCCAAGATGGGCAAAGGTCAAGCAGAGTGGTGGTAGAATGGACAGATCCGAGCACCCTGTCCACATCCTCAGGTCTCAACAATCAAAACTCATCCATTAATATTTGATTTAAGCATGGAACACTGGATACATCCCCTGATTCTGTGGTAACAGTGGAGTCCAACCCACTGTTACTGCAGTCCAACTGCAAATCTGAGTGATTTCCCCCTCAAAATGAATCGCAAACTCATCACAGCGAGCTGATGAGCAGTCCGGGACCTCCACCGGATTTCCCAGTTGAAGAAGATCCCGGACCACCCGAAACAGCTCTGCTGGATGACATTCTGAAGAAGCAATACGGCTGGAGAAATATTGCCGTTTCGCCAGCCATATTGCCATAGAATAGGCCCGATAATGGATTCTCTAAGATGAAAGACACTGATTGCAGCTAGACTGAGGTCGCCTTCCATGTCCCTTCCCCAGCCATTTGTTTTCCTCCTCCTCTGTGCTTATCTGTTATATGTTTTGTTCAGTCTTTTATTATATAATTCTGGTATAGATTACTTGTATGGTGTAGAAGTAGTTATAGTTGCATGTATATGTACCAGATAGGGTGGTTGAGAGAAATTAGTAAAGAGGAATGGGCAGTCCCGGGTTAAAGATGGATATGCTTTTTTGTTGTATCATTTGTTTTTTTTTTTAAAGTTAAAAACATATACATTTTAATGAAATGGTTTTATGCCCAACTGGAGCAAGTCTGAAGTTGGGGAGTTTGCTTATATCTGTCTGCCAACTCTCTACCCATTTGAAAGAAAAATCCTTGATGAGGTCCCTGTATATATAGGGGGCCTCATCAAAGATTTTTCTTGATGTCTTAGCATGTCCTGGATTATTCTACATAATAATCCCACAGGAAAGGTAATTCTGTAGAGAACTTGGTAGTAACTACTTATAGGTACTGCAGTTAGCCTTAATGAGTTGCTCTTTGTCTAACAAGGGTTCAGCAAACTTGCACTTTAAAATCATGTAACTACTTGGAGCTAATTTACTCCATTAGCTTAAAAAGTAACCGTTTTCTTATGTTGTTATTAGAGGGTGTTTTAGAGGCATTTTGCAAATTTTATGCCATTCTGTTATCAAACTTTATTCTTAGGTACCCCCAAATTGCTTCTGATTTACAGGGTTTGGAGTGTGTGAGATGTTCAAGGAGTGGTTACCAGTGCTACCCAGTGATTTTCCATGGCTGAGCAGAGATTCGAACAGGGGTTTGAAAATCCCTTACTTGACTTTCAATTGACCAGAAGCACTTCTGCCTTGTTTGCATTAAGTTTCAATCTGTTTGCCTCCATTACTACTGCCAGACACTGTTTTATAACAAGAACACCTTTCTTTGAGTTAGATGGGGGGAAAGAAATGGAGCTGGGTGTCTTCAGTGCACTGGTGGCATTGAACTCCAAAACACTCCTTAGTTTAATATAAATGATAAATCAAAGAGGGAACAAAACAACCCTGAGAGACATCAAAGGCCAAGATGTCAAACAGACTTCCAGCACTACCTTCTGAATTCAGTTCTCCAGGAAGGGCCAGAACCGCTATAGTGCTTCCAAGTCCTGTTCCAGAGAAACAGCTCAAAAGGATACCATGGTCAATGAAAGTTGTTGAGAAGTCCAGCAGAGTGAACAGAGAAACACTTCTTCTGTCTAGTTCCCAGCATAGATCGTCCACCAAGGTGACTAGAGCTGTCTTTGTCCCAAAACCTGAAGCTGAATTGAAATGCACCTAAGCCCATCCATTCCATCTTTTGAGTTGAGAGGTCACTACCCACTCAGATATCATGCCCAAAAAGGGGAATATTGGAAACTGGTCAAAATTATTTGATACAGTGAAGTTCAAGGAGGGATTGATGTTGCATACAAGTTACTCAGGAGTTTTGGACTGCAACTCCCAGAAGCCTTCACCACCAACTGTGCTGGCTGGGGTTTCTGGGAGTTGCAGTTCAAAAACATCCGAGTAACAAAGGTTAAGAACCACTATCATAGTGGATACAAAATTAAAAACATGTCAAAATCTTGAACATTTCAACATGCACCACCTTGGGAAAAAATACATGTGCAAAAGCAGGTGGATCAATTGGGAAAATGTAATTCTTTTAGGTCCAGGGAGTCAGTTGGCCATCCACTTTTTAGTTCCAATAACTAAAAATTATTCCAAAAGATTCAAAAGGCTTGATGAAATTTCTATGGGTCAGACCTAGGCAAAGCTAGTTGTGTTCAGTTTCCACTGAAATTAATTAGACTGAAACCGTGGCTTTTCCATACTCAGTGGTGTTAGAGGCATCTTTTTTTCTTCCTCTATCCCTGCTCAGTTACCCCATCAAAACATACTAGGATCACAATCCTTATTGATTCCTATCTGTTGCTATGTGTTATATGTTGTTGTAGGTCACTTCCAACTTACAGCGTCCCTAATGTGGTTTTAAAGGTGACTGAAATGATCAAGGAATGGTTTACCATGGCCACTCACTCTCCAGTGAGCTTCCATGGCCAAAAGAAATTTTGAACCCAGATCTCTTGAATTCTGGTCCAACACTATTTCCACACAGGTTTTGTAGTTCTTATTTTGGTGGAAAAGATAGAAAGCTCTTAATAATCTTGCACACCTGATGGAATAACTTTATGTTCTTTCTTTGTATGTGCTTCTTTTTGATGGGTTAAATAATTTGTTTTGACCAGCGTATTTCCCTTTCTTCCATTACAGCCATGTGTCATACCGTAACTGTCTCTCTGATCAACTGAAAGAAGCGCAATGAAGTATTAGTAACTAGAGATTTTTAAAATATGGTGCACACAGCTTCCATAATAAAGTACTGTACAAGGATATGACACTAAGCAAGGTTACACTTTTAGAGAGAGACTTGGATTTTATTTGCTCGTGATTTTTGCATTTATCCATTTTTGTGCACTTCAGCAGTCTTAGCTTATTTTGACCTGATTTATCTGTGTTTTCATTTCCAGTAAAGTTTCAGTTAAAGCCAAGTAATTTTGTTTTGTTGTTATTTAATTTTTGCTGGGATAGAATATGAGCTCACAGAGTCTTAGTGTAATTTGTTTACCAAAATGTGGTCTTCTTAGTTCCTTGACCCCCAACAATCAATCTTAGAAGCATGTCCAAGCTTATCTGGAATGTGCAACCTCCAGTAAATTACAAGCAGGACTGTGCCATTATGTCACTGGTCCACTGGTCACAGCTTCTATAATAAGCATCCTTTTTTTTTTCTTGCTCCTTTCTCTTTGTGATTTTGACAGACTGTGTTGGTGTAGAAGTTAACAAAAATTTATTATTTCACATGGCTTCCTGTCAAATTACGGCACTTGGAAGTGTATATTTTGGACTACAACTCCCATTATTCCTCAGCCAGCATGGCCAGTGGCCAATCCACTGAGGATTCTGGGAGTTATAGTCCAAACCAGTAATTTTCCCAAGCCATGTCAAATGGGATAATCAAAATGGGACCTACGCATTTCTTCCGTGGGATTTCTTTATATGTAGCAGATTAGGGAAGTAGAGTTGGCACCACCAGCAAAGATACACGGTGTACATACTACAGCTCTTTTGTTTTTTTGTTCAGTTTTGTTGCCCTCCTAGAATCTAAATGGATCAAAGGGCCATTAGGAACATATTCGAACACATTGTTATGGTGACTAATGATCTCTTAGCAGTAATAACTCTTCCAGTGTGATACTCCACATATTTCTACTTATTCATAAATGATTTAAATGTGCCTTACTTCTAGCACGCAAGTGTCTGGAGGCTAGAAACTCCTCCATCCCATATATATCAATAGCACATGATGGTCGGCAATGCCTTTGCACCATTTTTATCTTCAGAGCAGGACAAACATAAACAAGAGGCCACTGATCATCTTCTTCTAATGGTTTCCCATTGATCAGCTTTGTGGGTGCAGCTAGTATCGAAATGAATCATACAAGGTTCCAACTATGAGCCGTGGTTGGCAATGAAAGAAAGTATGGCCAGGAAATAGCATTATTATATGTTCTTGTACGTCAAGTGGAAATTCAGCTGAAATATGTCACTTTTTATTTGATCTTGAATTGAAGAATACATCAGCCTCCAAGTATCTATGACAGCACTTAATTCCCCTTGATCTGTCGTATTGTTCCCCTTCAGTGGCAGTTTATCTTTTGGGAACGCAAAATCAACAATTGCCATTAATGTCTATACAGTGAGAAGTTTGTTTTTTATTCTTGCTGGCTGTAAACTAGTCTCCACTTTGGCTTCCCCCTTTGCTGCATATAGAAAAATGTTAGACTATGCGCCAGAGTAAAGGCTAGAATCCTGCTTACTGGATCCTTTTAAGGATAAAAGCAGAGTAAAAATATTTTAAATAAATACATAAACAATTATGGATGGTCAATGGTCTAAATTGTCTGTTTATTCTAACAGTCTGCATTTGAAAAATTACTGTCTTTTGTAACTGGATGGTTAGAATACAACCATGGGTTTGCAGAACATGTTTGACATCTCATGCAGATAGCACCGAAAGATTTGTGTTTTAAGAGAATGTTGTAAGAGGAGAAAACATGTATTTGCTTTAATCTTGACCCTCAGCTGACCATTGTTCAGGTTCTCAAGTTTGCATGGCAACTGGGAAAAGTGAGCTTTTTAAATTGGGGTAACTTTTAGTTAGCTCTCCTTCCACAAGATTCACCACACATTCAAACACCCTATGCAGAACTGATCCACCCATCAGAAATAATGAGGTGTGACCACGTCTAGAGGTTTGTCCCAGGTTGATGTGAATTTCTCTGTACTGCCCCCTGGCATTTAAATTGTAGCCATTCACACAGATGTATTTAACTATCCATGGAAAGTATGTTTCAAGGACCCACATATTAAACAGTCCCCTTTGTCTAGACATGCTAAGCAGCTCCCTCCAAAGAACCCACATGGATGATCATGTAGGCAAAATAATGTGACTGGAAATACTACAAAAACACGAACAAGTCTCGCGGGCCAAGCAAAATATACTGCAGACATGTGCCAGAAAGTCAGATCTAATCATGATTAGCAGTAACAACTTTTGATGGAATAAATATCAGGCAGGCCCTTCGAATGTCAGGTTGGCAGAATCCCATTCTCTTGTGATATCAGGTCTGACGTCTGAGGCTCAGAAAATGAACTCTAAAAATCAGAGTCTCGGGTCCAACATTTAAGAACTGGTGAGCCTATTAAGCTCCACCCATATCTAAACTTTATTTGGTAAAATCACGAGATAACTCCAACTTCTTTGCTGCCATGCCCCAGCCTAGCTTTGAGTGACATTTTGAATCCCTTCTTGAACGGTGTCTCCTGTTTAAGCAGAAATACAGGCTGAAACTTATCTTAAAAGACATTCCACCCAGAAACAGTTGTTTGCAAATCCATAGTCTCACTAACAGACCCAGGAGACAGGGTTCCCAATTTGTGTTGTTATGTGCCATCATGTCATAGGAATTCATAGAAACCCTACTCGGAGTTTCAAGATAAGTGAAATGGTTAAGGACTCCAGTTCTGAGTCCTAGTCCATACATAAGCACACTGGCTATCCTGAGGGGATTTGCTGGGATGTGCAAAACTGCTGGGTTTTGATCCCAGCATATGTTGGGATCCATTCATAATGGCCAAGAAAGAAAGAAAGAAAGAAAAAGAAAAAAATGTGACAAATGGGTAGCCTCCCTAAGCATGCCTGTCTGGCTTGATGCTATTAGGGATTGCTTTTGTGTGAATCTCTTGCCTCAGAATTGCGGGGGGGGGGGGACCCAAACCTAAGGATGTTGACACACTTTCAGAGATATGTGAAATTGCCTTTAACTTGTAAAACAAAATCCCATTTCACTTGAAAGGGTCCACGACTGAGTGTAGACAGATGCTTCATCTCACTCACCCAGTGCTGTTTTGCTCAATTTTGACAGTCTGGAGAGTGTCCCTCAATCTACTACATTCTCTGGTTTGCCCTTTCCCCATTAAAGGAAACAGAATTTAAAAATGAAGGTGGTGATAATGTGACCCATCTCTCCTTCTTCCCCCATTTCCACAGGATGTCTCTGTGTCCCTTCCTTAGTGGCCCCTTTCAGATAAGATAGCCTCTGTTGGACAAGAAGACAATGGAAGGATGGGCTTCAAAACAAAAATGTGTGAGGAAAAAATAACCCTCTTTGTCCCTCAGAAGGCAAAGCTGCCTAAGGAACAGTTCAAGGCTATGGCTGTGTTTCATATCCCTCTCAACCTCTTCCTCAGATAAAAACCCCCCAGTATCTTTCAGATGTTTTCTCTCTCTCTCCATGTGTGCTGGGTTCTAGAGCTCCTAAACGTACCTGGTGTGATCGGCTGGTTTGTCTAAGTGAATCCATAACGTGCGGTTATAAAAGGATTATTTTGATGTTGTGAGGATGTTCCTGTTCCTGCTTTGGACTTTTTGCCTCTGTACTAAAGCACAACCCTTACAGGAGAACACAGTTGGTGAGTAGATGGCAAAGCTGTTCATTAGAAGCTGGAGCAGGCAATGTACTTGTCCTCCTTTCAGGGCACCCAAGTGGGATGTCATGCAGTGAAGTGCACAAAAGTCACCTCTTTGTTGTATGCAGTCTAGAGTTATGCTGGCATTTTCACTGCAGGTATCTTGTGTTTTCACAGCAACAACAAGTTCTGTGCTTGTGGGCAATCGGGATTCCATCTTCCTGTATCTAATATCATGAATACCATCTTTCCTTAGTCATATCTTCTTCGTGAAGTATCATAGTGGTCTGTGGCAAGCATGGAATGTATGTCTTTCTCAAAATGAACAAATAAATCAAAGGGAATGGCTCGGATCTCACTCATACCGGGGACAAACCAAGGAAATTGTTGAGACAGAGGTTGACTGAAGGTCACACACGAGTGTTTCTTGCCTGAAGGAGAGTTGCAAGTGGCAGAAATACATTCTCATGTTGTCACTTGAAGGTTTACCACTAAGCCACATTCTCATAAAGATGCAGTTGAAACATGAAGCATGGTGATGCATGGGATATCTGTGGGCTCAAAGCCACACTTTCAAATGGGGTTTGAGAAATGTCAGTGGCAGAAAGCAATGCTTGTGCAAGCTTCAAAAGAAAAAGCCTTGGATCTGAAATGAGAACTTAAACCTGGAAGGCAGAAAATAGTAAAAAGAGTAATTTGAAATTTTGATATGGCAATATGTATAGAATGGATGTTAGTATGATATTGTTTCTCCTCTTCCCTCTGAACCTCAATTCCCTTTTTCCTTTTTGTCACCCCTTGTTTAAAAAAATTTTTTAAAAAAGAAAAAGGCTTGGATCCATTCCGTGATTTGGTTGTGCAAATGCCCCACAATCATGTCATTTTATTGCAGTGATGTGTTTTAGTAGCTGAGGTTCCCCACTGAAGGGGAGGCAGCAGTTGCAGAGAGAGGGATGTTGAGATTTGAACGCAAAACTGTCACAGAAGAAAAGGGTTCATCCCTGTCATCAGAATCCATTCTCACACATCCATTTCGGGAGGAGGGGTTTCCCCTAAGCCAAACTAATAATGCTTCTCCTTCAGAGTGTCAAGCGGGACCTGCAACAAAGTGTTGCTGCGTGGAGTGCTCTTGATCGGGGGGGGGGGGTTCCCAGCCAGCCATGTATTCTGTTCAGTTCCCCTTTCCATCCACTTTTCTGTCCTCACCTCTGACATGTCAAATCATACTCTGTGACCAAAGGCAGGCAGTCTTCCTTGGGCTGCTTTAGTGGTAACCCCCAATCCTTAGTGTTCCCCCCCCCCCCGGACTTATTTTGTTTCCTATGACACGGCACTCATTGCTTGAACACAAACGACAGAAAGAATGAATTGTTGCCACTGCATTTAACCTCTGCCCCAGGCTAATGAGGCAATAATAACCAGTCAGCAGTCACACTTCATCTTCATCCGTGGTATTTTTTCATTAGGTTACAATCCATCCTTATTTTTCAGATGATGCCAGCAGTATCATGCAAATCCTAAAATTATTAAAATTAAATCACACACCAGCAGCCCAGTGGGAAATCAGATCTCAAAAGAAAAGAAAATGCCTTTTTTTCTCTCTCAGTTTTGAACTGCTTAACTAAAGCAATTGGGGTTTTTTCTTTTAGTGTTAAGTGTAATGAAAAGTAATGAATTTGCCTTAGTCGGAAAAATATTAGCATAAATCCTGCTTTAATGGTGGCCACAGCCCGTCATGGTTAACTGGTGCTTAATCAGGTGTTAAATGTATGCAAAGATTTCAGCTGAAAACTTTCGCTGCCGAAGCTGCAATAGGAAGATTAAATACAGCCTCAATGAAAAGTGAAATGAATATTTTCATTGCATTTCCCCCCTCTTTGGCAGTCTCCAATTTAAATCATTTCAAATTTTATGAAAGCCTGCTTGTTCGGAACAGAATGACTCCAATGTCCTTTGCAGGTAACACTGAGCTTCCACGGCAGGTTGCTTCAAGATACAGGCAGGGCTTGAAATGCCACATCTCCTCCTTAGCACCCAATTAAGCAAAGTTCATTATAAAAGGACATGGGAGGAAGATGGAAGAGAAAGAAAAGTAAGAACTGGCCGCTGAAGTTAGTTTGCAAGATTCATCTGGTCTGCGTATGAACGAGGAAGAGCTGGATGGAAAGTCACACTAATTTCATCCTATCAGCCTTGGCTGGTGACAGGCAGCTCAGGTGTGACTTGAGGTAATGAGAATGGTGACTTTTAAAACACCTGAGCCCTGCAGGCCTATGGATTCGTCGCCCACATATTCCTTAACGGACCTACAAATTAGAGGGAGACTAATGTTGTTCCATGAGCCCCTCCCCCCTACTCAGATAAGGAGAAACAGGTCATCTTCTGTGGTGACAGAAATCGTATAGGTTCCCCTGTCTCTACGGATCCATCACGGCACTTTATTACATTCTTTCTTTATTGCTCCGCTATAAAAGAGCTCTCCTTGTTTAGAAAACTTGAGAGACCAGAGCCCCAAAATATTTCTTTTTTAGACTACAACTTCCAGAGTCCTCCTGCCGATATGGTGACAAGCTGTGCTGATTAGGGGATTCTGTGACTTGTAGTCCAAAAAGCAGTATTTCCAAGTTCTGTAGATGAACTCTACTAGCCAGGAAGCTGGAGAAGAAAGTGTATTGCCTTTCTCACCAGGGGGGCAATTATTTCCCTTGAATCCTAAAATTATTATTTTAACATACTCAGATATCCTGTGTTATGCGGAACAATCTATACACCCAAATTATACTTATATTCCATTTCGACACACACAGTCCAAAAATAATCCTGTTGACTCATTTGTTTCTCATTTAAGAACTACAGTCTGATGCCACAAAGTACTACAGCTGTAAATCCCGTAAAGACTTAATGCGCAATACGCCTTGTCTCCTCCACATGCTGAATGCTCCCTGAAATGAAATTCCTCCCAATTTCAAGAAGCTCATATAATGGAGGCGGGGAATTACCTGCACCAGGGCCATAGGGAGGAGGATTGAGATCACTTCGATAATATGACACAGTTTTAAAGTGCACCTGTCTTCAGTTCTATACTAAGATGTAAATAAATTGACATGTTGGTCAAAATTTTATTGCTTAGGGTAGAAAATCATATTAGAGTAGGCTTACTGAATCAATGGGAATTTGCTGAGTCAGTGCTGTAAGTTTCATGAATTCAAATGGGCCTACTTAACGGTGACTTACTTTGGTATAGAAAGCTGCAGTTAGAGTCAGCCTATTTGAATCAACAGAATTTACAGAGGAATTGATTCACCAAATTCCCACCATCTCAATGGGCCTACTCTAGTGCAACCTACTACCCTAAGTGATAAGAGTTTGGCCAATATGTTTGAGAGCATGCACCATGTCACTGGGGATCCCTTATAGCAGGCTGATACCATATTTCCTCCTATGTTGCAATTGTGGATGAGGACACTAGTTTGTGACTCTGACACACAGTGCACTTTCAGTTATTGAGCCACTTTCAGTTTATGGGATTTACAGCTGTGGTACACGGGTAGGCAACATGGTGCCATTCAGACAGTTTAGATTACAATTCCCAGAAGCCCATGCCACCCTGACCATGGTGATAGATGATAGGAGTTGCAGTCCATGATTACAGATTATAGGGGCTGCCTATCCTTTGTGTGAACAACCAAATGATCCCCAAGAGTACAAAACTAATGGTTGGCCTTTGCATGCGCTTAGTTTCTCATCTTAATTTCCATCCATTCATGCATGCATGTATTCTTCTGACGACTGGCTTGTTTTTCTTCTGTATTCCAGCTCTTGATCCTTGCTCTGCCTACATTAGTCTGAATGAACCTTGGAGGAATACTGAATACCAGTTCAATGATTCTGTCGACCAGCCTGAGTGTGACAGCCATGTTGATGGAGAATGGTATCGCTTCACAGGGATGGCGGGCGATGCCATGCCCACCTTCTGCATCCCTGAGAACCACTGTGGGACCCATGCCCCTGTCTGGCTGAACGGCAGCCACCCTCAAGAGTCAGATGGCATTGTCCAAAGGCAGGCTTGTGCAACCTTTAATGGAAACTGCTGCCTCTGGAACACAACTGTGGAGGTCAAGGCCTGTCCAGGGGGCTATTATGTGTATCATTTAAACAAACCAAGTGTCTGCTACCATGCCTACTGTGGACGTAAGTATCCCCAACAGACCGGCTGTTCTGACACTGCTTTCAGCAAAACATGTGGCCATGTAAGGGTAACTTTGGGGACTGTGATGCTTTTAAAAAGTAAGATACATGATCAAGAAAACATCATCACGTGGTCTTGAATTGACCATTCTAGGTTGCAAAGAGAAATGTGTGTGTGCCTATGTGTGTATGTGTGCTTAAATTCCCAGAACACAGACACAACAGATCTAGTCCTTCCCTGAATGCTTTCTTCCAGATTCTAAAAGTGTTATCTTTTGAACTACAGTACAACTACCCAGTGTCCATTCCGGCTGCATAATCTGGCTGTTCTCATGTCCTTCCAAATCCAATCTCTGTTTTCTTCTTTTTGCCATCTGCCCTTCTTCCTGACTCCCTGGATTTTCACCTACCTGCACATCAGAAAATGTGACACATCCTGATCATGTGCCATCCCTACAGTTTGTAATAATAGATAATAATAAGGTGCCATCTGGTCAATTCCAATTTATGGTAAATCTTTCCAGGGTTTTCTAGGTATAAAGTACTCAGATGTTGTTTCCCTCCCCTTCTTCTGGGGGAACTCTGGGACTGTGCAGCTTGTCCAAGGCCACACACTCTGGTTCCTCTCCCAGGAGATACAGTGGAGCATCAAACTCCTGACCTGTGGCTCCACAGCCATTTCCTCCAGTTCTGTCCTTCCACTTTTGAGAAGACAGAACCCTGCAAGACCTACCCTATTGTTGTTTCCCACAATGTTCCTGGCAGGTTCCACTCAGAAACAAAAAGAGAAGGGGAACCCCTTTGTTGGCTCTAGTAAGAATGGGAATCAGAGGAAGTCAGCAGATGTTGACATTCCCTTTATGGGTATGGAAAGCTTAGGTGGCAATCAGACCACTCTGAGAGGTCACTGACACATACCTTGCTCCAGATACACCGAAATTGATTCCCGGAAGAGAAGTGATATGTCTGTCAAGAAGACCAGGTCCAGAGGATCAGTGCCATTCCGACCGTACAAGGCCTACCAATTCTGAGCCCTACCTTTAAGGGAAAAAGTCAGGTTCCTTCTGTGTTCCAGATCAGGCCCCTTATGACCAGGAAGTGTCGCAGACAGCAGAACCAGCTGTAATGTTGCTCATGTAGACAAATACGAATATATTCTTTTGCTCTGCACCCTCTTGCCAGATAGTTCCCTGAAACATCCTCACCTTGGACTGCGGGATTCTGTGACCAAGCAGATGCTTGAACCACACAGCAGTAGGGGCAGAAAAGATGAGACCATGATTCTGCCAGAGCTTGGAAAGATTATGGTTTTGAGATGGCCACATGGCAAATTAGCTGAGGAGAGCCCTAACAAATATAGTCCAAAAAGCTTCCAAGGTCTGGTTTCAGTGCTGAGAGTCAAGTACATTTGAGCACCGTCAAGAGCACCAGAATAAGTGCACCCAGCTTCTTCTTAGTGTTTCTTTTCCAATGTAGAACAACGTGTGTTTTGCATTTCCCACATTTGCAATGGAGATATAAGAAAGTCTACAGTGAGCCAAATATATATTGCATTTTTAAATGACTCTCTTCTGCTTTCGCTCCCAAATGAACCATATGCACTCATGCATATAAATAGCACTCTAAGGTGATTTTGGTGCCATATGTGAAAAATACCTTCAGTGAAGCACTGAATCCACAGAAGGGACTTTTCATACACAACTGCCAACACACTAAAAGACCAAAGACCAATAAAAATTGAAGCTTCCCTCACTTTCATAGAGACTCTGAAAACTGAATTTCTGATTCAGCTTTGCATCTCCAGGCAATCAAGCTAATGGGTTCCCGTTGTGTTGCTCATTGGTATTTATAGTTCCTAATTGAGAAATCTTTTCAGTAATTTATTTCTTCTGGAAAACAATTCCCCCATGCCTATTATAACCAGCTTGAGGAGGCTCTGTTCAAGGTTTCCTCCTCTGCCAAGGTGAAGCTAGAAACATTCAGGCATTGCTCCATTTCTTTTATGGCATCTTCTTCTTGGGATAATTCTGCCCCCTAAGGAGGGGCATCTTGTGACTTTTCAGAAGCAGCACGAACCTCACTTTTTGAGAGATGTATTTCTATCGGTGGATTGGCTGATGCGTTTGTTTTCTTTTAGCACCTTACATACCAAACCATTCAACATACTTCTCAGGGCAGTTTACAAACTCTTGAATCAATGGCATGTTCTGCAGATTTAATGGAGATGGTGGTCACAATGATGATAGCATTGGCTTGCTTGTAAATTTAATTGTATTCTTTATATTTACATCCTCACTTTACCTCTAACAAGCTCAAGGTGTCATACATGACCATCTTCCTCCCATCTTTTATTCTCATAATCCTGTGAGGTATGTGAGGCTGAGAGAGCTTAAGCAAAATCCTGTTGCTTAGCATAATAAAATCACACAAGGGTGGACCCATTGAATCAAAGGGGATTTGAAGAGTTACCTCCCACCATAATTTGCATGGATTCAAATAGGCCTACTCTTACTATGCCAAAGCTGGAAAACAGGAGGGCTGATCTACCTGGTGACTATGCCACAGAGGCTCCAGGAGGAGGTTAAGCTTTTCACCCATACTGTTGGCCCAGTGCAAACAGCTCCCTTAAGGAAAAAACATTATTACTAAAAATGTAAATTTAAATTTAATTTAAAAAACTTGTATGTATCATATTCACCCTTCCTGTGCAACTGCTCCTTAAAGTGATAAATACATATATTGGATTTCCTGTTGTGGATCTAGAACCTGTCATGAAATTGGAGAAAACTGGAGACGATATGCCTTCCAATCTCTGTTCAACCATCAGTCTCACTGAATAATCTAGACCAGTGGTCCTCAACCTTGGGTCCCCAAGATATTGGCATACTTCAGTTCCAGAATTCCCAGCCAGCATGGCCAATGGCTAGAGACTCTGCGGCTGAGGTCCAGCAGCAGATGGAAAGCCACTGATTTAGTTACCCCACCAATTCTAAGCATAATTTATTTTAAGATAAAATTGTTGTTGTGGAAGGGGAGGGTAATGTACACTACCCAGAACTCCATGGAGGAAGGGTGGCATGAAGTATTGTAATAAATAACTTCAAAGGGAAGAAAAAAATTAAGTTCTACTAGGCATGTCTTGATATCTTCTCAATGTATGAGACTACAAATCCTCAGACACTGTGTCCCATGGTTATGTCCCATTTCCATGGCTGACTGAGGATGATGGGAATCATACCTTAACATATCTACAGCAGACTGGTTAAGGTTATCATAGGAATAGCTGAATCCTGGCATGTATTCTGTTGTTGTGGTTGCGGTGGTTGTTAAGTCACCTCTGACTTATAGCGACCATTTGAATAAGTGATCTCTAGAATGTTCTGTCCTCAGTTGCCCAGCTCAGTTCTTCTAAATTCAAGCCTGTGATTCTTTTAAAGAGTTAGTACATCTTGTATTTAGTCTTCCTCTTTTCTTGCTGACGTCCAAATTTCCCAGCAGTAATGTCTTTTCCAGAGAATATTTCCTTATCATGATGTGCCCAAAGTAGGACAGCCTTGGTTTCAACATTTTTGCCTCCACGGAGATTTCAGGCTTGATTTGATGTAGGACTTGCTTGTTTGTCTTTCTAGCAGTCCAGAGTATCTGCAAAGCTCTCCTCCAGCACCACATTTCAAATAAATCATTTTCCCCCTGTGACAGAGTTGCAGTATTACCAGGATACACCAGGTGGCGCTAACCAGTAGAAAAACTTCCCTGAGAGATGAAGACGCCAAGCAATAAAGCAGTGTTGATAGCAGAATAGTTGTATTATTTACAGGATATATACATACATGTACAGCTTAGTCCGTGTTTCCAGTCCCAAAGTCATATACAGCAGTTTCCACAGAGTTCAATGCATAAATCAGAGTCAAAGTCCTTGTAAATTAGTTCAGCAGTCAAATACCATATGTTCAGTCCAGTAGCCAGAGTTCTTCTCCCAATATACAGCACAAAGACACGGCTTCTTCCAGGATACTCCAGCACAACAACACGACAACAGCAATCCACGATACCACCAACCCACAGAGTGTGTGTTAGCTTTATCCCAGGGATAGCCAGTCCTGGGATTGCTCTCTCAGCTGTTACAATTACCTCAGCTGTATAAATTCTTGCTTTGCTTCTTTCTACAGCAATGATCCTTACAAATACTTATTGCTTTAGTACAAAACTGTATTTAACAATTCCACCAGGTTTAGCTCAAACCTGTCACCCTGTTAGTTTTCTTAACTGTCCAGCTTTCACAACTATGCATGGTGATCAGAAACACATGAGTGTGGATGACCTTGGTTTTGGTCTACAATGATACAGCCTACACTTGATGATCCTTCCTTGCTGCCCTTCCTAGTTCAGTCTTCTGATTTCTTGGCTGCACTGTAGATTTGCATTGATTGACCAAGGTATACAAAATCTTTCACTATTTCAATATATTTGTTGTAAGTGCTAAAGCTGTATAGTCATGATTTGTGTCTTAGTATTCAACTGGGACGTGGTGGCGCTGTGGGCTAAACCGCAGAAGCCTGTGCTGCAAGGTCAGAAGACCAAGCAGTTGTAAGATCGAATCCACACAACGGAGTGAGCGCCCGTTGCTTGTCCCAGCTCCTGCCAACCTAGTGGTTCGAAAGCATGCAAATGCAAGTAAATAAATAGGGACTACCATGGTGGGAAGGTAACAGCGTTTCGTGTCTAAGTCGCACTGGCCATGTGACCACAGAAGATTGTCTTCGGACAAAACGCTGGCTCTATGGCTTGGAAACAGGGATGAGCACCGCCCCCTAGAGTTGAACACGACTAGACAAAAAATTGTCAAGGGGAACCTTTACCTTTACCTTTATTCAACTGCAGTCTTGCTTTGGCACTTTCTTCTTTAATTTCCACTAAAAATAATTTCAGGTCATTGCTGTTTTCTGCCAGTAAATTGGTGTCATCTGCATATCTTAAATTATTGATATTTCTCCCACAAATTTTCACTCCTCCTTCATCTGAATCCAGTCCAGCTTTCCGTATGATATGTTCTGTGTACAGATTGAACAGATAAAGGGATAAAATACACCCTTGTCTAACACCTTTAGGAAACCCTTCTGTCTCTCCATGGACAAAACAATCTGGATAATTGATTTGAATTGTCTGATATTATTACCGAATACAACTTCAATGTTCTTATACAACTGATTAACTGAAACTAACATGAAAAACAGAGGAGCTTGTGTCATGAGTGCAGCTGAAATCCTGGAACCAGAAGGGTTAACTCAGGCTGATGAGAATGCTGAGCAATCAGAAACACCTGAATTGCCTCCAGATTCTCCTTCCTCAGCAGACAAGCTTCGGGCCAGGCTTCAGGGAAGACTTATGGCAAAAAGGTCAGAGGATCGCTTGAAGGCTGTCCACAGAAACATCTGTGCAACTAGCCCTGAGTATTGACAGGATGGAAAGGTTTCCAGCAGCTCCTATTCAGCTAGAATTTCTGTGGAAGCAACAAGTCAAAACCTCTGGCTAGCATCCACACTCCTACAACCTTGAACCGTGTTCCTGATTCTGGACTCTGACCTTGGACTACGTTCTGTGAGTTGGTTTGGTACATGGTTATCGGTTTTGCATTCTTGGTATTCCTGACCTTGGACTGGTTTATTGGACTTCGGCTGTTGTAACCCCTGGGAACGTGACAGCTTGTTTTCTTAACTTTGAATTAAAATCTTTTCCATCTAAGAGAAGCAGACATGTCTTTTACTGCCGAGATCACAATTTCAGCCTTCCAGTCTGATTCTCCCATACAGCAATATACAAGCACTGTCTTTGATACAGTAATAATGACAGTTTGATTTATGTGTTACAGGAGGCACTTGCATGATGACATACAGTCTGCAGTGCCTTGAATTATCCCGGAGCACTGACAGATTTTAAAAATGTAAATAAATAATCTTTGCCAGAATCCTATTCAAGCCAGCATAAGGTTTGAGTGTCTGCTGCAGCTAATTACAGCTAACTGCCAAGGTACCAAGACACATCTTAGTGGGCACATGATCAAGTACATGGCCAGGATGTGTCCTGGTACCCTGTCAATTAACTGCAATTATTCATGGCAAATTGCACAAGCCTTACATGAAAGCAAGTAGGATTCTGGCCATCGAGGTAGTTGAAGGAGTTAGGTGAGTTTCCAGCAAATCATCAGAAGACAGGTACAAACTGTTGTTATCTTACTATAAATGTTTGACCTTGGGAATGCTTTTTCCTTCTGTGCTGGAGAAATGTATGGATTTCCTCCCTTTCTACTCAAAGACTTATCAAACTGGGACTAGAACAAAGCAAATCAATAAGTCAAAGATGTTCAGGACAAGCTGGCTTTTCATTATTAGGGTAGAAGCACCTTGAATAACCAGGTTAGAAATGGCCATTTGGACTGCCACTGCTTTTCAAACAAAGAGGTATCCCTCCAAGTGTTTATAACACAATAACAATAATATGTCTGTGAGAGGGCACCTCTTTTTTTGCCCCATCCACACCCTGCTTCTGGAACTCTCTTCCCTGACTATAATTTAAAAGGAAGTTACACGATTTCTTTTCAGTCAGACTTTTGAATCTACTGAGGTATTCTTCCTATTGTGAGCTGTGTTGTCTGTAAATTGTTTGCAAAATGATGAAAATCCCATTTTGCGGTTTGCAGAGTATGTTGCTCTGATTTCCTTTGGGAAGGAATCTTAGATGTACATAATTTTAAATAAAGAACTGAATAAGAGAAATTATCTCACCTGTGTGTGGGGAGACACTGAATCATTGCTAACTTTTACCTGAATATTGCAATGTGAGGCGGTATGTAAGTTCAAAACATGGAGATGAAGCCCGTGGCACAGTGGTTAAACTACAGTACTGCAGTAAAGCCTCTGTTCATGGCCTGAGTTTGATATTGATGGGTTCAGGTAGCTGTCTCAAGGTTGATTCAGCCTTCCAGATGAGTAAAATGAGTATTCAGCTTGCTTTGGGACAAGTTGTTATTTGCATAATTATGGTGGAAGGGAACTGGCATTAACTCACAGTTGCAAATTGCCAATAATTAACAAGTCCCCACTTGGATTCTTCATGGTGCACCAATCAAATGGCTTGATGTATGACTAGGAATCCAAGCAGGGACTCATTAATTACTGACTATTTGTCGTGACCTTGTCACCTCCCTACTTCCATTTTAACAACACAAGAGGATTTTAGCCAGTATCATATCACTAATTGTTATCCACTGATTATCCACTAACTTTTATTCAAGGTATCATTGCCATAATTTGTTACATCTCATTATAAACGTTATATATTGCACCAAGATTCAAAATTATAACAGACTCAAGCTTGTATAATGCACATGCCATGTGGAATGTATTACCATTATAACTGAGGACAATTTCATGAAAGGATGAATAAACATGGATAAAATACTAAACATTGCCAACACCATATCCCTGTCATTTGATATTCCCCTTGTAATCTGCTTTAGGGGCACGGGAGATGTTATAGGAGCACAAACTTCTTGAATAACTATAAAGCAGAGTGTGGGCCTAATTTAAAGTGAAACACGGGTGACAAAAAGGAGAGGGAGGCTCAGTCCTTCTCCCCGTTCTAAATCTTCTTCCCAGTTTTTCCCCCCTGAAAACGGCTGCTTTACTTCCTGGACCCTACATATAAATATGATTCATATAAATCTGTTTGGGGGATAGAAGTGGGGAAAGGAAGGATTCATTTACAAGAATTTGTGGCAATTGGATTTGAATCTTCAGGCCTGATTATGTTGTATCCAGTTCGACTCTTACCTTCCATACTATTAACTTAACAGAGAACATGGAACTATTACTTCTTTTGTCGTTCTGCAGATTTCTATGACATCTGTGATGTGGTTGATTGTCGAGGCTCCTGTCTGGACACTGGAGACTGTCTGTGCTCTTTGGGGACAACACTGGGACCAGATGGACAGACATGTCTTGGTAAGGATATACAAGCTGTAACAAGAAAGTACCATAGTAGGATTTAGAGCAATGCTTCCCTACCTTGAGTCCCAGATGTTCTTGGATTACCACTCCCAAAAATCCTGGCCAGTACAGGTAGTGGTGAAGGCTTCTGGGAGTTTTAATTCAAGAACATCTGAGGACTCAAGGTTGGGAACCACTGATTTAAAGGGAGGAATAAACAGACTGTGGATGAAGATTTTCTTCCTCCCCTTCCTGCTGTTTCATAATTCAGCTGAATTCACAATCAGTACTTTCCCACTACCTGCTACTATCAGATGGATTTTTCTAAGTTTGTGCTTGCCTCTTGATAGCCAAAACATAAGCTAAATATGAAGAGGCATGACAAAGAAGGAAGAAAGCACTAGAAAGAGATTGCTGGAGAAAAAGAAAAGACGAAGGTACAAAATAGGACTGTGAAAGACAAAAGAAATCATTTGGAAAACACAGTGTGAACCTTATTGAGCTGCAGGTCCCATAAAAAAGCTGTGTGAAGTGACTGGTGAAAAAGTGAATAGTTAAATTGCTACAATTTGAAAGGGACTCATTTATTTAACAGAGTCAGGAACAGCCCTGATAAAATGTTTGCCCCTCCTCACTCAGATGCTGCACTGAAATGACCAAACCACAATCAATCCTAAGCAAGTAGGCTCCTAAATGTACAAAGCAGGTGATATGAGAAGTTATTAATCAGTGCTTGCTCACTCTCCCATCATAAGGCTAGGCAGTAGTCCCAGCCAACGGCTGAACACTACATTAAACCCCATCAAAACTAAGAGCATTGCGTATGACTCCAGGCAGAACTCCAATACGTTGCTACCAAAGCAAGCTATTAATCCAAAGGAAGACAATGTAAGTCACCCACTGGTAGGAAGAAAATTAGTTTCAACTGTGCACTGATGGTGGGTGGTGATTAGCACCTGGGCACCCTTTTTAAATCTTTGTTTATGTCCGAGAAGACTTACCCGTCCAATTTCAAACCATCTTGCTCAGTCCTGGTTAGAAAGGACAAGCCCAAACATCATTGTCAATGACAGGCCGCTCATTGCTTTGTATCTGAAGTGAGCTGCATGGCTTTTAGACTGTGACCAATCAGATGAAGTGAATAATAGAGGCCTCATCAGCTATTTGTCCCTGAATGATTTGCTTGCAAAAAAATAGCACCTTGGAAGAGAACATCACTTTGGCCATGGTCATGTCCTCTTTGGCAGAGCTTAGAAATGTTGCTTTCTTGGACTACAACTCTCACTCTGGCTGGGAATTCTTGGAATTGTAGTTGCTGTTAAAAAAATCATAGGCTATTCTGTGATAAAACATAACAGGAAGTAGACAATAACCAGTCAAAGTCCCCTTTAAAAATAATGGGTTCAAGCCACATGGATAAAGAGAGTCAGTGGCTTGCATGTACCAAGTCCTCAGTACCAGCTGCCTGTAGCTGAAGGAAGAGTTTGAATTTTTATCTCTCTACAGATGAAAATGAATGTGAAAGAAACAATGGAGGCTGCAGTGAGATCTGCATCAACCTGAAGAATTCCTACCGTTGTGAATGTGGAGTTGGACGCGTGCTGGGGAAGGATGGAAAGACCTGTGAAGGTGAGTATGGAGACAATGGAGCAAATGTATCTTCATGAAATGACACATCTGACCACAGATGTCGATTGATTCTGATCATTGCATCACAGACTTTTAAGATTCACCGCCAGCAGGAGCATCTGATAATGTCCAGCATGTTTGAAGAGCACCCTGCATAAACAGCTTAGTGGATGTTCATTGAGGCTGCTTTTATGCAAGACAAACGGGGTAAAATATCTCGACACCTTGCTGCTTATGCCTCAACAACAGGAAGTGAGTCACACGTTAGGGGCTACCATGAATGTCCAGTGGATCAAAAGTCAATTGACCTTGAACTTCCTGGTTTTACCCAGTGGAGCATGTGGAGATAGACAGACACATCTATTAAACTAAAATTCTCCTTGTCTTTCCTCCTTCACCACCATTCCATGTTTTACAATTTCTTCCACATTTTTAATACATTGGGGGTGGGGGGGATCTGCTTGTCCCTCATTTAAAAAAAGAGAGGAAGAGAAATACTCTGGAGACAGCAGAGACAGGAAAACTTTGGCCCTCTAGATTTTTTTTTCCACTGCAGTTCCCATGACGCCTTGCCATGGGTCATGATGGCTAGGGCTGATTGGAGTTGAAGACTAAAACATCAGGAGGGTGAAAGTTTCCTCACCCTGATTTGACTATAACCATAGATTTGTGTCCACAGAAATAAAATGGAGTTTATTTCTGCTGCCGTGATGCTAAACATCATTGCTTAGGAAGCAGCACAATTTTATTACAGAAAATAGTTTTAGAATATTTTTTTTAAAAAAACTATATAAAATGAGCATGAAAAATGGTGTAGAGGGGACCAGCTGGATGTATCCTGACTATAAATTAATTTTATATTTTATGATGTGTGTAGTGAATGGGGGGGGGGAACTGGATGTATTAAATGCATCTTTGCATCCAACAGCAGATTTTAAAACTGCAGACAGCTGGAAGTGCTGTTAATTACTGGGGTAGATCAGGCACGGATAGTTTTAACGCTTTCTTTTCCTGTTGCATCCTGCAGATAATCCTTGCCCTAAAGCTTCACTAGTAGGCAATATCTTCACAATGCAAAAGGCAGTATCCAAGGTGTTTTTTTTCTCAGGAAGGGCAGGATCAGGTTAGATTTCTTCTCCTTGCCTAGGGACCTAGTAATCAGCATTTTCAGTGCATTACCCTATTGGCAATTTTTTAGAAAGACGTGTGTTCTTTGAACTAATGTCTAGGACAAGGAGTCTGACAGGGAGTAGCTGTTGAACAGGCTACTGGTCTAACCATGGAAGGCATCAAGAGTCTTCAGATGCATTCACGGGCTTGCTATTTCTTTTTCCCAGTTCCTGGCCTTTTGAGGAAATGGACTGGTAGCATCTATTTTCCTTGTCCTGCTTGCATTAAGAAAAAACATTGTTCCTTTATCTGAAAACATAGGAAAGTTTATAGGTAGTCTTTAAACTGAAGTAAGAGGAGCCATTCCCCCCCACCCCACGTAAGGCTCTTTGGGAAATTTATTGAGCAATATATGTGCATCTGTCTGCGTCATATTTACTGATGGGCCATTCTGGGAAAGAGATAATTCACTTCGTAAGCCACTCCAACAGTCCATTGCATGACCATAAACTCTTGAAGAAAGACTTGGGGTTTAATCATTTTTATAATTTCAGAGTAGTGAGATCCTGACAAACAAACTAGGGCCACTAATTCAAATATTATTTGTCAGTGGGTACGCTTCCAATGTTTGGATGATTAACCATGCTCTATAAGTGCAATAAATTCTCTCAGTTCTGTCCTTCACCCAGGCCCTGGTCACACAAGGGGAATGTTATATAGTTATCCACCAATTATGTCGGTGTTTTTCCTCCTGGTTACACAACGCAGAGTCAAGACATTTTCCTGGCTAGCGGTGAAACTGCGGAACATTTTCCAATTGCCAGGAGGCTTGTGTTATTTTGTTTTTTGTTTTGTTTTTGTTTTGTTTTGTTTTTTTGTACTGGTGCACTCCTTACTGGGATTACCTGTATGCACGACCTGTCCCACTTTTTTCAGAATTGAAGCTAGGAAGGTGGCTGCCATTAGTGCAGTGGACACATTATTATTATTATTATTATTATTATTATTATTATTATTATTATTATTATTATTATTATTATTATTATTATTATTATTATTGTTGTTGTTGTTGTTGTTGTTGTTGTTGTTGTTGTTGTTGTTGTTGTTGTTGTTATTATTATTATTATTAATTTAAATCATGACCAATACATCAATACATTGGTAAAAGTACGTCACAGAGGGGGACCTACCGCCATTACATTACTGGAGAGTAATAATTTTTATTTATTTCTATGGGAATATACATTGAACTGTTAGGCCAGTGTCATGGGGGGTGATTGCTAGTACTGCTGTGTAGATATTCCAAGTCCATTGTGTGCAGTGCATTTCTGCAGGAGCAGCCAGTGCAACAGAGGACACTTTCCTAAAGAGAAACCCCTTTCCAATTTATGTTGCCTCTAATTTCCACCCCCCCCTTTTCCAACCCCATCCCCACATTGTGTTCCATTGCAACTGGAACAAAAGGGGTGAGAAACAAAAGCTATGGGTGAGCGGGGGAGGTGGAAAGCTGTGCAGAGGGGGGACAGAGTCAAGCTCGCTTGCGCCGTTGTGCACCTTAGAGGGAGACTTGTTTCTGATATATTTATAAAAAACAAAGGGCTAAATTGCCCCTTGAAGCAAGACAGAAAATAAACTGGTACCATGGTATAGTCAGCCATAATGATTCAAACTGGAGGAAATTAATCACTACTGCTAAAAGTTCTTGGGACATTTGTCCCGGGATATAAACCACGTGACCACAGTTCAGTACAACAGAGGTATGGAAGCTATCGGAAGAACTAGAAAACATTCCCCTCATGTGACCAGAGCCCCAGTTAAATGACTCTTGACAAGAGGGACCCGTATCAAGATTGAGGCTCACAATCCTTATTTTTGAACAACAGCAATTACTGGAGTCTGAGAATTCTTGACTGAATTTCTCTTCCACTGCTTCCTCTGTAATGCATGGTTAAATAAGTTCATATTCAGCACATCAGCTTGGCAGGGATCTCTTTAGTGAGAGAGGGAATCAAACAGGAAGATTTGTACTCACATCACCATGGATATAAAAATATCCTGATGGGCCCCCTGAACATTTCTGTCTGAGGAGACAGTGATCTTCCTGCACTGTTGCCAGCAAATCCTTTATTTATTATTTAGTTATAGGTTACATTTTATTTTGTTTCGTTGTTATATTTTACTCCCATTGTTTTCATTCTCATTTTTATCCTCAAAAACCTGGTCATGTAGATTAGGTTGAGCGATGGTGGCTGACCCAAAACCAGCTAATGGGTTTCCTGTTCAAGTGGCCCTCTGAACCCAGTTTTTTTTCTAATCCAGTACTTAACCACACTAGTTCTTTCTTGCCCTTTTCACCCAGGGATTCAATGAAGCTTGTAATGTCTTTGCACATTATGTCTCTTAGAGATTGAAGGGTGTCACAACAAAAATGGAGGCTGCAGCCATACTTGTGTCATGGTGGAAGACAATTACCAGTGCGAGTGTCCACGGGGCCTTGCTTTGTCAGAAGATGGCCACACATGCCAAGGTAAGGACAACAAACCGTACTGTTGGCCTCAACCAGGATAGTATTGCTGAGGGGAAAAAATGCTCCTTACGTCTTTCATTTTCCTTCCCATCTAGAATTGTCATCGGATAGCTCAATGAGTTAGGTATCTGGCTACAGAGCCAGAAGTTGGGAGTTTGATTCCTCACAGTGTCTCCTGAGAGAAGGGCCAGGCTGTGTAACCTTGAGTAACCTACGTAGTCCCAGGGCACCATCAGAAGAAGAACAGAATGATAAGCCACTCCTGAGTATTCTGTACCTAAAAACAATCAGGAAAGTGTCACTCTAAGTGGCAATCAACTTGATGGCACAGAATTAATTATTACAGGAATCGAGGCACATTTTAAAGAAGACCCTTCTTAAAGATGACATCACTCAAACATTAAGTCTTATCTCTAGGCCAATATTATTCTCCTAGCCCTCGGCTGGACGCTGGAAAAGACCTCAGTTTGGTCATGGCGTTGGTGCCTCACCACTTTTCTTACCTGTATGTCAGAGCTGTAACTAGAAATATTGGCACCTGGGCAAAGGGCACTGTCTCCCAGCCACACATCTCTGTGAAATGGGAGTGAGCTCCCATCAGGACAAAAAAGAGGGAAATGGGGTGTCCCCCAAATAAAGAAAAAGTCACTGGTATAAAAAATGTTTTCATGTGAATAAGGGTGAGAAGTGTCACTGTTTATTTTCCCAACAGTCATCAGTAGATTCACCTGTAGGTGCTGGTCCCCTGTACATTTCAGTGCCCTAGAACAGCCATTCTCAACTTTTTTTTGTCACAGCCATGCACATAATATGAAAGAAATATAGGCCAAATCAGAATTGTGTAAGTTGCATAGTGAGCCTTATATAAAGTGGTGTGTGAAGAATTGTTTCCAGTCTGTGGTCCCCTTCAAATGTGACAGGGCTCCCCAGGGGGGCATATGACCCCTGTTGAGAACAGCTGCCCTAGGGCAAAGCCTCAATTGCCCTACAGGAATTATCACCCTCTTGTGTGTACACCCCAGGCAACAGTTTCATAATAATAATAATAATAACCCATGGCAATAGCAGCCATACTTCATGTTACCTGGCATTTGGAACCATCGCTGAAAGTCTGTCTTCAATGAGGAGGATTTTTGTCATTATGAACTACAAATCTTAGAGGGAGAGAAGGTAGAATCTGCTACCACTGGTGACCTGACTAGAAGAGATAGGGAAAGGTGTGTGGAAGAAAACAAATTCAATTCTGAATGTCTCAGTTTCTAAGTGAGCAAACAATGCAAAGAACATGCACATCAAGGGACTACTACTACCTGGCTCTACTTCTGTTGTCTCCTAGTGGTACTCTATGGCAGTGGTTCTTAACCTTGGGCAACCCAGGTGTTCTTGGACTGCAAGTCCCAGAAGCCCCAACCAGCATAGCTGGTAGTGAAGGCTTCTGGGAATTGCAGTCCAAGAACACCTGGATTACCCAAGGTTAAGAACCACTGCTCTATGGCATCATTTGTGTAAGTCAAGCTTGCACATTTCTCCACTTCCTGCACTCCATTTCTTAGTTTCTAGTTTGGTAGGCAAACATACTATTCCATATTCTTGGGTCACAGAGGAATGGCGATGCCTACAAAAGAGAGTTCCCCACAGTGGTCAGAAGCTTTTGGCGGGTTCATCTTCAACACCATCTTCCTGTACGATGCTGAGGCATAGAGCAAATGTGTCATACCAACTATGGCTTCAAAGGACTCTGTGGTGCAAAGGGATGCTTTAGTAGGCTCCTGAGAGCTGCTGTAGTTGCTGAATTTCAGTTGTAAAAACAGGATGTCCAATGGTGGGGCAGTCCCTAGGGGTCCTAAGGGGTGATGAGCCCCCAGGACTAACTGGTGGGGTACCCCCTGCAGTCAAGAGTCCCTCAGCTCAGTTTGAAAATCTAGTGGAATGGAAAGATGCCTCACATTTGTTCAGGAGGGCAATGTGTTAACAAATGAACAGTCCTTGCTCTTTATTTAGCAAATTAGATTTAGGGCCACCTACACAACCTTTTATAGGGACATAAAGTGCAGTCTCTGCCTTCAACTGCATAAAAACAGTTTTTAATTTAATAATAATTAGATGCATGGTGGTATAACAGTTAACAATGCCAGCAGTTAGCCAAAGCCATTAGCATGTTTCATATCAGTGCTTCCACTGTTGTTCACTTTTGCCATGAATTGATAGGAAATGTTAGTCATTCAGCCAGATTCAGGATGTTATGTTTACTAAGCAGTTGCTACTCAGAAATAATTTACCTTTTAGAAGGCCCCGTAAGACATGCATACTTCTGGTACAGCAGATTTCATCAGAGAAAACAAAACAAGAAAATAGGCAGGAAGGTAATTATGTTAGTTGGTAATTTCCGGAACAGTGAAGCTGAAGAACAGAGGCTGAGAAGATGCAATTTAAAGATGATTTATCTCACTGCGAGTGACAATAATAAATGGTACTGATTCAGATAAGAATGTGTTGAGTCTAAAGGGTGTTTTTGAGGAGGGCAAATGATTAAAATGGGGGTTAAGTGGAGAGATAGGATGTAAAGAAGACATGACAATTCTACACATTGGGGCATATGCTGGTACAGCATAGCTTGGAGAAGTTACTTTTTGGATTGCCATTCCCAGAATCTCCAAGCCAATATGATAATCAGATGCACTGGTTTCAAAATTCTGGGAGTTCCTTTTCACAGTAACTTTTCCAAACATCACATGCAACCTGTGAGACGGGAAGGAGGGTCTAATTTAAAATGTCAAAGAGTGAGGTGAAGGAGGAGGCTAGTCTCTTTCCTATAGTATGTCCAGCTTTGTCTCTGCCCCCCCTCCCCCCAGCATCTGCAGTAAGATTTCTGGCTGAGAGAAGAGAGAGCTTAGGGAGCATACTTCCAGGGGAAAGCTGAAGAAAGGGAATGGCTTAGTGTCCCCTTAACGTGCTCACCTTTCACTATAAACCAAGGCTGGCACAAAACATTTGCTGCTTGAGGCAAAAGACAAGGCAGCATTCCATTCCATGTACATCAGATGGTTTGTCCCAGCAGCTGAACCCTGTTTCAAAGCTGGCAGCCGTACAGGGTCCTCCATTACACCTGAGGGCACCAGACCTGTTTAAAGAGCACATGGCAAATTTTGTGGTCAGCAACACAGCTCTGCCCTCTAAGAGAAGGAAAGGGGCGTAAAAGGCTGAAGAGAAAGCCTTGGGGAGCCTCCCTGTACTGCCTCCAGCACCTGCTGCCTGAGGCAACTGCCTCACCCTGGCCAATGTTAGGGCCTGCAGTGCTTCATGGACACAAGTCTGCTGCTGTAAGGTCCCACTTGGCCCTTAGTTGCCTACAACTGGGTGGGAGATGAGAGTCTTAGATGAATTATGTAATTTGCAGAGTGTGTGTTGTTTTGTTTTATTTTATTTTTTAAAAAAATGATTCTATGGAGAAATACATTATTTTCTGTGCTTGCCTCACTTGATCAAATGCGCGACATCACCCCATATTGGGACCCAAACATCAGGTAGGCAGCAGCTATGCTCATTTATCAAAGAGTTTGTTGAGGAACTTAATAAATGTCCTAAATCAAGGCTGTGAGCTGATCAATTCATCTATGCAAAGTTATCTGTCTGCCAGGCATTATTGGAAATACTTTCCAAATTGCTCCTCAGGGGCTTGAAAACAATGTTTATCTTATTTTGTTCTCTTCCCTCCCTGGATTTGCTCTCTGCAGTTTTGGTCTACTATCCATCGATTTCTCTCTCTCTCTTGTGACTCTTATCAGGGGAGAGCTGAGAGGGAGCGAGTCCTGGCTTTTCATTTTCTTCTTTTCTGTCAAACAGCACCCTTGGTGAAATCAGGAGGGAAAACCAGGAATATTTTTTCTCTGTATGTCTCCATGTGCACATGAGTGTCATGTTTTCGTGCCAGAATTATTCCTTGAAGCAGACAGATGGTTTCAAAACCTGAACAATAACATCTTAAAAGGAGAGGGGGGAAAAGATACACTTCAAAGTTCTGATTTCATCTTAGATTCCAGGGAGCTGTGGATCAATGTATCAAATGCAGATACATGGAACACCCGCTTTCATAGTTTTGAGAACACCTAGTGAAATTAATGGCTGCTAACGGTTATGCTGGAAACAGGATTCATAAATCCATACCTTTCATCCCTAAAAATAATTTATAGTCTCTCCACCCCTCAAGTTTGAAAATTATGTGTCAGGAAAATAATCAAGCCTGTTTTATAAAAAGAAACACTCCAAATATGGCTACTAACAGACTCCATCTCCCCACCACCACCACCACCCAGTTCAAATGTTTCTCCACAGACTAATGGCAACATAGAAACGCATTTAGGTAAACATGAAAGAGTTCTGTGGTACTTTTTCTATTTACGACTCTGTGGTAGCCTGTGTAGGTTTAGAAATAATCCCCTGCCAGGGAAACCCATGCTTTTAGAGGGGGAATGATCTACAGCACAGCCCTTTGGGGGATAAACTGACTCTTAAACCTGCAGGCCTTGACCAGTCTTATGTAATAGAATAATGGCTATCTTCAGACTCTTGGAGGCCATTTTCTTCTCCAGACAGAAACCGAATGGCCAGAATAATCAACAGTCCCCAAGATAATCACACTTAATAAGGAAGTGTTGTTTCCTTTTTTTCTTAAACTACAACATAAACCTAAAATACATAAACCAAAATACAAATTGATTGTGTTCCCCACCACCATAGTCATGATTTCTTGCAGTAATCCTCTTCTTCCTCTATTTTTATTCTTCTTCTTCCTTTATTGTCCTCTTCTCTAGAACTGCATTGATTCTTGATTTGGAACTTTCCCTTTTCCTCTTGTTTGCACATATTCAAGAAATCTGCCTCATATATCATAGAAATTATTCTTTTTATCTCTCCTTTCTTAACCTTTAACTTACAAGTTATCATTTATAGCAATGTTCCATATTTCATTATACCATTCTTCCATTCGAAATTCAGACTTTGATTTCCAATTCCTAGCTATTATTAATGTGGCTGCTGTTAATAAATTGGTAATCAATTCTCTAGTCATCTTATCATACTCCACATTCTCAAATATTGATAACAGAGCTATCTCAGGATTAAATTCTATATCTTTTTCACATATGTCATTTAATTCTTCAAAGATTAGTTTCCAAAATCTTTGTACTTTTTCGCATTCCCACCACATGTGAAAGTATGTGCCAATTTCCTTCTCACATTTCCAACAGACATTCGGATAACTAGTGTTAACTGTATTCAATTTTGTCGGTGTCAAATACCATCTTAAACCCAATTTGAATTTTTTCTCTCTTATTCTCACTAATATAAATAGTAAAACCCTCATTTTCCACATCTTCCTCCATCCTTCATCATTTATTCTTTTTCCTGTCTTGTTCCCACACTAACTTCAGTCCTTCTTTCTCAGCCTCTTCTTCTTCTAGATCAAGCAGAAATCTATAAATTTTACTCACTGCAACCTTTATTGAATCAGTCATTTGAATATCTTCATATGATAACAGAAATTGTTCATACTTCATATATTCTCTACCTTTATTATACTTCTTTACCCATTCATTAGTCCATTTTTCTAACTGCATATAATTCAACCATGATATATTCTTATTTTGAAGGATTTTTTTCATTTGATCTTTCGATCTCATTTTATACAACCAGTCTTTTAATCTAATCACTGGGCGCGGTGAAGTGGGTAGGGGGAGGAAAAGAGGTTAAGTGTACAGTGGGAAGTTAGGGATAGGGGAGAAGAAAATATTTAAAAATATTTTCTTCTAAATATAAAATGTTTAGAAAGTAAATACAGTGGTGCCTCGCTTAACGAGCGCACCGTATAACAAAGAATCCGTATAGCGATCCCTTTTTGGGGATCGCTATACGGAGCTGCCCCAATCGCCGCACTCGCTTTGCGACGATTGGGGCGTCCGGCGGCCATTTTGGAGCCACCGAACAGCTGATCGGCGGCTCCAAAATGGCCGCCGGACCAGCAAAAACATCGCTGGAGGGGTAAGTTTTGGCGCCTATTGGAACGCATTAAACTAAGTTTAATGCATTCCAATACGCTTTTCCTGCCCCGTACAGCGATGTTTTCGCATAGCGAAGGT
The DNA here is from genome assembly GCF_051106095.1 of Pogona vitticeps. Taxonomy (NCBI): domain Eukaryota; kingdom Metazoa; phylum Chordata; class Lepidosauria; order Squamata; family Agamidae; genus Pogona; species Pogona vitticeps. The sequence goes on along the minus strand of NC_135785.1, from coordinate 89,631,995 downwards.
TAATCCGGAACGGATTAACCTCGCTATGCGGGGCACCACTGTATTTTATAGATAGAAATAATAAGAAATAATTCAAGCTAAAAGGAGAGAGTTAGAAAGCATAGAGTTAGAAGTGTTGTTTCCTAACAGTAAAAACTTCCTGTTTGTGAAGCACATGGTTTCAGACAGTACAGTATATGGTCAATAGATGGGATGGTATAAGGGGTAAGAATGAAGAATGGCCATGGTTCCTGAGCAAAGCTTGCAAAAGTGACTTTTGAATAGCAGCTTTGCTAAATCTCCCAGCCACCATGACATGTTGGATGGAAGATTCTGGGTATCAGAGCCCAAAAAGTAACTATCCACCTTCTGTTCCTGAAAGATTTCTTCAAGAGGTAAGCTGGCAAACATGGCCTGTTGCTTGTGTATATTGGCAGCAAGATGGAAGTACGTTGACTTTCCCAAGAATCTGACAGCAAAACTCCTTGGCCTGGATCCAGAAAATTACTTAGCCTCAGACTTACCCTACCCAAGTGGAAATTTTGTTTTGCTTTTCATATTTAAACAGATGGTTGTGCTGTGTCACAAACCTATTTTGAAACACCCTCTCCATATTTTTTTTTTTAAAAAACACTTTTTAGCTGGTAGGCAAAAAGGCTCTGTTTGCATACTGATGTATGTTTGTGCAAAGAGGGACCTGGCAGAACTGGGCTGCCTCCCACCCCAGCCCACTTTGCATGGAGAATTCTATAGGCATACAGCAATACTATGTCTTGAGACATTTCCCATGCTGGAAGTATTTCCACCACTAGGGGTGCCCACAGTGGAACGTGTGACCACAGTAACTCTTGATGGAAGAGGAGGGCTTAGCTCGTGTGACCCTTACCGTTCTTCCAATGCATGTGTGGGAGAAGATCCTTAAGGCATACCCTGACTAAGCTCAGTTACTTGGATTTAGGCCTTTTCTGACTACTGCTTTGTGTACAGTGAGCATATGCCCAGGATGTGCAGAGTTTGGAATTAGAGATGGGCACAAACCTTGGTTCGTGCCAGTTCATGTGTGTTCCCTTCCCTTGTCTCTCCATCCAGTGACCCACTCACCAGTAGGGACACGCTTCTCTCATTCTTTTCAGCTGTTTGACCAGTCGTTGTCAGAAGCACAGAGTTGCCTGTCCCGCCTCCTTGTCTGGGTGGGCGATCAAACAAGGAGGTGAAGTGAGGAAGCCCATGCTGCTGCTGGAGACTGGTCAAACAGCTGAAGAGGAGGAGAAGAGGAGCGTACGCTGACTGGTGAGTGGGAGTTCCTGTCAGGGAGGTCGGGGAAGGGAACATGTGGTGCCTATGGTGTTGCACATACAAACCAGCATGAACATCCAAAACTAGGTTTGTGCCCCTCTGTATTTGGAATGTCACTTGCTATGCTGGCTGGGAGATTGAGGGGAGCTGTAGCTTACTCAGCTTCTGGGGGCTGAGTGGAGAGCATAATTTTGTTTGCACTGAACCCTCTGCTCTACCCCCAATCTACATGCACACAGATGAGAATCCTGTACAAAAACAAAAGCCAGACTGCACCTGTATTTGGGTCAAGCAAGCAGGCCCTTCTGCTGCAGTTCCTTGTGCATTTGCATGCATAAGGTATGTGCAGTTAGCATTTGAAAAAAAGTGTTTTCTTCCACTGGATTTTGGGTTCTCTGTGTCTATATAATCATATGTAAATTGGACTTCAGGTTACCAGATGGGTGCCTTGGACAAAACAGGATGCATTGTAATTGTGAAACAAGAAAGTGCTATCACATTATACAACAGACAAAGGCAGCACATGGACTGAGTCCGCAGTTACTCTAACCCAAATGTTGCCCTCCCACCCAGGCCATCTGGGATGACAGACAGAGCCACTTTGAAAAGTGTGACTTTCTTTTACTTACATGAAATGCATAGCTATGGAGCTATTTTTCCCCCAGGGAGGAATGTCAAGGTTGTGACTGAACCAGTCTTATGGTAATATTATGTTGTGGCTGACAATGTGGTGAAGAATGTATGAAAACTCTTGTTACATATTTATAGAAGAAATTTACTTCTTGGCCCCAGGAAATGGCACAAGGAGACTTTCATTGATGTGGGAAATGTTGCAGAGATACTGATTAGATGGCATTGTGACAAAAGGTGCCTGGTTGCACATCTTAAATTTTCAAGCTCACATCCAAATATTGTTTTGATGGGGGAAGGGAATCCTTTTGAAGCCCATGGGCATGCCCTCTATTACACTGGAGAATATATCTCCTATACGTTGGAAGAAAATCCAGCAGTTACATTGGTGTTTCTCATTATTATGATACAGTACCATCACCACCACCACTCTGCAGCTTTCCTAGGCTGTGAACACCAGTTCACCGCTGCTGGTACAGCATTAGCTATCTGGAGGAGATTTCCCATCTGGAAGAATCCTTGTTGTATAGAAGATTAGAATTTTAAGTCATAACAATAACTCAGTCTGTTGGTGACCCATCATAAAAGTGCTATTAACATGACTTGATCTCAGAAATGTGACATAAGTACAATGAAATTCATATCCTGAGGGGTGGGAATGTCACTGAAGACAGACAGCTTTTGAGGAATAAATGGAGTGGAATCGAAAGTCTAACATAATTGTCAGCTTTAACAACCAGCAAATCAAAGCAAGGTTTCCATAGGGCAAGTTGAGCATCTGTCAAGAAGCATTTTCTGGAGGGACAGGAAGTATCAAAGGAGGACTCGTCTGCCTTTTCTGCCTTTCCTCACAAAGTGATCCAGCATATTTAATTATATCTGCCTTTTTCCCCCAAGTCCCAGTTCTGTGCAAATCTACCTCCATAGAAGTGAACATCCCTAAAGATCTGGTTGGAGGGATGGATCTTTCACTCATCAATGGGTCATGCAAAGGAGTTTCCAATGGCACACATGTCAATATTGTCTTCTCCTTGAAATCCTGTGGCACAACTGTAGAGGTATGTAGCAGCAATTGCTTTTCATACTGGTTGCAAGAAGCTGTGTTTTTGTGTACCGATTATCAGTCCTGTAGCCTCATCCCATATATGTGCTTCTGGTATAGGTTAGAAGACAATGAAGGATACGTCAACACTACAAATGTATGTTGGTAGTAATCATACCAGCCTAAATGACTTGGCCTTAACTGAAGAATCTCTAAACTCTGAGGGTCAAACTAGATTCAGTAAATCAGAGAACCACAGAATTGTAAAGCTGGAAGGGGCCTCATGTGGCGACTGCCCATGTCATTCATGTCACTCATATTCATGAGATGATTTACATGAACCTATGAGAGGGCTGGAGAGGTGGAGTCAGGAGCTACATAAGGCTTGACTGGAGAAGGAGGAGTTAGATAGGGCTGGTTAGGGAGATAGGTAGAGAGGGTGGTAATGAGACTGTAAGCTGAGAAAAACTATGTACCGTATTTTTCCATGTATACAATGATACTTTTTCCTAAAATAATTAGGTGAAAAATTGAGGGTTGTTTTATACATGGAAGGAGGCAGAGGCACTCGTGCATGCTTGGGCACCTCTTGCTGCAGCCACTGCCCATTGCCTCCTCCAATGTGACTGTGGGGCTCACCGTTGCTGCCCTGTCCCCTCCAGTAGCAGCAGCAGCAGGAGGAGGTAGAGGCAAAGGAGCGCTTGTGCGTGCTCACACACTTCTTGCTGCTGCCTATTGACTGCTGCCACCGCATTGCTTCCTCCAGCGCTCCCTTCCGGCAGGGGATAAGGTGGCGACAATGTGAGCTGGAGGTGAGCCCCGGCAGTTGCACTGGAGGAGGTGATAGGATGGTGGAGGCAGCAGGAGACAGAGGTGGAGGAGCAGTTGCCCATTGACTGCTCCTCTGGCAAGGGTCAACATTAAGGGGTCATCTTGCACATTAGAGGGTCATATACACAGAAAAATATGGTACTGAGGGAACTGATGATGAAATGCTTGTGTACACTGAATAGCTGAAAGACTTCTGTTATTGTTCATTCTGCTTCCCTTCAATAAATAAAGTTCTGTTTTGTTCATATGACAAGTGTTCAGACACACGTCATTTATATTGTGGATTAAAGTAATCCACTGGTGGCAGCGAAGAGAGAATGTGATGTGAGCCTCTGTCTGAAAATAGTAAACAGGGGGCACGTGGGAAACGCGACACCCCAAAGCCATTGAGTCTAAACCCTTGCCATAAAATCCACAGCTAAAGCATCCCTGACAGATGGCCACCTAACCTCTGTTTAAAGACCTCTGGGGAAAGAGAGTCCACCACCCTCCAAAGCAGTCTAACTTCTGCCATTAAGCAGTTTTTCCTAATGTTTTGGCAAAATCTCCTTTTTCATAATTTGAATCCATTGTTTTGCATCTTTCTGTCTGGAGATACGTATAAGTCAAAGTAAGTTTAAATGAGCAAAGAATAGCCACTGTGATGTTCATTTTCCTACATTTTTGTACAGCTGTTAACAATGCTGTTTACCTCCTAAGGAAAACAAGTTCATGGGGGCGGGGGATTGAGAGCTCTGATCCTGCAGCTGAGTTAGATACTTCCACTTTGTGTCTCTTTTACCTTCTTTGATAAAATCTATTGTCAGATTTCCATACGGTCGTAGACTGCACAAATCCTGCTTTCACCTAGTTGTCATATTGAGGATATGAGGTTTGCCATCCTGTTTGACAGCAAGAGAAACAAGAATCTGCTTACTTAGTGTTTCTCTCTTGTCACACTTTACAGTGCTGCTCTCATTGCTTTACCCGGGCCCCCAACCAAAGGATTTCCCATTGCAATCATAAAGGCATCAGATGAACTTCTATAGCCTCTTCTTCCAATCATCTAATTATCAATCTGAATGGTTACTGCTTCTGCCTTCTTCTTTGCACCTCCCATCTAGCATATTCCTAGGAATGGGGGTATAGAATGTGTATTCCTCCGTGTCCCTCCGTTTCCCAAACAGATAAGATCTGCAAACTCCACAAAAGTCCTCCTAGTTTGAAACAAATGTTTTGTTGTGATTGCTGTGGCCCACATAAACTCAGCTCATGCAATAATGAATCTAAAATGCTATAGAATCAGTGGGGCAATGTTAATTTTGGGCATGCATGTGCTGGTCCTGACAGTCTCCATAGCTCATCGTTGACAGAAGGAAAATACAAAACATACAGGCAGCTGGATTGGTTAATATTAACAAATAAGAAGTAAGCCCCAGTTAAGTGAAACCCCACCCTCCACCCTTGTGCAGCAACCAGAAGAAGACGACATGACTGTATTTGAATAAATGTAGATGGTTGTATATATATGTGTATGTGTGACCCTATCTTGTTTTCGGGAAAACATGGTAACATTTGGAGCCTGACCAGTGAGGACAGAGAACTATAGCAGACCTGGGGGTGGGGGGTGGGGAGGAGCACAATATTGAATATTTCCAAGTTAATGATTCTGAAGGAGTCAAAGGATGGTGTCATAATTATGTTGGCCAATAAAGAAAAGCATTTCCATGCTTCCTTCACAACTAAATTTTGAGCTCAAGTGCCTTTAAATTTAGTCTATAAAAACATAAGCTGGCTGGATAACTCACTGGGTTGGAGCATAGGTTTTGGGAGTTTGATTCCCTGTTGTGTCTGTTAGAAGAAAGCCCAGTTTGTGTGGCTCTGGGGAAACTGTATTGTCTCAGAGTCAAAACTCCCGGGAGGTGTTTTCATAAGTCAGAATCAATGTGACAGCACATAATTGTTAATTATAAAAGCTAGAGTGTATTTTCATCTAGCTATTAAGTAACAATTGATGACACACTGAATTCTGAAATATAGGAGAAATCCCTATGTCCCTTAATTTACATAATTTATTCTGGTGTTGCTAATCATGGCAGAAGGTCAAAGCCCTATACAAAGCACCAAAGACTTCCCCTAGGTACTGGAAATCTTATATCTACATCTCTGACATTTCAGTAGGTGCTAGCATTTTCAGTTATATTTATTGCTGCACGAGCATGTAGCAATAGATACTGTGTAAAAGCCCAGTTCAACATTCCATAAGCCAATTCCAAAAATAGGACTGTCCCAAACAAAAAATTGTAACTTAGAAAGTGGACTTCGGATCAGCACCAAATTTGGCACAGGTGTGGCAGACAATCTGCTCTTGCTCTGTACCAAATCTGAGGATATGTGGGGAAAACTGTTTTCAAGTTATTAAGATTTTAAAAGTAAATCTTTGACCTTCTGTGCCTGCAAATTTAAAACAGATCAAATACAGTGGTGCCTCGCATAGCGACGATAATCGGTGCAGCAAAAATTGCTGCAAAGCAATTTCGTCGCTATGCAATATTAAAAAGCCCATAGGAATGCATTGAAACCCCTTCAATGCGATCCTATGGGCTTCAGACTCACCTTTAAGTGAAAATCCTCCATACGGCGGCCATTTTCGCTGCCCGGGAAGTGAGGAATCTGTCCCAGAAAACAGCGGGCAGCCATTTATTTTACCCAGCGGCCATTTTGGAACTGCCAATCAGCTGTTAAAAAATCATCGCTTTGCGATGATCGGTAAGCGAAACAGGGTACCGATCGTCACAAAACAATTGCAAAAGCGATCGCAAAAAGTTAATTGCTATGCGATTTCATCGTTAAACGGGGTGCCCATTAAGCGAGGCACCACTGTACATTGAAAAGATCAAACTTGCTTACCTTGAAAATGAATGGTTAGTCCCAGACTCTTTTGTCATTTGGAAAGAATCCAGGCACCAGGACTCTAATACTGACTTTGAAAAATAGTCATTTCTTGCGGCTTTCTTATCAGCATGAACATTCTAAACATAAACATTCTTGCAAGGGGGGGGAGCTGAACTTTTGAAACTGCCAGTGAGGACCAAATTAAATGACTTTTAAATTCCTTCCTGGCCAAGCAGACATTAAAAAGAATTTCTATTTCTGAAGTAAAAAATTTTAAAAGATATTTTAAAAATAAGGAATAAAAATATTCAGAAGTTCACTCATTTAAGCTATGAAATTATTGTTTTTTTGCTTCGCCATTGGGGATGATTTGCATCCATGTTAGCAGAACCTGGGTGCCTATTCCACTCACCTTGTCATTATACCATTGTTTGGTAATTAAGAAAGAAATTCTGAAGATGCTATGTGCCATCAAGTCACTTCTGGTGGATGGTGACTATGGGCCATTCCACACTGTCTGTTTTGGATATAGGGTGGATCAGGTTACAAAGGGTCTGTTGAGGAGTGGAGTAGGAGTGATGGGCCCATCCTATCCCCATAGTAAACAATTCCTTGTAGCCTGATCAGCTGTCAGATACACACTTTTTCTGATCCTTTGCAGAGAGACAGGGAAAGCCAGTCCTCATCTCCCAGGCTACAGATCCATTCAAAGCAAGCTTTACCCAGTTTACTCATGAATAAGCAGAGAGCAGCAACAGCAGCTGTCATGAGGGAAGAACATCGGGGTGATGGTTGGGGAGACAGAAGGGAGGTTAAAAAATAACCCTTGTCACCTGCCTTTCTCCTCAGCTGGGGCTTTGCTGCACAATATCGTACCTCATTGCCAGCAGCTACATGATGCCAAGTTAAGAGCAGCCTGAATGTTGACAACACTAATGGCAGCAGTCAAGATGGTCTACAGGATGCCTTCTTCTGCTTACTATCATTCACCCTTGTTGAAAAACAGCCCTGACAATGGCTTTATGTTTGAGTGAGAAGTGGTTTACTGAAGAAAAAAGGAGTCAGCTTCTGAGATTTTCCCTTGTGTGGTGTCCCTTTGCAAATGGTAATGAGCAGAAGGGGGTATCCTGTAGAACATCTTGACTGCTGCCATTGGTGTTGACAACATTCAGGCTGCCTCTTCCTATGTAAAGTTTGACATCCTTTTTTTTCCTGCTGGCAATGCAGGCATGACATTACAGTATGCAACAATATCAGATCATTTCCTGGCTTTTTAAATCATTGGTACAGAAGCACAATATCCCACTTTCATAACCCAAAAGTTTTTTTTGAAGGATCGAATATTTACAAGCACATGGACTAGAAACTAACTTTCAAAAATTTCTTAGGATTCCCAGTACCTTTCTGTACACTCCCACAGGTTCTCTGAGATGGCTGGTTATCATAAAGTTGCTCCTGATGTCTCTATTCATATCTTTCGACAATAATTTCTTCTCCCTCTGGTTACAGGTGGCAAATGACAAAATCATCGCTACCAATATGGTGACCGGCTTGCCAAAACAAACTCCTGGTAGTAATGGTGACATCATTGTCCGAACCGGCAAGCTGCTGATCCCTATAACTTGTGAATTCCCTCGCCAGTACACCATCTCGGAGGGTTACATTCCCAATGTTAAGAACACACCGCTGGAGATTATGAGCCGCAACCGAGGTGTCTTCCCATTCACTCTTGAGATTTTCAAAGACAGCGATTTTGAAGAGACCTACAGGGACACTCTCCCGACTCTCAAACTCAGAGATTCTTTGTATTTTGGGATTGAGCCGTTGGTACACGTGAGTGGTCTGGAGACCTTGGTGGAGAGCTGCTTTGCGACCCCAACCTCCAAGGCTGATGAGATTCTGAAGTACTACTTAATCCAGGATGGGCAAGTGTTATTACATGTCTTTCTATGCACTGATATTTAAAGTGGAGCACTTTTTTTGCTGTCAGGGTCATCTGCAACATAACGCGTGTGGAAAGTGCCAACGCTTTCCCACAGCCAAATGGCCTTTGGCAGGCAAGGGAAGGAGAGGCGGCCATTCAGGAAGATCACACCAGCTGTCATACCTACCTAGTCAAAACTACCCACTTCATTAAAAGGGGCCAGAGGGAGCCACTGGAAAAGCAACTGGATGACTTACAACAGCATTTACAAGGGAAGCATTTTCCTTTTAATTATAATAGTTGATAATTACAGTAATTTGGTATCCACAGTTAAAAGCCATGTGCCCTTCTATGTAGGACAACTGATGACCCACCGTTAGAGTGTATTTAATCAATTAGGAGAATTGCTGTCTTCAGGGGGTTGATTATCTCAATGGAACACCTATTCAAGGCCATAAATGAGCTGTAGAAGCTTTGTCCTTGTTCAATAATTCTTCGTAGAATAGGTGCATTAACTAGAAGTGAGATGTGGCATTGTGAGCTTCTTTCTGACCTTATTATCTTCAAGGGATACAACAAATATGACACTTTTGTTAATTCTTTCTCTATGAAACCTTTATTTCAGCTGCTAGACTGATATTGGGGGAGATTTTTTTGTCCCTGTAGTTCTTTTTTTAAAAACTGGAATCGTCCCACGCTCATGCTTATGTTACAAAGCCCCCACTAGTCACTTCTGAAATAATAGGTTGGCAGACCCTGCCAGAAGCTTCCAAGGGCTTTAAAAAATCTTGAGAGGAAAAGCCCAAGAAGGTAGTGATAGTTGTGGTGGTGATTACAGCAACCACAATAATCGTAACAAACACAAAATGGCTAGAAGAAGGAAGACAAGAACACATAGATACTTCTACACAAGTTGGACAGAACTATCTCATAGTTTGGATGTGTTCCTTCATGGTTCTCACTGAGAAGATATATTTTATCAATTCAGCCTTATGTCTCTTTCATCACATCTTGCTCCATAGTCCAACCGAGAGAATAGAGAGCTGCCCATAGACATCAGTGGGAAAATTAAAGGGTTTTAGGTAGTTAGGATTGGTCAGAAATATGATAAACCCCACCATGTGCCCCAACAGTAGTAGAGGGAAGAAACCCATATAGAAGAACAAAATAACCCCCAGTGGAGACTGAACATGCTTAGTGGGTATGGAAAGTTGACTCACTGCATGAAGACAAAGTTAGCAAATGATTTCCAGTGTGGTGTGTGGTGATTGGGAATGAAGGGAGCTGCAATCTGACACACCTGACAATCCCCTGCCCGGGGAAAGCCTGCTTTCCATGGTCAGCTGCCAGTTCTTGTGAAGGAAGGCTAAGTCTCAGGCTAAGATCTTTCTCTTCAGCTGCTCCCACCAACCATGAGGGAAGATATACTTCTAGGGGTATGCTTTTTTCCATGATTTCGTACTTCAGTTCCAATAATTAATTAATTAATTAATTAATTAATTAATTAGTTTGTTTGTTTGTTTGTTTGTTTGTTTGTTTGTTTGTTCGTTCGTTCATTCATTCATTCAATTTATATCCCACCCATCTGGTATATTCTACCACTCTGGGCGGCTTCCAATATGACATATAAACATTAAAATGGCACAAGAACATTACAAAACAATCAATAGCAGATACAGTGCAAAAATATAGTAAATAATAGATAGCAAGGAGGAGAAGAGAGTCAAGTGTTGACAGGAGGGAAGGCCTGGATGTACATCCATGTTTTTAGTTGAGTTTTAAAAGTACCCAGCGTGAAGGCCTCACAAATCTCTGGAGGAAGGTTATTCCAGAGGCGAGGAGCCATCGCCGAGAAGGCCCAGTTTCGTGTCTTTTCCCTCCGGGCCTCCCTCGGCGTCAGGCTCCTCAGCCTCACCTCCTGACTCGCGCAGATCTAGCAATTAGCAATTACATACTCTAGCAATTACTTTCAATAATTTCAGAATCAGTTTGTTTCACTTTTTTTCCTGCTTACCAGAATGTCTTCCAGCATAGGAAACATAGTCAGTGGTCTGGCTTATTCCCCTCAGAAGTTGATCACTGCCCTTTAAGCCTATGTTGCTCACCCTCAAGTGCTGGGTGGGGTGGGGGAGGTAGCTTTCAAAAGCACACTGGCTGTAGTATATATTATGGCACTTATATGAATTGTCCCTGAATAAGTTAGTGGCTTGTCAGTGTCGCTGAATCCAAACTAATTACAGCTTAGACAAAGCACTGCAGAATCTTTCTGTGCTTTCTGTTCTGCTAGTTAATAAATCATAAATAAATGACTAGGGGTGTACCTAGGGCAACTCACAAAATTTGGGCTTCAAATACCCAAGGTTTGGAAATATTACTTTTTGGGGGCTACCACTCCCAGCAACCCCATTGTTCCTTTTATCCTGTAGGGGGCATCCACACACTACAAAATGGAGTCAGGGCGGGACAGAACAGATGAGAGGCTGAGTTTATAAATACCTCTTTGATGGCCAGTGTGATGTGATGCACAGTGCCAAGTGCCATGTGGTTAGTCCACTGTACATACTGAAAGCTACACTGAGACTTATATTTTCAGAATATTTTTCAAATTCCCCTGCTCTGAAATGGGATCCAGAACACGCAATGACTTGGAAAGAAGATCTATTGAACTCAAACAAGTTTTACTTTTGGTAGGCATACTTAGGACTGGGCTATAAGTGTCAGAGCTATAAAACTGTTCCTGTCTTATAAGACAGGAACAGTTTTAAACACAAAATCCAAGCAGCAGTTTTCCCTAAAAATCATTTTTTTTCAGATTAGCACATAGTGTATACATAATCATAATCATCTTGAACTGCAGAGCTGGAGGGGACCCTATCAATCACTGCGTGCAGTCCCTGTCAAGGAAGCACAGTGGGGAATAGTACTCCCAACCAAACCACTGAGCTATCCAGCCGTTCTCATCTGCCAGAAGCATGTTGAAAAGTGTGGCTTTGCTGCCTGTTGAAAACAGCAAAGTCAGAAAACTTTGGCAATTGGCTGGCAGAGCGTGGCAAAGTTATTTCTTCAAACACCCATGACCCCTTGGCCATAAGGACTGGGAAATTCTAGGAGAGTACTTTTGCTAGGCTCTAGCTATTCACGGCACAGTGCGTTGAAGTTGCACAAGTTTACTCAAAAGCTTCTTAATAATGGGGACTATATTATGACACTACTCCTAGTCTCAGATTATTTATTTTATGTTTAACCTTTTCCCATCTTTATTTTGGAATAGCTCAGGATTGTGTGCATGTTTCTCTTCCAAAAAAACAAAAAAACAAAACAAAACAAAAAGAATTACAAAGTCCTTGCTTCACATAAAATATAATTTGGAGAAATCAGCAAAACGATGTAGCTGGCTCAATAGCTCAGTGGCTTAGGTATCTGGAAGTTCAATTCCCCATTGTGCCTCCTGGGAGTAGAGCCAGCTTGTGTGGCCTTGGGCAAGCTGCACAGTCCCAGAAGAAGGGAATGGGAAACCACTTTTGTGAATTCTCTACCTGGAAAATTCTGAAAAGGAATTTAAGTCAGAATTGACTTGATGGCACATGATTATTTTTAATATGCTTGTGGCTGAAAAAGATTTGAGTCCAATTCTCTCTCACCAGAGTTTGAGACCCTAACCCCTGCACTACAAAGTTCTTGCTGCACATAAGCTATGATTTGGAATGTATTCCCCCTGCACAGGGACTTCACCCATTTACATCCATGTCCACTTGGGCCAACACTTAATGAGACCACTGTGAGCTGGTCCTTTACCAAGGTTGGCCCATGTCGCTGCCTGAGACAGACACAATGGTCCCTCCTTCTCCATCCAGGCACAAAAGTTGACTGGACTGGCAATTAAGGTAATAGTGCCCCTCACTACACCAGAGGAGGTGAGCTAGTGTGGGAGGCCTTGTACAGGCTATGCAGCACCTGTAACTCTGACCTCCACCAAAGAATAACATCTTGGGTGTTCAGAACTAACAGCCAGAAGGCGGCGGCTGCTGATGTCGCCAGCATCTCTAATCAGAGGCAGGAGTCTCACTCTGCCTAAGGACAGGGCCAGCTCCAGCAGGAGCAGCAGAGGTTCTTTGCCCTGCTCTTCCAATTCATGGAAAGAGCCAACTTTACTGGAGGAGTACCTGACAAATAGTCCCAAAGGGCCTTATTGATCTCCTACAATTCCTACAAAATCATATTTTATTCTACAATAATAGCAATCTGCATGCTGGGCACATGTCTCATCGCTTGGATATATAAAAATAAGCCACAAAATCTGTATAGGAGGCTGGGTGGAAAGGTGGATGCATTAAAGACTTCTGATGTATTTGAAATTTAATTAATTAACTTTTCCGGGCAAATAAAAAAAAGCATGGAGAGAGCCACCCAGTCTCACCTTTGGAAAAAGAAAAATGATAACTCTGGCTGCTTCTTGGTTAAAAGAAAAAAAACATCTTTTTCTCAGGGTCCATGGATTTGTTTTTATGTTGCGGTCTGCATCTCCACATGTCTGTCTACAGAGAAGAAGGAAGGAGGGAGGAAAGATGGCTAACAGAGGAAACAACAGGAAGTAAAGGTGGTCTCAAGGACTCTGAGGCATGGAAGTTTAGTGGCAAATACAGAGCATGCTTCCCGCAGACACCTGGTGTTAAAAGAGAAGCATGCAAGATTATATTTTTTTCAACATCACTTCTCAGTCTTCCATGCAAGAACCCCTGAGTCTCATCTTCACTCACAGGTTCTCAAACAGGTCCTTTACTAATGGTTTGGTCAGGATATCTGCCGTTGTCTCTGCAGTACAGTGGACCCTCTACTTACGGAATTAATCCGTATTGGAACAGTGGCTGCAGGTCGAAAAGTCTGTAGGTCGAGTCTCCATTGACCTACAATGCATTGAAAACCGATTAATCCCGTAACCTGCCATTTTTGTTCCATTTTGGTTTTTTTCTGGTCTGTAGGTCAATTCTCTGGCTGCAAGTCAAACCTAAATTTTGCGGCCAGAGAAGTCTGTAACTCGAAAAATCTGTAAGTCGAGCCGTCTGTAAATCAAGGGTCCACTGTAGGTAATTAGAGTATCTGGATTATCCCTTCTCAGTCAGGTCATGAACCTGACTTGGTATTTTATGCGAATTTGTTTGGTGTGTGAATTCATTTCCTTGCTGTATGACAGTTTGACACAACTCTGGTTATCAAATGTTGAGGCACACCAATTTATTTCAGAATGATGCCCAGGTTTCTGTGATCTTTGCTCTTACAAGCTTTGGTGTAAGGCTTAAAGCATAGACTGATTTTCTTCTGAAATTGTTTGGTACTCTCCAGCAGTCAATGTATATTTGTGATATGAACTCAAATGCCTCTTCCTTTTCAGAATCCAGCTTGAACATCAGGCATTTTTTATTCCATATATGGTGTACATTACCTGTCATTAACACTTGCAGTCTAGTAGTGTTCCAGAGAAGTAATTCAGGTAGACCTTCATGAGTGAGCTATGATACTTGCAAACGAAACCTTGCTTTTTTCCAAGATTAAAGGTAAAGGTAAAGGTTCCCCTTGACATTTTAGTCAGTCGTGTTCGACTCTAGGGAGCTGTGCTCATCCCTGTTTCCAAGCCATGGAGCCAGCGTTTGTCCGAAGACAGTTTCCGTTGTCACATGGCCAGCACGACTTAAATTCAGAACACTTTTTACCTTCCCACCGAGGTGGTACCTATTTATCTATTCGCATTTACATGCTTTCAAACTGCTAGGTTGGCAAGGAGCTGGGACAAAGCGATGGGAGCTCACTCCGTTGCGTGGATTCGATCTTACAACTGCTGGTGTTCTGACCCTGCTGCACACAAAGGCTTCTGCGGTTTAGCCCGCAGCGCCACCATGTCCCCCTCTTCCAAGATTACCAGTCATAAAACAGAGCAAATGAGTTTGCAAATGACAGAGGTGTTGGGTATGTATACAGCAACCTGTTCACAGGCCAGGTCAATGTGTGATGCCAAACTGGATGAATATTTGTTTTTTATACTACCAGAATACAGCAAGCTAGTACTAATTAGCCTATAGCTTTAAGGCGAACCCTTGTATCTATTGTTTCAGGAAATCTATTTAAGGAAATGATAGGAGAAAAAGAAGTACCTGGAGTTCCTTGCACAAACTTCTAAAAATGGCTTCTGTGTGTGATGTAACATTTGTATTGTGTGATGCAGCACCTGTATTATAGGGGCAAGAATCTAACCCGGTGCACACATTCCTTTTTAATCCTTCCTGAATCCATATCACTTCTGATGTGCAGATTGAAAGTGACTGCAGATTCAGGAAGGATTAAAGTGGATTTGTAGATCTAGTCCCTCTGTTTGGCCATGCCTTTCTAACAAAAGGAGGATTAAGTTTAATTAACTTCTATGGTGGGGAGAGAAATAGACCAGAGACTGGCAAACTACATATCAAATTAACAGCTGACAGGTTAAGAACAGAGAAAGATGCCAAAATGCTAAAGTCCACCTGTCTCTCTTACAGTCTGTCACCCCACTGGTTACTTGTTGCTTTCTACATTGTTTCTGTGTTGAATTCCAAGATTAACTCCTTGTTTCCATTCAAAAGCGGCACCTCCTGAAACAAGGATAGAATGCTGTGAGGCATTTTGAAAATTAACGGATTAATTACAGCATAAATATTGGACAACAGAAAAACATGAATTACCACAATGTATTATATTTCCATGTGTTCCATGTGTGTGCGTGTGCATGCGCTATATATTCATATATACTGATCATTATGGCCCTTAATAAGTTAATTAAGTTAAGCAATGAGCTTTTCTCTTTCCCCAACTCTGCTAGGGATAAACAGTTTATAAACTCTTTTTCCTAGAGTCTAAATAATAAAGACCATTATATCCAGGAGAAGAGCACAGTAATCAATGCCTGTGACTTTCCCCTTCCTTTTCCACTTTACTGCACCGTTTACAACATTCAAAGTCCACATTCCTGAGATTAGATTGTTGGAGAAAAATGGGCCATATTGTGTTATGATTTACCACAAAACCAGATGTTTTTCTCCTTGTAAAGATTGACTGCTGAGAAACAGCAGCGGCATCTACCCATTAATTCTTACATGTGGCACATTTATATTCTCAGCATTGTATCTAGGGGTTTTTCCCCCACAAGGCAATGATATTTGCAATCCCCAGTCTGTTTTATTTGAATTAGTCTACTCATTTCAATTCTGAATTAAGCAGATTGAGAATCAGAAACCTTGTCATGTTGATTGAAACCCAAACAAAAAGCAGACTGAGAATCAGAAATCTTGTCAAATTAATTGAGGTTCTCATGAAAACACTGCAAAATAGCTGTTCATTGGTATCCTAAATCCCCAAATTTAAAATGTAGCCAAGTATAAAAATTCTTGGTGGGGGCAGCAATAGTGCCATAAAAGGCCCCATATTTTTAATAGGTACAATGCTTTGCAAAATATGCCCCCCGAATGCCCCATTGTCACCTCTGCTTGGATAGAGTTTATTTTCCAGATTTTTGAAACAATTTTACAAAAAGTACATGACAATCACTTCACGGATTGCTGCCTTGTCGTGGCGAAGGGGCTTGAGTAATTCAGAGAAGCTATGGACTATGCCGTGCAAGGACACCCAAGATGGATAGGTCATAGTGGAGAGTTCTGACTAAACATGATCCACCTGGAGCAGGAATTGGCAAACCACTCCAGTATCTTTGCCAAGAAAACCCCATGAACAGAAACAAAAGGCTAAAAGACATGACGCTGGAAGATGAGCCCCTCAGGTCAGAAGACGTCAAACATTCTACTGAGGAAGAGTGGAGGACAAGTACAAGTAGCTCCGGAGCTAATGAAGTGGTTGGGCCAAAGATGAAAGGACGCTCAGCTGCGGACATGCCTGGAAGTAAAAGGAAAGTCCAATGCTACCAAGAAAAATACTCCATAGGAACCTGGAATGTAGGATCTATGAACCTTGGTAAGCTGGATGTGGTCAAACAGGAGATGGCAAGAATAAACATTGACATCCTGGGCATGAGTGAACTAAAATGGACGGGAATGGGCGAATTCAATTCAGACGACTATCATATCTATTATTGTGGGCAAGAATCCCGTAGAAGGAATGGAGCAGTAGGTTACTGACCTTGAGCCAGACATCCTGGAGAGTGAAGTCAAGTGGGCCTTAGAAAGCCTGGCTAACAACAAGGCCAGTGGAGGTGATGGCATTCCAGTTGAACTATTTAAAATCTTAAAAGATGATGCTGTTAAGGTGCTTCATTCAATATGCCAGCACGTTTGGAGAACTCAACAGTGGCCAGAGGACTGGAAAAGATCAGTCTACATTCCAATCCCAAAGAAGGGCAGTGCCAAAGAATGCTCCAACTACCATACAGTTGCACTCATTTCACACACTAGCAAGGTTATGCTCAAAATCCTGCAAGGTAGGCTTCAGCAGTATGTGGACCGAGAACTCCCAGAAGTACAAGCTGGATTTCAAAGAGGCAGAAGAACTTGAGACCAAATTGCTTACATGTGCTGGATCATGCAGAAAGCCAGAGAGTTCCAGAAAAACATCTACTTCTGCTTCATTGACTATGTAAAAGCCTTTGACTGTGTGGACCACAGCAAACTATGGTAAGTTCTTAAAGAAATGGGAGTGCCTGACCATCACCTTATCTATCTCCTGAGAAATCTATATGTGGGACAGGAAACAACAGAACTGGAAATGGAACAACTGATTGTTTCAAAATTGGGAAAGGAGTATGACAAGACTGTATCTTGTCTCCCTGCTTATTTAACTTATATGCAGAATTCATCATGCGAAAGGCTGGACTGGATGAATTAAGATTGCCGGAACAAATATCAACAACCTCAGATATGCAGATGATACCATTCTGATGGCAGAAAGTGCGGAGGAATTAAAGAACCTCTTAATAAGCGTGAAAGAGGAGAGCACAAAAAATGGTCTGAAGCTCAACATTAAAAAAAAAACAAAGATCATGGCCACTGGTCCCATCACCTCCTGGCAAATAGAAGAATGTGGAGGCAGTGACAGATTTTACTTTCTTGGGCTCCATGATCACTGCAGATGGTGACAGCAGCCGTGAAATTAAAAGATGCCTGCTTCTTGGGAGGAAAGTGATGACATCTTAACCAAACTGCAGGAGGCAGTGGAAGACAGGAGGGCCTGGCATGCTCTGGTCCATGGGGTCACGAAGAGTCAGACACGACTTAACGACTGAACAACAATGACATGACAATAATCTATTAATAGCTATTAGTCATGATGGTTACAGAAAACCTCCAGTATCAAAAGCAGTGTGTTCTCAATACCAGTTTCTGGGCAACAATGAATTTAAAAAATAATGTTTATCTCCTGTTCTGCTTGTGAGCTTCCACTGGGGCATCTGGCTGGCTTCTGTAGGAACAGAATTGTGAGTCTTTGGGTCTCCTCCAGTACAGTTCTTCTTAAGTTCCTCTCTACAGAGCCTATTTTACTGGGACAACATGAAGTAGTGAGTCTGTATCCATGAAGCAGCATTCTCAGAGTTCCCAAACATCTTTAACTCTTTGAAGAAATCTTCACATCTCTCCATCTTTAGCATTTATAGCCTAAAGTGAAACTGCAAGGGTTCACAGAAAAGTCAATATTGTCATAAAAAGTTATGTGTGTATCATGATTCTATGCTTTTAAAAATGATAAGGGTTGGTGGGGAAGGAGCGACTTTCTATGATGTCTTGTGTATTTTGCTCCAAAACAATATGGGGAAAATTTGGATAGTGTTCTTTACCCTCTTATATTCTGCTAAATTTCTTTATAATCTTTTCCTGATTGTCATGTTTTGTGTTGCATCTTCTCATATTTTGCTTCCAAACTGATCAATACACCCCCCTCCTCTCCCTTTGACATGTAGCGGAAAACGGAAATATAAATGTGAACATCTGGTTGCAATAAAGCAACGCACCCATTTTTTGCCCAGATTGGTCACATAATAAAACATGTCTGCCGGTGTCCCACAACTTTCCATGCTGCTTAAAAATATTGTGAAACAACCTACCATGCTCTCTAATTATGTCTTTTGGTGGTGGTTTTGCAACGTGTGAAACCATGACTTCTTCATGGAGTTTAATGGATCTTACCTTGAAATGGGATAATGTCTATTTCTTTAGGAGTGGAACAACAATAAGAAGTACTGTAATAGAAATACGTTCAGTTAGGATCCTAAGCAGTGAGTGATGAGGGGAGGGGAGAAGAAAGTGACCTGTGCTTCATCCTTGCTCCTGGCTTTGGAAGGAAGGGAATCTTTTCTGTGAGTGAAATGAATGACTCAGAATTTGTCACTGGATCAGGGTTGTGTGAGTTGATGTGTGTAGCCCATGTTGGGGAGATGAGGCTCCCAAGAACTGTGTCTGAGCTAACTGTGGATTCTCCCTTTGGATTCACTCCCTTTTGGTTTGCACTATTAAGCAACTTCAATCCTATGAATAGTTTCCCCATAAGTAACCCTCATTGAAGATGGTGCCCTGGTGCATGGGCAGAGTGACAAACTTTAAATAAATGAATACAGATCTGTTAGCCTTCATTTAATTACACATGTGGTACAAGGTTAAAAGAGTTTAAGAAGAATGTTTTGGAGATGGATAGTGGTCTTCTTTGCATCAAAATAGTAAACCTCTTGTGTCCTGTGTTATAAATCAAGTGAAAGGCTCCTTACCTGTCCCAAGAAACTGAATTTTCCCTCCTTAAGACTATTGGTGGGATCCACATGAGAATCAGCAATTAAAAAGGAGGGCATTTAAGAAGAGGGGATTATAAGGAAAGGGGGAAAGGGAAGATAAGAGAAGGACTTTTGTGAGGTAGGTGGGAAATTAGGTTGTGTTTTTTTTTAATTCATGTAGATTTTTCCTTCTCCTCAAATTCAAAACAGGAATGGAGAAGGGAAAAGAAATAAAATAATGGATGGGATTTTTCTACTTTTGGGGGCAAGGCTTTATTTCGGTCACCTAAACAGTAATGGAGGGGCAGAGGAAATAGGGGGGAATAAGATTGTATTAATCGATTGTGTGCAGCATCACTTATGGGGGGAAAAATAGAAACTTTGCCTATGGAAAAAAAATAGAAACTTCGTCCTGTAAGTGGGAGGAGATAAGAGGGAGTAACTTCCCCGTTTTCTTTGACTTTTCTTAAAGGACAAGTCAGTAACCTGCCCACAGCTGGATCTGTCACTGAGTGCCAACTGGTGGTGGATTTGACTGCGGGCATGTTCTCTACCAGACTTTTAAAACATCTGAAAGAAAAGAAAAAATGCCTTTGCTGCCTCCTCCTGTTTCTTCCAGGAGGAAGTTTTCACTTTTTTAAAAAAAGTTATGCAGCACATCTGTGAAGCCCTAATAGTCTAAACATTTTTAACTGCCTGTGCCCTTCCACAGAAAAGCAGAGAAAGTGTTTAATTTGCCAATATCCTGAAGTGGTTCTCTTTAAACTACTTCACAATGGGGCAAATTGATAGCACAAGAAGCCTTGGCCACCTTGACAACTGAAAGCTCATTTTGGTTCATTTCCAGCCATTGTAACATCTGGAAAAAATAAAAATGGAGTGATTGCACCCCCACCAAAAAAAGTAGATGCCCCTGATAGTGACCCAGAAAGATGGGGGTAGGAATGCTCCAGGGACAAGCTCCAGTGTTTTTGTGTTTGCAAAAAGAGAAAATAAAAAAAAGGGAAAAACAAAAAAAGGATTGAACCAACCCATCCCAGCGGTGGTCCAAACAGTAGGCTGAATGTCCATTTGATCCCCCTTTAGGTCAAGCGAGGATAAGCTTTGCAATATGTTAGCAAATCCCCTGGCTAGCAGAAGGAGTGGTTGTGGGTATGCGAAGAGAGATGAAGTGAGTGCATTCCAACAAATGTCTTTCTTGGCTGCTTCGAGCTTTTCAAAATTTCTGGCAACGCTACTGTTCTCCCCTGTTTTTCCCTCTTTGCTGGTGGATAGCATGCCACCACAGTCAAAGATATTAATAGCCAACCTCCATCTCCTGTTCTCATTGGGATACATTTGTTTTTTTCCACTGCCTGTGAAAACCATTAACATTTCTCATTCTCTCTTTTTCCAGCTGTCTTTCAGATGAATCTGTGAAGCAATACACGTCAAAGGATCATCTTGCCAAGCACTTCCAGGTTCCAGTGTTCAAATTTGTGGGTAAAGACAACAAGGTGAGCAAAAATGCAGACTAGCTAGGGTGGCTTGTCTCTCCTTACAATCTACCCAAAAAGAACAGGTTGTTATAATTATGCCCGACATGTATGGGAATGTGGCCCTTTCATCTTTTATCATCTTCTCAGGAGATGAAAATCAGATATGTATCGCCCTGTCTTTCTACCCACCCCTTGCTTTTGTTGGGGGTGGGTCCAGAACTTGGAAATGCTACTTTTTGGATTAAAGTGCCCAGCTAGTTGTACTCCATAAAAGTGACATCTCACAGCTCTGGTGGGCATGACCAAAAACAACAAACCAAAAAAGAGTTCAAGAAATATCTTTGGGCAAGAGTGTGCAAAACAGCACCATGAAATTCTGGGAGTCACCTCTAAAGTCTCCCTCCCTCTCCTTCTTTTTCTCATATTCCCACTATCTGTTCCTCCCTGCCTTCTCTGACCTTGCATGTCTCGGGTATACATGTAGGACTAAATGATGCAATACTCTACAGTATTTCTATATTCTAACATGTCCTTTACCTTTCCTTTCTCAGTCATTTATTCTCATGCTCTGTAGCATTTTGCTTCTCTTCTCTTTTGACTCTTCTGCTTTATTTTGTTCAACTAATTAGTTTAAAAAAATTATAGGGTAATCTCCAACAATGGAGTGGCTTCCAATAAAATGATAAAACCATACTTTGAAACTATGAATAATCAAATTCATTTTTTAAAATCCCAAAAATAACAAACCAAGACTCAACAGGAGAATAAAGTGTGATAAAATAGGAGCATGAAACCTCATGACATATTCAATAAAACATGGATTAAAAGGGTGTTTCACTTGGCACTTAAAAGGAAACAAAGATGCTATGAGCCAGGCATCTCTGGGAAAGCGATTTCAGAGATGAGGTGCCACAACAGAAAAGGCCCTGACCTGTGATTCTGTGTCCTTTTCCTTGGCCCATCACATATCTTGATCCTGGGCTAGCCTTTAAATGGCAAGATGCACGGTTTGAATACTGAGTAGTACAGTGGCGCATATCCAGCTGTAATCAGCCCTCAGATTTCCATAAAGGATTAGGTGAACTGGCCCATTGTACCATTTTGTACCATTATGCTGTGTCAGTTGATTCTGAAGCTTTGTTTGTGGAGTCCTTATCTCATGAATGGGTGTTTCACATGTGCAAGTCACCTGTTGTAGCCATTGAGAGACTGTTGAGCATATTGGGCATCATATTGAGCAAACATCTATAGTGCATCCTTGGGTTTATACTATACCAGTACCCAGGATTTCCTAGGAAGGAGGAATGACAAGAAAATCCATTTTAACTCTGGGGAGAGAGAGAGAGGAACTAGTTTTTACTAGCCTATGACTTGCTAGTCTTGTTCAGGAATGCAGTAGATTCGCCACTGAATATTACACACAACTTGATATTTAAGCCACCTTGAGGGTGTGTGTGTGTGTGTGTGTATTTTCAGGCTGACTTTTCTCTGAAGAAGACAATAAAAGTACCCAAGGAATGTTAATGCCATAGCAAGAACTGCAGTCAAAGCAGATGCAGAACAAACCTCAGAGCAACGGCACATTCCAACTGCATGAAGTTGCTTCTCTCAGTTTCAATATCCAGCACATAATTCACTGGTGCCAATGTCTCCCTAATGCCTGCCAAGAGCCTATGGATTCCTTGTGGTTGAGAGGCAAATGATGATGAAAGAGTGTCTTGCTTCTGTGCCTATGCCCAAAGCAAAACCAGGATTGACACACACCCCTCCCATTCCATGTATAGAGGCTGATCAGACTGGCAGTTTAATCCTCTTTTGACACTGGCAATGGCATAATGTCCTCCTCAGAACCAGCTCCTGCCCCCTGTACTAGCTACTTTGCTGTGCTTCATGGTAGGACTGTCTCTGATATGCTTCCGCCCACATCAGTCACAATTGTTCCCTTTAATCTCAGCATTTATTGTTAGATCCCCAGAGTAGAAGTGTATGAAAGAGCTGGCCAGACCACTGTCATACTTATGTATCTTTTCATATTCAGGAGGTCTTCCTACACTGCCGGGTCCTTGTGTGTGGAGTCACAGATGAGAGATCGCGATGCGCCCAGGGCTGCCACAGACGGATGCGCAGGTGGGCTGAGAGAGAGGAAGAGAACACTGGCCACATAACTAATCGTATCCTGATAGGTGGCCCAATTAGAATTGACGTGGAGGAGTAGCTCTGCTTTATGAACATGGTGCCCCTCTAGCAGTCAAGAGTTTGCCTTTTTTTCCTTTTCCTCACCATTTTCTTCTCCTCACTGAAAGCTGATAACCTCCTTTTTTAAAGATCAAAACACATGCAGTTCTGCATCTAAATGCTATTTGATCACTGTAGTGACCTTAATGGGTCACATGATTCACAGGATCAAAATGGGTAACACCTTCTGTTAAGGAATCCAAATATTATTGGAGCTGACCTAGCCCTGCCTGGAAAAGAAGGCTGTGTATCCACTGACAGTGGAAGGATTAGTCTGAGTTCCTGCATTTCTTCTAGAGGGAGGGATGACTTTCAACCACCTCTCCCTCTTCTGTAAATCATGTAGATTTCACTGATCTGGGAATCTACATGAAGAACCCATAATTTATGCTATTTCTCATTAAATTACCTTGTCTCTTTTGTGTCCCTTTCTCTCCTTTCTGTGGATCTCTTGAGAAGGAGACAGCACCCTAAAACCTTGCCCGTGCTATGTCTCAAAACTGAATCAAGAAATACACTGTGTGCAATTGTAAAAAACACATATTTTGGAAACGGTAGCTAGTGCTTACAGTGGTGAAAACTGCACATATTTTGACTTGCCATTGAATGTTGGTAGAAAGCCCATTGGAGAAGGCTCATATTTTTTCTGGTGTCCCTTTCATTCTATCATTGGATTCCTGATTTACAGAACATTTACTTTTTGCATTGCGTTGAATAAATTACTCGTGTCCTGTTGTCCTATACTACTCCATGAGAGGTGTAAAATGAGAATGTCAGAAAGCGATGAGCCTACCAACCTACACTCTTCAGGGGTGACACCATGATCTCAGGATACCTTATAATAGGAAACAGGAGGGACATATAATTTAATGATGGAATGATGGAACAGGGTCAATGATGTGAGGCAGGTACACTGTAAAACTGTTGGATAATGCAAACACTGTTACTGTCATGCAAGAACAGCTGTGAGAATTTCAGAGAATCCAGAGCCAGAGAATGGGGTATAGTTACTGCAAGATCGGTTTAGAAAAGGAATTTAGGTGCTGTTTTAAATCACAGAGCAACAGGCAAAATGTCAGTGAGACTTCCATTTAGAATAAGTGGCAATTTGATTAAAAAAAACATGTGAGCAGAGGCTATGATCTGGAACATCTAAGAGATATATTTGGAATAACAAGAATTATTATACAAATATATTTAGGTTTACCACATGGAGTTGTAAAATAATAGTAATTATAAGTAGCCAGAAGTCATTGGCAATTTCTGATGTTATCTTAAACTACATATGCAATGAAATAAAAGATTTACAACTGCCTCTGTTTGGAAGGTTTGCTCCTTTCTTTTCTTGTTATAAAAGGGGGTATGTATGTTGTTTCTTCAAGTAGAGTAGTTACTTAAGGAAAATAAAATTAATGACTATTGTGAAACCAGTAAAGAATGCCCTCTTGCCATTGCATTCATCTGATTCCTTCGTCCTAAAGCTAAATTCCCACAACCTCTTCAGCAATCTGTTCTCCAAGACTGTTTTCCCAGTTGTGTGGGGTTCACACCATTTGAAAAGCTATGGCAGAAGGCAGCGACAGGTGAAAGAAGTAGCTCCATGTGGTGCACATATTTGCTGCAGAGATGTATTATTGTCAGTGTCATGCCACAGTCTCTGCATCCTTTGTCATGTCTGGAATGTTTGTACACATCTCAGTCTGGCATTAAGTCAAGCAGATGCTCTGAGAAGCTGGGAGACGTCAACAGATGGAACAGGCAGGAGTGTCAGGCCAAGGCAACCTCCTGCTTTGCATTAATTTCTCAATCAGTCTCACCTTACAAACTTACAATTAATGCACCTGCGTTGCAATGTGCTGCTTCCCTACCCATGCCGTTATCAAAAGTGTAAAATCGCACCCATATCAAGGGCGGAAGAAAACGGAGTCTCTTCTGATCAAGAGACTCACGAAGCCAGAGTCGACACTGTCAGGCAGCTTGCTGCTTCCCTCACAATTCGTCTCGTTCTTCCTCATTACAAATGCAGGCACTTCTTTGGCTATTCATGAAGGGACGGCAGCCTAAGGTCTTGACAGTTCGGAATACTGTATCCGCTATTGATTCACATGCTATAGTAAAAAGAAAAGAGCAAAAATAATAGAAGTCACCATGTATTTTAAATCACCCTATATTTTGTTCAGATAGGTAATCTTCAAGAAAATCAGTTCTGTTTGCAACAGAAGTCAGCTTTATGTAGCACTGATTGCCTAGAACTTATGCCAGTACAGTATTTCTGATTCTTCATTTCCTGTGAGCTTCATCTCCTAAAACTAGCAAGCCCTGGGGAAGAGTTTTTATATATCACCTCCTTATGCTTTTTCCCTGTTCTTTGTCCTGCAGTGATGAGTGAAAAATGGCCTCTTCTTTTTCGCTACTCTTTCTTGCTTCCTCTTTTCAGCCTGTATTTATAACAACACTCACTTTTATTAACTATTACCACCAGCCTGGAAAAGAACTTTTTTTGGCAACACCATTATAAAATATATAGTCCCATAAATGTATATGGCATTTCATATAAGTAAGCGAGAACATTTTCTACCAGAGAAATACTTAAAAGTGAGACAAGAAAAAAGAGGGCAATTCCACGGAAAGGTTTTGAATACGGCAAATGAGCACCTCTGCTTTGAGAAATCAGTTTTGATGAGCAGATGTGGGATACCACAGAGTGAAAGTTTAAGAAGGAAAATGGCTCATAATTAAGAGAGACATATTTTTCAGTTTAAAGTACTTTTATGTATAAGGATCTCATAATACTGAGGAAACTAGCAAATGTATTTAAGGCCTGCCAGTTAAGGGATTGCTCAGTCTTAGAGATATAGTTGATGAAATGCAATATACCAATTCATCTCAATCTGATGCCCATGCAGAACAGATTAAGTTTATGTTAAATTCCTATCACATCCTTTTAAAAAGCCATACTCTAAAAAGCAATGGAGGGATGGCAAAAAGGCAATTCAGGTAGGTATTTTAAAAAACAATAAGAAAGAGAGGTTACTTACCTGTAACTCTGGTTCTTCAAGTGGTCATCTGTGAATTCACATTATAGGGTTACATCTGTGCTTGCGCAGAGGTTTCCAGAATATTTAGAGCTTTATCACATGTTTGCCAGGATCACCCCCCTAGTACACGTGGTCCGCCCAACCTGCCAATTGCTTCAGTTCCCAAGAACAGCCCGCCACTGCATCAAAGGTGAGACAGATGTGATGGACAGAGGGGAGGACAGGTAGGAAGTGTGAATTCACAGATGACCACTTGAAGAACCAGAGTTACAGGTAAGTTACCTCTCTTTCTCCTTCATGGCCTCTGTGAATACACACTATAGGGTGATTAACAGGCTAACTTACCGGAGGAGAGATGCCACGGAAGAACGGAAGAGAGCACAGTCCTGCCAAATGCTGCATCCATTTTAGCCCTGACATTCAGGTGGTAATGAGTGGCAAACATAGAAGGGGTTGCCCAAGTAGCAGCCTTACAGATGTCTGGGAGAGGTACTCCTTGGAAAAAGGCTGTGGAGGTAGCAAGAGCCCTCGTGGAGTGAGTCTTAATGCCGAGAGGCAGATGCTTTTTTAGCAAGTTGGTATGGCAACTTTATAGTTATGACAATCCAGTGACAGATGGTCTGAGAAGAAATGTGAGAGCCTCTGTGAGGCAGGTGTGGCGTGACAAAGAGCCATTTTGACTTGCGGAAGGAGGAAGTTCATGAGACATAAAATGCAAAGGATCATCCAACATCCAACATATGGAAAGATCATGCAAGATCAGTTGTCGGTGATGGAAAGAAGGTAGGTAAAACAATAGGTTATTTGAGGTAGAAGTCTGATACAATTTTGGGAGAAAGGAGAGTAACCTTCTCTGGGTGGAATTGGAGGAATGGAGGGTCTACCCAAAGAGCAGCCGGTTCTGAGCTCTACGGGCTGAAGTAACAGCAATTAGAAAAAGAGTCTTAAAGGAGAGGAAGCATTCAGATGTGGTAGTAAGTGGTTCAAATGGAGAAAGTGTGAGACATTGGAGGATGGTATGCAGGGACCTTTGCGGAGGTGGAGGAGGTGCAGGTGGTTGCATATTGGAGATACCCCTGAGAAACTTGTTTCAATATAGGGTGACAAAAAAGTAGGGCTGCATCTGAGTCTTGAGGTTGATCTGCGACTATGGTGGAAATGTAAACCTTGAGGGCGGAAAGGTAATGCTGGTTATTAAAAAGCTAAGAAAGGAATGTAAGGACTGTGTGAAGAGTTGTTGGATTGGTCAGGAGGTCGCATTGAATTGCAAATTCCTGGAAAGCAGCCCATTTATAAGAATAAAGTTGTGTTCTAGCAGGCT
This sequence comes from Pogona vitticeps, assembly GCF_051106095.1. NCBI lineage: Eukaryota > Metazoa > Chordata > Lepidosauria > Squamata > Agamidae > Pogona > Pogona vitticeps. The sequence goes on along the minus strand of NC_135785.1, from coordinate 89,604,615 downwards.
TTTAGGTGTTAGCTAAAATAGTGGTCCCCAAGGGTGAATCCTCCACATTGTGAGGTGGAGAGTGTGAAGGTCAGGGTGGTAAGTTCTATCCTGATGTTGAGTGAGGAGGTGAGGAATGGGGGGCAGGAGATGGATCAGACCATGGTGAACCATGGCTGCCTGGGCCACCATGGGGCAATGAGAATAGAGTTGGAGCAGCTTTGACGGAGTTTGACTATCATCCTAAGGAGAAGAGGAATAGGTGGGAAAAGATAGATTAGATTTGCAGTCGAATTGATCATGAGTGCATCCCTGAGAGAGCCTGGGCTTATGCCTCTTCTGGAGCAATAGAGAGCACATTTTGAGTTTGGGGACGTGGCAAATATGTCTATGCGAGGCCATCCCCACAGTCTACAAAGGCATAGAAATACAGCCTGGTCGAGAGTCCACCCGTGCATTTGGGTCCAACTCCTGCTTAGAGAATCTGTTATGTGATTGTCTTGAGTAACGATGTGCACTGCTATAGGAAAAATGTGACATTCAAAGTACCACTCCCAGAGTTGAACGGTAAGGAACAGCAACTGGAGAGAGTGAGTACCTCCTTGCTTGCTTATGCAGAAAAGCGCTGTGGTATTGTCTGTGGTTACTTGCACAGCTGTGCCGATGATGATAGGTTCGAAAGTACGAAAAACTTTGAAAATAGCTAGTAGTTTCAAGTTGCTGATATGAAGGTCTTGTTTGATTTGAGACCAGGTAGCATCGAAGTGTAAGCCATTGCAATGTGCTCCCCATCCGATGGGTCTGGCACCAGTAGTGACTTGTTTTGGGTGTGAAGGGCCTTCTGATGAATAGGTTGGCTGGAGTATCCCACCAGAGAAGTTGGGTTGAGAGTTCAGGTGTAACCTGCAGGAATTTGGAAGATGGGTCTGACATTGGATCGAAGAGGGACAGATACCACGCCTGTAGGGATTGCATTTTTAGTCTGGCATGCTGAATGACTGATGTAGTGGAGGCCATGAGGCCAAGAAGACATTGAGTCTGATGTGCAGTGACCATCGCAAAAGGCAGAAAAAGTGAACATGAAGTTTTGTTGCTCTCTCTTGAGAAAGGAAAACACTTGCTTTTTGAGAGTTGAGAACTGCGCCTATGTAGGTGACTCTTTGTGCAGGGATTAGTATAGATTTTTCTTTGTTGACTTCGAGGCCCAGATCTGCAAGGAGATAAGAAGTCAGGTGTATGTCTCTTAAAGCCTGAGAGTGTGAGGGGGGAGACTAGCAACCAGTCGTCTATGTAATGATGGAGATTCCCTGAGTGCATAAATGAGCTGCTACTGGAGCCATGCATTTGGTAAATATCCATGGAGCAGTGGAGAGACTGAATGGAAGGGCCTTGAAGTAATAGGCAGTGGTTTCTATGGTGAATCGGAGGAATTTGCAGTGGTCTTGGCAGATGGTAATGTGAAAATAGGCATTGCTTAAGTCGATGACGGCAAACGAGTCATTTTCCTGAAGAATGGGTAGGATCCATTCACCATACGAAAATGTTTTTGAATGATGTAATAGTTTAGAATTTGGAGGTCAAGAATGGACGTAAACCTCCATCACATTTCAGGATGGTGAAGTAACGGGAAAAGACCCCGGGATCGTCTTCTGATAAGTTGACAGGCGATATGGCGTCCTTCAGAAGAAGGGATTGAATCTCTTGTTCTAGAACCTCCGATGGTGATGTTAGAACAGTTCTTGGTGGTGGTGAGGTGGCGATGATAGTAAGGACCCAAGATGCCCAAGATGGAAGATGGACTGAAAGACGGGTGGTGCTGGGTGGAGAGAGATGGGGTGGACAGATCTGAGCGACACAAAAGTAAAAGGCTCTGTTTTCTTTTCAGGACACTGGAAATATTGTTTGGGGCACTGATCTTGTGTGGCGTGTCTGGGCTCAAATGATGATGATGATGACTGTGGTAAGTATCTGTTTTTGTTGAAAAATTGTCTGTTTTGTTGGTAGGAGTAGGGGAGACGCCATTGGTATCATTGAGGTATGTAGTATGGTTGTGTATTATAAGAACATGATGTTTTTCTCAATTTTTGTAGGTTGTCTAATATTTCATTAGTTTTGTTATTGAAAAGCCCGGCGTCCTCAAAAGGAAGTCTTCGATTCGCATGCGGGCATCATTGGAAATGTGGACTGAGCGAAGCCAAGCATGTCTACAAGGACAGTAGCCATGTGTTTGGATGCGGCTTCAATGACATGTCGTGCGGTGATCCACTCTTGGCATACCAGGGCCATAGCTTCTTGGTGAAAAGCGAGGACATGGGCTTTATACTAATCTGTCGTTGACTGGAGAGTTGGAAGAGCCCTATTCCAAAGGTAGCAATTATAGGCTCCCACAGCTGCAAGGTACAGTGGACCCTTGACTTACAGACGGCTTGACTTACAGACTTTTTGAGTTACAGACTTCTCTGGCCGCAAAATTTAGGTTTGACTTGCAGACTGAGATTTGACTTACAGACCAGAAAAAACACAAAATGGAACAAAAACGGCCTGTTACGGGATTAATCGGTTTTCAATGCACTGTAGGTCAATGGAGACTTGACTTACAGACTTTTTGACTTGAGAACCGCCTTCCAATACGGATTAAGTTCTCAAGTCAAGACCCCACTGTACATGGAAAGTAAAGGAGGTAAGAGAATAACCTCTGCGTCCAATAATGGCCAATAATATCTAGCTTTCTGCCCTCTTTGTTGTTAGGAGTAGCATTAGAGCAATTTCATGCTCTGTTTTGTGTAGCATCCCCAATGACATAATTTGAGGGTGGATGTTTTGGAAAGAAGAGAGTGTTATCTCCACTTGTTTAGTATAAGTTTTCCACCCTCTGAGACATTTGTGCTACGGAGGATTGTTTGGCCCATGACTGCTTGATTAGCTTCAACAAGGATGGAATAAAGCCCATACAGAGCGGTGGTGTCTTGTCTTTATTAATGTCCTCGTACACCTTATCAGATTCAGACTGGGTTGGTTGTTGGACCTCCAGGTCCATGGCTTTGGCTATATGCAGTAGTAGCTGTGAGTAGGATGAGAAGTCCTCTGATGGTGAGGGAGGAGTGACGTCCAGTGTGGGCAGATTGGTGGTGGTGGGGACTCTTGCGGTGGTAAGGAGTCAGAGGTATCCGAATCAGAAAGTTGTGGAGATTATGTTTGAGAAGCATGATGATATGGAGGGGCAGAGGTATCAGGATGAGGCTCTGGCAGGTAACGGGTAGGCTTGTCAAGAGCCTGTCTGGCCAGTACAGAGTGAGTTGTAGACTGATGAGATTTAGAGTGTTTCTTTTGACGAGGCTGAGCGGTATCAAGAGACGCAGGTGGAGGTCTGGTATATGTAGTTGTTACTTGTAAGGAAGAAGCACGGACCTGTGAAAGTTTAGTGGGCTCAGTAGACGAAATTGGAGCCTCTTCGGTACCGTCGATTGTTGTCCTATGAAAGGCTCAGGAAAATTATTCCTCTTGCGAGAGGATCTATGTGGTTTCAGTACCGTAGGTAAAGGCACATTGCCATCTTCAGATGAGGTTTAGTAGTAGTCCTGGGTTCACAGCTGGTACAGTGGGGTCTCTACTTAAGAACTTAATCCGTATTGGAAGGTGGTTCTCAAGTGGAAAAGTTCTTATGTAGAATCTGCATTTCCCATAGGAATGCATTGAAAACCATTTAATCCGTATCTGCTCTTTTCCATCCATAGAAACTAATGGGAAGCTGCTATTCTGCCTTCTACTACTAGAGGGGGATTTTTTCTTTTTTTCCCCTTAGGTCAGGGAACAGTGTTAAAAGCACTTCTGACGAAGCTAATTTTGAAGCAATGGACTGAAAACCAATTAATCCGTTCTGGCTGTTTTTTTTTTATGTAGAGGTGCGTTCGTACATTGAAGCATTAGTTCCCATAGGAACTAATGCAAAGCTGGTTAATACGTACTTTACCACTAGGGGGAGAATTTTTTTTAACCTAAAATGACCTAAGGTTAAAAAAAGAGCAGGAAAGTTTTTTTTTCCTGTTCTTATCTGGATTTTTGTTCTCAAGTAGAAGCAAAATTTAGCAAATGGAGCTGTTCTTAAGTGGAATTGTTCTTAAGTAGGGACGTTCTTAAGTAGAGACCCCACTGTACCAAGGAGGAGATGGTGAATCCGATACATCAGATGGATAGTAATACTGTATCCATACCGTGAGCATTTAGGTTCGATGTAAAGTTCAGTATCGGCTTGCCAATATCGATATGCTCGATGTCAATAGAGCTTGGGCAGAGGCTCATAATAAGTTGGTGGTTCATAGAGTGTGACTTGTTTCAGGTGACAATATTGAGTCAAAGAATCATGGGATGCCAACAATTCCGTAGAAGTCAGAGGTTGTGCAGGATCGGCATCCCATCGGCAAGTCTCTGGTGTGTGGTGAGTCTTCCTGGATCACTTATGTGGAGGTGATGGGTCAGGTAAAGCAGACACTGACTCTGAGTCACACACAGAGACTGAGCAACCCATGGATCTGGGGCTCAAATATGCTGATTGGGAGATAACTGTCACCTCAGCCAAGGTGTTAGCCCAAGATGGAGACTGGGCAAGGAATGGACACAGTGGCTGACCGGAAGGTGGTGGTATAAAATCATCATCCAGAAAGTCAAGGCAGATGGTTGGTCCTGTAAAGGAATTGTCGGAGTAGTTTTGTCAGGTGCCGTAGATCTATTAGTAGACTGGGAATCCAAAGAAGATTTCTTGGTCTTCTTAGGCTTGGAGTGTTCCCATACCGAAGGAAGGCTCAGTAGTAGTATCGACTTGATAGTCGATGCTGAAGACTTAGATTTAGAAGTGGACTTAGATTTGGATTTAGAAGTTGGTGGCTTCGTCGTCAGAGAAGCAGTGGACATCTCAGGGGATCCGTTGTGGGGCTTAGAGGTTTGGGAAGCCTCCATAGTTTGTGTTGGGCATAAAGAATGCTCCCAAAGAAAGGATCTAAGACATTGTTGTCTGAACTTAAGAGCTTGTTCAGTAAAGTTTTTGCAAAACTGGCATGAAGATGGCTGGTGAGACTCTCCGAGGCAGAATAGGCAAAGATCATGTCTGTCTGAGAGTGGGATCTTGCTGGAGCACGAGGTGCACTGTTTGTACAGGGGCCATAAATGGCAGGGAGGTGAGGAGAAAGGGGGTGATCCAAAGAGGGAGAAATAGCTCGAAACGTCTCTTACAATTTGCCCTCTGTTATTTTTGTTATAGGAAGAAATCAAGAGCAGTGGTGAACGGAGAGCTGAAACCTAAGTGGTGGCAAAAAGGAAGTGAGTCATTCACCAGGATGGGCAGACCACGTGTACTGGGGAGGGGCAGTCCTAGCGAACGAGTGATAAAGCTCTAGAATATTCCGGAAACCTCTGCACAAGAGCAGATTAAACCCTATAGTGTGTATTCACAGAGACCGCGAAGAAGAACAACAGGCTTCCATGTTACATCAAATAAGGGCAGTATGTGTGGGGCTTTGGTGGGTAGCAAGGACTAGAGGAGGGAGGAGGTACACATTAAAAACCAGAGTTCCAAGTCATATTCAGTGCATCAATGATGAACAAGCATTCTGCGGGTTGTGGCCATATTGTGTAAATTAAATGTAACACTTTTCCGACACCACCCTTTGCAGTTAGCTCATTCGCAATCTCAAAAGTGATCTTCTTGAGGTGTAGCAAGAAGAATAATTCTATATGAGCTATAGACAGTGCCATGACCACAGGAGGTGCGGAGGCTTATAGGATGTACATCTTTAACTACTAAAGCTATACACATTTGTAACTACTAAAGCTGCACAGATTTTATCTTCCTAATGAAACAGGACACCGAGGATGAGAATTCTGTCTTTCCAGAATTTGCAGTGATTCTGCTTCATCGTCTCTGAAGTGTGAACTTTCTCATTTATCTTCATTGTTACACTCAGAAAATGAATTACTGACCCTCTTCACTGTCTAATTGCTGTAGCTTGAACCAGAGAGAAGTAAATGATGTGTGGGTGAGAAACACCAGGCTATGCCTGAAACAGCACTCTTCAAAAACAACTTTATATGGAGTAAATGCTCTCCTTCAGATTTTATTTAAAAATGATATGACTCCTCAAAGAAATTGAACCCCTTTATCTTACTATACAGGGCACTCTGCATTTTTCAAGAGGTGAGTGCCGCTTTGACTCCCCTGGGTGGAAATGCAGGTTTTCCAGAAACTTTTTACCCCCAAAAAAGGATGAGGGATCTTGGCCCCCTGGATGCTGCTGGACTCCAATACCAATTCCCAATTGTCTGCAGCCAATATGGTCAGGAATGATGGGATTTGTGGACATGTTTGGACGTCCAAAATATGGGACAGGGTTCTGACAGTGACTTTATCAATATTTCTAGTTCTTGTTAATATATTACCTGAATTAGCATCATCTGGCAATCAGTAGCCAGTTTAGCTCATATTTCCCACATTACCACAGAATGTTCATTTTGAATGGATCCATAAATAACTGGCTTGTAGAGAACATTCCCAGGCTTACAAAGTGACCCATGTGTTACTATGTTCCCAGTCAATCTGTGTAAAGTCTGCCTGAGTAGAAAACTCACCTTCCACCTTAGAGACGAAGCCAAGGCTCCGTTTAAGGTCCGAGCAGATGGACTGCAAACACCAGCGAAACTTGGCGTCGCAACGGTATTTGTTGGCACCACAGGTGTCGTAACAGATATCCAGCTGGTTGCAACACTTAGTCATGGCTGGGATACCAAAATCCAGCTGCACCGGGAAGAAAGAATCCAGAACCATCATATTATTTCCTTCCATGTTTCAATTCTGAATGATGTTATTTGGAACATTTTATTGCAAAAGCATCAGTTGCAAATTGTGAAGCTGCTTTTTTTTTTTTTTTGACAGTTCACCTTAGTCCAGTTGAAAGGACAATATGCGCAGCAAGATTAAACAATAGCTAAACCTACCTCACCTTCACATTGAGTCTTGGGAACCATTAGTATTTCTTGACATTTGCCTGCCCATGGCTGTTACAATAGGTATACAAGAAACTAATGGTAGTTACAGAAGTGATTGCCCATCAGTCATCATTCTCTGCACTGCTACAGAGGGCTTCAATGCATCAAGGAAACAGCTACCCCAGCTTTCTTACAAGGAATCTGTACTACCTTCTGGTGGGACATAAATACTTTCCCTTTGTTGGATCATTTATAAAGGAACAACAGCCTTTATAAGTAGATAAGTGGGTTTGATGAGAACAACTGGGCTATGTCCCTGAGTGCTAAAATTTAGGGAAATCTAGAGGTGACTCTAGTGGTGATTATTAAGATCATGGATGGCAATATAACTCCAATCTATTCACTTTTCTTTCCCCCCACATACACACACACTCCAAAGCAAAACTTTTCTGAGGTCTTTTTTTGGAGGCACCACATTCTGTGCCTCCATCTGCTTGGCAGGGGCTTGAACCCATACTTTAGCATGGAATCAGGGAGAGGAGACAATGCTATTTGCCACCGATGCCAAAATTTCTATTTACTGCTCCACCAACACCACTGAAGAAAATCTGGGGTGTATCTTACGGACTACCTGTATCAGAAAAATAAAGCAATGCCCCTTAAACATAAGGCAATGCAGGAAGGAATTTCCGCTGGCCTCCCATATTTCACACGAAACAGGATTGTAGGAACATTAAGGACAATGGCGTTTATGTATAGGTTTTGAAATACCAGGAGCAAAAACCATTTCAGTCTATGGCACCAATTAGTCCAGAAATCCTGATTTAGTTTTTGGAAACATTGCTTTTTTTTTTTGACAGAATCCCTCAGCTTGCAACTTGTCAGGGGATTCTGGGACTGTACTCCAAACCAGCAACTTTTCCAAGATCTAAGCCTTTCTAAGTGCCAGAGGCGTCATAGGAATGCTTCTCTATTGTAACTTATTGCTCCTTCAGTACAATTTGCCTTTCAACTCTTATTAAGATGACTGGAATTTTATCTTCTACATCGATAAGCACAATTCCTAGCTAGAGGATGTATTCATTACTGCAGCAGCCACCAACAGTTGGGAGCTAAACGCTCTGGTGGCTAGCCAATCACGAAGTAAATTACGTATATGGGCAGCAGTCAGAGGACACAAGACCTGTCTACTTGCCACGAGCAGCCAGCCATCACCGTTGGCATGGATAGGCAGACAGCTTTACATGTGAGCTGAGTGACTATCCAGACAAATTTTGACCAGCAAGCTCCTCCTTTCTAGACAAACAAATGGATATGAATAACTGAGCAATCACAACATCACCAGCAAAGCCAAGCATTTATTCAGCCTTCACTCAGGAGAGTTTGGTTAGTTAATTACTTCATCAGGAAATTGGTTGTTAGCAGTACATACACTTTCTGGTACCTTTAGACCCAAGAAATAGGAGCTACAGCCATTAGGTTCTGGAGACTTGTAATTTGGTCTGGGCATTGGTGCTTTCCCTGTAAGACAAGCAAAGGGGGAGTTGGAACCAATTCATTACACATTGTCTTGGAAAGGATACTGTTGTACAGAGTTTAGTATTGGCGTGATGATACCTAAGAAGGATCCTTGGCCAAAAAGCAAAAATACGAACTTGGAAAAGTTCCTTTTGTGGGACAACTCCCCAGCCTCTGGATGACTGTGAAGAACACATCTGCAAAGGATATGTTGACTGGGTGTAAAATACAAACATCACACCCTTTATGCCATATCAATGGCCTTAGATGAGGTTACAATTAAATTTTGCTTCAATCAAAACAAACAGCAACACAATCATGCAAGTACTGAATAGATAATTTCACAAGTCAAATTTAGGTAAGCAGGTGTTAAACCGCAATCAGACACTTGAACACTTCAGGGGGTTCCCACCCACACTGTTCCCATTTTAGATGTCAAATGGAGTATTTCATAGGACATCAACCACCAGGAATCAAATGCATTTTGTTGTGTGTTGAGGTATCTGGCTGCAGAGCCAGCTATTTAAACACTACCCATCCCACTAGATCCTCCCAGGCCTTGCTCCAGCAGGTGGCCATTCCGAGGGAGGCCAAGAAATCAGCCACAAGGGGCTGGGCCTTCTTCGCAATGGCACGTACACTTTGGAACCAATTTCTGGTGGAGCTGCACCTAGCCCCCTTCCTCCCAACATTCAAAAGGCTTGTGAAGACTTCCTTACAGAGAGGCCTTTCTATGCAATCCAGTCTGACCTTACATCTCTGTATCATTCCCCTTTATGAAGTCAATGGTTCATGTTTTGTTATGTAATTGTTCATGCATATTCATGTTGCTGAGAGGCGGAGCCGAGTGAGATCTTAAAAGAGGCAGAGCCTGAGAGTTAGTCAGAGCCACAGAGAGAGTGAGAGTGAGAGAAAGAGAGAGAGAGAAGGAGATAAGAGTGTGGAGTTTGGGAAATTCTGAGGTGTGATTAGAATTAGGAGTGTATTATCAAATAGAAGGTTGTTGTTAATAATAACTTTACCTACAGAAGGTATTCATGAATCAATTTCAATTTCTGTAATCAATAAACAAAAGTTCTATATAAAAGTCCTTGAAGTGTGGACCTGAATCTTCCTGAAGTAATGGTGATTTAGTGATCACCTGGTGGCAGCAGTGTAAAAGAGGGGATTGTTTGCCTTCGTGTGCTCTGAGGCCTGACGGTCAAGGAAGGGGCACGTGGGTGAATACCACAATTGGTGTCCAGCAGCAGGATACAAAGAAATCCAGTGAAGCCTGAGTTTGGATACGAAGGAATCCAGTGAAGCCTGATTTGGGACTCGAAGAACTCCAGTCAAGTCTGATTTTAAAAACAATTTTTCTGGAGTCAAGGGTACCTTTTAGACAGAGGTCTGTGGCAAAGAAGTTTAGTTCCTCACTAGAGCTTTTGGGAAAACCTCTAGTGGCTTCTGAACCCAGATCTGGGGGGTGGGGTCTAAGTTAGGGAACGACGCTGAAATTCTTGTATTTTTACCTCATGATTTGAAGACCCTGTGGGCTAGCTTAAGGCTCAAGGCTCTAAGAGTTTAGAGAGCACTTTTAAAAAAGCAGAAGCCAGGGGTCAGAGCGGATCTGAGGGAGGAGAAGAAAAGGCCTTTGCTTGAAATAGAAATCATTTAAGTGACTGGAAGTAAAAGAAGAAAGACAGGTCCATTATAAAATCAGTATAAAAACACCCTAGAATAAGTAACTCAGATAAATATGCCTCCCAAAGGAACTAAAAGACCAGTAATAGTGGAAACTGAGTCTCAAGAGGCACAAAGTTTGGCACCTCAGGAAATGGAGGAAAATGGAGACCCTTTAAATCCAGGAGAACAGTTAGAGACTGAGGAAAATAACTCAGAAAGACCAAGCGTCCTAAGCTTTCGAGATTTTCTAAAATGGAAATTACAGCAGGAATTTAAACTGAAAGAAGTAGCAATCAAAGAAAGACCCATGAAATTAGAAAGGAGAGGAAAAGCTGAGCAAGAGGCCAGACAAATTGGAGTTGGAGATAAAACAAATGAAATTTCAAACAGAAATGAAAAGAGTAGCATGGCCTAGTTCTCAGACCCAAATGAAATCTGAGGTAAATTTTAACAAGCAGAATTGGGACTACAATAAGCCCTTTAATAAAAATTACCTCAGCAAAACAACAGGAAATGAAGGCCAGGGTGGTGCCTAAGCTAAATTAGTATGGCCTAGTCCTCAGAACCAAATGAACTCTGAGGAAAAGTTTACCAAATCTCCTCAGAATGAGAGAAGGAATTATTGGCGTTGCAAATGCGGCGAGCCTGGTCATTTACAATTCAATTGTACAAAAAATAAACCTAAAAATGTGGAGAATAATGGCCAGATCAAGAAAGTATACTGCTTGGGAACTGTGGAGGCCTCTGAGGGAAACCTTGGCAAAGGTTCTGTCTCCATGGCAACCACAGCAACTGACCAAGAAGACATTCCTGTAGCCTCTATAGTCCGGTGTTTTTATATAAAAATGACAATACCCTTCTCAAAAACACTGGTGAAGAGATATTAGTGGGAGGAAAGAAATACATTGCTATAAGGGACACAGGATCTCAAATTTCTATAGTACATTCTGATTTGATAGCCTAGGGTGACATAATTCCAGGCAGAACTATGACCTTAAGGAATTGGGAAAGAATCTGTAATGCTGAAAGTGGCAGAGGTTCAGATAAACTATGGGAATTGGTCTGGAAAGTGGCAGGTGGCTTTTCTACTTGGTTGGGACTTAATAGAGCATGTCAAGAGTGCTTTTGTACTTGCACGCTCACAAGGGGGCCAGGAATCACCCACTGCAGTGGAAATGGTTGCAGTAGCAATGGGAGGCCGGGAGGGAGAAAGTCTCTTAAAAACTGATCTCATGCTTGTGAAAACCCCAAATAAAAATAGTTTGGTTGAGGAGCAGGAGGAGGAATTCAGTTTGGTGAGTTGCTTTGAAGCAGCAACCAGTACACCCATTTTATTATCTCCTGAATGCTCTGAAATGTCTTGCCTGGATAAGGAGCTTTTATATAGGAAAAAGGCCTTAGAAGTGGCAGAGCCAAGCTTTGGAAGTACTCGTGGAAAAGAGAAAGGTTTGAATGAGACCCAGGAAAGAGTATTCTGTCCTGAGGACCAAGTAGTAGAACTGAGAACTATAGAGGGGAGAAAATTGCTTTTCGCAGTGGCGGAACCAGCAGACCTTAAAACTTTGCAAAGCAAATCCCTACCTGACATATCCCTGAATAAAGAAACAGAATCAGATGACAAGGTCAGTGCATCAAAAACAACCCAATCGTTTGAAATTGCACTTGACAGATCTGAGAATCCCGTGACAGTGGTCCTCCACATAGGGAGAACATTTCAGTGAAAGTACCTGTGGGACAATGTGTGAATGAGGAGAAAGGCATCCGCTCTGATGTCTTGGGACACATCCAGAGATGGTCGGGAGGAGGAGAGGGAACTGCCTACCCTTTCCCCAAATGAGATAGTGAAGCCCCGAGCCAGAAAGAGAGTAAGCTTCATTATAAAACGACCAGCAGATGACATCCCGTGGACAACCGAATGGTTGATGATCTCCTGTCAACGGAAGAGAATGCGGAAGAAGGAGCCAGTGACCATCAGAGGGACCCCTGAGTGCCAGCAGTCATGTGTCCAGCTGAAGGAGGCGGTAGCATCCGGACCAGTCTTCAGCGCACCTGGCTACCACCGTGAGTTCACCCTCTTTACGAATGCTGTGAGATATGGACTTGGAGAGATGCGGTGCCATGCAGATGACTGAGGGAGTGAGCCTGTCTTGGACTTTGCAAACTTGGACTTTGCAAAAGAGAATCAGATCGTGCCTCGAAAGCCCAATGACTGATGGGGGTGGATAACCCAAGGGGATATTGTATTATAAATGTTCTGTTTGTAAATAAGATGAAAAATTGAATTGATGGACAGAAATGTGAAGAATGATGCCAGGACTTTTATTATAAACTGAAATGGACTATGATTCACAGTTTAATTATTTATGTAAAAGTTTCATGATTGTGATTTCTGTATAGTTGAAAAGGTTACATGTAAATGATAAGGTAAAGTATATTATCTAATAGTAGTAAAATGTTTAGAGTAATAGGAATGGTAATTGTTATACTGAATTTGATGTGACCTATAGAACTGTGATAAATTTTACATAAGTTATACAATTGTGCCTGTTTGTTTACGAGGAAAAATGTGTTTCCTCTCCCAAACAAACATATTTAAGGGGGAGGTCTGTAGCGTTCCCCTTTATGAAGTCAATGGTTCATGTTTTGTTATGTAATTGTTCATGCATATTCATGTTGCTGAGAGGCGGAGCCTGAGAGTCAGTCAGAGTCACAGAGAGAGTAAGAGTGAGAGACAGAGAGAGAGAGAGAAGGAGATAAGAGTGTGGAGTTGGGGGAATTCTGAGGTGTGATTAGAATTAGGAGTGTATTATCAAATAGAAGGTTGTTGTTAATAATAACTTTACCTACAGAAGGTATTCATGAATCAATTTCAATTTCTGTAATCAATAAACAAAAGTTCTATTTAAAAGACCTTGAAGTGAGGATCTGAATCTTCCTGAAGTAATGGTGATTTAGTGATCACCTGGTGGCAGCAGTGTAAAAGAGGGAATTGTTTGCCTTTGTGTGCTCTGAGGCTTGACGCTCAAGCAAGGGGCACGTGGGTGAACACCACAGTCCCCTGTCCCAGTCTTGCATTCAGAGAATACGGTATGCCTCTTCTCCTATTAGCGGTATTTATTTTCATTTGACTCATGAGTTGATTTTAATTTCTCTTCTAGTAGTTTTATTATTACCGTATGCTGTTAACCACCTAGAATAGCGCTATGCATGAATGTGAAGGTTTATAAACAAACAAACAAACAAACAAACTCCCCACTGTGCCTCCTGTGAGTACAGCCAGATTGTGTGGCCTTGTGCAAGCTGTGGCCTTGTGCAAGCTGTGCAAGCTGTGCACTCCCAGGGCACCCCCAGAAGAAAGGAATGAAAGGTAAACCACTTTTGAGTGTCCTCTACCTGGAAAACCCTGGAAAAGTACACCATAAGTCAGAAATGACTTGATGGCATGTGATGATTATTTGTATGTCACCTGTAAAATATTGCCAAGTATATGAAGCAGCACTGCACATCACTAATCAAACAATGTGGCTCTTCTACTCTCCAACAATATTTGATCTTGCAGATTATGCACATCTCAGAAATTCAGCAAGGCCCAGAAAGAGATCAATGATACTGCATTTGTTGGTTATGGGGGGGGGGGAGGGTAAAGAGGAAAGAAGCTTGGAGAAATGTAATATTCAACAACAGTGGCACTCAAGGAACAAACGTTTTAGTGTCTGTTTGTTTGCTTACTTAGCCTCTGTTGCACAGCTAGCTTTTGAAAATATAGTTATGTACAAAGGAAGAGGATAAATACCAGTCATAAGCACAAATGGTCTATGCCTATTGAGTTAAGATGGGTTAAGTATAGCTATTGCCTTCATGTCAGAAAAACAAGCTCTTATTTGCATCAGCAAAGAGAATATCACACCTAGAAAGAAGTGATCAGACTCCTAATTTGTGCTAGAGTTGGAGGCAACATGCCTGCCAACAGGGCAGGCTGCAGTTAATCATTTTGTTTTTAAATAATGTTGCTTTATCATAGGCTTTGATAATTCTTTTGTATATACCAGTTTTACATGCTTGTCAAGCAGAGGTTAACAATGAAGGGCATGAAGACAGAACAACAGTTTCTTTTTTAAAGAATACAATCCCTTCCTTTTCTGACAGACACTACAAACCACTTCCTCTGTTGCATTATCAGATTGCGGACGGGTAATAAGTGTTCCCACTCCAGCTCGAGCAATCACCCCATTTCATGTGCAGCCTCACACAACTTGTCTGACTAGTCATGCCACCAGGTGCCTGGTCAGTTGAGCAACAGAACACTGGCCAGAACAGGCAAACATGCTGTTCCTTTCACGGGATACTGACCCCTGCAGTATGCACTGGCAGAAGTCCTCTTTTGCAGCCTTATAAGCATAAAGTATCCTCTCCTTTTGGAGTCAGAGTCGGGTTTGGTCTATTTTTCAGTGACTACAGCACATATGAATCAGCCCATAGCTTTCCCAAGCTATCTGCATTTTTTAAATCACTAGCAGGGCTACTGTTTCTTTTTAAATATGCATAGGATCACTCAATTTCAGTTTGGTTTCTGGATCACTGTTTTTTTTAAAAAAAGAGAACTGGTAGGTCTTTCCCTGAACAATTCAGTACAGTGTCACTTGGGTGGCAAGCTAATAAAGTGAGACATCACTTGCCAATAAATTCTAGCTTTCCCCCACTCCTCACGAAGACAGGCTGTGAGATAGGCTTTTGTCCTTTTCAGGAGATGGGTGATTAGTGTGTCTTGTTGTGGGTGTATTGTTGTGATAAGGAGGAGACAAACTAATCACCCATCTCCTGAAAAGGACAAAAGCCTATCTCATAGCCATAAATACTCAACTCCCAAGCAAACTACACCAGAGCACAGGTTGCTGTCCTCTGAAGATGCCGGCCACAGAGACTGGTGAAACGTCAGGAAGAACAACCTTCAGAACACGGCCAAAGAGCCCGAAAAACCCAGAACAACCATTAGATCCCAGCCGTGAAAGCCTTCGCGAGTACAAAATAAACCTTTTGTTTTGCAAAATAGAAACACTCTGAGCAGGTGCGGTTTTAAAGTCTAAATCAACAGGTTTACATTTCAAATTTCATACTGCGCATGTGCCGGTGACCAAGGAGGGCCTTTGTCATTAGGCAAAGGGAGGCATCTCTTTGAGGGAGGAAGACATGGGTTGTATGGAGAGATGGTAAAATGGCAGCCAACACAGCTAGGTGCATCCCTAAGCTCGCCTGTTGTCCTCAGGTGTGATGAATGACAATTATAAGACTATCCCATCTCTTTTAGGTGATTTTGTTTATAACTATAACAAAAAAAATCATATACATAAAACATATACACTTACAACACAATAACAGTGTTCCCCACCACCATATACGGGACCTCTTGCCATATTCTTCTTTTTCTTCTTCTTCTCATTCTTCTTCTTCTATTGTCCTCCTCTCCAGAACTGCATAGATTCTTGATTTGGAGCTCTCCCTTTTCCCCTTATTAACACATATTCCAAAAATTTGCCCCATATTACATAAAAATTATTCTTTTTCAACTCTCCTTTCTTCATCTTTAAATTACAAGTTAATTTATCATTTAATGCTATATTCCATATTTCTTTATACCATTCTTCAATTTGTAATTCAGTCTTTAATTTCCACTGTCTAGCAATAATCAATCTAGCTGCTGTTATTAGATTAGTTATCAATTCTTTAATCATTTTGTCATATTCCACATTCTCATATATTGATAACAAAGCAATCTCAGCCTTACATTCTATATCTTTTCCACAGATACAACTTAATTCTTTAAAAATTTGTCTCCAAAAATGTTGTACCTTTTCACATTCCCACCACATATGAAAGTATGTACCAACTTCTTTCTCACATTTCCAACAGACATTCGGATGACTGGTGTTGATTTTGTTTAATTTTACCGGTGTTAAATACCATCTTAAACTAAGTTTTAAAAAATTTTCCTTTATTCTTACTGACATCAATCTTAAAATCCTCATTTTCCATATCCTCCTCCATTCTTCTTCATTTATTCTTTTCCCAATATCTTGTTCCCACACCAATTTCAATCCTTCTTTCTCACTTTCTTCTTCCTCTAAATTAAGAAGTGAATAAATTTTACTCACTGTACCTTTTACTGAGTCAGTCATCTGAATGTCCTCATATGAGAGTAAAAATTGCTCAAATTTTGTGTGTTCTCTACCTTTATTATATTTATTTGCCCATTCCTTAGTCCATCTTTCCAGTTGTACATAGTTCAACCATGAAATAGTCTTGTTTTGAAATACTTGTTTCATTTGATCTATCGATCTCATTTTATACAGCCAATCTTTCAGTCTAATCACTTTTTCTTCTTTAAATAAATCCATATACACCTTCATATTGGTAGGAAAATCTTCTATTTCTGTCACTAATCTAAATGGAGAGTATGATGAACATAAATTCTTTTTATACTTATACCATATATTTAACAGTGTCTTTAAAAAAGGATTATTAACTTGACTTATTTTGTCTTTCTTACCTTTAGCAAATAAATATTTTTCTATATTTCCTTGTAATTCTGATGATTCCATTTCCCACCAAATTAACCTTTCCGGATTATATATAATTTCACCAATAAACCTCAGTTGGTTAGCTAAATAATAGTTTCTTATATTTGGCAAACCTATACCACCTTTTTTTGTTGTTTTATACCAATACTTTTTATTTATTCTAGATTTCTTCCCTTCATTACAATATTTGTTAACTATTCCTTGCCAATATTTCAACTCATCCTCTGTTAACTGCATTGGTAACATTCTGAATAGAAAATTAATTTTTGGTAAAATTTTCATTTTTACCGATGCAATCTTTCCAAACCAAGATAATTTGAACTTATCATATTCTTGTAGTTTCTTATTAATTACTTCCTTTAGTTTGTTATAATTATAATCCTTTATCTTTTGAATATTTTTCGCTAAATCTATTCCTAAGTATTTAATTGTTTTACATATTTTAAAATCATGGCGACGCAAGGCTGAATGTCTGTCTCTTCACCCGATATCTAAAAAATGAAGATAAATGCCTTTCTCCCTGCGGGTCCTGTGAGTAAATAACTTTTAAACTCCTTATGAAAACTTCTGGCAAATATAAAAGGACTTTTGAAGCGTAGCTGCATTGTCTTTAATCTAAAAGAAAACACTTTCACTTTTGACCGGAGAAGCCGGAGGCTGAAAAGAGAAACAATGTGGGCTGTTGAACACGGCTTGGCTTCCTAAGTTATAAATCTCTGCCTTGTTTATACATGAGGAGAGGTAGAGATAGGACGAAGAGTAAAAGCTGAGTGCGTGTGCCATCACAAAAACCTTCAGATCGCAGCCTCGATAGAGTTGCCCGGTTACAAAGAACAGAGGAGGGGGAGGAGTCGAGCTTTGCAACCACTATGGAGAAAACAGTTTCAGATTTGGTCTCCTCCATGAAAGGAATGCAAAGCCAGTTTGCACAGCTTCTCTCTAAAATGGATTTGATGTTAGAAGGGCATCAACAGATGAGTCAAGATTTAAAAAAATTTCAGGGAGAAATGACAGATATTAAGACAAGTTTAAATAAAACAGAGGGCAGGTTACAACAACTGGAAGATTTTCAGGGCAGCCTTGGCCAAGGTTTTCAGAGCAAAGTTGAAAAACAAGAGGAATCTATTAATGATCTAAAGAGAAAGCTCATCTATTTTGAAGACAATGCGAGACGTAACAACATTAAAATAATGAACTTTAGTCACAAGAAAGAAGTGAGTTTAAAACAAGAGGTAATAGACTGGATTAACACAGTGATGAACTCTCAACATGTGGCTGAAGAAGATATTGAGAGGGTTCATTTTGTTGGAAAACCTCAAAGAGACAGAAGACCTATAATAGTGAAATTTTTCAATTATAACAAGAAAAATCAGTTCCTCAAGGTCATTAAAGAAAAACCTGAAGTGTTAGTTTACAGATCAGACCCAGTTCAGATCTATCAGGATTTAAGCTCTGAAACTATTCAATGGAGGAAAACAATGAAACCTATTACTTCAATCCTAACTAAGAATGGCAAGAGATACAACTGGGGTTATCCTGTTTTTTTGAAAATATGGAAGGATGGAACCCTACACAAAATACACTCTTTTGACGAGGGAAAACATTTGTTATTGGCTTGGGGAATTTGGGACCAGAGTGTGCAAGATACAAGCAAGCAAGTAGCTCTGTAAGGACAGCTGATTTGGAAGATACCCTCAGAAGATTTTTTTTATTTTTTTTTTTTGAAAAAATTTTGATTGGAAGAGACTAAGGGAACCATTGGATGTTGATATAATCTGGCTTTTTCCCCCCTCCTATTTTCTTTCTTTTTTCCCCTGCCTATTGTCCCCTTTTCCCTTTTTTTTAAGACAGTTAATTTGAAAAAGAAGATACCATTAGAATTTTTTTTTGATTTTTGAATTTTTTTTTTTTTGATTGGAAGAGACTAAGAGACATTATAGGATGCTGGAATAATCTGTTTTTTTTTTCTCTCCCTAATCTCCCTACTTTTTTCCCTCCTGCCCATTGCCCCTTTTTTCCTTTCCCCCCCAATTCCCCTCCTTTTTTCTTCTTTTTTCTCTTCTCTCTCTTTTCTTCTTCTTTTTTTTCTTTTTTTCTTTTTTCTTTTTTCTTTTTGGTAAGGGGGGAATTTTGGGGAAAACTTTGGTTTTTGTTTGTTTGTTTGTTTGCTTGTTTGTTTAATCTCTCTTCCTTTTTTATTTTCTTTTTTTTTAATAAACAAAGAACTTGTGTGTTTGTTTTGGGTTTTTTTCACCCCTTTTTAAATTATAAGCATGTGTTTTACAAGTATGTGCACACATATATGGGTCTAAAAAAAAGAAGGAAGAAAAAAAAAGAAAGGGGGGGAAGTTTTGGTTATTGTTATTGGTTTGTTTTGTTTTGTTATTGCTCTGGATTGTCCGATTAAGATGGGATTGAACAAATAAAAAAGGGAAGGCATTTGGATATATATATGTGAATAAATATATGATGTGGGGTGGAAAGGAGGTGGAGGTTCGGCTGGGGTCCAGACTGGTGGGAGTGGCGTCTCCCCCCCTCCCAGATCGCGTGTTTAACATTAGTGAGACGCGGGGAAGCTGGAGGGAGGAAAAATGTTTATATGTAGGGAGGAAGGGTAGGGATAGAGAATTAGAAAGAGGTGAATTTAATTTTTTTAGTTGTTTTTGTTTATGTTTTGGGAATTGCACAAAGGGACCAACTAAGAAGCAAAAGATTGAACAGATATGGGGAAAAACATAAGAGTAGCCATGTTACATAACAGCACTGATGTTACCTGTCTGTCATGGGTTTGGAGGGAAAGTTCCATCCTATGGGGAGTGGAAGGCGGGACATCAGGAGGAGGGGCTGTACTGTATAAATATGTGATGCCTGTGTGGTGAAGAGGAGATGCTGAGACAGACTGTGAGACACTGGGAGGGACGAAGCAGCAGCTGGGGAAGAAGAAGCTGTTGTGGGAGTCTGTGTGTCTGACAGGGTACTACTGTGTGTCAGAGTACCAGCCTGAAAGGTTCAGGGGTCTGTTGGTTAGCCAGAACTGATGGGTTCAGGGTCTGTGCTTTAAGTTAAAGGTTCTAGGTGAACCAAACTGTATGCTTGTGTGTGTGAGAATAAGCCACGTTACTTTATTTTATTCACCTGATTGTTTTATTTACCCTGTTTGTATTTAAAATAAACCTTATTCTTTTATTGTTTAAAAATCCATCCCTGGTCTGTGTGACTTATTATAGGGAATGGTTGGTGGCAGCTTAGTAACTGTGTGATAGATCCCAGTAGGTCTGGGTTTGTCACATTGATTGGTGTCCAGCGGGTGGGATACGACTGGTCCAGTTGTCCAGCGGTCCAGCAAAGCCTTGGCAGGTGTGCCCAGAGCAAGGGGGGTCTAGTCAGGGACAGTCTGAGGCGCGTAGGTAATCTTCTAGGTGTACCTCACGGGGAGGTGCGCTAGTAGAAGAACGTGCCAACTGGGGAGACTTAGATTAAGGTGCTCTGAGGCAGCCTGGTTTTGGCGGGAAAAAGCTGAGGAAAAACTGCGTAGCAACAGCGAGCTAGCTTGCCAGCTGAGAGGCCCAGCAGAGGGGGGTAGGCTCTGACTCGATACTGTTGCAAGTTAGTGCTGAAGAACAGCAATCTCTAGGGAGAGCTGGTTCTGAGGCAAGAAAAAAAAAAAAAAAAAAGTGGTCGTTTTATTTTGAGGCTTGACTTTTTAAAGCAGCCTGTTCTGAGGGGGGGTATGCCCTTGACTCGAAGCCAAGTAGCAGACATGAGTGAAGTGAAAGACCCCCAGATTGACCAAGGCTCTGAGGATGAATTTGGCTCAGTGCAGGGTGACAGCACGGGAGAACAGACCTTAGAACTCAGAAAAATGCTCCTAGCCCAACAGCATGAATTTAGAATGAGACAATTGGATAGGGAGGCCAGAGAAAGAGCTGAAATCAGTCAGGCAGAGGCAGATGCCAAGAAAAGGGGAATGGCCATGAGGATAGAAGAGATGGAACTGGAACACAGAGTTAGAATGGCACAATTAAAATTAACATTCCTAAATAAGAAAAATAACAACTTATCAGTTGAAGAAATTGCGGAAAGAGAAAAGTATGAGGCTCAGGTCAGACAAAGTGAGCAAGATCTTGAAAAATATAATCAGCAAAAAGACATTAAATTAAAAGAAATCAGAGATGAGACTGAAGAAAAAGTAAAAGAGATAAAAGCTAGGGCTGAGGAAGAAATTTTACAGATCAGGGCTGAGTTTGAGGCTAAGCGAAAGGAGCTGGATTTGAGAATAAAAGGGAAGAAATTGCAGCAAGGGGGAGGGGCCCATGGTGAAGGGAAGCCCTCAGATATGAAACCAAGACCTCAGATTTTGGAGGGAAAACCAAAACAAGATGAGAGAGAATCAAAATATACCAGAAAATGCTATTTCTGTCAGGGAAAGGGTCATCTAATCTCAGAGTGTGAGAAATTAAAGCAGCTAAAAGGAATGGTGCCTCAGAATTCTAGTGGGACCAAGCCAAAAGCTGTGTTCTGTGTCCAGAAAGAGCAAAGCTCATTGTCACAGAGGGAGCCTGTTGCCATGACTACTCAGTCTGGAACAGCTACCTATGCTGATCAGGCTGAGGAAAATGGTCCTCTTCTGGAGGTAAAGCGCTGCTTGCTGGTAAAAACAGATTCTCAGTTGTTTGAGACAGCCGGGGTGGACGTAGGAATACTTGACCGTCAGTATAGGGGGCTGCGGGACACTTGTTCCCAGGTAACCCTGTGCCATCCAGATATCATCCCTAGGGAGTTTATAATCCCAAATGAGAGCATGAAGGTGGCAGGGATTGAGGGGCAGATAATCTCTCTGCCAGTAGCAGAGGTACCTGTCAACTTTCGAGGCTGGAGGGGAGATTGGCGGATAGCGATTTCATCGACTCTGCCAGCAGCCGTGCTCGTGGGAAATGACCTGGCTGAACATGTGAAAAGGGTGCTAGTGATTACACGCTCACAAGCCACCACAGGGACAGTTCAAGGGGGTAATGATGAGCCAGAGACGGAAGCAGAGGGGAGTTCAGAAGCTGTGGTGGAAACCTTAACCACAGACAGCAGATTTGGACAAGAGCAAAAGGCAGACGCCACTCTCCAAAAGTGTTTTGAACAGGTGACTGACGCCCAGCTAACACCTGAAACCCCAGTGAGATTTCTGGAGGAAAAGGGGATTTTATATAGAGAAACCCTGAGGAATATCTCAAAAGGGGGAGATGGGATCAGAAGTCAGCTGGTGGTACCTGAAAAGTATCGCCCCATGATCTTACAAAGGGGTCACTCTGACATGTTTGCTGCACACTTAGGGGTGAAAGGGCCCCTTGATTTGTTCAAACAAAATTGGGAGCAGATCACCCAGGATGACCCACAAGACGTTGTGACATACATAGACACCTTGATGAATGACCTAAGGAGAAATCTAGAGCTGGCAGCAGAAAACCTGCAAGCTCAGAAGGTCAAACAGAAAACATGGTATGACCACAAAGCTAGAGAGAGGCACTTTGACCCAGGGGAGGAAGTGCTTTGGCTTAGGCCCTGCAGAGAGAATAAGCTGCAGCTCAAATGGGCAGGACCATATAGGGTCATTTCCAAGATGTCAGATCTGAACTACCTAATAGAGCAGGAGGAGAACCAAGCAAGGAGGGTGGTTCATGTGAATGCCCTAAAACCCTACTACAGAGGGGAACAGAGGGTTCTATTTGCTATAAAAGCAGCTGAGAGTGAGGAAGCTGAATTACCCTTCTGGGAGGGTAGAGGGGAAGTAAAATACAACCCAGAGGAGGTAAAGATCAGTCCTGCACTCACCCAAGACCAGCAGCAAGAACTAAAAATGCTGCTTAGTAAATATCAACAGGTGTTTTCCAACAAGCCGGGGATAGTGAAGGGAGTGATGCATCGGATCCACACCGGGGATGCACCCCCGCAGGCAGTATCCCCATACCGAGTAACGGGACCCTATAGGGACAAGGTGCGGAAGGAGCTGGACGAAATGCTGAGGGAGAACATAATCGTCCCCTCTTCTAGTCCTTGGTCCTCTCCGATAGTCCTTGTGGACAAGCCTGATGGGAGCATTAGGTTTTGTGTCGATTACAGGAAATTAAACCGTGTAACCACTCCTGATGCCTACCCAATGCCCAGGCTAGACAACCTGATTGAAACCATAGGGGGTTGTCGGTTCATCTCATCATTGGACCTGGTAAAGGGATATTGGCAATTAAGAATTGATCCCAGGGATCAAGAAAAGACTGCCTTTTGCAGCCCTTTTGGTCTCTATGAGTTTCGAGTCCTGAGCTTTGGTCTCAGAAATGCACCAGCCACATTCCAAAGGCTGATGGACCAGACCTTGGCAGGGCTCGGTGACTTTACAGTGGCCTACATTGACGACATAGGGATCTTCAGTAATACCTGGGAAGATCACCTGTTACACCTGGAGTTAGTGCTGCAGAGGTTAAGTGCAGCAGGGCTAACAGTAAAGGCCAGCAAGTGTCAGCTGGGTAGCCCAGAAATAAAATACTTGGGTCACATGGTAGGGGGAGGAATGATAAAACCCCTGGAGGCCAAAATAGAAGCTGTTCGTGATTGGCCTAGACCCAACACCAAGAAAAAAGTCAAATCTTTTCTTGGGCTGGTGGGCTACTACAGGAAGTTCATCCCGAGGTTTAGCGAGATTGCGGCTCCGCTGACCGATCTGACGAGGAAGACGGCTGATGACCGCATCCCGTGGACCAGTGACTGTGAGGCGGCGTTCCAGAGGTTGAAGGAGGCGTTAATCAACTATCCTGTCCTGCGTGCTCCAGACTTCGACCGGGAGTTCATCATCTACACCGATGCGTCTAACAGCGGGGTAGGAGCAGTTCTGTGCCAGGAGGATGAGAATGGTGACCAGCATCCTGTGTCCTACCTGAGTAGGAAACTTCAAAAAGGTGAGAGACATTTGGCAACCGTGGAGAAGGAGTGTTTGGCCATAGTCTACGCGATCCAGAAGGCCAAGCCTTACATCTGGGGAAGACATTTTATTCTGTGTACTGACCATTCACCATTGCAATGGTTAAAGACAATGAAAACCCAGAATAGCAAACTTATGAGGTGGGCTTTGAACTTACAGGACTATGACTTTGAAGTGAAGGTGGTCAGAGGGTCAGTGAACTGTGTTGCTGACGCCTTATCAAGAAGACCTGAAGACTGAAGACGGCGAAAGAACATGGACTATATGTATATAATGAAAACAAAAAGTTAAAATGTACCTGGTTTTGAATTTGGTTGGTATTAATAAAGGTAAATTGATGTACTGTATATGGTAAAATGTTTAAATGCATATTTGCTATGGTTAACTTGGAGTGTAAGTATATGTAAGTATTATATGGTATGTATAACTGTTGTTGTGTATTTTATGCAGGTTGTTTTTTTGGTGAAAAGCACTTTTAGCTTTCCCCCTACAAAACAACTTTTAAAGAGGGGAGGTGTTACATAACAGCACTGATTGTTAAATAAAACAATCAGGTGAATAAAATAAAGTAACGTGGCTTATTCTCACACACACAAGCATACAGTTTGGTTCACCTAGAACCTTTAACTTAAAGCACAGACCCTGAACCCATCAGTTCTGGCTAACCAACAGACCCCTGAACCTGTCAGGCTGGTACTCTGACACACAGTAGTACCCTGTCAGACACACAGACTCCCACAACAGCTTCTTCTTCCCCAGCTGCTGCTTCGTCCCTCCCAGTGTCTCACAGTCTGTCTCAGCATCTCCTCTTCACCACACAGGCATCACATATTTATACAGTACAGCCCCTCCTCCTGATGTCCCGCCTTCCACTCCCCATAGGATGGAACTTTCCCTCCAAACCCATGACAGACAGGTAACATCAGTGCTGTTATGTAACAAGCCACTTTAAATGTGAAAGGCCTAGGAGCTGTATTAAAGAGAAGGAAAATAGAATTATTATTAAAAAAAAGTAGAGTTGACATTATCTGTCTACAAGAGACACATCAATTAAAGGATGGAGTCAATGAATTGAAATTGCAAAATATACATATATATGAAAAAACATTTGGGACATCCAAATCTAGAGGGGTAGCAATATTAATATCTAAACATTGTGAATTTGTAGTAAAAGAAGTAATAAAAGATAGTAATGGCAAGGACAAATGGGGGAATTTGATAATCCAAGGACAAATGGGGGAAGAAGAATACACATTAGTAAATGTGTATGCACCGAATATGAACCAAGGAGAATTTTACAAACATGTCATTAAAGAAATGGAAAAAGTTAGGAAAGGATATGTGATTATGGCAGGAGATTTCAACATGGTCTTAGATAAGTTGAAAGATAAATCTACACATAAAAAAGATGAATTGCATAAAAGGGATACCCCCCTAAGTAAGATAATAAATACTACTGATCTGAAAGATATATGGAGAGAATTAAAGGGAGATGAAAGGAGGTTTACATATTATTCTGCGGTACATAAAAGTTACTCTAGAATAGATTTTATGTTTATATCACAAAATTTAATTTCAAAAGTAGTAGACACAAATATTAATGTGATAAAGATAACAGACCATGCATTGATGGTGATGGAAATAAAAGTGAAGAAAGATTATAGAGAAGCTAGGAGATGGAGGATAGACTCCAATATTCTTCAACATACAGAGGTGATAGACAAAGTCAAGAAAGAATGGTTGGAAATATGGTCATTTAATGAAGCGGGTGGGAATAAAATAGGCGTGTTATGGGACACCATGAAAGCTATTATGAGAGGAATTGCTATAAGAGAATCTTGTAGATTAAAAAGATTGAGAGAAGGAAATGTAAAAAGGATTGAAGAATCATTAAAGGATTTAGAAACTAAATATTTTATAGATAGAGACAATAAAAAATTATTAGAGATACAAGCTAAAAGAAAGGAACTGGAAAGCTTAGAATTAGAAAAAGTACAGAGGGACCTGATATACACTAAAAGGAATTTTTTTGAACATAGTAATAAAAATTCAAAACTTTTAGCTAGAATGGTTCATACCAAAAGAACAAAAAACAACATTGGTGTGATTAAAGATAAAACAGGAAAAAACTGCAGTTTAATGAAAGAAAAATTAAAGATTATACAAGATTTTTATCAAAATTTATATAAAAGTAATAGTGCATCAAAAGAAGATATAGAAACTTATATTAAAGAAAATGTTAAGAGTGAAATATCAGAGAACGATAAAAAAAACTTAGATAAAGAAATAAAAGAGGAAGAGATTATAGAGATAATTAATAAACTAAAATATGGTAAAACCCCAGGTTTTGATGGATTAGGTTCGGAATACTATAAAACCTTTAAATCAATATTGATCCCTAAATTAAAAGTGCTTTATAATGAAATCTTGGAAGGAGAGAGGATACCAGATTCATGGAAACATTCATTGATAACTCTTATCCCAAAACCTAATAAAGATCTAACAGACCCAAGTTCATATAGGCCTATTTCTTTACTAAATCAGGATGCAAAGATATTTACAGCAATACTTGCAAATAGAATTAATAAATTTATTATAAAATATATCAAAGAGGATCAGAATGGTTTCTTGAAAGGTAGGCAAATGGAAAACTTAACAAGGAGGGTTTTGAATATTATACACAATATAGAAAAAAATAAACTGAAGGCAGGCATTTTATCATTAGATATATTTAAAGCATTTGATTGTGTGGAATGGCCAACATTAAAGACTTTGTTAAAGGGTTGGGGTTTTGGAAAAAAGTTTAGGGGGATAATAGATCAATTATATTTAGAGAATACCTCTGTAGCAATAGTTAATGATGGGATGACAGATCAAATAGCTCTTGGCCGAGGTACTAGGCAAGGTTGTCCTCTCTCTCCAGTTCTGTTTTGCCTGGTTATTGAAATGTTGGCAAATGTAATTAGGAACGATGATTTAATTGAAGGTATAGGAGAAAAGAAGACAAAGATCAATTTATTTGCGGATGATTCCTTATTGACAGTGAAAAACCCATTAGAATGTATAGATAAAATTAAAACACACTTAGAAAAATTTGGAAAAATAACCGGATTAAACATAAACTGGCAAAAATCTGACTTAATGTTGTTTAATTATAGTAGAATAGAACAAGACTATCCCATCTCAAGGGTTGAAGTTTGACTTAACTCCCAATGAAGTCATCTTCTATCCATTCAATGTACAGTCAACTTATTATTTGGTTCAGGCAGCAAACGTTATTGGGCCACCATGGCCAAAGGCAAGCTTAAGTCTCCGGTTAAGGTCTGACAACCATGAGCTGCCTGAGATCCTTGTGACACTAAATGCTGAGAGCTGGACCTGCAACCTTTTGCAAGTAGGCTCTACCCCTGACTCATGGCACCTTCCCCACAACCATGGCGTATTGGTAGTCACCTGGTTGAGCTGCTTCTCTGCATCTCCCTGCCAAATAGTGAGAAGAATCTTGCCTTTCCGTAACTTTGCTGGATCTCTGAACAGGTGCAGAGTCTGGCAAGGGCTTCCTCACCACTTGGCAGGATGACTCAAGTCCTGGGTCTGCTAAAGGGCTGAGCAGACAGTGTGGGACTTCACTACTTGGCAAGTAGATATATGTGTCCATTTTCTAATGATACATTGAAAGAACGAAGTACAGCACAGAGTCAGGAATTAGCCTAACAATCTGTACATATCCCTCCTGTCCAGGTGCACACAACCATCTGTTGAAATCTCCACTGGCTGCCAAACTACTAGTCAGCATACCAAGAGCGCAAGAGGAGCAAGGTGTCCTAATCTCTGTGGTCGTGTCAGGAGTCATGTCAGCAGAGCCAGCCCTCTCATTGGGCAGCAGGAAGTGGCCTGCTTATGTCACAGAAATGCCTTAAAGGTCACAAAGCAGGGTGTTGACAATAACATTTCCTGGGGTGGGTGGGTGGTAGTAGCACATTAGCGGTTCATATAGCAGTAGGTTAGCATAATTTGCATGAATAGCACATGCCACTGCAACACAGTGGCCAGGATCCTACTGTTTCCTTATACCTCTGTAAGCGGAAGAGTTTACAAAGGTTCAAGCCACTGCTTCTATTCTTTGTCACACTGCAGAGAGGAATACTTGTGCATTGCACTTACATCAGTGTAAAAAACACTATAGGATTCTGGCCAGTGCCCTCTCTGTGCACATCAAAATAATAAATAAATGAAGGACTGAGGAGCAAGTATAGACGGCCCCTCTGATACCCATGGCAAGACACTGATCGTCATTCCACTGATCATTGTGTTTTTACTACTAGGGAGTAGGAGATGTGCTTGAAAGATTACCTGGGTCTGCCTTGCATATCAGAATGATTTATTTGTCATCTGACCCTGTGATCTTAAGAAAATCATCACTAAGAACGGTAGCATATGTTATAGACAGTCTGCCATTAGCAAGGAAAGAGTTAGAGACAAATATCTGAAGCAGTCTTTTGATAAATCAGACTTCAACAGAATCTTGTCCTTAATTCCAGTCCCACCCCAACCCTCCTGTATTTAAAATGGAAAGTCTTGAGGATTTTGGTACACACAAAAGTCAGGATGAATAGCCATCAGTCACTCTAGGACTTGGATAATGAACAGAGAGTTGATTAACAGCTTCAGGAGAGTCTCCATTAGTACCAATTTCAGGGACTAATGGAGGGTGGGAAGCAGTGTAAAAGCCAAATACATAGCTGTAAGTCTCAGCAGAATGAGAGAAAACAGACACAAAAGACAGACTCTTATTTACATAGTTGCTTGTCTAAGTGGAATCATGAAAGTATTCAACCCAACAGGTTCCCCTTTGTATTTCCAGTCTCACACTGGTTGTGACGTTATGGGTGCAGCCAATTGTGAGAAAACGTCCAGGATGGAGGCCTGCTGGAGAGGGAAAACCACCACACAATTGCCCCTATGAATAGTGAAAATGTCAACAGGACTTTGTCCAAACCATTTGCCTCCAAAGAGATGGTGTATGTTTCCTTCTCTTCCCCTTTTCACTGGTGTATCAGAAAGGAACAAAGTGATGAACATAAATGAAGCCCTATTCAGACAAGGAGTTTTCTGCCTTTTATAGCTTCAGGAATGGGAGCTTCGGGTGCAATCACCCCAGGAAGGATTGCTTTGCCGGGAGCCATCTCCTTTGAAGTGACCGTCCATCTACCAGGGAACTGCACCAGTCGAGCCCCCAAAAGAAGTAGCCCTATTGCTGGACCAAAAAGATCCAAGTTGGGCACAGATCAGGGTCAGGCTGGAGTACAATTTTTCTTATATGGTGTGATTGCCAGTAAATAGATCACAATGAATTGCACACCACAAGGGTCAAAAATGAAAGCTATGTGGCCATATACTATAGTATATATGTAGTAATTATGCATCCCCTTCTCCAAAAATCCTATGTAAGCTGAAATCTACATAACAATAAAGAGACACAGAGCCCATAAATGCACACAGAGTCCGTTTACAGACTGTTCTAGAGGGAACATTTGTTCCCCCAAAAAACATCCAGCTGTCCCACCATTTCCCCTCACCTTCCAAACGACTTAAAGTTTGATCTAGCACTTTCAGTGATAGAACCCATGGTTTTGTGAGCGATTCTGGCCCTTTCTGAAGGCGTGCTTTATTTTTCCCCCCAGTTGTCCTGGATGCAGAGGGTTGTCTTTAAAAATGTATTCTTTTGCAAGTTAAATTCCAAGTCTTCCCTCCCCCTCCCTATTTGCTTGCCACCATGTGGGAGAGCCCAAGAAACTGACTCACCCCATTTCTCTATATTTCTTCTTAGCCACAAGCCTGATCACACCACTGGTAAGAAGACCACATGTCTAGCATGAGGGTGAAGTTTGCCCCCCCTCTCTTGCTCCCTCTTTTTGCCATATATATTTGTTTTCCCTGAAGGCACTTAACAATCTTGACACTAAACCATACAAGTCAAGTCCCCTGCTTGTTTGCAAGCATCTGGCACAAATGGGGGGAGGGACTTTAGCCCCATTTGGAAGAGAGCCCTATGTTTTTTCCTCTTCCTCCACCCCGTCTTAAGACTTTGACCAGCCTGACTTCAGGATTTCACCGTCAGGCCTGCCTTCTTCACCTGTTTATTGGAAAATCCTGCCTGCTTCAGAGATCTGGACAGCTGAAAAAAAATCCTGCCCACTACTGAAGCAGTAACTACACATCTGGTTTAAAAAAAAAACAGAAGGGATTTGCAGCTATTGTCCCTGTCTGTGCACAGCACAAGAGCTAATGCAGTTTAGAAATGCTGCCAAGGCACACTTCTGCAAAGTACACCAGGGCTTCTGTCACCAGCCAGCCAGGGCTGGAAGGCTTTCTAGACACTGAGAGTGACAGGGTTGGGGCCACAAAGTTCTTGCCTGCTCAACATGTGGTAAAAATGGAGCCACTGGAGCTGCCGCCCCCGGCAAGAACGATGTTGCCACCAAGCCAGTGCTGGGGGAGGCTTCCTGCCTATCTCACCACTGTCTGGAGGGCAACATTATTCTTGCTGGGGGTGGTGGGCAGCTCCACCAGGTCTGTTTCTGCCACAGGTAAACACACTGGGGTCAGTAGCAGTGGTACGCCTCCAAGCACTGGATGGCTGATGATGAGCCAGGGGCTCCTCCACATCCTGGGTTAATGCCAGGAAGTGCATTAAAACAGAATGTGGAAACAGGTGGTTCTACACCTATTTGCATATAATCTACAATAAAAAAAGCTTTGCTGTAGGTTATCTGCAAACATGTTGTTCCTGCCTCGGTATATATTTGGCTGGTCCTAATAAAGATTTTGGCAGAAGGCGTTTATAGGAATAATAAGGATTTATCCATTATTGTAGGTGAAATGGGACACTGGAGATTTTGGGTTCTGCTATGTTAGTGGCAGGGAGCAAGCTGATGTGGACTGCTTTGGAACGGTTGGGTTGACTAGAGCGAACTAATCAAGACATGGAAATCATTCCTGCCAATACTTTGAAGCAATAAGAGAGCCAGTTCAGGATAATTAATTACTTCTCCTCCTCAGTAGACAGATAGAGGAAATTATTTTTTTTTACTATATATGGACTATCACTGATGCGCTGCATCCATTACAAATAAAAATAAATAAATAAATCTTTTATTTGCCTTCTCTTAAAGGGCTGATCGAAAAACTGCGTGCAACCAAAGCCACTGCCATTATAGCTTGGGGACTGACGTCCATCAAACTAATTTTTCTAAGCTTGAGAGTAACAAAGATGGATTACAACAGTGTGATAGTTCAATAACTGATATTTAAAATGATAAGAAAAGGGAGGGGGGAGTCCTGGTAATGTTTATATGGAAATGGCAAGGCATAATTTGAATTTGCCTAGGCCTAGGGTAATGGATGTAGTGTTGGAGGACAGCTTTACAGATTCAACATGTTTATTCTTGTAACATTTTGCCATTCTATTATTAACCATCTAGGAAAAATTACTGGCGGAGTTGGAGAAGAGCTTTACAAATACTCTTGACAGCTAGAAAGACAAATAAGTGGGTTCTAGATAAAATCAAGCTAAATCAATTTGAAGCTCAGATGGTCATATCATTAAAAGATCAGATTCACTGGAAAAGACAATACTAGGAAAAGTTGAAAGTAGTAGGAAGAGAGGAAGTCCTAATATGAGATTAACTGACTTTAATTTGCAAGACCTGAGAAGGAAGTTAATGATGGGACCTTCTGGAAGTCATTAATCCATCATGTTGCCATTTGCTGGAAGTGACTTGACAGCACATAAGAGAAACAAACACACAGCCAACCAACACTATACAAAACCACCTCACACCAATCCTGATGGGAAGAAAAAAGAAGTTGCAGAAAAACTCACCATATCGACATCTGTATTGACAGACCCCATTCTTCCCTCCTAGCAGCTCGGAGACAAAATCTAAATAGCCATTAACAGCTTCAAAGCTACCCCGGATGGCCCCAATCCCCCAATCGGAGAAAGAGCTTTCCTCTGGCAGTACAGATTGTTGAGTGGTGTGGTCTTGCATTGCCTCTTCTGTGCCTTGCCCTATAGCCAGGGAGATGCCAAAGATCAGTGCAGTGAGGATGAACTTCATTCTGAAGGCAGATCAAACAAATTTGCACCCCAGGGAGAAGAAGTAAAGGCAAGGAACTGCAATGGGACAGTGAGTGGAGGGCAAGGAAAACTGAGTTGTTTGAGTGCACGGCATGTAAACACTCTTCTCTGCAGTGGACTTTAAACACTGTTCAGGTAATAGAGATTAGGTCACCACAACCAGGGAGCACAAAGTTCAGACACTTTGGTCCAAGTGTAACTTGACGGACACAGGATGTTGCCCAATATTTAAGGCTCTCTGGATTTGTCCCCCACCCCCTGCAATCACTCCATGCTCACATGGTTACACATGTAGATGCCTGGCCTGACAGGACTGCAAAGCTAAATTATCCAATCATGTAGGAAAACTGAGTGTGTAATTAACACTGGGGACTCTTGCAGCCTTATGATCCTGATTCTCTGTGGCCCACCAGATGTTGCTGGATCAGAACTCCTGCAATTCTCCCTATTGGCTATTTGAGCTAAGGCTGATGGGAACTGAAGTCCTACAACATCTGGTGTGTTATGTGTTCCATAGTTTTACTTTAAGGCAGTGGTTCCCAACCTTGGTTCCCAGATATTCTTGGATAACAACTCCTAATAATGCTGGCCAGCACAGGTAGTGGTGAAGACTTCTGGGAGTTTTAGTCCAAGAACACCTGGAGACCAAAGGTTGAATACCTTGCAATGCATCTCCTTGCAATATTCCTGAGTTTGCTTCTCCTTCTTTTTCTCCTAAGTATAACCAGCTGGGTTTCAGTTTTGCTAAATTTCTTGTTTTCCTGACTGCAGCGCTCTATCATTCTGCACACATCTTGGACTGCGACTATGTGGTCAAATAGCATGGGACTTGCTCCATTTCTGAAACAAATAAATTCAAAATATTTTTCTACCGACCACATAACACAAAGGCTGTTTCAAATTGGTCTAGTCCTTTTTGCTCCCAAAGCAGCTTTTTGTGTGGTTAGTTGTCATATATTCTTATAAAGACTGTAGGTGGTGTTTTGGTGACATAGGCAGTTGAGGTATGATGTAGAGGGCTGGGGGGGGAGCATCAATACCCTGCATTTTTTCCTCTCCCCCAATCATACCCCAATTTTTAAAAAATAAATCTTGCATATATGAGATTAATGCTAGATCACCCTATCAATTTATAGCTGGGTCATTACTATTATTTCCCATATTAATGCCCCATAAAATGATCCTTAGAGACAGGACCACAGGAAGGAAGGATTGGCAGAGTCACGATCAGAGGAAGGAAGGAAAGAAAGAAGGCTGGCTGTGGGCTGCAATGCAGATTGCATTGCATCCATTATGAAGGGTGAACTCCCAAATCAATCAATCCACAGCCCGTGTGTGAGCACTGACTGCAATTTCAAAGGTAATACAGGTTGTGAATCAAATCACAGGAAAGCTGAATCACTCTGAATTGGCTTTCCAGTGTAGTCAAACCCTGAGCTTTGAAATGCTGCATTTTATTCAGCTTGTTTATAAGCAAATTCATGTTTCAGGAACCCTCTTGGAGAAAGCTAGAGCAGAAAAATGGCTTGAGGCATTTTCCACACCACAGGTACCTGTCAGTTTTTTTCTGGAGAACACTGACATTATTTGTTTCCAAGGAGTAGCTGTGTTAGCCCCACACCACCCAAGAAGCTTATATAACATTTAAAAAGACTGTGTAATCCTAGACATTTCTAAAGCAGGACTACATTGAGTTGTGTGGGACATACTCCCAAGTAAGTAGTCTTGCCAAGTCAGAAAGTTTCTCTTCCCTGAAATTTCTGGCTCCAAGTTTGAGACCAAGGGTGGACCCAGGAGGCAGGATTTTGTGTAGTAAATCCAGAATAATGTATGTATGTAAAAGAGAGACAGAGAACGTTGATTTTCTGCACTACTTCTTAAACAAATATTGGCCAGAACCATTCTATAAGCTTGTGCTTCCATAAGTGAATTACATACAACTTGGTGACAATTTTCAAACTAATGGTCCTTAACGAGGTGCAGGTTGTATTCTTGAGCCCTCAATATGATCAAGCCCAGGTGCCGGCATACAACCAGCACCTTCTTAAGGAGCAGCAGTTTGCTTCCAAATATTGCGTGGTTTTCCTTATGCATGTGTAAGTCCCCAGCATTATTCTGGCTACTATACTGTATGTGCAACACAAAAAGAGGCTTCAGCCTTGGCCTAAAACAGTGGGTCCTGAGGCCTGGATCAGCAAACCATAGCACACTCCTCTCTCCTGAGTCAAGGTGTTTACTGGCTAAAACCAGCTTCGTTATTTTGGCACAAGAGGCAAAGAATCTCAAAAGCACTTGTCCTCAGCCCTGGCAAGAAGAACCGCAAATTAAATTTACTGCACCCCATATTTGCTGCCTGACGAGGCTGCCTTACTCTCCATAAAGGTGGGTCCAGTCCTGATCGCAAACCAAGTGGGAAATTATAGACTAGTCACAAGTGGCACCATATACACACATGTTTTTATGACAATTCAACATGTGTGTTTCAACCCAGCCTTCTGATTTGAACAATCCTTGAAGCTGCTCACTTTAAAATAAGAAAATAGATTTCAAACCTTTTAAACTGACCTAGCTAAAACGGCCTGTTAAAAGGAGAGGCTTACAAAGTTTTTCTTTGGACTATAAATTCCAAAATTCCCAGTTGGTGGACATAGTAGATGGGGATAATGTGCACTATAGTCCAAAAAAAAGTAACTCTTCTCAGCTCTAATCAAAAGTAACAATGACCACAAGGGCAGTAAAAGAAAATCCCCAGATTACCCGGTAACTAACCTTCCCTTTCAGCAGTTCTGTTAAACACCTATTTGTTTGTTTATTTGCTGCCTTTCTCCCCATGGGGGACCCAAGGTGACTTGCCACAGGTAAAATAAGAAATTTAAAACAAATTTAAAAGAAATTTTTAAAACAAATTTAAAAAGAAAAATACGAAAATACCTGTTTTATTATTATTACTATTAAATTCAAAACACTATATTTGATTTATATTATGTAACAGATAATGTTACATAGCTACATAGACAGTGCAGCCCTCCATAGCTACATAGATAATGTTACATAGGCAGTGGAAGACAGGAGGGCCTGGCATGCTGTGGTCCACTGTCTATGTAGTTGAATAGTTTAAATTGTTTTGGTAATGTTAATTAAGTTTTTTTACATACTTAAGTCTATAGTTTGTATTGTAGAGTATTTCCTTTGTGTGTGTTTGGATTTTATTTTTTATTTTAATTGATTTAAATGAACATTGAAAACCCCCACGTTATTTCTGAGCTGTGACTGGAGTTGCAAGCTGACAGCATCTGGAGGCCTGCATGTTGCCCACCTGTATTTTAACTGCATGTTGGTGCCTACCTTTGTCTCCTGATAAGGAGGGACACCTCTGCTGTGTCTCTTTCATTTCTGCAGGTCCACCAAGTCAGAGCAAAGATGATAATCTTTTAATGGACTGACCTGAGTTTCTGAGCGGTTGCAAAACAGCAATGAAAGGTTGTGGAAAACATAAAATTAGAGTAAATGCCTTCCCCTTCATATACTAAGTGAACACCCCTTCTTATCTTCCTGTTTATTAATATATTGCCATTTTAAGCCGTTATCAGATTGGTTGAACCTATATACTGTAAGATGACAAATGCCTGTTTTCCTTGCTGTCTGATTTTTTTGTTTGAGGATGGATTATCAGCAAATGCTGAGACAGAGGAAAGCGGGTTCAAGAGTCCTGTTTTGCACCCTGCTTTGCTACAAGGAGCAAATGGAGTACC
Source organism: Pogona vitticeps (assembly GCF_051106095.1). Classification (NCBI taxonomy): domain Eukaryota; kingdom Metazoa; phylum Chordata; class Lepidosauria; order Squamata; family Agamidae; genus Pogona; species Pogona vitticeps. The sequence goes on along the minus strand of NC_135785.1, from coordinate 89,569,044 downwards.
TCGTTTCTCTGAGTATAGAAAAGTCCTGGGTGAGAACTGTATCTGCGCTACTTTCCAAATCTTCATTTAGAGCCACATTTCTGCTTTCTGTGGATGGACTAAAGGTTGTAAAAGAGCTGGGAAATGGTACTCTTCCCTCCTCCTCCTTTTAACCATTTCCTAACCCTAACCCACCCCCAGTCAGGGCAACCAAGGGCCATGGTAGATGGAGTATTTCTGGGTGATGTAGCCCAAACCCTGAAGCATGTCCAGTTCTGGAATGCTTTGCCTGTCCATCCTCTTAGCATTGAACTGTGATAAGAAGAGAATGGGGTCTGATCATTCTCTCTTCCCATTAATTCAGAAATGTCCTGTGGTCCATGTAAATTGTCCCCCGCCAACCTTCTCTGTTGTTTCCATTGGTTACTTTTTCCAAAGGGCAAGAGTGGAACATTGTGTTGCTTTGGCCTCAATTTACTTTTTCTAGCCACTCTCATAGACGACTGTGTGTATAGGGGCATCTGCATCCTTCCTCCTGCCTTCAAAATGTTAGGAGCATCTTAATAAGGACTGTCTGTTCACAACAACACTGTAAGGTAGGTTAGGTCAAACAACAGCGAGTGACTCAAAGTCATGCCGTGTGCTGCTTTGCCAAGTGGAGATATTAATGCTGATCCGTGCAGGCTAATAGGGTGGTTGCACCATGACCTATTCTCCACTTTGATCCGCTAACAGCATAGTGAAGTGCGATCTATTTTAATGCAACCACATGACACAAAGATAATTGTAAACCAGCCTAGCCCTTTTCAATGTTAAATCAGACATTTTTGGATCACCAGCAGGAAGTACTGCTTTTTCTGGTGTGCGCAGGGAACGTTTGGGTTCTGGCATGTATGATCCTAGATATTGCTCTAAAGGTTTGTGTGGTGTGTGTGTTTGCCTTCTCTTCTTCTATTGCCTCTGTCAGGGGCTTTTTATTTTTGCTATTTGCTGTCCAATTTAGTGCTATCCCACCAATAAATAAATAAATAAAAAGAAATCTGTTTCTCTGGCAAGGCAGATTTAAAATGCAAACAACATCCCCTGAGAACAAGTTACTGATTATCCAGCTAGGTTTCTGGCCAAGTTAACCCTTTATTTTCTGTTCTTGTGTTATCTCTGCTTTTTATTTCTGTTATAGTTTTTTTTTAATAAGCAACCTTCCTACTTCCAAAGAAATAAGAGAGAGAGAATGAGAGAGATTGTTTCTCTCTTTGATCATTTAAAAAAAATTACAGGGACATGGCTTCTTCACTGTCCCTTGCAAAATTTCCAGGCTTTATATGCACATTAAGTGATCCAGAAGTGTCTGCAGGGGTAGGGATCTGAAATCATCCTCATCCTCTGAGACCAGAAGCTTGTTTCTGATCTTGAGAAGGGATTTCCAGACAAGCCTGTGGCCTTTGAAGACACTGCCTTAGGCTATGAGATTCCAGTTCAAATACCCACCCTCCAGTTCAATTCTGGCTAACAAAATGCAACATTGTCCAGTTGTGTTTAACAAGGTTATTCAGGGTGCATTATTATTATTTTTTTAAAAATGCACTGTATCATACTGAATTGCTGCTGATTAAATACACTTGTCCTAGACACAAATGGCATATGTGGTGAAGAACTAAGGCAGAGGAGATAAGACAAGTTCTAGAACAGGTGAGGGATGTAAGTAATCGATTGAACTTGTCTTATTTCCAAATCTAGAACACAGATTTGTCAAATCCAGAATGCAGTCTGATGACTGCTATCCTCCCTGAATCCTCTCCATCTCAATGCTAATTCTGCTAATCTTGTTGATTTGGTGACATGAGACTCACACCCTTTATCTTGATTGCCAAAGCACCTAGCTGAAAAACATTTTGAATTACACAATCAAAACATATAATGAGAAAATGAGAAGTATGGTGTAGTGTATGCTTTGCTCTCACTCTCTCTTTTTGTGTTTTGTGGGTGAGTGTTTTGCCTGTTTCCCCGAAAATCAGCAGTTCCATCTCCTATGAAATGGGTATTTTGTTGTGCTTTGTGGGGGCAAATTTGGGATTTGATAAGAGTCTCATATCAGTCTGATATCGATATGTCAGTCTCCACCTCAACTTTGAGTTCCGATTCCTAGGCAAATTATTGTTCTTATAGTGTCACAATGATTTACCTCCGGGCAGTAGGTGTTTTATGACTCATGACACCTATCACAGCAGCCATTTTGTGAGATGCCCAACAATGTTCACTCTAATGTTTGCTTCCAAATGATGCTGATCTAAAAATTTGGCCCCTCCTGAAAGGCCTAATACTTTTCTGTTGTGACTGCATTGAATCTGGTTAAGGTGGGACATGGGTCAGCAACATAATAGGTCCTTGCCTCCTTCTCCAGTCTCTGTGGTTGCAAAATCAGAGTAGAAGATTTCAAGGAAATATGCCACTTTGTACTGTTGCCTTCACCTCAAAAGGATCATCCCTTAGTATCATATCACAATGTCAAGGATAATTCTATGATCAGTTGATCAAGAAAAGGGAAACTACTCTTCTCCTGAGTATTTAGGAGAAGTAATGTTAGGTTTCTTTCTCTATCTCTCCCCTTTCCAAGTCATGTGTCCAGAGTCCTGTTTCACCGAAATATTAAGCTGCTGGTTACGATTCTATTGAGTGCCCCTCAAGAGAATAGCTGAAACAGTTTTTTTAAAATTAAGACGTAATAGAGCTACATTTCAGAAATAAAGTGGGGAGTGGGGAATTATGGTTTGTGCTTTTAATAAGTTATGTTTTATTCACTTTTCACATTTTAAAATCACTATTTAAAGCATCAAACATTTTCAGAACCAATTTGAGCAGGAATATACACATTTTACGCCATTTTCTTGTGAATCCTAAGGTGCTCTTCTCCTCCCCCCTTCAAAACACCCACAAAAATAATGGTCGTGTAATGACCAGTGGAACAACTAGTGGAAGTAGTCCATGAGGAAACAATAACAGTAACAAGTTACTTAGGAGGATTATTAATGAAATAGTAAGCTACTCTGAAAATCTAACCTTCCATTTTCTTTTTCCCATGTTGGCATGGTGCTTGCCTTTTCCTCCAGTGATCAGTCATGTTCGCTCTTGGACCAAACCAAATGCTGATGATGATCTAATCAATATTTCTATGGTGTTCCAAAGTTATATATTCATCCATCTCCTCTCATTCTGTAATAAATTCAGCATTTTGGTCTACATCCTGTTGCTAATTTCCTCTTAGTCTATCAAGGGGTGTGTGAAATATATTCTCACCCTGCCCCCAGCCGAGGCCTCACTTTGGCCTCTCTTTCTTTGCTTCAAAAAAGGCCTTTTCTGGAGTAAAACAGGTCAGGGAAAAGGGGCTTGAACATTGTTTTGTTGTTGGATGTCATCAAATTGGTTCTGGTTTCCAGTGACACTCACATGGCTTTCAAGGACCAGTTTACCATTAACATACACACTCCTGTGAGTTTCTGTGGACAAGGGAGGGGGTATGAATCCAGATCTCCTGAGTCCATGTATGTCATTATCCACTGTTCCACACTGGCTCCCAAAAATTATACTGTATAGACATAGTATCCTGCATTCTTCCTCCCCACAAGCTTTTGGGGAAATAAGTTACAGTTTTGATGGACCAAATATTTTTCCCCAGATGTTGCCTCCAAGGGCAAAAATGGACTCAGAGGCTGCCCACCTCACCGTAAGTAATATAGTGTAACTTTCTTGTGGTGCAGCATGACTCTAGGTTGAATATCCTAAAATGTATATGTTGGTCACATATGCATATAGATGCATGTAGATGTGACTAAAGACACACAATAACATAGTTCCCAAAGCACTTCTCCACCGCAGCAGAGAGAAATAAAGCATATTATGGGGCATTTGCCTACCCCTTATCCCTTATCCCTTATCCCACAATAATAGATGACAGAAGGAAGAGCTCTAGTCAAGTGGAGCAGCTCTGGCTTTATGTGTAAGAAAACCCAAGGTTACATTCAATATACTCCCCCCCCAACTCAGGCATACCTGAGTGAGTCATCAGGTGTGCTGCACAGACAGATGTGATGGGTCTCATGGTGGTCTTGCTGATGTTAGGTTCCTTGGGAGGAGACACAAGGACCTGCACTATCAGGCATCTACTCAGGGATTGACAAAATGTAGCCCCCACACTCATTTTTGTAGCCATGGATATTCCCACCTTTTTTTAAAAAAAAATCTGCTCAAGAAATCATTTTTTCCCTGCTGGAAGTCTCAAAAAAAGAAAAAAGTGGTGCCTTCACAAAGAAATAAAACATGGCCAAGAGTCTCCACTCAGCACACAGAAACAAAACCAGAGATGGAATTTCAGCAGCATTCAGATTGATTTTTCATATCTGTGGGACTGGTAGGGCCCATGGTACCTCTTGGGAAGGGGGAACTGACATGCGGACCTTCCGAAGTTGCCCACCACAGACATAGCTTGTTGAGCCGGTCCACTGCCCCTGAACTGTATTTAAGCAAGGCTGCCCTTGACCCTCAGCATAATTATAGCAAAGAGTTAGTAGTGGTGATCTTCCTTTTGGTCTGGTACAGTAATTTCAGAATTTGTTTCGTATTTCTGCTCCAACCCTTTATTATGTTGCTCTCATGTTGAATTATTGCTATGCTTATTGCATTTGCTTTGGTTTGAATGTATCCATGTGTTACAAAAGGCTTTCAACATCCACCCCCAAAATGTGACATATATTGAGAAATGATGTTTACTGTGAGCTACTTTTGCTACAGTTTGCTGTGGAAAAGCAGTGTATGAATGAATGGCCAAATTGTACAAGATCTCAGCTGCTCAACAGGAAGATGACAAAATATTATTCCTAGAGAGAGATAGTCCTTCAAAGCTGTCACGTTGGTGTTTGTAACTTGCAAATGAACCCTGCTGTTTACTTTCCAGTCCACACATAAAATCAAGCTCATTTATTTTATTAGATTTCTACCCCGCCCATCTAGACCAAAGGTCTTCTCATTTACAACTTATGGAGCTTTAGAAAGCTCACAGTAGGATAAATAAATGTAATTTCCATATCAAGAAACCTTAAGGATTGTACCGTGGGGAAAGGACAGACTGAGTGGGGGTGGCAGATGACATCCCAGCTAATAAAATAAATCACAGCCTTTGGGCCCAAAGCGTCCCAGTCACTGGGCAGTGTAGGAATCTCTCTCTCTCTGTGTAATAAAGTTATCACCTAACCTTGCCTGTAGAATGCATCTGCCTGCAAATATACTGGATCTTCCTCTTAGGTTGAGAAGTTAAAAACACTGGGATGTTTATGGATATACTCTCAGACAGGCAAAGATCCAGATATACTGCCTACTCTAAAACCAATATGACTGAGAAACTGCCTTTCTAGGAACGCAAAGATTTGTTAACAAAACTTCACAGCTCCACCTTGCTGAAAAATAGCCGTTTGAAAAACAGGTCTGCAAAACCTAGCACACCAGCTCCCCCTGTTGACTTTCTGTTTGTATTTGCATGGAGAATCTCTTTCAAATGTCCTTGAATTTGCCAGATTCTGATGCAAAGAAAACACTTCAGGTGTGCAGCACAAGAAGTCTCTTGGTTGCTGAATACGCAATAGGAAAGCAGAGGATCCGAAGCAGCTCTTACCCCATCCAGGTAACATATTTGCCAAATCAGTTGGCTTCCTATTACACCCCTGGATTAATTTTTTTTCCACCAGTGACAATCCAGTGCAAGACTCTGGTGGCCCACTCTTCAGGTGGTGGTCCCATCAGGGTGGAGAGATCATCATGCAAACACATCACATGCACCTCGGAGATTTTAAAATGAAAATGTCATAGTAATTTGCCATCTATGTACCCTTAAAAATCTTTTAAAAAATACAAAACATCACTTCAAAATGTGCCAAAACTATAACAAAAGCAGACATGTCTTTTCTGTCGTTTTAAGGTAAGCTATGCCAGGGGGGACTTCCTTCATTGAATGAAGGTAGGTTTGACCTTAGGAGAATCAATGTCTTGTGGAAGCACCAAAGGACAAAGGTGGCAACTTCAGAGTGGCTGATGAACCTGGAAAACATACTCCAGGAACAGGAGCGTTGTGAGCTTGTTTGTCTTTCTATCTAAAGACATGTTTCCTGATGTGGCGTCCACCCTCATGCCCCTTTGCTTGACCTTCAAGCCCCAGAGCACACGGAGGCAAACACTCTCTTCTTTTACACTTGCTGCCACCAGGTGATCTCTAAATCACCATTACTTCAGAAAGAATCAGGTCCACACTTCAAATTCTTTTAAATAAAACTTTGGTTTATTGATTACAGAGATTCATAAATATCTTCAGTAACTAATCACATCTAAATTTCCCAAACTACACAATGTCTGGCTTTTCTCTCCTGCCTGACTCTTACATTTCTCTAACTGACTCTCTCTGTCTTAATCTGCTCTTGACTCTCTGACTCCGCCTCTTATAGCATCTCTCTCGGCTCCACTTCACAGCAAGATGAATATTCATAAATGATTACATAATACAACAAGAACCATAGATCTAATAAATGGAGAATGCTACACCTGGCATTTTGATTTTGCTGGGTAAAGGTAAAGGTAAAGGTTCCCCTTGACAAGTTTTTGTCCAGTCATGTTCGACTCTAGGGGGTGGTGCTCATCCCCGTTTCCAAGCCATAGAGCCAGCGTTTGTCTGAAGACAATCTTCCGTGGTCACATGGCCAGTGCAACTTAGACACGGAACGCTGTTACCTTCCCACCAAGGTGGTCCCTATTTATCTACTCTCATTTTGCATGCTTTTGAACCGCTAGGTTGGCGGGAGCTGGGACAAGCAATGGGAGCTCACTCCGTCGCGTGGATTCGATCTTACGACTGCTTGGTCTTCTGACCTTGCAGCACAGGCTTCTGTGGTTTAGCCCACAGCGCCACCCTCCCCCTGCTAAATGTTGGTGGCTGGTGATCAGTGGAAGCAGGACACCTCAGCCAAGGGAGTGCAAGGCTAAGAAAATCTCTGCTTCTAGTGCATTTTTGGAGACAGAGCAAGGGAGTTGAAGAGAACCCTACCACTATAAAAAACAAACAAAGAGAAAAATCAAGGATGTGACTCTGCTGTTATCATCAGATGTGCTCAATATTTCTATTAACAAAAAATGAGAAAGTAACCCCTTGGCCAATTTCACCTTTAAAAACACTTTCTCACATACACTCACTACAGGAAAAGGATTTAGGAAAGGAATGCTTTAATATTTCAGCCTTTCGATATTTAAGACATTCCAGTAATCAGGGGAACAGGCTTATGTACTAAGAACTGCTTCACAAATATTTTGACTGATTTGTTCTTATTTTTCCACTGAAAAGACTGGAGTATTAAATAAACAATAGTCCAATATCCCCAGTCAGTTTTGTACCTTAATCAGCAAGAGGCTGTGGGAAATAGATAAGGCCAAGATTACTTAAATGCTTCTCTCCTTGCCTGTTTCTTCTTCAGTTGCTGTTGCTGCAGCCTCCTGAGGGAGACAACATAAGCCTGCTGGCAGATTTTTAAGCACAGATAACACAGAGTAATCCAGGTCATAAGTATCTTCTGAGGCCTCAGGATACCTTACATAAATGGATATCAGTGTTGCTTGGTTCTGGAAACACCAGGCAACAACTTGGTTCTCTGAATGAAATACAGTAGGAAGAAAAAGGTCTCACTCAGAATGAAAGATTTTTCCCACTGGTGGCAAAGGCGACTCTTTTATTACCAAAACAAAAAAAACCTAATGCAGTAAGGCAGTTTCTCAAATTATCATTATTATAAGCCCCAAAAAACATTTTTCATTCACACATCACACAGAACAGTATTCTTCTAAGAGTTAATTTGGATTCTAAAACAGACGTGTCTTACATCTCCTTCACACCAGGTGCAGAACCTTTAGGATACAGGGTTTAGAATGCTATAATGAAAAATTAGTTTAGTACTGTACTATGTTTTAAAACCAATTTTCTAACAGAAGGAGTGAGCTAATGCTCTCTAAAACTGAGGTTCTTTTTTTCCTGGAGGGGAGGCATTAAAGTGAAAGTTGACATGAAAAGGGAAGTGTAGTGCATTCGGTTTCACTTAAAGGTGGACATGATTCACTTGGTACTAGGAGGAGCAGAACCATGACCATCCAGGTACCTAATTCCTATGATCTCGTGGCTATACTGCAGTGAAAACTCTGCTCATGGCCTGGTTCGATCCCAGCAGATTCAAGTAATTGGCTCAAGGCTGACCTTCCCTTACCAACCTTCTGAGGTTGGTAACAAGAGTACGAAGGTTGCTGGGGGAGGGGGCAATGTCTAACCTGCATAATTGAACCATAATTAAATTAAAACTGCCCAGAGAGTACTTTAAGTGCAATGGGGCAGTATTTAAGCAACACATTTTTTTACGGTCTTATACTCCCTCCAAGGAATCGAAAGTATTTTCCCAACCAAATGATGGATGAGTCTACTGTAAAAGCAATCTTCATTAAGCAGTTCTTCCTCTAAAATATTTTTGGGAAGCACTTTGTTGGCATTTGTTGACATGCAAGGCATAAAACTGCACTTCCACCTAAAAATTACATATAAAATAATATGCTCCATAAAATATCTTAATATATATTATTTTTCCTTATGGTTATACAGTACCTCCACTGGGTGGTGTAATCTCCTGCCTTGAACAGGTCATTCTTTGGCAAAACTTAAAACACAACCTTTAAAATTCAACCCAACACCAAAATTTTCTAGTTCTTAACTATTGTAACTCTCAGGCCTTCTCTGTCATTCATAGTTAAGTTGTGCAGGAAATCAAATTACACCCATTGTTGCTTGAGTTGGTTTTTGTTCAGGAAGGGTTTTCTGATGGGAACAGAGTTTTCTATACCTAGAAAATTCTGGAAAGAGTTCCTGTAAGTGTGAACTGACTTGTCAGCATGTAATCATTTCTACTGTGCAAATAAAGCTTAACATAATCCAGCTAATAGTAGATCACCAATAGACTACCCAAATTCCTAAATCTAGTTTTTTGTTTTTGCTATTTGGAGGTGTGAGAAGGAACAAGCAACAGCTCTCAAGGAAGAGGGTGAGCCGTCCCCTCAATCATCCGCTACCGAGCGCTATGAGACTGTTTATACCTTACTGCCATCCATGGTCCATCTAGGATTGCAGAAGAAAAAGAGCAGGAGACAAGAGACAGCAAAAACGTGTGGGAAAACAATGGACAAGTCAAATCTCCCAATAGCAGAGGGCCTACTTATTAAAGGAGGTAGAGGAGGGAATAAAAGTAGAGGCGGATAGAGAAAAGGAAGTAGAACGGGAGAAAGAGCAGAAAAAGAGAAGAGGAGGAGGACATTCTGATAGGATGGGGATGGCTGGGGATGGAGGATCCCTAGACTGGGGGAAAAGTTAAGTTTAAAATTCCCCTCGAAGAGGTAGAGAGGCATTTACCTCTTCAATAGTGCCCGGAGAACAGAACAGAGACTGAAATAGACAGGGAGAGGATAGATCCCCTAAAGAGAGAGACGGGAGGCATTGCCGTACATTTGGGAGGAGCTGGGGCTATAAAACGAACAGTGTACAGGTATCTGTATCCCAAAAAGGGAGATCTCTGGAATTAGGAGAGCCGCCCCACAGAGGACATTGTTCATGATGCTTCTTTGTTGGTTAATAAAACATTTTTTGCACAAAAAATGAATTTTCACAATTTGGGGGTGTTAAAACCGAGGAAGTGTGGGAGGCGAGACATGAACCCACTTACAGGAGGTTTTATTTTTAAAGGTAGAAGGTATCAGAGTTGCGGCTTCGGGACGGTAACTCCCTGAATTCCCCAGCAACCAACATGGGTTTGTGGGACTTTGGGACCAATGAAGTAACTTTTTTTAACCTCTGGGAAGTACAAGATCTTTTTAAAGACAGCGAAGAAAGTTATACTGGGATTATGTAGATGTTTATATTCTTAGTGGGGAATTTTAGTGGGTGGGGAGTGTTTGGGGATTTTTTATGTGTGTGCATGTGGTTTGGTCTCTGGGTGCCTGTGTGAATTTCATTGTTTGGATATACCTTGTATATACTTACAATGACAACACATTGATTTGAAATGTATTCCAAGTGCTATTTACCTACTGTAGCAAGCAAAAAGCAAGTTTAGGAACATGATATTTGGACACCCACTTATTCTGAGCAAATATACTGTTGCAGAGTTTTGAAATTCTGGTAAAAATCTTTTTTCTTTTTTTCTTTTCCTTTTTTTGGCTATGCAATATAAGTACAGTGATTCACATAGGAGAATAGCTACAAGGACTCCAGAGTCCATCCCTTTCTCATGAACTGGCACTTAATGTCTCAATAACTCACGCTGTATACAGAAGAAAGAATTAAAAACATTTCTTTACTTACAATTGCTTGAAATTACAGACTTTTGTATACTGCTTTCTTTACTGCACACATACTTAGCAACCCCTTGAACAGATCAACAGCAAACAAACAACTACCACAAACTGAGAAAACATGGAAAAGAACACTCAGCAGAGAGGTGAGGCTCTCTTTGAATTCAAAGACTGGAAGGAATGTTTGGTTAATGCTGGATAGATAGAATCACCCCAGCCAAGAAGAATCCCTCCCAGCCACAGAAACCACAGGAGTGAGGTTGCAAACCAAACTCCAACACATATGGGACTGAACCTCAATTGCTCCTGAGGCTTCAAATTCATTTTACAGCTTTCTAAATAACAACTTAAAATTTGAAAATGGGCTTTCCATTCCCTTGGCCTTGAATTGTAATCCTGAGTTACATAAGACTTCTTGATTCAGTTCACTATTGGGAAAAGATCGCAGAAAAGATGAAACAGAGAATTCCAAAGCACTGAAAATCAGTCAACAAGAAAAATGTATACATCGTTTGCTGGCTAAGGAGTCTTTAGGAAAAGAGTGCCTACTGTGTGCCAATTACAATATATTTCCACTACTCTTTCATTACCACAGAGAAAGACATCAAGGACAGAAAAACTGCTGTTGAATTTTCACTTGTGAGAATAAGGCATTTGACAGTACCATTGCTGAAAACACTAAGGCCAAAATCCTATTAAGAAAAACCACATGCTGAAGAGCAATTTGCACAGCAGTCCCTCCTCTGGCAGGCCACTTGTGCCATCAGCCATATGATTGCTCTCGCCATCTGCGTAAAACAGGGCATGTGGAGGGAAGCCTGCTGGAGCCAGGGGTGGGGGCAGGCTACAATTGCATTACATTCTCTCATTGCCATTCATTTGAAGCAAAGGCTGCTATTTTGTATTTTTTTCCAGTTCTCAAGAAAGCAGTTTAAGCTCAATACAGAGTATCCAAGTGCAGCTCTAATATAGAAGATTTTAAATACTAAGTGATGGACTTGCATACATTATCCATCTGCACTTTATTTCAGTGAGGATGTTAAGGGTAACATTGAAAGTGGATTATTGTCTGTAGCATCTTCTAAAAGGCTCTTTTGTCACTACTATCACTCTTGCAATCTTCCTTCCCACTTCAAGCAAGCCTCCTTGGAAAGGCACTCCACAATGACTGAGCTGGCATGGTTGTCTTACATTAGAAAACAACAGGCACTGAAAGCAGCGATATCAAACTAAGCGGAGATGCTTCAGCTTCTATGGCACTGAAAAGCCAACAGCTTAGCTTTAAAACGCATTTCACAGCCAGATGCTGTTTACAGATAAGTGCAAATTAAGACCGATTTCTTCCATTTAAGTATTTGAATCACCATAGTACACACTGACCTGGCTCAGACAGGGCCATATTGTGTGGATCTTTAGCTCATGCATGTTACCGTTTTCAAGCACGTGCTGAGAGTCAAGTTGCTTTTGCTTTCAGTTAACTGAAATTTAACTATAGTACTTATTATGTTGAACAAACTCATGATATATGAAGCTGGTTTGGTTCCCTTTACCAAAGTATTTTATCTGGATTCAGATAGAACATTAATTATTGTTGCATTAATGGAAGTAGATGCTTCCAGTTTTTTTCTTTAAGTCTGAGAGGGGGGAGACAACTCATGCATTCAACATTAGTTTTGTGTTATGTCTAATCAAGGTAAAAAATATCAAACAGATTCGCTACAAAGCAGTGTTTGGTATTTCAGCCTTTAGGTCTGAAGACTAGCTACTGTTAATGGTGGTCTACTGAGACTGGGGTGGGTAACTTCATTGGGCCTGGGGTGCAAATTTTCAGCCTCATCTGATACAGAAGTCCTTGTTCAGTTTTGAAAGGTTTTTATTTAGGCATATTAAATCTGGGGCTTTGGGCTGGGGGTGGGGGAGGGGGAGAGGCCACAATCTATTTAAAAGGTGAACTGCTTTCTAAGAATAGCAACTCACCTTTGTTGTCTGAATATTAGGGGAACCACAGACATTTATTTGGGCAGCAAAAACAGCCCTGAGGTGCTCCATGGAGCCCTGAGGCTGAACTTTGCCCACCCATGGTTCCCAACCTTGAGTAATCCAGATGTTCCTGCCACCCAGATGTAGCAAGTGGTGGAGGCTTCTGAGAATTGCATTCCAAGAACCCAAGGTTACCCAGAGTTCGGAACTGCTGGTTTAAACCATTACATTATTTCCAGCATCTATGGATTCAGGATTTGGGTTGTTAGGATTCACTTCACTAGCTCGTTTTTGAAGGCAGGAATCAATTGTACTTCTGTTATTGCTAACTTAAAGGTCACCCTAGGAGAACCTTTGAAAAGTCATTTCTTTTCCCAGTAGCGAAGCTGGGTGGGGTATTCTGTGACTTTTAGTTGAAAATATAATTTTTCCAAGCTTGACACATGGCATCTTTAGGAAGAACAAAGAAAAATCCCACTGTGAAGACCTGAAGAACTGCTTTCTGCCAGTGATGCGTTAAGATGGACTAGCATTCATGGTATAAGGCAGGTCCTTATGTTCATCACTGGTTCAATTTGCCTTTTTATTCTGAATTGCAATTTTTGTTACAACTTCATTCTCAGATTTTGCCTGCAAGCTTCCTCTTTTTCCCCCCTTTAAGCTACAGATCCAATGGTTGAAATCAAAGATGGGGGTATTCGTATACGAATATCCCTACACAGGTGGCGTTAACGAGGGTCCAGCCCCATGGGGCCGGATGGTCCACTCACCAATCCGCTGCAATTCTACAAATGGCTCTGCAGCGCACGATCTGCTCACTGCTCTTCAACCTTACAGCAAAGTTTGTCTTCCGTCTTCTTGCCAGGAGTGGCGAGCGGATCACGCGCTGCAGAGCCATTTGTAGAATTGCACCATCCATGTCCGTGGTGGATCAGTGAGTGGACCCTCGGGCCCCAGGGGGCTGGACCCTCATTAACGCCACCTGTGCGGGGATATTTGTATACAAATACCCCCTCTCTAGTTGAAATCCAGTAGAAAATCACAACTAGAGCAGGACCACTGAAACAATGGAACTTAGAATTGACTCACTCAACTGATTGAATGAGCCTACTCTAGTTGCAATTGAGTACTGTATCTCAGCCAATGTGCAAGTAACCCATGCAAATATCAGGTTCTGATGGTTCCAGCAGCAAGTGTGTTTTTTCACATTTCAGCCTTGGTTCCTTTTTATTCCAATACTAATCTTTATACTGTCTACTACAAATCTGCAAGCATAATGAGATGTGAAGTCCCACAAAAAAAAAAAAAAAATGCAACAAGCAGCTGTGGTGCAAAACCAACTTGGGCTAAAAAATACTATGAATGGAGACATTTGCCCTATAGAAAATCAAAGGGTGAACATTAGGCCATTCTGCAGTTTCCCTCACTGCACTGAATATAGTAAGTGCAGTGAGGTTTAAGTGCTAATGTATACTGAGGGTTTAGCACTGAAGCAAAATAAAACCGTGCAGGAAGTATGATGTGAAGGCCACTTAGTGCATGGTTCTGATAGGTAGATCCCTGCCTCCAGTTCAGAGTGGTTTTGTATTGTTCTGTTTTGAAGGAGACATTTTCTTTTATAAATCTTGAGTCATAAGAACAGTCATACAGAGCTTTAAAAAGTTTTAAAAGGTAAGGAGCTTGCTTGAAGCACCGAAGGAAAGAAGAAGGCCACATGGATAACTGAGCCAGTTTTCATTCACTTATATACATGCCTATTATTTCAGCTGTGAAGATAGGAGGAGTCTCCTGCAGCCAAGCTCTGGGCTGTGAGCAATCATTTTGTACTATGCTTGCTTTCACCAGCCTTTCAAGTATGCAAGTGAAGCTCTTAATTTTTGTTAGGGGTTTCTGCCCATCTTCTTTTCATCTTCCTTGCTTCATTGTGGGCACTACAATGTCACTAAATTAAACTACTCAGTGTGTACTGCCTTGTGAAAGCAAGTCTCCATTTGACTATGCTTCCAGAAAGCCAAGCTCGCATTTAATTATCTCACAGGACTTTTGGGGTCCAGCTAGGTCTTACCACTAAATAAGATTCAGCTGGATGAAAACTTACCACGGTTCAGCAGAGCGGGCCACAGGAGTTGTGTGCGCGATCCAGATTCTGTGCCCTGCCTCATCCTGTGGGCACCCTTGTCAGAGGCAGCAGCTCCCTGCCCTACCTCCTCCTCTGAGCAGGCAACCATGGGATGAGGCAGGCTGTGGAATTCGGATTACCCATGCAACACCTGCGAGCCTGATCCACTGAACTGAAGCATGGTACAGTGGTGCCTCGCTTGACATTAATCCATTCCAGTGAAATTGCTGTTAAGCGAAATCATCGTCAATCGGGGGAAAAAACCCATTGAAACGCATTGAAAACCGCTCAATGCGTTCCAATGGGCTAAATACCTAATCCTCCAGCGAAGATCCTCCATAGGGCAGCCATTTTCTGGTGCCTGTAATGCGAGGAATCTGTCCTAAGCACAGCGGGGAGCCATTTTAAACAGTGGGCGGCCATTTTGAAACCAGACGATCAGCTGTTTTTTGATCTTCGTAAAGTGAAGAATCAGTTCCCGAAGCAGGGAACCGATCATGATAAAGCGAATTTTTCCCATTAAACCATCATTTTGTGATTGCAAAAACCTCATCAAGTGGGTTTGTTGTTTAACAAGGTAATCGTTAAGCGAGGCACCACTGTAAGTGCTCATCTCTACTTGCAAGTAATCTAGTTCAACAGTGAGCTATTTTAAACTATTGCTATTAAATTTAGTACTAGATTTAATGCTGTAGTGGAGTCCCCACTGTTTGTCTAGACAGCTCTAAAAGGTTTCATTTTGGCTGTGTATGGCACAAAAGAATCAAGAAATCCTAGGCACGCCAACACCCCTTATTCTACAAAAATATAAAACTGAAAATCTTAATGCACAAGAGTTCCATGGCGAGAAGATCAGAGGGAATTTACTTCTTCAAAATTGTGTGTGCTAGAGAGTTCAAATTAACATCCTGTGTGAATATGGCCCTATTTTGCTTAAAAGGCTAGTAACATAAATAGCAAATATTCAGAGTCTACAACACACTGAAAAAGACAACACAAAAAGCTTTCAAAAGATTTAGTATTATAAATATATCATCTTTGTCTGAAAACAACTCCATTGTAAAACAAGGCTTGGCATTTTGGGAATGGAAGTGTGTATTTTCACATCATATAAATCGTTTCATACAAAATGATTCTCAGTCTAAGGCACAATTCCATGTTTAGGCCAATGGCATTCTTGCCTCCATAGATTCAAGGGAATGAAATTAATTACAAACTAAGAAAAAGCAGCAAGCATTTTTTTTAAAGTTTGAAATTGAATCACAATATAATAAATGTACGAATTCAACCTGGAAAACAAGTATCCTTTTCTTTTTTTCAAGCTGTAAGCATGAACATGGCAGGTGCAAAAGGAAAGTACCACAATACTGTTCAAGCCACCTATATGTGCAGAAATACTGGCTCATTTCTTAGGGTTAGCAACCAGATTCATCTGTCAGACATATCCAAGAAAAGAAAAGGCAGACCATCTGTGTCAGAATTTTGTGACACTGGAAAAAAGCCATCCAGGGATGTATATTTTTCACCCAAGATTAGACGTTACAGACCATGAACACAAACTATAATCTTTGCACTCAATGGAACATTTTGCCCTGGATGTCAATCCAATGAGGCTTGCAGCCCCTGTCCACAGTTTTGTATCAGTGCTCAAGCTTTCTAAAAATAAGGAATAGGAATAGAAGTGATGCATCATATCTTACTCTCCAAGCAAAGTCCTTGACAAAGAGCAGTTTGTCCATATCCATTTTACCACCAGCAAATATTTATGAAGTCTCTACAGAAATTACTATAATTTCTTTTTTTTGGCCATGATGACTCACAGACATTAGAAATCAAATATATTCTCTCTATAAAAACAATTTAAAAGGGCTATTAGCAAAGGTGTTTGTCTGTAGATAAGGTATTTGTTGATGGATAAAGCACTGGTTGGTACCGAAGACAAGAGCTGTAGAGGAGGAGTGTTAGTGTAAACGGTTGATATTAATAAATGCAATGTAGGAAGGGCATGTAGTTTGCTCCAGAAGAGATGGGAAGGTCTGTATCAGTCTAACTCCGATAAAGAACACGGTCTTCGAAACTCTTGCCCGCGTTCATGGATCCACTTATTGGATACTACAAATAAGGAAAAAGAAAGAAGCCACATTAGCGTATATAGTCACTTACACCTTGCTAAATTCAGTGAGTACTTATTAGCTACTAATAGAATTGTTTACCTGCAAAAATTGTTATTTTCTGAAGTCTAACTGGAAATTTTTTACATAACAAATTGCTTCACGTTTATTCCCGAAGAATGAGAAAAAAATTAACACCCATGCGTGCTATCTGTATCTATAAAGCATTGGTGAACCTCATATGCTCACGCACTGAAGTAATGTGGCAGCTTGATAATAAGACTTGCTTGTACCCAATCATCAGTTTTAACTCTTATTTGAAGGTACTGCCCTCAATGTCACTTTCTACTGAGACTTGTTTGAGGGACGTACCTTTTGCATGCAATTTCAAAATATGATAGCTCTAAGTCTTGCATCTTCTCTCAAATTTCATACATACCCCATTTGTTTCCTACTAGTACTGGACAAGCAGCATGCCTTGTGCTATAGTCGCCTTCTCCACTTGCAAAAAGATTGTACCAAAAGACAGCTGTTCCCTGGTAAAACAGAAAGAAATATTAATCTGATACACCACCTTAGTATCTATGTAGTAAAAACATCTTATTTAAATATCTTACCTAATTTAACGGTTTTGGATTATTCCCTTCCTTAAAACACCCTTGCAATACTATTCTTTCCGCAGTACAGGGTCATTAAATGAAAAACAGAGCCTTAGAGATATCCTATGACACTTTAGTTAACATGAAATTAAATGCTGTTTTAAAAACTGTTCATGAACTCTATACCTGAATTGAAAAACAAAAATAGTGTTCTAATGACTTGAAGAGGGCAACCCTATGGTCCTAGAGTAATGTCTCAAGCATGATCAACATATAGCCTATCTGCCCCTTTGAGAAAATTTTCCTTCCTGAATTGAGAAGCGAGCTCAAGGAGGAGGGCAGACATGTGGAATTATGTTTCAGTGGATGAGGAAGGAGAGGCTCTGTATATACATTCTTCCCAGTTCTTCTCTCAGAAACCAGACCTACAAGATGAAATGAAACAGCCCCAACCTCACCTGTCCCACTACAGTACTGTGTTTTCCTGAAAATAAGACACGGTCTTATATTAATTTTTGCTGCAAAAACACATTAGGGCGTATTTTCAGGGATTGTTTTATTTTTTTCATGTACAACAATCTACATGTATTCAAATACAGTCATGTCATCTCCTTCTGGTTGCTTCACAATGGTGGAGGGTGGAGTTTCACTTAACTGGGGCTTATTTTAGGGGTAGGGCTTATATTACGAGCATCCTGAAAAATCATACTAGGCCTTATTTTCAGGTTAGGTCTTATTTTCAGGGAAACAGGGTAATAAGAGCCTGGTAGGTTTTAGGATATGTCAGAGAATCTATCTCCATAGACCGAAATGTAATGACCTAACGCAGTATTAAAAAGCATTCCACAATATATCTGTATACAATCTATATACACACACACACACACATACATACAAACAAACAAAATGTCAAACTTTTACTCTTCATTCTGTACTTCCCTCTGGGAATCTGAAAATTAGTTGTAATTTTTGTGACACAAATTCAATTGTGAGTGTCAATTGGATACTGAAGCACAGCTGAGATGCAATAATCCTGGCCTGATAAAAATTGGTTTACAAGACTGAAGATAACTATTGTCTTCTCTGCTTTCACTTCAGCACCTTAACAAAGTACATCTGGGGTTTGTTAAGCCAAAGCTTCCTGTTACACTGAAACTGGGACAATATCTTGCCAGGTGGCTATAAAACAGAATTGTGAATCAGGACAAGATTCGGGTTTGTAAAACAGGTCTCCAGACAGAGCTTGAATGGTCGTTTCTTGATCTGGATGTAACAGGCACTATAAATACCCTGGGTGCATTGGCCCAAATCCTGTTGTTTAGCATAGTAAATCACAGTTAGAGTAGGCCCATTTGAATCAATGGATCTTACAGGAAATGACTCACCAAATCCCCAGTGATTCAATGGGTCGATTGTAGTATAATTTACTACTCTAAACAAGAGGATTATGGCCCTTGTATTAAGACACATGTGAGAATGGAAGAGGAGGAGTGGAGGGAGTGTATTTGGCAACAAAATGGTGAACCTGAAAGAAGCAGCTGTCAGTTGAACACCTCTATAAGATATTGAACCCCCCCCCCCCCATGCCATCTATCTACATGGATTCATTATTTGGGACCCAGGGAAAAGGACAGGGAGATCTGTAATGATAGAGTTCTGCCAGCCCCACAAGTCTACACATTGTATCGGCGAGTATAGATTCCACTTTGCTTGTTGGAAAAATCTGGAGCATCAGCTTCCACTTGTGAAACAATAACACTGCTGTTTTTAAGTGGAAGGCACAGCACAGAGACACAATCAGTTAATGGGCATACTTTTTACTTACCTTCCTAGGCCAAACACTCGCTCCTACTTCAGGGAATACAGTTGCTCCCCCTGCTGACACATCACTCATCTGTAAAAAGAAAAGGTGTGAGATATACTTTGGCCATCTCAATGTTACACTTTAATCCATAATTTAGCAAAGTAGATTTTATCATTGAGTTGATATCAGGGGTTTAAACACACTTTGTAAAATAGAATTTTCTTTGCCACTGAAATACTGAACAATGCAGCAGACCAGAGTTTTAAATCGAGTATGTTAATGCCATTTTTTCTCAGAATATATAAAGTAGTCTAAAACAGTCATAATCTGGCAACACAGTCTAGCAAAACAGCATTTTATGAATATGGACATGCAATGACACACAAGGCTGTAGTTTCTTTCTCAAGCTTAAATATTTCTGTCCAGTTTATCTTATTTTATTGCTTGATAGCTTGGAATTCACAGAATAATTATATCACAGCTGGGAAAAGTTATATTTTTCCCCAGAATGCCCCAGCCATTATAGCAATGGGTCATGCTTGCTAGGAGACTGCGAGTTATAGTCCAGACAAGTAACTTTTCCAACTTCTGGGCAGTACTTCATGGGCAATAATGAATTTTCTTGCTGTAAATGATTTGCATTTTAAGATTACATGTTTGGCAAAGAAATCTTACATATTAGACTGCCATTCAAATTACAAAATTCAGACTCAGGACTACCCTATGTGAAATGAATCCCTTTAGAAAAATATTCCAAGTTTGAGTGAAACCTGTCTCGCATATATTGGCTTAAATATGTATTGGAGTTTTTCGTTATAAAGGGTTATAAAACTCTTCAAAGAGAGAGGTTAATTACCTGTAACTCTGGTTCTTCAAGTGGTCATCTGTGAATTCACATTATAGGGTTTTAGCTGTGCCTGTGCAGAGGTTTCCAGAATATTCTAGAGCTCTATTACATGCTCGCCAGGACTGCCCCCTAGTACACATGGTCCACCCATCCTGGCGATTGCCTCAGTTCCTAGGAACAGCCCACTGCTGAATCAAAAGTGAGACAAGACGTGACGGACAGAGGGGAGGATGGGCAGGAAGTGTGAATTCACAGATGACCACTTGAAGAACCAGGGTTACAGGTAAATAACCTCTCTTTCTTCTTTGTGGTCTCCATGAATGCACACTATAGGGTGATTAACATGCTAACTTACCGGAGGAGAGACACCATAGAAGAACAGACAAGAGTACAGTACAGCCCTGCCAAATGCTGCATCCATCTTAGCCCTGACATCCAGGCGATAGTGAGCAGCAAACGTAGAAGGGGTTGCACAGGTAGCAGCCTTACAAATGTCCAGGAGAGGTACTCCTCGAAGAAAGGCTGTGGAGCTAGCAAGAGCCCTGGTGGAGTGAGCGTTTATGCTGACAGGCAGAGGCTTTTTGGCAAGTTGGTATGCCAACCGTATAGTTGTAACAATTCATCAGGAAATGTTTTGAGAAGAAACGTGAAAGCCTTTGTGAGGCAGGTGTGATGCGACAAAGTCTTTTCAACTTGTGGAAGGAGGAGGTTCGCAAGACACAAAACGCAAGGGCTTGTCTAGCATCCGACATATGGAAGGAACATTCGAGTTTAGTTGTCAGAGATGGAAAAAAGGTAGGTAAAATGATAGGTTGTTTGAGGTGGAAGTCTGACACAATCTTTGGGAGAAAGGAAACATCCAGTTAAAGAGTAACTTTATCTGGGTGGAATTGGAGGAACGGAGGGTCTACCCAAAGAGCAGCGAGTTCTGAGACTCTGCGGGCTGAAGTAATGGCTACCAGAAAAAGTCTTAAAGGCAAGGAAACGCTCAGACATGGTAGCAAGTGGCTCAAATGGAGGAAGTGTGAGAAGTTGGAGGACGGTATGGAGGGACCATGGGGGGGGGGAGGATTTAAGAGGCCACATACTGGAGACACCCTTGAGGAATTGTTTCATAGAAGGGTAGTGAAATAGCTGGGCTGCTGAGCCCTGCAGCTGGTGTGCGACTATCGCATAAATGTAGACATTGAGGATGGAAAGGGAAAGCTGTTGTCGAAATAGATGAGAAAGGAATGCGAGAACCACTTGGAGAGTTGTTGGTTTGGTTGGAAGGTTGCATTGAGTTGCAAACTTCCGGAAAGCAGCCTACTTATAAGAATAAAGCTGAGTTGTAGCAGGCTTCTGGGCGTTGGCTAAGATGGCAGTTACTGAAGGTGAATCCTCCATGATGTGAGATGAAGGTTGTGGAAGTTGGGATGATAGGTCCTCTCTTGGTGTTGAGTAAGAAGGTGAGGGATGGGATGCAGGCGTATGAAGTCTGTTGAGATGGAGTGGAGCATGGTGAACCAGGGCTGTCTGGGCCACCACGGGGCGATGAGAATTGTGTTTGAATGGTTGTGACGGAGTTTGACAATTGTCCTGAGAAGGAGAGGTTTAGGTGGGGAAAGATAGATCAGGTGTTTGGTCTGTTGGCGTGGGGCCAACTTCAGAGGCTTGAGATGGCGTTTGCCTGTCCTGAAGCTTCGAGTCAGATTTGGATAATGAGGCTTGCAAGAGCACTCTGTTAGGGAAAACAAACCTTGGAGATAACAAGTTAAACAGAGCCTCTTATCTGGTAGCTTCAAATCCCAACCCTTAAATAGCAGAGTAAAGATGCGGACATGTGCGAAAATATACACAGAGAGAGTTCTGATAAGACTTATAACATTATATATTAAACTTGGTTAGGCATATATACATGGCAATATATACACTGGCATAGAATATCTCAGAGCAACATAACGTAACACATGAAGTAAAGTGAGCACCAGACTCACAACTGGGTGGCAAAGATGCTGCTCCCATACACTTGCTTATATAGTCAGAGCAGCCTATCACTGCACACATGGCAGCTAATCAAATGTAATTATGTAATGCTAAAAAGCATTACATAAGCTTGTTACACCTGTATGCTATCAGTCATACATTGGCTTGACTTTACATGCATGACTTTGCATTCTTTACTACAATATTAAATTTAACCCCTTGTTCACTTAAAGGAACAAATCATGACATGGTCACCTGAAACTTAAGTGTGTTCCCTAGAGAGCCTGTCTGCTCTGGAACAGTAGAGGGGGCACTTTGAGTTTTGGGACGTTGCAAAAATGTGTGTATGTCCCCATAGTTTGCAGAGATCAAGAAAGACAGATTGGTCGAGGATCCACTCATGCATTTTTGTTCGAGTCCTGCTGAGAAAATCTGCTACCTGATTGTTGTGCGAAGCAATGTGAACTGCTATGGGAAACATACAGTATGGCATTCTAGGCACCACTCCCATAGCTGGACAGCAAGGTAAAGCAAGGGAAGTTAGTGGATGCCTCCCTGCTTGTTTATGCAGAAGAGCACTGTTGTATTGTCTGTGGTTATTTTTATGGCTCTGCCAGTGATGAGAGACTCGAAAGTATGTAGAGCCTTGAAAATGGCTAGTAGTTCTAGATTGTTGATGTGAAGAGATTTTTCAACCTGAGACCAAGGGGCTTGTATGCGTAGGCTGTTGCAATGTGCTCTCCACCCGGTGGGGCTGGCATCTGTAGTGACTTGGGTTGATAGCTGTAGTGGTGCGAATGGCCTGCCAATGAAGAGGTTGGCTGGAGTGTCCCACCAGAGTAGTTGAGCTGATAGCTCAGGTGTAACCTTCAGGAGCTTGGTAGGTGGATCTGACATTGGATTGAAGAGGGAGAGGTACTACACCTACAAAGAACGCATCTTTAGTCCGGTATATTGTATTACTGATGTGGTTGAGGTGATTAGGCCTAGTAGACGTTGAGCTTGATGTGCAGTGACCAACGCATAAGGCAGGAAGAAACAGATAAGAGCATGGAGCTTTGCTGCTCATTCCTGAGGTAAGAAAGCTCGTGCTTTTTGTGCCAGAGTAAGGATAGATTTTTCTTTGTTGACTGTCAGGCCCAGATCCGCAAAAAGAGAGAGGGTCACATGTATATCTTTTAGAGTTTGAGAACATGAAGGGGATACCAGCAACCAATCGTCGATGAAAGGGAAAATGGAGATTCCTTGAGTGTGGAGGTAAGCTGCCACTGGAGCCATGCATTTGGTGAAGACCCGTGGAGCGGTAGAGAGCCCAAATGGAAGGGCTTTGAATTCATAAATTGTGTGTCCTAGAGAGAATCTGAGGAATTTGTGGTGATCTTGGTGGATGGTAATATGAAAGTATGCGTTGCTTAGGTCAATGATGGCAAACCAGTCATTTTCTTGAAGGATTGGTAGGATTTGTTCTAACGTCACCATACGAAAGCGTTTTTGAATGATGTAGTAGTTGAGGTTCCGAAGGTTGAGGATGGGGTGCAGGCCCCCATCGCGTTTTGGGACAGTAAAGTAATGGAAGAAGAACCCGGGATTTTGTTCTGAGAGGTTGATTGGTGCTATAGTGTCCTTCAGCAGAAGGGATTGTATGTCTTGTTCCAAAATTTCTGATGGTGCAGTTAGAACGATCCTTGGTGGTAGTGTGAGAGTAAATTCTATTGCATATCCAGTGGCGATGATGGTGAGTACCCACGATGGAAAGTGGGCTGAGAGATGAATGGTGCTGAGTAGGGACAAGTGGAGCAGGTGGATCTGAGGAATGGAAAAGTCAAAGGTTCTGCTTTGTCTTCTTTTCAGGGCGCCTAAAAGATTGTTTGAGGTGCTGATGCTGCGTGTTGTGCCTAGGTTGAAAAGAAGAGGAAGACTGCGGTAAGTATCATTGTTTGTCAGAGAATGGCTTGTATTGTTTATAGGAATAAGGGCGACGCCATTGATAACGTTGAGGTCTGTAATATGGTTGAGTGTTGTAAGACCGTGCTGTCTTTCTTAATTTTTGCAGATTGTCTAATATTTCATCAGTCTTGTCAACAAAAAGACCTGTGCCATCAAAGGGTAAATCCTTGATGCACATATGGGAATCTTCCGAGATATGGGCTGAATGGAGCCATGCATGTCTGCGAAGAGCGACTGCTGTAGCAATATGTTTAGACGCAGCCTTGATGACATGATATGCAGTAATGCATTCCAGACGCGCAAGAGCCATGGCCTCCTGATGGAAAGTGAGGCCATGAGCTTTGTATTCATCAGGTGCCAACTGAAGAGATGGTAGAGCTTTGTTCCAGAGAAAGTGATGGCATACTGCCATAGCTGTGAGATAGTTAGCAGCTCAGAGGGTAAACAATGAAAGAGAATAGACTCTGCATCCAATGATGTCTCATTTTCTCCCCTCCTTGTTGTTAGGAGTGGCACTGGAATGATCACATGCTCTGTTTTGGGTAGCATTGATGATTATAGAATTTGGAGGTGGGTGCTTTGAAAGGAAATCAGTAATGTCTCCATGAGTTTTATACAGATTCTCGACTCTTTGAGACATTTGCAGTACAGAAGAAGATTTAGACCAAGATTGTTTAATCAGTTTTAAGAGGGATGGGATAAATCCTATACAGAGTAGGGGTGTTTGGTCTTTGTTGATGTCCTCATACACCTTGTCAGACTCAGGTTGGGCAGGTTGTTGGACATTGAGGTCCATAGCCTTGGCTAGGCAGAGCACAAGCTGTGAATAGGACGAAAAATCCTCTGACAGAGAGGGAGGAGTAACGTCCACTACACCAGAATCTGGTGTTGGTAGATTCAGAGGTGAATTGTGAGGCTATAAGGAGTTGGAGGTGTCCGAATCAGAGTATTGCAGAGATGATGGTGGAGAATGTTGGTGATATGGAGAAGCAGGATTGGTGGGAAGAGTCTCTGGTTGGTATCGAGTAGGTTTGTCGGTAGCATGTTGAGACGGTACAGAGCAAGATGTAGATTGGCGGGGCTTTGAGTGTTTCGCATGGCGAGCTGAGCAGTGTTGAGAGGCAGAGGTGGAGGTTCAGTATAGGTAGTTGTTACTTGAACCAAAGATGCATGGACTTGTGAAAGTGTAGTGGGCTCAGTAGGTGGTAGGTGAACCTGAGCTGATGGTCACGATCACTTCGATACTGGCGGCTGCTGCGCCATCACGGGCTAGGAGGAATGACTCCTCTTATGAGAGGGTTTGTACGGCTTCCACCAGAGGTGGAAACACAGTGTCATTCTCAGATGGGAATTCATGGGACTGTGGATGGTACTGAGGAGGGGACAATGAGTCCAATAGGTAAGATGGATAATAATAGGTATACCAGGAACACTTGGGTTCGATGTAGTGACTGGTATGAGATTGCCAGTATCAGTATACTTGATCTTGATAGCGTTTAGGTGGAGACTCATAGTAAGTCGGAGGATCATATAGCGTGACTCGTTTTGGATGGCAATACTGAGTCATGGAATCATGCAATGCCAGCAACCCCGTAGATGTGGGAGGTTGTACAAGGTTGGCATCGGATCGGCAAGTCTCTGGTGTATTGTGCATCTTCCTAGAACACTTACATGGAAGAGACAGGTCAGCCAAAGCAGATGGTGACTCCAAACCGCACACAGAGACAGAGCAACCCATGGATTTGGGGCTCGAATGTACTGAATGTGAGATGACTGTAACCTCAGCCGAGGTGTTAGCCCAGGATGGAAATTGGGCAAGAAGCGGAGAAGGTGGTTGGCCAAATAGTGGTGGCATGAAGTCATCACCAGAAACACTGAGACAGACGGTTGGTTGATCTTGCAAAGGGATTGTCAATGTTGATTTCCCCACGGTTTCTCGGGCAGATTTCTTAGTGGCTTGAGAGTCTGAAGAAGATTTGACTTCTTAGGTTTGGAATAGTCCAGTACCAAAGGAGGTTTCAGTGTAGGGTATGGACTTAGTTGATTGTCCCAAAGATTTGGATTTGGAAATATCCTTAGATGACATCGGCTTTGCTGTCGGAGAAGTAGAGGGCATACCAGGGGATATCTCCTGAGACTGGGGAGTC
This sequence comes from Pogona vitticeps, assembly GCF_051106095.1. NCBI lineage: Eukaryota > Metazoa > Chordata > Lepidosauria > Squamata > Agamidae > Pogona > Pogona vitticeps. The sequence goes on along the minus strand of NC_135785.1, from coordinate 89,543,136 downwards.
TGAGCGGTGTCCATAGTAGTCTGTGTTGGGAGGAGAGACCGCTCCCAGAGAAATGATCTCAGGTGTTGCTGTCAGAGTTTGAGTGCTTGTTTTGTAAACTTTTTACAGATTTGACACGAAGGTGGTTGATGGGATTCCCAAAGGCAGAAAAGACAGTGGTCGTGTCCATCAGAAAGGGGAATTTCGTTTGGGTATGAAGCGCACCATTTAAACAGGGCTATGGGTGCCATAAAGGGTGGAAAGGAAGAGGAAAGGGGAGACGGTCAGAAAAGGGAGAAACAGCTTGAAAAGTCTCTTACTGTTTTCCGTTAATTTACTCTTAGAAAGAAACAAAAGCAGTTGGAGAGCTCAACGTGAGATGAAACCTCAGTGGTGGCAAAAAAAAAAGACTGAGGCAATTGCCAGGACTGGCGGACCACGTGTACTAGGGGGCGGTCCTGGCAAACGTGTAATAGACCTCTAGAATATTCCGGAAATCTCTGCGCAAGCACAGATAAAATCCTATAGTGCGTATTCACAGAGACCACGAAGAACAAAGTTAAGTTATAAATCTTTTTAAGTTGTTATCTAAGCTTGTGGAAGCTATACACACTGAAGGAAGTGTTCTCACCCTGACCACTGTCATGAGTTTTAACTTGTGAATGCAATAGCCTGAAGAGGGGTAGGCTGCTCTAGCAGATAGCTTCTCCGTGTAAAAACTCTGGTTCACATGGAGAGGTTTGCTAAATGAACAGAGCAGCATCCATCTCTTCAGACTGTTGCTTCCATGTGTTAAAAAAAGGGGACAGAATGGCCACTCAATACTTGTTAACTCCACATTCTTAGATAACTGAATAAAGCTAGAGATACTGTTTAATTAGTGAACAGGGTGGTACATTAATGAACATGCCATTCACCACTAAAATACAGAATTAGGGTCCTTAAGATTTACTGATGGCAGTCACTAAATAAATGACTAAAAGGGGAGTAGAAAAAAAATCATGGAATGTCTGTGGATTCTGGTCACAATTATATTCAGTATTGGAAGTAGCACCACTCTTAGTATCACTTCCAGGGAAATATGACTGGGGAGGTATTACGGCCCTCATGTGGTGCCTGCAAGTTTCTCATAGGGACCTGACTGTGCTCTGTAGCAACAGAGTGGTAGCCAACCCAGGGATCTGAACTCATCCTGCTTCAGGGATGTTCACAATAAATATACCTAGGTTAGGAAAGACACTTGATTTACTCAGATGATTTAATATCCACCTTTTAATTCTTAAGGTGTAAATCATGACGAATCCCTCAGATAATCCTTCAAAACAGTTCACATTCTTGAGTCAATGTATTATTAACTCTCCTCTCCTTTTCCTCTCTTGTCCTCTTTTTGATTGTAAACTTATGGGCATAGACTTTTTTTACTGACATGTAAACTGATCTGAGAGAACTTCCAGCTTTAGGGACAAGTATGTATGCTCCGAATAAATAAACTAATGGAAACACCTGAACCTGTATGGGCTACTACAACACTGATCATCGTAACAGGAAAAGGTCCTTGTATATATTTTTTAGTAACTCTAATTCTTTTTCTTGCTGGGAGAATCTCCAACCGACATTATAATGAGGTTAGGAATCAAAGTTCTCTTACTTACATAAAATAGCCAAGTAGCAATTCTATTGCCTGTACCAAGTTCTTTAAAGGCATCTGGCTCATCTTTCTGTGCCAAAAAAATATACATGAGATTAATGTACAAGCCAAGTAAGCATAGCATATGGGGCTTCAGTGTTAGGACATTTAGAAAAAAAATTATTTTTTTAAATTCATGACAAAATTAGTAAGAGTTGCCTTAAAGAACAATTTGTTTTGAAGTTAGAGGCATTCGTTATAAAATCAGTCATTACATCGGCTGGATGTTTATCATTTTAAACACATGAAATGTTTAAGATGCAACACATGCATTTGTTATCCTGGAGCCTATCCAGACATTACAAATTGGGGGAAAATCCCAGTTTCCTACTAGATCTATTTAAACGTACTACCTATTTGCTGGGGTGGGAGGGAAAGGCCCTCATTTCTTTCAAAGGACAGAATATGAAGTAAATGAAATTGAATACCAGTGGCCATTCTACTGATCCAGTATTTTTCCCCTTTCACGATTTTGCAACTTTTGATGCTACCCGGGCAGCTGGTTTTACAATAACATTTACTTTTATTTCCCACCTGCATTTTTAAAGCACTTTGACCAAGTTTTACTAATCTAGCAATACAGTACCTGGACTTACAGAATGCACCAGCAGGGAATACATTTGGTTTCTACATAGATTACTGCCAGTAGTACCTTCTTCATCTGAAAGTACTACCCTGTTTCCCTGAAAATAAGACCTAACCTGAAAATAAGCCCTGGTATGATTTTTCAGGATGCTTGTACTATAAGCCCTACCCCCAAAATGAGCCCCAGTTAAGTGAAACCCCACCCTCCACCATTGTGTAGCAACCAGAAGAAGATGACATGACTGCAAAATAAAACATCCCCTGAAAATAAGCCCCAATGCGTTTTTTGGAACAAAAATTAATAGAAGACCCTGTCTTATTTTCAGGGAAACACAGTATTATTCTAATATTCAGGGCTTGTCACATTATTAGGAGTTTTCAGAGTCTATGAGAAATCAACAGGAATCATAATCATAAAATTAGACATGGTTATTCAGTGTAAATCCTCTCCTTAGGCAGAGCAGGCTCCTACTAAAGACTTCTCTTGAAACTGCCTCTCCTATGTTTGGAAAAAAAAGTTACAGAGAACCAGGCGACAAAGAATCGTATCCTGATGAAATGTAACTCAGGTCAAGTTGGCAGCTTTAACTATCTATGCCAACAAAAACAAAAGTGTCTTCATCCCTAGAATTACAACAGAAACTGTGTAATACTGGTCAACCCTAATTACTTTCACATGTACATCCTTGGTGGGTCTCCAGTAGTTCTACCCACACAGGAAACAACCGAAGGCTACATTGGCTTCCAGTCCTTTTCTAAGAACAACTCAAAAGTGTTGGTTTTAATTTTTAAATTAAATGGCTTTGGGTCAGAGTACCTGAATGGCCATCTTCTCCAAAGGACACATTTTAGATCTAAAGATTTTCACAGCCCTTCTGCAGGTCGTTACAACAAATTAGCTGGGGTAGATGGTACACACTCCCCAGATGCTTCATATTCTTTCTCTTGTTTGTTTGTTGTTGCGCCAAGTGAAAAGATGTGGGGGTTGGGCCTTTTTTAGTTTTATCACCTGGGTTGTTTAAATCTTTTATTTTTCATCTCAAGATCTTTTGAGAATCTATGAATTTTGCCATTTTAAGGGTTAAAGATTTCTGAAGTTTCTGACCTGCTTTAAATTTTACCATCTTGGCTTTAATTTTTGCTACTGGACTTCAGTCTGTATTTAGATACTGTATCTTGTTCATACTAAGCCACCACAAAATCTTTCATTACTGGGTAGAATATAAATGTCATTTTACAAAATTAAACCTGTCTATTTTTGGACATTTTGCTAATCTTTCTGGAACTAAGTCCCTAAAACAGTGAGACTTCCTGCATGTGACAGCACAGACATGACATATAGACACAGTGTAAGAGTATGCTGCAAAAATATTATTTAAGTTAAATTCATGCGAGTAGACAAAATCTATTAACTTGCAACATATATGCAAAACAAAATGTATTTAATTTTGAACTGGGAAGGAAGTCAAGATTTTATGTTAAGTCATGATTTTTAGATTAATATAAGATGGATCTGATTCAAGAAAAATGTTAAGAGGAAGTGTTACTTGACACATAAATGCCCTGTAAACCACCATCTGAGTTCAGTTTCCTTGTTATTTGTAGCCTTATATTAAGAAAAAAAATTAAAAACCCAGATTTTTTGCATTGGTGTAAAAGCAAACAGACTTTGACATCCTACTAACTAAAGATCATTTGGCTCCTCTGGTCTGTGCAACTGCTTAAAACATAGGTATAATCTGTCATGATTTCAGGGAATTGAAAATATCCAAAGCAATACAACCATATTTGGATCAAAACTAAAACCAAACCATTATATTTCAATATATGAACTCTTTCACCATTACTTCAAATGCACTAGCCAATTTCTTACAACTCAGATTTTACAAAGCAGTACTTCTAATCCTCTTCTTTACTTGTTAACATTCATCTTTAATATTTCGTTATTATTTCTTGTCATTCTCTGTATTTTTAATATTCAGATGGTGGTTTAGAGGGCTTTATCCATTCATACAGATTAGAAGACGTGATAGCCTGAATTGAATGCAGATATTAACATTTATGCTACAGGCCATAAAGCCTAGGCTTTGGAAGATTTTTCTTGACACATCTCTTTACTTGCCCGAGCAAAGTCATAGTGGGGCTCATACTGTCCTCCCACTCCATAATTTGCTACCTGGAAAAAAGAAACACAGTACATGTGAAGCATAAAAGCAGGACAGAGAAAGACTTACCCTTCCAAAATCAAAATGAGGCTCGTACTGGCCTCCTACGCCGTAGTTGGCTACCTACAGTAGAAGAAGCAAAATATCCAATAAACCACTCTTGATGAGATATTAAGCAGATTTCATGTTTACACTGACATTTTGCTAACAGAGGGTAAAAAAGCTTAAGCATTCACAGATCATTCTCGAATGGCATGTTTAAAATGAATAGGACTGAACATTGTTTTCTTTTAATTAGGGCCACAGACTTGAAGCTAGTCCTTCAAACATAAAGCAAAGTTTCGCAATAGTCTGAACCGTACATTTTAGCTGTCTTGTAACTGCGCACTTAACAGTATTTTAACATGTGATTCACTTGACTTCCTTTTCTATACTGAACTCCCTACCTTTGTTTTCTTAATTCTGTTAATCTTTTTGTAGAAATTCTAAATTCTTTAAAAGCATCTGCTTTATTTTTACTAAATGCTAACTACTGGGAGCCAAGTGCATTCCACTTTTGTTTAATTTTAAATAAAATCTACCTATGGGGAAGAGCAAAACAGCAATCCTGTGGGTGTCTGCTTAACTTTCCTCTGCCAGCCATGGGCTCCTCCCTGCCATCCCCATTCCAAAGAGCCAGTTGAGACTAATAAGTACAAGACACCATTGCTCTAATTTCTCTCCAGGAGGTTTTTCATATTAAAAAATAGGGGCATAGCTCAAGTCACATACTTTCCTGCAGCAAACAGCATGCTAACCTGCCCTTTCCTTTCCCAAAAATGCTGTCTGTTGTTTTACAGCTGAGAAAGAGATTAGCAGAATCTTGTAGTCTTATGTCTTTAAAAACACTATTTTCTTATATGAATATGTAAAATTAACATTATGTGGTGTGCAGGTTGGTTGATATGCTCAAAGCATAGCTCACATGGCTGATCACATGATAATATTTGCTTTATTGGCTCACCTGCAGCTCTTCTGCTGTAGAAACATCCAGTCCGGTTAGATCCTGTATTCTTGCATTAATACGTGCCACTACAGGGTGTTCATAACCAGACAACCAGGCACTAAACATGAAACATGGGATGTCATTCTTGAACAATATGAAGAATCAGCTTGCAAGACTAATAAACAACCACTCTGAACTAGACAAAAAAGTATATAGGCCAATGTTTAGCCTAAATGTAGAATGGATAGCCTAATAACTCCCTTACAATGAACACTTTTATTCCTATGTGCACATATGGCAAAACTGCACCATATGCAGAGCAATATCTTTTGCTGATGTATACCCACATTAAAATTGCCTAAATAGCTTCTGAAATAAAGCGCACATGAAGAACATTGCATATGTAATACTACAACACTATGGCTCTGAGTGCAAGAATGTACTTTCTGTATACTGTGGTACACTCCTGAAGACAGGTGTTTTGAGTATGTTAAAGTCCCAGTTATAATTACACTGTGGCTCATTTGCTGATTGCTGCTTTAGTTGAACAAGCCATTAATTGTGTCTGGAGCAAAACAAATGTGGTTTATCCACCCTATTCTCTAGTTTTAAGTGCCATGCCTCTTGTCAAAGCAATGAGCCAGGCTGTGAACAATACTCTGTTTGACTTTCTTATATGCCTCATGATGTGCTTGAACTCTGATATACTGTATGGGCTCAGTCAGGAAAATAAATAAGCCTTTCCATGTTGTTATGACACTTGGAATTCCCAGCTCTGCACTAAAGAGCTGGCAGAAATACCTGTTGTGGAAAAGGTTGTCTGATAGATAGTTGCAAGGCTATATGAAAATTTACAAGCTTACAACCAACTGAAAAAGATGTCTCAAGTCAATTCTGCACTTTATACATGAATTTCAGGCAACTACTAATGGCTTTTGACAAAAAGATACTAACTTCTGTCAAGTATAACAAAAGGTTATACCATATCATCATCATCATCATCTAAAATATTTATACCCCATATCCTCCTGAAGAGAACACAAGGTGGCTTAGCATTTTAAAAACAAACAATATAAACACTGGAAGGAGAGAGGAAAAACCAACAAACTCTTAGGCAGTCACATAAACACAGATAAGTGGATGTGGATTCTGCATGTAACAAACCACTTGTTATTCTGAAACCATTTTAATGCGCTTTCAGTAGGACTATAACTAATGGTTAGGATTGTGGCCGTTTTTAAAATAACCTTACAGATCACTCTCAAGACTAGAGGCTGGGATGGGTGTACAGCTTAAAGATGGGCTACTCCTACTTTAAAAGCAATGTCCAGAAGAAGTATAAATTTAAATGAAAGAAAACAGGATTATTGTCATTCGTACTGGAGAACCTATGAAGAGTTTGTATCTTTAATTAAGGTCTTTGCAGTTTCTAAAGTAAGCACATTTCTAAAGTGCTCATTCTACTTTTACCCTTTCCCATTCCGATCTGCTTTTTTTAAATTACTGCAATTGTTCCTCGCATATTCTCAATGTGAGGAATAGCTATTCTATTTCATGGTTCATTTTCATTTCCACAGTTACCACCCTTTCCTTGAAAGATAGAAATACATCAAAAGTACCTTTTTCTCAGCACAGAGAAGCATGGGGAGGCTGATACTTCCCATGCACCTATTTAATAGCAAAGCATTCTACCAGATATGAGGTAGCAAGTATTTGCCTGTTGAAAATGTCTATTCTTCCTTTCTGTTTGCAATTTTACCAACAAGACCAAGCATCACAGTTTATACACCATGATGAGAAGGACCACCCAAAAGTTAGAAATTTTTATGTTCAGCCATTATCATTACCAAATGGCTACAAATGCCACGGACAAATGTATTATATATCTGTGGGTTTGAAAGCATGAAACTTCACTTGTCATGTAGATTCACTGCCCTACATTCAAGAGGATTACTACAGTAGATTTTTTTGTCCTTCTTTCAAAAGGATTGCAATAAATCCCTAAGGAAAATCAGGGAAACCGTGACATAACACAGGTTACAGAATCTCGAAGAGTATGGGGAAAATATCATTTGACAATGATTAGCATGTTAGTAAATGAAAAACTTTAGGAACAAACTCAGGGTCTTAAAGCAATTGTTACTGTAAGAAAGAAAGGAATAAAAATGCTGTCTAATGAAAAAGAAACCAGTAAAAATAAAAATTAACTAGGTTAATATAAATTGGCTACTAAATTAATTCTGAGCTCAATTCAAAATAGTGGGTGTCACTCACAGCTTGGAAAAGATTAACATTTTGACCACAACTTCCAGAATTCCCAAACGAGCATGGTCATTTGTAGTCTAAAATTACAACCCAAAATAGTAGCCTAGCCCAGAATATCATCATACCATATAAGCCTTCCCCGCTTCTTGTTGTGCTCATTGAAAAACAATCTTACCCCAAACTCTCCTTCTTATATAATTGTTATAATGATATATAGGGAACTCCTCTGGCATTAATTCATTCAATGTCCTGTTTCACTTCAAGTCACTCAGCTTATTCCCACCTATCAAGTAATAAAGCAAAGCAAAGCGTGCTGCTTATATACCAACCCATAGTGCTTCAAGCACTCTCTGGGCAGTTTACAAGTTAATTATGCAGGCTACACATTGCCCCCCCCCAGCAAGCTGGGTATTCATTTTACCGACCTCGGAAGGATAGAAGGCTGAGTCAACCTTGAGCTTGCTACCTGGGATTGAACCCGAGGTCATGAGCATAGTTTGGGTTCCAGTACAGCCATTTAACTACTGCGCCACGAGGCTTGTGGGGTCGGGGAGAGGTAGAGATATCTTATTCGGAAATTGGACTACGTCCTATTTCCTTTCTCAGGAAGCTCAACTGTCAACACGTTTCATTACTCCTCAACATCATATTGAAGCAAAAATAACTTTGTAGGGTTCCTGTATCACTTTCAAGATGTCATATTCTCTGAAATCTCTAAACGACTGTTGCTACTGTTAACACTTTTTTCAATTTAAGTGTGTAAAGATAATTTTATAGGCATAACAATATCCCTCATGAAATAAGCAATTAGCCAGGGAAGATGCCCTTCCTTCCACTGCAGTAATAGTTAACATTCGTTTTCATTCCTTAAAGGAATCCACATTGCTCCACTGCAGATTTTGGAAAACTCCAATATTGAAGAACTGCTGCTATAATTTTTAATGTGTTGTCAAAAGATATATTTGTCTAATGGAGATTCTTTCCCATAATTAAAAAAAAAGTTATGTTGTGGGAAAAGGAGTTTTTCCAGAGATAAAGCTGTACTTTAGAGCAATTGACTTTCTTACAAATGTACATCATGGGCAGCATCTCCCTGAAAGCTGTGTGAGGCTGCTAGAATTACGTGCACATGGCTTGGCTCACAATATTGCTTCCCGCTGCTGGCTAAACGCCACCTTATATAGCCTGCCACGTACTTCAGCATAAACAGTAGTCCCCCTCATAAGCAGAGGCATGGTATAATATAGAAATGTGTTAGCTAGGAAAGAGCGTGTGGAATGTTTGGAAGGAGGAAGCAAGCTTCTCTTAAAAATACAAGAGGCAGTATTTTTGTTTCCCAGTAAAAAGTTTTGGTTAGAAATCATTCCAGCATCCTGGAGAAAGGCACAAAGCTATTTCGTTGCCAGTCCAGTTTCCAGCTTCAAAAATTCTGGCTGCCTGGCACTGTTACGAGTTTACTACGGGTACGTAGCAGTTCAGAGAGCTAGTCAAAATGCCCATCCTGCTTAGTATTACTTTTCTCACAGAAAAACTGCCTAAGAGTATGCGATTCTAACAGCCAGTCAGAATCAGTTCTGAAATGGGCAGAGGATTGTATGAAGAGCGAGGAACATGGGATAGGCAATGGCTATGCTTTATGTCTGCCACAAGAAGCAGGCAAAGACCAACTGCAGGTCAAAGAAATGACCAAAATGCCCACAACTGTCAAAGTTTCCCCTCACCCCCCCCCCCCAGTTTTGCCATTACTCAGAAATAACATAAGCTGGTGACATAGTATACTAATCTGAGCACCAGGAGACATTTTTCTCCTGGTACTTAAGCATAATTCTGAATATCACAAATCTCTGATATCCTGGTCTGTCTCTGTCTCGCTGAATCTATCCTCTAAACACAACGCAAAACTGAATAGGTCACTTGTTACTTAAAGGGTTGATTTTGTTCACAAATTCTGTTTGGCCCTTGTACCAAAAAGCTGGTTGATGAGACATAATTTGGTGCCGTTCTACTGTGCGCGTAGCCACAGGAGCATAAGGCATCCAAAAAACCATTTTCCATATTTGGTGACTGAAGTACAGATCTATTATACAATTCAAGATCATTTCTAACACTCATTTTGTGGTACATACATAGGCAGAGACTACTTGAAGGCCCTATGTCATTTTCTTTAATGTACAAAGCTTGAACCCAAATCCAACTGTTTGTCCCAGTTAAATCAATCCCACCATCAAATCAATGGTGACATGATAAGTCAACAAATTTCACAGATTCATGGGGTGTGCTCTAATCCAGACAAGCAGTCAGGTCCAGGAAATTAAATATCACTCTCTATTAACAACAGATAAATCTTTTAATGGTAATTTCAGTGCACTGCAATGACTACATTTTTGCCACAGACTGCACCTTTTAATCATTACACTTTTTTAAAATGACAGGCAGAGGTAACTACCATGTTTCATACACTAACCATCTAAAAATAAGACTCTGAACTAGGGACATGCTACTATCATTACCTATTACTGTTATCACAGAACTCTGGGAACTGTTTAAAATGAACAGAGATACCATGACACGAGAGTAGAACTGAGCTGATGATATGGTGCATAGTTCACTCAGATTCTGTTTAGGATTAAAGAATTTGATACATTATTATTACTATGATCATGCAGACAGAGAATAAGGTCCATGCAAAAGTGCTCAAGTCCCATGAATTTCTGTGGGAGAGAATTTAGTCCAAACCTGGCATGCATAACTTTAACTAGCTCTCAGCCGTGGGCTTAAAATTCAAGCAATCCAGAGTTACAATGCAACAAGATGTTAGTGCTCCATTCCGATCCTACATTATTTTTTATAATTTAAAGAAGAGGAAAAATACGTACAGCATTCTACACCAGGTGTGATGCAAACTGTTGCAAAGGGAAATTCTGCAGCAGTTGAGATATACCAGTGTCCCCTTACCTCTTAGAGACTCTGTAATGGGCTGTGGTCAGTTTCCCAGTCTGAGGGTCATGCACAGTAGCTCGGCTCAGCTACAAAAAAGAGAAAGGACAAGGGCTTACTCTAGTAGCAAGCTTCTGGGCCAAGCCACAGGCAATCAGAAGGGTTCCGATTGGTCTGGATGGAATGTAATGCTTAGATCAGAAGGAATGTTTAAAAACATCACAGTAGCCACTGCTACTTTTGCTCCCCAATTCAACTCAATTGGTTCAATAAATTTTGGTTAGATTGTCCTTTCACTTTTTCTCCCTCCAAATGGAAAGTTTATGCAAGCCACTTGTTTGCAGAGTTTCACAGAAAACTTCTTAGTATCCAGAAGTTAAATGTTCTTTTTGTCTTTGTGACTCCCATTATTTTTTTCACTGTTTGAACTCATATGCTAATGCTACTGAAATCTTTTCATTACTACATACACACTTAAACTGGTTTTGAAATTTCATATAAAACAATGATTGATTGACATTATCTCCAAAGAATGCACTGCTAGCCTCTCCAGTTATTTACTTTTTAAAAACAAAAAAAGAGGCTGCAATCAAAAACTCCAAACCAGAAAGTTTAGCTGTGCCTGCAAAACTCCACCTTGTTGGAATGAATGTAGTCTTAATACACAGAAGGCTGGATTTTAGCAGTGAAGCGACAGTTTGTAACACGTGCTCAGTTATGAAATTCACTGGATAACAGATGAGGCCATTCTCTGTCTTGGAGCCTAATCCACATCACAGAAATCTCGTGGGAATTAAAAGGAATAACCTATCATGTGTACTACCCTGAGTTCCTGGAAGGAAAGGCAGAATACAAATACAGTAAGGAATAGTAATATTGCAGGGTGGAGACAGAAAACAGTCTGATAGTGTCTGATACTGAAGCTAAAGAGCATGGACAGGATCAGTTTCCTCCAGAGGATGAGCCACATGTAAAAGTAGGATATAAATTGTACACTGAATTATTCTTTGATATTACTAATATAGTTATAACATCACTCCTTTCAATAACTGTTGTTTACCAAGAAGAAACTTATTTGACATTATCTAGAAAGATTTAAGGTTCAAGCAGCATACTGATGCACATCACATTACAAACAGATGTCGAGTGTAACCCATGTGCTTGGCTACAGCTAAATAAAGTTAGGCAATATAGATTGGTAGTTTGTGTTATAATGGATACAAAACAGTTCATCTTTTAAGACACACAGCCAACGTTAGGTCTTGCCAAAATAGCATCTCTGTGGTTTCTATATACTTGAAGTAGGGAGTTCAACCTACTGGCAAAGAAATCATTATAGATGCCAATTATGGACCTATAGGAGAATATTCTTCAAAAACTAAAATATTCTCTGGTTTTTGATGGAGAAAAGTGACATCCTGTATGGAAAAAAAGCAAAACAGATATCTCTGCCCAACTTAAAAATAAATAAATTTACATCCACTGATGCTGCAATAGACTACCTCATAAGTAAGCAAACAAGAACAGAACTTCTGGCTACAATAATTTTCTGAGAAACTCAGCAGAACAGTTTTGTCGCAGTTCCTGCATATAGTAAGAAACAGACCGGAAAAGTTTATTCTAGTATCTTTCCTGGCCACTTTCTCCCCAAATGAGTACCACAAAGGAACCCATTATGGGGACACAATATATGGCACATGAAGTCTTACCTTTTGCTAATTCTGTAATGTGCAGTCTCCAAGACTCCCGTTATGGGGTTTGAAATGGTGGCTCGCCTCAGCTGTGAAGCGAACCAATCAGAATAGTTGAATTACAATGTACATATTGCATCACATCAATCCGACCATTCAGAATCCCATGGTGGAGCACAGTATTCATTTCCCTCAAGACAGTACGTGCAGCAACAGGATTAATATTGTGTGCAATAGTGAAATTCACTGCCAAGCTGATACTAATATTTGTAACATACAAATACATGAATGGGACTCACCTGCACCTAGCCTGAAGTAGCAGGCTGCTCCTAGTAGTTTATTGCAACCATGGTTAGAATCAAAAATAAAGAATGAATAATGAAGTTGGATAAGGCCGTCTATTTTGCTTGCTTGCATAAGTAAGATCAAATCTGACAGGTTAAAGCATGTATTTGACTACTTTAGTGCAGCATCATGTTTTTGTCAGCCCAGACATACTTGTGCATGGCTTAAGGTAGGAACAGTTTACTGACAAGTCTCTTCTAGTTATCGTTTCTCCCTGCTGCCCTTTGATGCTAACACAGGTTGGGAGCACAAGCTTGTAGCCATGCATCTTATATGGCTGACACCCCTTGAGACTCTCTTTCATTTCTCAAAAAAAATGTCAGTCCAAAATGAAGAAGTGTTACACAACACAGGTGAGAGTTGTATGCTGTTACTTCCACATACCCCTTCAATCAAGAAATCAGAAAAATTTGGCTGAAAAATCTTTGAGATGTTTTCTATTTCTTAAAGGGTTGTGGAGCTTAAAAAAACCTAGACTCCCTGCTGGATTAAAGCAGCAAAACAAAACATACAGTTTGCAACTCAACAGTGCTACTGGCTATGACAGCACCTATTCCATTGAGTTGCCTATAGATGTGTGCTAACAAGACAAAATCAAGGCCCAGAACATGCAAACTGCTTCTAACATGGCAGCCACCCATCTCTCCAGGAAATGTGTAGCACCCCTCTGCATCACAACAGAATCTTCTGGCCAACCCATCATGTTTCCACAAGTGGCTACCAGCTGTCACCCTCTTGGTTTAGGATACAACCAGGCTTCATGATCAGAGTATGGGTGGGGGAGCACTGGGTCACAGAAAGCAAGGATATGACCCATGTCCTTCTAAGCTACTGGACTGTGAAGAATCCTCTCCCTTGCCTTAACATCATGCTCAAGAAGCAGGCCCTCATCAACATAACAGGGGCAGGAATGGTTTATATTGGCAACTGTTTCCAAAAATCAAATCATTCACATTTATATTCTGTGAATAAGCTGGAGGGTTTTTTTTAAAAAAAACAAGAAGTATAACAATGAATCAGTTTTTATTTTTCTGTTTTTTCTAAAGAAACATGGTTTATTGAACTAAAACCTGTTTCAGATGACAAAGGAAGAAACTGTGTTGCTCATTTATCAGTAATCTAAACAGACTTACTTATTTCTCATCCAACACATTAGAGTATCTACAAAGTGTGTGGGTTAACCAGAACTTTCTTCTATTTACAAACTACATGAGGATTTCATTACTACAGAGGAATAAGGATGTCTAACGCCATCATAAGTATTGTGAATCTATGCTTTTAAATGATCTTTAGGAAAAAAAACATGTAGAAAATAATTAAAATTGTGGTGTTAGGAGCGCCTTCATTAAAGGAAAATTCATGTGTGGTGAAAAAGTCTTTTACCATGTCTTTTCTAGAGTATCTTCCAAAATAAAATATGCACACGTTCAACATTTAATTGCTGGAGGAATGATGCAGAGGAAACTAGCCCAGATTGTATATGGGCTAGCTCAGAATTGCCTAGTTTGACCGGCAATGGCTCACCTTATTTTTTAAAAAAACTGTTATTCTAAAAAACAGAACATGCCAATGACTGAACCTGCGACCTCTGACACTAAATGATTCCAAACCGTCTACACTCTACAATGCACAGAGAGGAAATTTAATAGCACAATTTCTAAAAGCAAGGTCCGTTACAGTGGAGCAGGAGATGGGCACAGCAGCTTCTACAATTAAACAAAACGAACAAGCTAGGTTCCTTACCCTTGGTTTTGCAAGCTCTTTGACAGTTTCTATCTCTTCATCAGAAATTATTTCAATGAAACGAACAATCCGAGGGAGGTCCCACTCATCCTCTTGTTTGACAGGTCCCAAGATGTACCTGGGATTCCTGTTCCCATCATAATAGCGGCAAAAAAGTTTTCTTTGTCTTCTTGGAGTCTAAAAGATGGGGGGGAAGAGTTCAATGTTTATAAATGAAGACGTATACCTGGTAGGAAATTAATATCTAGCACTGGCACTGGAGTTTTATTATATATTGTTTTATTATATATTTTAAGGAATAAAAAAATAATTGTAGCAAGAGCAATTATAACTAGTTCATTTGTTAAAACTAAGATTATAAAATAAATCACCAATAAGGTACAGAAGAAAATTGTCAATACTATGAAAAAAAGTACAGTTCACTGGAGGGGGGAATTAACATATAAAGCAGATAACCATTATGGAAACACCACCTTCAATTAGGGAGATGTCTCCATAGATTTCTATGTGCCAATTTTGAGAATAAGCTGCATTATCATTATTAACATAATTAATAAATGAATATCATAGTTTTAAAAACGATGACTGTGTGTTTCCTTACCTACACATCCAGACAATCAGTTTTTTCCATCAGCACTAGAAATCATACTCTGTTTTTCTACTGAACTAGTAGTCTACTGAACTAGTGATTATTCACTACCATTTTTCCAATTAAAGGAAATTTCTAGTCTTACTCCTGAACACTGATTAAGGAATAGATTTCAATGCAGGAGAAATGTATTGTTTTCCAGGAAAAAAGACAGAAGACCCAGTGCAGGTGCAATTTTTATTTTTTAAGTTAGTGATGGGTTCCGTTTCAGAGTAAATTTGTATGCAAAATGTATTAACTGGAAGTAACAGTCACCAGATACGATTGTACACAGAACTGATTAATTGGTAGGTACAACAATCAGATATGAATGTAAGTGCTTAATAAAGTGTTCCATCTTAAATTAATGTTGCTGATTATATCATTTACTTATAACTTTTACCACATAAAAATAAAGTTAATACAATGTTTTCCAGCTTTTTGTAATATGTGTTAAGAAACTTTCACAAGCACATGAAGATTAATTACCATTTTGAGACCCTCACCACGGCACAACATTTCATATTTCTGTCTTTCTGGTAGATAATCCTTGGAAGGTCCTTTTCTCTTTGTCTTGCTTTCTTTCTCAGTCTGCTCATCTGTTTGGGCAACAGACTTGTTTGCTTCCTTTTCCTTTTCTTTAGACATGATATATTCAAAGTATTTCAAGTTGCCATTTGCTCGCTGATGTTCTGGATCTATTGCAAAAAAGGGAGCAGAGGAAGTGTACAAAAAACATTACCACTATGAAGCCCCTTTGTGAAATGCCAATTTTCCCAATATTAAATTTGGTTTTAACCATACATTTGTTGAATGCGGCAACATCTAATCCATTGATATCAGCTGTTTCATTTGGAACTCATTCATATTCTCGTTGAAAAAGGAAAAGACAAATACCTAACTAAAAGAAACATATAGAATGTTTTGTTGTGCCAGCTGCTTCTCATGTGAATCTTCACAGAGGAAATTAAATAGACTTCAAGAATGAGTATTTCCAGGATTCATTGCAAAGCCTTTAGATTGGATTGGCTTCTATGACTATGTGAGCACAGGACAGTTTCAAACCACTAGCAGCGTGATCCATTGAATGCCCACTAGAAAGTAAATACCACAGTACTGTATAGGACTGTAGCCGACTAAAATGATGTAGCATTGAGAAAATAAACTGCAATAGTTTTTTTCCAGCTCACTCTGTCGCGTGGATTCGATCTTACAACTGCTGGTCTTCTGACCCTGCAGCACAGGCTTCTGCGGTTTAGCCCACAGCGCCACCACGTCCCAGATGCAATGTATTAGCAGTTGTGAATTTGCAAAGAGATCAACCAACGTACTGGTTACAACAGGGATGAGCAACCAGATGTTTTTGGATTGAAAATATCACCTCTTATCACTGGTTATGTTGGGTAGGGTTGGCAGAAGATGCAGGCCAAAAACATCTAGAGAATCTCATGTTGCCCATCCTGGTCTATAATAAATTACTAATACAGCAAAAATGTTGTACATGCAACACATGCAGATATAGCAATTTTGAAATTTTAGAATAAATAGTTAGAAAGTTAGAACAATCAGAAAGTAAACAATTTTTAGAGAATGTGAAGGAAAGGATAAAATACCATAATTCACATCACAAAGTAAAAGAAGCTTTGCCTTCCCCCTGCCACCAAAAGAGAGAGAGATAGGAAACCTACAGTAATTGCAACATACTGAAATTATACATGATCAACATTTACCTATCTTAAGTAGCCGCTTTGTAAGCATCATTGCTTTGTCAAGATCTCCCTGCTGGTAAACAGCATAACTTAAGTAGTCTAGAACAGAAACCTTATCAATGGACGATGAAACTTCTCCATCATCCAGCTGTTTCAGAGCTTGCTCCATCCACAATTCTGTATGGTAGTAGTCTGCCTCTGTGTATGCAATTTTGCCCAATTCAAAGCAATCTTCAGCTGTAAGAAATGTCTTATGTTTCACTCCTACAAGAAGAAATCAAAAACAGCTGTTAAGTCATCAAACACTCTGCTACTGACATCCTCAAATTCCTCCAAGAACTCCAGTGACAGACTTCTTTAGTAGTTTTTTTTTAATGACACAACACAGAGAGAAACAAGTTAGTATAAATAATGCTAACGGAAACTACATAAAGCTGTTTATTTTGTACCAACTATAATTTACTTGAAACCTTTCAACCACCAACCCTGAAATAGCAAAATCCCAGACTTGAAACAGTTTAGATTCTGTTTAAAACAGATGTACCCATAAGGATGGAACTGGAGGTGGGGGGGCAAGGAGTTCCTAATTATAATCTAGAGACGTACTGATTACTTGTAAATAGTGTATTTACTTCTACTATACTGTATTTAGAATGTATTTAGATTCTCTATTTAGAATCTACATCTATATCTAAAAATACTTATTTCAATGGGTATTTTTAGATATAGATATAGATACTAAATAGATGGAGATTTGTGGTTTTGGACTACAGGTTCTAGTACAGTGGACCCTCAACTTACAAAATTAATCCATATTGGAATGGTGGCCACAGGCTGAAAAGTCCCTAGGTCGAGGGTCCATTTCCCATTGGAATGCATTGAAAACCATTTAATCCATTCCGGACAAAGAAAAAAAATCCCAGGCTTCCAAAGCTGCACCCGTGGGGACGGGAGGCAGAGGGCACCAAGGACAGGAGACAAGAGGGCAGCGGGTGCAGCTTTTGAAGCCCTGAAAGCTGGCAGCAGACATAGGAGGCAGAGGGCACCGGGGACAGGAGACAAGAGGGCAGCGGGGGGCGGCTTTGAATTTCCCGCCCTTTCCCCTGCCTTTCGCAGGTTGAAGCTCCTGCCGCAAGTCGAACTAAAATTTTGCAACTGGAGCTTTTTGTACATCGAAATTTCCGTAAGTAGGGACCTTCGTAAGTTGAAGGTCCACTGTATTACACAGGCAACACTGGCCATGCTGACTGGAGAATTCTGGAAGTTGTACTCCAAAACACTGATCTATATTATTCTAATAGATTCTAAGAAGCACCAAAAACATTAACGAAGTGTTACAATACACATTTGCTTTTCTAGAATCCTAAAAGTTCTAATTCAAAGGCAACAGTGTGACACACACCCACACATTGTGGATACAGTTGTTAATTAATTAGCTGGCTGGCTGATGGGAATTTTTCACTTCACAAGAATGCATTGACCCCAAAGAATCAGTTAAAAGGGAAATGAAATTCACTTGTTTAAAAAAGATCTGGAGAACCCCCTCAGGTCACAAGAGCCCAGGGAATCAATGGTTAAGAATGCACTTATACTGCAAAGTAATCTGAAAGCATCCATACAGTGCACCGCTACTCTAAATAAAACTTGAACAAAAATTAATTGGTCGAATTTATCATTAATTTGGTATTAATCACAGAGAAAAATAATTTGATATTACAAAAGAGAACAGAGGCATTTCACATGAAACCCATGTTCCCTGTGTTTGACCTCCAAAACAGAGCTACAAACCACAGTTTGAAGCTGGATGACAATCTTGATTTGGAGAACAAGCACAAACCACAGCCTGGCAGTATAAATGTAACAACAAGCTATGGTTTACCCTAATGTGGAAGACATTAACTAGAAATTACACCATCCAAGGAAGAGAAAGAAGGGGGAGAGTTGACTGTGCATGTACAGGGCAAATTTGTACAGCAACAAACTATAGTTTGACATTATAGGCTCTTTTGGATGAAACCAATGCCCTGGATCTGTTCCAGTCGGGCTTCAGGCCACGCCATGGCACAGAAATGGCATGGGTCACATTGTTCAATGACCTCCAGAGGGAGGCTGATGGGAGCAAAATGTCTTTATTGGTCCTCCTCAATATTTCAGCTGCCTCTGATACCGTCAGCCACGATATCCTCCTGGGGAGGCTCTCCGAGTTGGGAATCGGTGGGCTGGCACTTTCCTGGCTCTGATCCTTCTTGGAGGACTGTCCTCATAGAGTACAGCTTGGAGAGAGTGTTTTGGCCC
Organism: Pogona vitticeps; assembly: GCF_051106095.1. Taxonomy (NCBI): domain Eukaryota; kingdom Metazoa; phylum Chordata; class Lepidosauria; order Squamata; family Agamidae; genus Pogona; species Pogona vitticeps. Next base: position 89,524,122 of record NC_135785.1, on the reverse strand, counting down.
TCAACACTCTGGTCCATGCGCTTGTAGTCTTGAGATTAGACCACTGTAATGCACTCTACGTGGGGCTACCTTTGAGATTGATGCGGAAGCTTCAAATGGTGCAGAATGCAGTGGCCAGGCTTCTTAGTGGGACAAGAAAACATCAGCATATCTCTCCCACTCTGGCTGCCTTGCATTGGCTGCCCATTCGTTTCTGCATTGATTTGAAAGTGTTAATGATGACATATAAATCCCTAAACGGTTTAGGACCTCGATACCTAGCGGAATGCCTTTTCCCACCTAGTTCTACCTGAATCACTCGCTATAGCCAGGACAGATGGCTGAGGGGCCTAACGCCAAGGGAGGCCCGGAAAGAAAGAACAAGAAACCGGGCCTTCTCAGCAGTGGCCCCTTGACTCTGGAACAGTCTTCCTCCAGAGATCTGCCTGGCACCCTCGCTGGGTGTTTTCAAGAGCTAACTTAAGACCTGGCTCTTCAGGCAGGCCTTCCCTCCTGTCAATACTTGATTCTTATTTTCTATTTTAATTTTCTATCTGTATTTCTCCATCTTGAATGATACTAACATCATTGATTTAAATTGTTATCTAATTGTTTTATAATATTTTTATTGTAAGCCGTCCAGAGTACACGTTGTCTAGATGGATGGGATATAAATCAAATCAAATCAAATCAATCAATCAAATCAATCAATCAATCAATCAATCAATCAATCAATCAATCAATCAATCAATCAAAATTGTATGTGAACCATTCCTCTCTCTCAATTACTAATTAATCAACACATATTTTTTACAAAGTTTTAAAAGATTTGCCCTTCTACTTACAGGTTTTCTCAAAACCTTACCTGGAAGATTCCCTCTAGAGATTGTGTCTGTATCTAAATTATATGTATCCTGGAGCCGTAAGAGAGCTTTGGCAGCTCCAGTTTGATCTTCATCATTAGGAAAATATTGGCGCTGAATAGTCATGTTGGAAATAAATCCTAAAGATTTTTTTTTAAAAAAAAAAGAAAGAAGAAAAAAAGGTTCTTTATAGTCTTCAGTTGCTCTGAATGCCAATTCCACCGCCACTGATTTTCTACCTACTATCATCTGGAGCTCCACATCGCTTTCTGTAACCTTATTCTTCTTCTACTTTTGCAATTTTGACTTAGTGTGTCATCCATCCAGGAAATCATAATTCTTATTCCATTTGATACTGAATACATTTTTGATTTAATAAAGTAAAATGGAAAACTACTTTACATGTGTTTTTTGTGATTATTTTAAGATAATTTTTGAGTTCATCAATTATAATTTCAGGGTACTTTCTGGATCATATAAGAGAATGCCATCAGACAGACTTCCTATATTGTAGAGCAGCATGTGTGGTTCCACAGAAGTGCTTGGTATTCAACTCTTTTCATTTCTACCGTAAATGAATAGGTGCAGCATTACAATTCCATTCATATTTGACACAAATGCACCAACTTCAAACCTGCTTTTCATTGACAGCACATCACTAATCAGTGTTATTGCTAGCATAACCACTAATTTACTGAGATTTTTGAACCTCTGCAGTATGAAATTATCAATCTACTGAGAATTCCTAAATCACAGATAATTTCTTCACCACTGTTCCAAACGAGCTCTCAATATCCAAGCCAAACTCCACCAGCTTTTTAAAAACGTACCATCAGACATATCCTTCAGGACTAGATTCTCTAGTTCACTCCACTCTGTATTAAGCCGCTTCATTAACTTGAAGGCATTCACAGGATGCCCCAAGAATCCTTCTGGGTCTTTTGTTGCAGTGTCTGTCAACTTATCCAATTTCTCTGCCCATCTAGAGAAGCAAAATGCAAGCTGAATATTTTTACTATGTCATTATCAGCCATTCATACAATTATATTGTAAATTGACATTATACAACCACTTTTGTATCATTAGCTTCCCCTCTCAATGATTCAATATATTTAAAAATACTTGATAAAATATTATTATGCTTTCAAAATCTGAAGCAGTTTAGACTAATAAAAAATAAAATTTATAAAGACAAAAATATTTTGATACTAATTACTTATACAGAGCAACTTGCTAATATAACACATTTATTTTTACTCTCATGAAAGCTGTATATCATTTAATCTAAGGGCAGTTTTAATGCATTTAACATGGAGTCACCACAGAATATTAACATTCAAGCTACTACCTACTTCTTAATCTGCTCCAGCTTGCTTTCTTCAGCCTTGATGTAGTCTTTCAATGAAGTCACCAGATCTTTCTCAGTATTAATCAAGTCTGTCATGTGCCCTAAAAATATTTTCATGTAAGTATTATGTCCATAGTCACTATTGTGAAATCTTAGCAATGTAGTTTTAAAAACAAATAAGCATAAGTATGCATGGAGTTTGCAGTTACTTTGTACTCTTCGATAAACAAAAAAATAGACTGATAGTTTTTGAAAAGCTGATTTATTTGAGATTTCTTTAATACCTTTTCACAGCTTCTTCAGAACTTTTTGTTACCACTCCTTACAATTGTTGGCTGACTTTTTAAAATTGAAACTCAAGATTTTATCACCAGCTCTGCTTCAGTGGCATTGTCTTTAGTAGCATTAGGGCAACTAATAAAATGAATTAGTAAAGCAATTCAATACACTTGCTGTCATTACTGAATAAATTCTGCTCTACAGCACTGCTTACCAATAGAAGTGAAGAAATCTGTATAGGTGTAAGAAGAAGGCAGCACAACAAAAAGGACTAGAAGACACCAGGACTTTGAGGGCACCATTTTATTTTCTCCGATTAACACACACCTAAAAAATAATAATAAATTTGACACTTTATAGCACAGCAAATACAGTTTTATCAGTTTCAGGCATTTTAAAACAGTGCATAGGATATGAGACTATAACAACCTGGGTCTGGCTTCTGCACATATGGTAAATCTTTCTGTGGCCGAGACAAGTGACTCAAAACTAGCCACTGGATCAAAGTTAGGTAGATTGAAGTCTTTGTTTACAGATCCAGCCCATGAAGAGGACAGGAAATCCTCAAGAGATGTGTCTCAATTGCTTGTGGCTTTCCTCTTCAAAGTCATACTGGGCACCACCAGTCCTTACTGTGCAGCAATTTCTGTCATCTCCCTATAAAGCAAATCTCTCCCTATATTCCATCCTCCTGACCTTGGAAGTTGGATCTCACAGTATGTGTGGGTGGCTGACACTTGGGTTATTTTGATCCTCTTTCCCCAGAAATGTTTCCCCTCCCTCTAGCTTTTAATGTACTGATTTTCACACATGAGCAGCCTGTAAATGGTGTCTAGTGTAGAATACAAGACATTTACAGTCCTGATGTCTACACCCTTCCAACTTCTGTGCACATACCAGGGCACCACCCAAAGTATTTAGTGAGCCCTGCTCACAGGAAAAATGTGATTGCAGTTGCTTAACAGGACAAATGGATGTAGATTTACTGAGAAACAAAGCTCATTGTGATCTTACCGCAATTGATACATTTATCTGTTAGCTACCTGTATAGTCTGTCTTTTTCGAAGCATTTTATTTATTTTATGTAAAGATTTATTTTTTCAATAAATATACACATCTGAAGAGAGGAAGGTGGTGATTAAAAAACACCTAAACTGCAATCCTGCACTATTCTCCTTGACAGTACCACTGGATATATTAGATTTACTTCTCAGTAGGCACATACAGAATTGCACTGTCAATACTTTTTTCAGCCATACTTTTGAGTAGATATATATATAGGATTACAGTGGTGCCTCGCGTAACGTTAATTCATTCCAGCGAAATCGCTGTAGAACGAAAACGCCGTAATGCGAAAATAAAAAGCCCATTGAAACGCATTGAAACCCCTTCAGTGCATTCCAATGGGCTGAAAACTCACCGTCCAGCAAAGATCTTCCATAGGGCAGCGATTTTTGGTGGCTGTCTTGCAAGGAATCTGTCCCAGAAAACAGCGGAGAGCCATTTTATTTACCCGCTGGCCATTTTGAATCCGCCACTCAGCTGGAGAAAAATCATCATTTTGCGAAGAATCGAAGCAGGGAACCGATCATCACAAAGCGAAAAAAACCCATTCAGACCATCATTTTGCGATCACAATTGCAATTGCAAAAAGATTGTCATGATATGGTTTCGTCGTAATGCGGGGCAATCGTAAAGCGAGGCACCACTGTATATTCTAACTGACTTTAATCCTCACTTCATCCATGAGGAACACAGCTTGAAAAACAAGGAAACATTACCACCATCCACTCCCTAAACTCCCAGATACAAGCACAATTTGCACATATCCTTTCTCAAACAGACAAAAAGCAAGTTTTCTGGGGAAAGAGGATCAAAGTGAGATTTTAAGGGAGAGGAGTAGAAGGAAAGCAAGTGAAGGGTTCTGGCATGGGTGGTGGGCAATTGGCCTTCCAAAAATTTACAGTTATTTCCTTCTCTCCAAGGCTCAAAATAGGGATGGACAAAGAGGAAGCACTGATGTTACCTGTCTGTCATGGGTTTGGAGGGAAAGTTCCATCCTATGGGGAGTGGAAGGCGGGACATCAGGAGGAGGGGCTGTACTGTATAAATATGTGATGCCTGTGTGGTGAAGAGGAGATGCTGAGACAGACTGTGAGACACTGGGTTGGGACGAAGCAGCAGCTGGGGAAGAAGAAGCTGTTGTGGGAGTCTGGGTGTCTGACAGGGTACTACTGTGTGTCAGAGTACCAACCTGATAGGTTCAGGTGTCTGTGGGTTAGCCAGAACTGATGGGTTCAGGGTCTGTGCTTTAAGTTAAAGGTTCTAGGTGAACCAAACTGTATGCTTGTGTGTGTGAGAATAAGCCACGTTACTTTATTTTATTCACCTGATTGTTTTATTTACCCTGTTTGTATTTAAAATAAACCTTATTCTTTTGTTGTTTAAAAATCCATCCCTGGTCTGTGTGACTTATTATAGGGAATGGTTGGTGGCAGCTTAGTAACTGTGTGATAGATCCCAGTAGGTCTGGGTTTGTCACATTGATTGGTGTCCAGCGTGTGGGATACGACTGGTCCAGTTGTCCAGCGGTCCAGCAAAGCCTTGGCAAGTGTGCCCAGAGCAAGGGGGGTCTAGTCAGGGACAGTCTGAGGCGCGTAGGTAATCTTCTAGGTGTACCTCACGGGGAGGTGCACTAGTAGAAGAACGTGCCAACTGGGGAGACTTAGATTAAGGTGCTCTGAGGCAGCCTGATTTTGGCGGGAAAACGCTGAGGCAAAACTGCGTAGCAACAGTGAGCTAGCTTGCCAGCTGAGAGGCCCAGCAGAGGGGGGTAGGCTCTGACTCGATACTGTTGCAAATTTAGTGCTGAAGAACAGCAGCAATCTCTAGGAGAGCTGGTTCTGAGGCAAGAAGGAAAAAAGTGGTCGTTTTATTTTGAGGCTTGACTTTTTAAAGCAGCCTGTTCTGAGGGGGGATTATGCCCTTGACTCGAAGTCAAGTAACAGACATGGGTGAAGTGAAAGACCCCCAGATTGACCAAGGTTCTGAGGATGAATTTGGCTCAGTGCAAGGTGACAGCACAGGAGAGCAGGACCCAGAACTCAGAAAATTACTCCTAGCCCAACAGCATGAACTGAGGGTGAGGGAAATGGAGGAAAGGGAAAGAGAGAAACAGCGGCAATTTGAAATAGAGAGAGAGAGAGAGAAAATTGCTCTGGAGAAAGAAAGAATGGCGTTTGAATTAAGAAAACTGGAAATGATGAACCAGAACAATAATAATAATAGGGATTCTGAGGGAGGCCAACTGTCTAAGGCTGACCTGAAGAAATTCCCTGTGTACCACAAGGGAGATTGTCCTGAGGTGTTCTTTTCCTTAGTGGAAAGAGCGTTTGTGGACTTCTCAGTGAGGGAAACTGAGAAGATGACCATCATGCGTTCTTTAATCAGTGGTAGCCTGGCTGAGGTTTATGCCGAGATGCCTGAGGAACGGATGAAAGATTTTGCAGAGTTTAAAAAACTGGTGTTCGCAAGACATGGGATAAATGCAGAGCAGCTGAGACAAAGGTTCAGGTCCCTCACCAAGAAGCCAGAACAGACTTTTACCCAAGTGGGGGCCCAATTGGTGAGGCTGCTTGAGAAATGGCTATCGCAGGAGGGGACAGAGACCTATGAACAGCTTAAAGACTTGATAGCCCTGGAACAGTTCTATTCAGTCCTGCAGGGGGAATTGAAATTCCAAGTGAGGGAAAGGAAACCGAAATCTGTGGCAGCAGCCGCAGAAATCGCGGATTTTATTTCCCAAATAAGAAAGCCCTTGGGTGAGGGGAAATCTGTAGGTAAACCCAAAGAAACCTACAGCAAGTACTCTCAGGGACCAGGGAAAAGCCAGCAAGGGGGAGGGGCCCATGGTGAAGGGAAGCCCTCAGACATGAAACCAAGCCCTCAGAATTTGGAGGGAAAACCCAAACAAGAGGAGAGAGAATCAAAATACACCAGAAAATGCTATTTCTGTCAGGGAAAGGGTCATCTGATCTCAGAGTGTGAGAAATTGAAGCAGCTAAAAGGAATGGTGCCTCAGAATTCTAGTGGGACCAAGCCAAAAGCTGTGTTCTGTGTCCAGAAAGAGCAAGGCTCAGTGTCACAGAGGGAGCCTGTTGCCATAGCTACTCAGTCTGGAACAGCTACCTCTGCTGATCAGGCTGAGGAAAATGGTCCTCTTGTGGAGGTAAAGCGCTGCTTGCTGATAAAAACAGATTCTCAGTTGTTTGAGACAGCCGGGGTGGACGTAGGAATACTTGACCGTCAGTATAGGGGGCTGCGGGACACTTGTTCCCAGGTAACCCTGTGCCATCCAGATATCATCCCTAGGGAGTTTATAATCCCAAATGAGAGCATAAAGGTGGCAGGGATTGAGGGGCAGGTAATCTCTCTGCCAGTAGCAGAGGTACCTGTCAACTTTCAAGGCTGGAGGGGAGTTTGGAGGCTAGCGATTTCATCGACTCTGCCAGCAGCCGTGCTCGTGGGAAATGACCTGGCTGAACATGTGAAACGGGTGCTAGTGATTACACGCTCACAAGCCACCACAGGGACAGTTCAGGGGGGTAATGATGAGCCAGAGACGGAAGCAGAGGGGAGTTCAGAAGCTGTGGTGGAAACCTTAACCACAGACAGCAGATTTGGACAGGAGCAAAAGGCAGACGCCACTCTCCAAAAGTGTTTTGAACAGGTGACTGACGCCCAGCTAACACCTGAAACCCCAGTGAGATTTCTGGAGAAAAAGGGGATTCTGTATAGAGAGACCCTGAGGAATATCTCAAAAGGGGGAGATGGGATCAGGAGTCAGCTAGTGGTACCTGAAAAGTATCGCCCCATGATCTTACAAAGGGGTCACTCTGACATGTTTGCTGCACACTTAGGAGTGAACAAAACACAGCAGAGAATCACACAGAATTTCTACTGGCCTGACATAGGGAAGCAGATCAGGGAGTTCTGTAAACAATGTGATGTGTGTCAAAGGCAGGGGAATAACCGCGACAGGACCAAAGCAAAGTTGTGCCCTTTGCCTGTGATTGACACTCCGTTCAAATGCATAGGGGTGGATATTGTGGGACCTTTGCCCAAGGCCACAAAGAGGGGGAATAGGTTCATACTAACAATTGTGGACCATGCCACAAGGTATCCTGAAGCCATACCCTTGACAAACATCGAAACTAACACAGTGGCCGATGCTTTGGTGGGGTACATGTCCAGGATGGGATTTGCCTCAGAGATAATCACAGATTTGGGCACATCGTTCACGTCAAAGCTCATGAAACGCTTATGGCAAATCTGTGGAATTAAGCTCAGGGAAGCCACTGCCTATCATCCTGACAGTGATGGGGTAACTGAGAAGTTCAATGGGACTCTAATGCGCATGATTAGGGCTTTCTTGGCAGAGAATCCAAACAATTGGGACCAGAAGCTGCAATCCCTTTTGGTTGCTTATCGATCAGTGCCACAAGCCAGTACCGGGTTCAGTCCATTTGAACTTTTATTTGGGAAAGGGGTGAAGGGGCCCCTTGATTTGATCGAGCAGGGTTGGGGGCAGATCGCCCAGGGTGACCCACAAGACGTTGTGACTTACATAGACACCTTGATGAATGACCTAAGGAGAAACCTAGAGCTAGCAGCAGAGACCCTGCCAGCTCAAAAGGTCAGAAAGAAAGCTTGGGATGACCAGGAAGGCAGGGAGGGGCGCTTTAACCCAGGGGAGGAAGTGCTTTGGCCTAGGCTCTGCAGAGAGAGCAAACTGCAGCTGGGTATCCCAGAAAGAAAATACTTGGGTCACAAGGTAGGGGGAGGAGTGATAAAACCCCTGGAGGCCAAAATAGAAGCTGTTCGTGATTGGCCCAGACCCAACACCAAGAAAAAAGTCAAATCATTTCTTGGGTTGGTGGGCTACTACAGAAAGTTCATCCCGAGGTTTAGCGAGATTGCGGCTCCGCTGACCGATCTGACGAGGAAGAAGGCTGATGACCGCATCCCGTGGACCAGCGACTGTGAGGCGGCGTTCCAGAGGTTGAAGGAGGCGCTAATCAACTATCCTGTCCTGCGTGCTCCAGACTTCGACCGGGAGTTCATAATCTACACCGATGCGTCTAACAGCGGGGTAGGAGCAGTTCTGTGCCAGGAGGATGAGAATGGTGACCAGCATCCAGTGTCCTACCTGAGTAGGAAACTTCAAAAAGGTGAGAGACATTTGGCAACCGTGGAGAAGGAGTGTTTGGCCATAGTCTACGCGATCCAGAAGGCCAAGCCTTACATCTGGGGAAGACATTTTATTCTGTGTACTGACCATTCGCCATTGCAATGGTTAAAGACAATGAAAACCCACAATAGCAAACTTATGAGGTGGGCTTTGAACTTACAGGACTATGACTTTGAAGTGAAGGTGGTCAGAGGGTCAGTGAACTGTGTTGCTGACGCCTTATCAAGAAGACCTGAAGACTGAAGACGGCGAAAGAACATGGACTATATGTATATAATGAAAACAAAAAGTTAAAATGTACCTGGTTTTAAATTGGTTTGTATTAATAAAGGTAAATGGATGTAATGTAAATGATAAATGTTTAAATGTCTATTTGCTATGCTTAACTTGGAATGTAAGTATATGTAAGTATAATATGGTAGGTATAATTGTGTTGTGTGTTTTATACAGGTTGTTTTTTGGTGAAAAGCACCTTAGCTTTCCCCCTACAAAACAACTTATAAAGAGGGGAGGTGTTACATAACAGCACTGATGTTACCTGTCTGTCATGGGTTTGGAGGGAAAGTTCCATCCTATGGGGAGTGGAAGGCGGGACATCAGGAGGAGGGGCTGTACTGTATAAATATGTGATGCCTGTGTGGTGAAGAGGAGATGCTGAGACAGACTGTGAGACACTAGGTTGGGACGAAGCAGCAGCTGGGGAAGAAGAAGCTGTTGTGGGAGTCTGGGTGTCTGACAGGGTACTACTGTGTGTCAGAGTACCAACCTGATAGGTTCAGGTGTCTGTGGGTTAGCCAGAACTGATGGGTTCAGGGTCTGTGCTTTAAGTTAAAGGTTCTAGGTGAACCAAACTGTATGCTTGTGTGTGTGAGAATAAGCCACGTTACTTTATTTTATTCACCTGATTGTTTTATTTACCCTGTTTGTATTTAAAATAAACCTTATTCTTTTGTTGTTTAAAAATCCATCCCTGGTCTGTGTGACTTATTATAGGGAATGGTTGGTGGCAGCTTAGTAACTGTGTGATAGATCCCAGTAGGTCTGGGTTTGTCACAGTGGGCAATTGGCCTTCCAAAAATTTACAGTTATTTCCTTCTCTCCAAGGCTCAAAATAGGGATGGACAAAGAGGAATAAAATAGTAGGTGGGATTTTTCTATCTTCTTCTGGTAAGGCTTTATTGTGGCCACTTAACTTAAACGTGAATGGCAATGTGGCCTCCTCTTAAATGTTAAACAACTCTCAAAATACTGGTTAAGTACACCTGGCTTTGTTCCTAGTGCATCTTCTACGTGTGAGGAAAGGGATGGGAGATCAAAGAAAATGTCCCATCTGAAGAGCTGGTTGGAGCTTTTCCAGCCAGTACTTCCGCTGGAGAGCCAGCGGTGTTATATATGGCTCAAAGTGTTGCAGAAGGATCTGGCCCACCCTTCAAAGTTCTTCCCCTCTGCCATTTCAAGGGAAGCATGCCTGAGCTCCGCCTTGCTCATATCCATGACATTTGCTAATTAAGTGGCCAGTTCAACGTCTTCTGTTAAAACAGATTAAGGAAAACAGTCAAGGAAAGTACAGCAAAGTTCAGTTCCCATATCATTTCATGAAATGTTCATATTTCTAAAAATCTTTAACTACAGTGATTATGCCAGCTCATAGCTGACAATAACCAATTTTCATATGAATACCTCATTCGTATGCTCCATGGCTCAGTACAATTACATATCGAATTAACAGGACTAGATAACTCCAAAAAAGGTAACCTTCGGAAATAATTGCAACTCTTATATGGATTAATTCTAACTTTTCAAGCCTGAAATATCTGGAAGATAGGAACCATGCATCACTTTACTGCAGTTGATGGTGAAACAGGCTGTGTGAAATGGTCTACCAAACTGTGAGAAAAACAGCCCACTGCTCTTGGAACACACTCTGCCTCTGTGTCTCTTGTTCATTCACTCTGGGCATGGAGACAAGAAACTACAGGAAAAAAGTCCTGAAGCACACAAACAAGAAAAAGGAACAGGCGGCAGGGCTGTTGAATGTGTAGCCATTGAGATATTGTTCTCCACCTTGTTATCCCTAACTGTTGACTATGGTGGCTAGAGCTGATGGTCTAGCATTCTGAGGTGCATATTTCACACCAATCCAACTATCAGCCTCATGACTGCAACCTCTAGCAATCAGAGTTCCTATAGACATACATAATTAGATAAACCTCACTTTTCTTTTAAGACAAGTGGACTGTTGTCATATTGTAAACAGAAAAGAATGTTTGACAGGAGGCACCCCACAACCCAGAATAACCAAGTGATTTTTGCATTTCCAGCAAATCCTTCTTGAATTAATTCCTGACAAAAAATATTTTGTTAACCAAGGGAATTTTTATTTGCTTCAGTAAAATGGAAACAATCTGACTATCCATTCCTCCAAGTCAATAATTAAAACAAATTTGCTGGAAACTAACTGGCCTCAAAGGAAACTAACCTTCATTTTGTCGAAATAACAGTATTTCTGGTCATTAGCTACTATTAAACTTTTAAAAAACAATGCAATAATTTATTATTCCGCTTTTAACTTTGTTTCTTCTAATACTGTGAACTGCCCTGGGTCCTTTAAGAGAAAAAAAGCATGTACATTTTAAATAAATAAATAAAATGAATCAACACTACAAAATTCTGGACTTGCACTTTTCCTTTTTCCCAGCACATTGTCCCAGCAGCCTGTCCCACAATGGTTTTAAAACATACTTCAATAATTTCCAATGTCTTTTGCCATATCAGAAGGATAGCTCTAGCTGCACAGATGCTCTGAGAGCTGAATCAGACAACAGTCTAGCTCTTGACTTCACAAGTCATCCTTTTTCATATAAAATATTAGTTCAGGATCAATAGAGTCATTCTTTTAAACTTATAATTAGTGTCTAAGAGACATCTGTTAAGTTTTTCTCCCTACTCCAAGCTGCCCACATTCTTTTTTAAAGTCCATACAGAAGAGAAATTGGAAGTTAATTCTAGGAGAAAGAATTATGTCAACTAATCTTGATTAAACAATTAAAGTACCTGTTGTTTAATTTTTTTAAAATTATAACAAGATATAACAAAAACATAAATGACAAATAGAATCATAACTCAAATATACATTGTAACCCACTACCATTGGGAATGTTGGGGTATAACTTTTATGTTTTGTAAAAGTACCTGTTGTTTATGATACTCACACAGCCTGCAAGTTCAGGGAGAGCTAGTTTCCCATCAGGTGGAGTTAGTACTGTACTTCTATACCACTGGCCTTGTTGATATTCCTGGCTTATCTTCATCCTTCCCACCTCAAGCACTTCTCAAGCTATTGTTAATGCACCCACATATTTTAAACTTTCCCTCTGTCTTTTCCACTGATCACAGGACCACTCTATTATATGTTACTTTCATTTTTATTTTAAGGCACCAGAACTTGCACTTCTACTGTCCACTGTTTTAGCGTTAACTGTTTGCCAGAAGCAGCATCCACATCAAGACAATACCAAGGGGCTAAACATTTCCATTCTTTTCTACCCATAGAAAAGTTAATCATCCTTCCGCAGGCCAGGCTAGGTCTCCTGGGATGTGCTTCATTTAAACTTATGACTTTATTATCTTAGGTATTTTAGAAATCACACATCCTTTGCAAGTCCAGTTTCGTGTCTGTTTTCTGTTCAACAACTGGAAACCTGATTTTAGCTCAAGACAAAGAATATAATAAGATGGTGTTTCACAAGACTAGGATTCATGTAGACCTCAATCATATGGCTCACAGTAAAAATTCACTCAAAAAACAAATTTAAAAAGCAGCATTCAAGTGAATGTACCTTGACCATGATACAAATGTACAAAAGCAAAAGAGATGGTAGAGACTGACATCCACCTGCAAGACCATTATATTAACATCATAGTATTTTGTGGAACCTTTGAGACTAGTAAATTTTATTCAGCACATTTTCATGAGCTATATGGTCTGTCTGCATCTGGAAAGGTGGCCTACAGACCACAAAAATATGCAAAATAGAACCTATTACTCATCAAAGTGCCAAAGGATCTATGCATGTTTTTATATGTTTGCAAAAATAGAGCAGGAATCAAGTATGCAAAGAACTAGCCATTATATGTGTGTGTTCTGTGCCCTCAAATAACATCCAACATATGGTGACACTAACAGCCAATAAGCAATGAGGCACTTTGCATTTTCCACTCTTTGACCTCAATGCTGTTTGCTGGTGACCAAACTTCTAATGAGTTGTTAGAAAAGGCAAAATAAGAAGTCTGGACAATCATTAAGGTTTACCAATCCAAATTCTTCAAGTTATTTATGGCAGCATAGGTTCAGTGTTTTTCCTCCAAAAATGCATTAGGGCTTATTTTCAAGCAATTATTTTCATGTACAACAATCTACATTTATTCAAATATAGTCATGTCATCTTCTGGTTGCTGCACAATGGTGGAAGGTGGGTTTCACTTAACTGGGGCTTATTTTTTGGGGCAGGGCTTATATTACAAGTATCCTGAAAAATCATACTAGGGCTTATTTTCAGGTCAGGTCTTATTTTCAGGGAAACATGGTAGTTAATAAGGAGCCACTTATATTCCTTGTCATATGCCAGTTGCATGAAAAGGATTCTGGCCATTTTAGCACAGTACCCTGGCTGGATAGCTAAGTGAGAGGTAGCTACACAACAATCTATTCCACTCTGTAGCCACCTGCTGGAACAGTTGGGAACACTCTAAAAACCACTGTCTGTACTGCATTCATGTTAGAGCAGTGGTCCCCAACCTTGGGCCTCCAGATGTTCTTGGACTTCAACTCCCAGAAATCCTGGCCATCAGAGGTGGTGGTGAAGACTTCTGGGAGTTGTAGTCCAAGAACATCTGGAGGCCCAAGGTTGGGGACCACTGTGTTAGAGTGTTCCAACTTATTCCTAAGGGAGACCAATCCATCCCAGATTGATTTAGGTTTGGAGCCTACTGTTTATTTGGAATGATTAGGACTGCCCCAAATAAACATTTTCCCCCATGCAGTAGCCTAGATCACTTGTGTGGGGTTGGGTGTGTGTTCTTCCTAGATATCAGTGGTGATGTGTAGAGGTGAGTGTGGTCTGGTTGTGGCTGTGGATGTCACCTCCGACCCATTTTGAAGTGAAATAAGGATTTTTTTGTTTTAATTTTTTATTTTTAGAAGAACTACTTTTCTACTATTGTGCTGCATTACTAAATTGTCATGCCACTTACAACAAATTAATTTTTTAAAAAGGAGGAACACGGAGCTGAAACATGGCACTCCATACCCTCCTTTGTGTGCATAAAAACCAAATATTAATGCCCACCAGCAAGCAAACGGAAACAAGCTCTTTCTGGACTGGCTGACAATTACTGCAGAAGAGAAGGCAGAAGGTTGGGAGGGATACACTGTGACCAAATAGACCAAAAGGTAACAATCCAACTCCAAAATGTCCAGATCACAACTACAGGGGTTGCAGGAACAATTTCTATCTGAATGGAAAGAATGATTAAATCAAGCCCCACCATTCCAAATCAAACCAGACTAGATCACTCTAATGCAGCCATACCCGCAGTTAGGTATCTGACTAGGAAGGCAGAGACTTGGGAGTTGAATTCTCTACTGTGTGTCCCATGAGAAGAGCCAACCCGTGTAGCCTTGGACAAGCTACACAGTCTCAGGGTGGGGTGGGAAACCATTTCTGAGAACACTATACTGTACCTAGAAAACTTTGAAAAAAGGATCACCCTAAGTCAGAAGCTACTTGATGGTACTGATTTCAAGCAGCTTTTACCATCTGAAATGTTTTTACCTTTCTGAAATGAGCAAACAATTGGTGTTTATGAAATCCATAAACACCAGCAGAGCTTCAACAAAAAAGAGGAAAGTCTAAAACTTAACAAGGCCTGGCTTCCAGCACTGAAAAATACAGCATGCAAAAGGTCAACAAACTCTACCCAGCCACAAGGACCTGGGGTCACTGCACACAAAAAAGACCAGCTAATGACACCCATCAATCACAGTGACAGATAATCTCTCCCCCTTATCACAACAATACATCCACAACAAAAACACCCTGAGCTCTATCATCACCCTATCTCCTGAAAAAGGACAAAAGCTGTTCCCACAGCTATAAATACTGAACTATCCAACAAACAGCAACAAGAGCATGGACAGAGTTCCTACTCCAGTCCTCTGAAGATGCCAGCCACAGAGACTGGTGAAACGTCAGGAAGAACACTGCCAAAGAGCCAGAAAAACCCACAACCATCAGATCCCGCTGTGAAAGCCTTCAAGAATACAATTTGTGGCAAATTAGTACATTTCCTCTTCCTTGGCATCCCCAAAATATTAAGCCCTGTAACCTGAATCTTCATTATTTATGTACTATTTATTACAATCATCCCTTGCCTTTAAAGTTTCAAACTATTCCATCAGTTTACAAGGAAACTAAATTAAAATTATCACTACTAAAATGGTAAACATTACAAGTCAACATACCAATTAGGGGCAGTTGGTCATTATTGGATACCTTTTTCCTAAATTAAGCTCAAGGCTTCTTACAATTAAAGAAGGCACTAAATGGCCCACTATGTACCAGAGTGGGGGGAGAGGGTGTCTGTGATAATCTTGACTTGCCTGCTTTTACATTCCAATAAGCTTTGAGTTCTGTCACTTTGCACTGTAGAACAGGAGAGAGACAGGCAGCCCTATACTCATTCTACTCAGAAAGAAGTCCCACTCAGTTCAAAGGGAGTTTACTGCGAAGTAAGTGAGCACTGGATTTATAGCCTTAGTGGACACTGTGTAGTCGCAGCTACAAGTTCTCTTTTAAAGTGTTTTCTCACATGAGGAAAACAGTTTGTATTTGCCTGTATCAGATTGTATCAACAGCTAAAGGAATTTATGAATAGCAGATAAACTTCTAAAGGATCTCCCATCAGTTTGGCTTTTTATGCTTCTTACACTTCAGACATCTAGATCACTTTATTTTGTTGCCAAAATCTCATATTCAACCTACTCAACTCTCAGTATTAGAAAAATCCATTCAACATATCTGTATCATCCAAGTATGATGCAATACAGAATTATCAGGAAAAAACTATTCAAACTTGTAAACATAAATATTTTAGAACACTGACCAAATTCTTTTTTTTTAAATGAACTTATGTAACTCCACACCCAGAAAACCTCAGATTTTTCATATCTGGGTGAGCTGCTTAAAACGGCATGCTATTCATGCTTAGAGAGCATGAGTAAGAGTCAGCAGAAATAGCTTCTTTCCAGAAGTTTGTGAAGGGAGCAAAAGGTTGATGAAAGAATGCCACTGCCACGTATTTCACCCTCCCCCACTCACGTAATGGACACTTCTTTTCAAAATTCCTTCCAAGAGGACTCTAATAAAAAGTGCTGCCGCTGAAGAAAAAGCACTTAAAATTTCTGTATAAACAGTCCTCTTTCACATTGGCTCGTTGGCCCACTCTGGTGTTTGTTCCCTCTTATTTGCAGAGAGATCAATTTATGCTCAGAAAAAGGGAGGAGGGAATCCAGAGCATGTATTGCTTGCTAAGAATGTCTCCGTAAACCAATCCAGCTCAACCTCTTTTTTTTTAAACTAGGAATTGTTGTGTCTAATCTGTTTAAGAAACTACGTACGGAAAACTTGGCTAAACTTTAAACTAAAGTTTGGCAAAAGTTGAGAGAAGTGGTTTATCATCTATTTAAGCAAATCAGACATTATTCTCATTTCATATTAGGCCTGCCATGCATGCTGGTATCAGGACAACGGCCGTCGTATTATGAAAACGGGGATGAGCAGCCAGTATTAACAGCCTGAGATGCAGAATCGGAGATGCGAGATGGAGAAAAGAATCAGCACCCCCACCCCCTCCTAAATGTACAAGAAAATCCTCTCTGCACTCCAGTCCTCAATGGATGAAGAAGCGCTATCCTGCGCGAAGGAGTGGGTGTTCAATTCGAGACCCATTTCCACGTCAGCCCTCCAGTTATTTCGCCCTGGGGGCAGCAATAGGGAGAAAACCCAATCTCGGCGTGCCTCTGACAAGACCGAACGGGCTTAGATCTCAGCAACGCCGCTGGGCAGCGCCGCAACTTTGTTTCCAGGAAAGGGGAAGAAAGTTGTTGCCTTCTCGGAGAAGCCGAGATCCTGTCAAGCCCCGGCCCGTCTCCGTCTCCACCGCCTCTTCTCGGTCCCAACCCGCTTTGCAAAGGAAAAGGAAGAGAAAGCGCCTGGGAGAAGCAAGGAAATTCCCGGGCTGAGGCAGGGTGGGGAGAGAGAGAGAGAACGGGACCAACTACGAAGCAAGTCCCTTAAGCGGACCGTCAGAGCAGCGCCCAGACGAGGCCATTTAGTGTCGATGGTTAAAAAAACCTGGCTCATTTGTGGAGGCTAAAAGTGAGCGTTGGGGGGGGGCTTAAAACCGCGGCGTCCTTTCTGAACGGGTCTCAACGAGGAAGTTTCTCGACGTACTGCTCGGTACTGAAGGAAAAAAAGGGCAGAGCAAGCATGCACGCAACTTCGGCTGGGGGGGGGGGGGGGAGAAGCAAGGGAAATGCAACCTCCTCCCGCTTCTACCTCGGCTGGGCAGCGAGGAAAGAAGCCGAGGAGAAGCGGGAGCGCCGGCTCAGCTGCCCCATTATCCCCCCCCTTTTCCCCCCCCCTCAGCCGTCCTCGTCAGGTCACCCATGTCAAGTCCCGGAGGGGCGAGGCAGGGTGGTGGGCACGGGAGACCGTGCAAACCTACCTCAAGAGACAAGCGCGCCTCCGTGTCTCTCTCGCGTCTCTCAGTCCAGCCGCAGACTTAGCCCAAGGCAGCAGGCCCCTTTCGGAATGCGTATACGGGCCGGGATCCCGCCCACCACCGGCCTCTGGAGGCGGCCCCTCAGATCCCGGCAATGGAAGCCTCGGCAGCTCGGCTCTACGTGAGGCCGGTCACAGCGAGCGAGCGAGCGAGCAAAGGCAACCCCAAGGCATGCGCAAGCGCGCCAAACGCCGGCTCCGAGTCCCCCCTCCCGCCCCAGTGGAGAGGGCGGGGGACGGCGCGAGAGCTGGGAGACCCTTCTCCGCGCGCACTCCCCCCACCACCACTTGAACGAAGGAGCAAGGTCCGGGAGTGGCAACCTTGGGGAGAATAGTTAAAAGGGTGAAGGGACACCATTTAGGCGCATTTATCTAGAAGGAAGACCCACGGAGCACACAGGGGTTGAGGCTCCAGAGCGATGGTGCCTATAGGGTTCTGTTGCTTAAACAGTTGCACGCCTGCAAGGCATCCACTGGGACGGATTCGTACGTTAAGTGCTGCTACCTGGGGCGGGGAGGGGTCCTTTCGTGATTATTGATAGCAGGAGTAGTAGGCGTGCGACCAGGCTTCCTTTCAATATGGAGACGTACCATCACAAAATAGATTAAAGGAAACGAACGTGAAATTATGGAATGTATTATTGTAATGTACACAGACCCACTGTTTTGCAGTGACAGGTAGTGTGTGTATGGATTATGCTAATATACCACTATGGATCTTTGTTCCCTCTGAAAAAAATCCTGGGGGCACCAGTGGAACTTAATGGGATTTATTGGCAATGGGTTGAATAGCAGCAACAGCAACAGCAACAACAACAACAAACACCCAACTTTGAGGATTATGAGATTTATTAATAGAATAACATAGTGAAACATGTTCACAACCCATTTTTCTACCCTTCAGACCACTTTCAGATAGGTCTAATTTTCAGACTCTGGTTGCATTGAATTACTTCCCCTTGCTCAGTTTTAGTTTCTTTATTATAAAAGATTTATTGTTGAAGATACACTACCATAAGCCTACAACTTCATAGGACACTAGCTAAAAGTTCTCTTCCACGGTATTATGTAAAGGCAGGGTAAGAGTCAGAGTCAAAGATTCACCCATCAACAGGCCTCAACAATGCTTAGCATAGGTCAATTAAATTCTTCAACATTTGAAACATTTTGCAGAAATGTAGTTATTATTATATTTTTATACCACACCGTCTAGTGCCATTGTCACTACTCCGAGCCGTTTCCAATAGTGAAGTAAACATAAAAGAGCACACCCACATTCCACCCAATTCATTAATATAAACATAGAATATATAAGGAGAACTACACAGCTAGAGAAGCTAGAAACTTTGGGTTTTTAGTTTCTCTTATTTTATATGCAGTAGGCATTCTCCTACGTCAGGAAACCCTTCCAGGCCCAGCTGATGCAAATGCACTTGAACGATGGGAACATTTCAAGAACACTGTTTATAACACTGCCTTGTCCACATTTGGCAAGAAGACCAAAAAGATGGCAGACTGGTTCGAAGCCCATTCGGAGGAGCTGATGCCAGCCATCGAGAATAGGAGGAGAGCTCTAGCAGCATACAAAGCCTGTCCTAGTGAGTACAACTTGCAGGCCCTTCAAACTGCTTGTAGCAAAGTCCAACAGGCTGCCAGGAGATGTTCCAATGATTATTGGCTTCAGCTCTGCTCTTAGATTCAGATGGCAGCAGACACAGGTAACATCAAAGGAATGTATGACGGTATCAAGCAGGCTTTAGGTCCAATATAGAAAAAATCTGCTCCCTTGAAGTCTGCTACAGGCATGATCATCCAGGACCGAGCACAGCAGATGGAACGCTGGGTGCAGCACTATGAGCTATATTCCAAAGAGAATGTAGTAGCCGAAGAAGCATTAAATAACCTTGAGTGCCTGCCTGTTTTGGAAGATTTGGACAGCGAACCAACCTTAGCAGAAATAAATATGCCCTTGGATTCCCTCACCTCCGGCAAGGCACCTGGAAAGGATAACATCCCTGTTGAAGTGCTGTGAAGAGATCATTACCACCGAACTGTATGAAGTCTTTCGTCTTTGCTGGAGGGAAGGTGGAGTACCACAGGGCATGAAGGATGCAAACATCATCACATTGTACAAGAACAAAAGAGACGGGATTGATAGGGGGACAAGATGGAGTCACAATATAACAAACATATAAACCAGCACAACTGTATACTGATCACAGCTGTATCTCTTTCTCTATACTGTACTTCAATATTTTCTAATGGAATACATCCTGCATATTCTACCTAAACTGTATCAATATACTTATGTATACAGTACTTGTGCCTATTCTTTATTATGTAAGCTTTATTATGGATCTATGCATTTTATTTACCTGTATCGAATCTCTGTATCAAACCTCTCTCTCTGGATACTCTTGACCTCTGTAATAGTCGAACAAGTTCCCACACTGCATTCCTACATATCAAAGGATACTAGCAGCAATGACCTTTCACACCCTAGAAACAGGAAGATCTCTCACCACAAGGAGATAGCAGTTTCATGTATTCGCGAAGGCTTTCACGGCCGGGATCTAATGGTTGTTGTGGGTTTTTCGGGCTTCTTGGCCGTGTTCTGAAAGTGGTTCTTCCCAATGTTTCACCAGTCTCTGTGGCTGGCATCTTCAGAGGACAGCAAACTGTGCTCTCACGTGAGGCTGGTATCTTTTCAGAATCATGACATATTACTAGTGCGATTCAGGCAGGGTTGACTGACAACTTGCAGTACCATATCTCTGCAGTTTTCCTCTCTTTGTCATTCACCCAACCCATGGATTCTTCCATACTGATATTATGAGAATGTTACCATTCAAAAGCAAGTCTGGTCTTGAGGCTTTCAAGTGATGAACAAGCATATGTAAGCTCACAGTTTTTTTTTTCTCCTTCAAGGAAGTTCCATATTGTCTCATGCAGAATAAGCTTTTCATTTTGGTACTAATCCACAATTAAAACAAGCAAATCTACACTAATTTAAGTAGAATAGATTAGATTAATATTATGTTAGAGAGTATAAGACAAAATGAAATGAATGGAACATATTGTAATAAATCACTCTGGTTGCAATGGATAGAAACATAGAAAAAATTCAATAAAATATTTATTAAAAAATAAAACAAACAAATCTAGCAGAGAAGATCATTTCTGAAGTGCTTCTGTCACACACACCCAGCTCCTCTGTACGTTCTCCCTAACAAAACATATTTGCCTTTGGGTATGACAATTTCTCTTGTCTCCACTTCCACTGCCACCAGAGGAAATCCTTCCCCAATTACCAATTAGGATCACAGAATCAATCCTGTCAAATATAATATTGTTTATTAATAGGTTAACATATTTAAGAATCAAGGAAATCATAAATGGAATTGTATTTGGTGTTCATTAAACTTAATTTAACTTAGAAATATGCTGGTTACTTTGTATTTAGTTTCAATCACTTTATAACAGTTGCATTCAGTTCTCTTATACATTTCTTTCCAAGTGTTTCTTTCCAAAACAAATTCTTCCAACTACCTAACTCTTTCCCTAACTCCTGACTAACTGTCCTATATCATCACTAACCGAAGCCCCTAACACCTGGCTAACTGAAATCCTAACGCTAACTGAAACTCTAACTGTCCTCCATTCTCTTCTTATATTCCCCGGTTCTGCCCTCCTGCACAACCATTGGCTACTGAATTAGTATTCCATTGTGATGGACAGGTGTGGTTTCTGGCCTGTCGGTCACAGCTTCTTAAAGCTTTTTGAAATGTTTTTGAACAATTTCTTGAAGAGGTTCTGATTTTTAAAAAAATTAAAAAGAAGCAGGGTTTAAAAACAAGTTTAGACTGAAATTGTGGTAAGTTCATTCAGCACCAAGTGGCTCAAAAAGGGGAGTGGTACAAGATCTTATTGACAGGATCTAGTTATGAATATGGAGTGTATATTGTGTTATGGCTTATAAATCAATGTCCTTCCTTAACAGCTAGCTACAAAAGCACTTTTCAAGTAAACTGGGTTAGAGACCTTATATGTTAAGAGATGAAAGCTAGATCAATCTTTGTACTAAACAAGCAGGACATTTTCTTTATTGCAGACAGTACTCTGGGCATTTTCTCTCTCTTATAATGGGGAGATTTATGTGAGCCATTTTCTCAGTTAATCCTATTAGCCCAGTGGGTTAATTTAATAGTATTTGCTGTGTTCAAGAAGCTCATGGAAACACTCAAGCTTAACCAATGGTGGTTTTACATCATTCTAATAAGGAGTGTACCATGTACCTCAACAGCTCATTTTTTAAATTTTGTTATCATTTTCTTTTATTTTTATTTGTCAAGATATTCATTAGTCACATTGTTTAGTCATACAAATGTCACAGAATCATAGAATAATAGAGTTAGAAGGGGCCTATAAGGCTATCAACTCCTACCGTCTGAGAAATGATCATTCTCAAGAACATTTGTTCCATTCATTTACTTTCTTCTTAGTTACATACCTGCCAAGGAGTTAAATCCCGTTTTCCTTTACCCCATTTTTTTCTTTACAACAATCCTTTGAGGTAGATTAGGCTGAGAGACCGCCCACTAAATTTCATGGCTCAGTGAGGACATGAACCTGAATTTCCCAGGACCAAACCGTGCAGCACCTACAAGCATTGATCTTATATAGCTAGAGACTTTTTCTGTCTTCTGTTCTGTAAAGTGCTTGAACATGGTTTAGAAAAAAATATTGAAGTCTGAGCATGACAATTTAAAAAAGCACCATCACATTTTAACTAGTCCATGCCACAAGCATAAGATGGAGCAAAAAATTACAACTGCATGAAATTAATCATAATCATGATTTTGGATTGAAATGACTCTTTATTTGGTAAGATCAGCACTGATTGCAGTACTGGAATAAATTGGGAGAGGTTGTTATATAACTGAAACACATTCCCAAGTTATCTAGAAATCATCACCTACCAGTTACCTCCTATTGATGAGACATAGAGTCATGGAATCACAGAATAATTGACTTGGAAGGGGGCTATATGGCCATTGAGTCCAATCCCCTGCTAATGCAGAAATCCAAATCAAAGCAGATCTGACAGATGGTTGTCCGATTTTCTCTTGAATGCCTCCAGCATTGGAGCACTTACCCCCCCCCCCAGGTAATTGATTCCATTGTTGTACTGCTCTAACAGTTAAGAAATTCTTCCTGATATTCAACCAAAATCTGGCTTTCTGTAGCTTGAGCCCATTATTACATGTCCTGTGCTCTAGGATGATCAAGAACAGATTCTGCCCCTCCTCTGTATGACTACCTTTCAAATATTTGAAAAGTACTATCATATCTCCCCTCAGTCTTCTTTTCTCAAAGTAAACATGCCCAGTTCTTTCAGTCTTTCCTCATAGGACTTGTTTTCCAGTCCCCTGATCATCCTTGTTGTCTTCCTCTGAACTTGTTCCAGTTTGTTGTTATCCTTTTTGTATCTGTATACTCGTTAGCTTTAAAAACGGTATTTTAACAATGCAAGTCACCTTGGGTCCTTTTCAGGTGTAGTAATAAAAGATACTATAAATGAACAAGCAAACAAACTTGCTACTCAGCATTCTTCCAACTTTATATGAACTATACAGAAGCATAGTGCAATGGTCAAGAAATGTTCTTCTTGGTTATTTTTTAGTTAAGCCAATTTAGGGACATCATGATGTATTTGCAGATGGACATTTAGAAAATAAATTACTTCACGTGGCAACAACTACCCTGTTTCCCTGAAAATAAGACGTAACCTGAAAATAAGCCCTAGTATGATTTTTCAGACGGAATGAGCGCCCGTTGCTTGTCCCAGCTCTCGCCAACCTAGCGGTTCGAAAGCATGCAAATGCAAGTAGATAAATAGGGACCACCTTGGTGGGAAGGTAACAGCGTTCTGTGTCTAAGTCGCACTGGCCATGTGACCACGGAAGATTGTCTTTGGACAAAACGCTGGCTCTATGGCTTGGAAATGGGGATGAGCACCGCCCCCTAGAGTCGAACACGACTGGACAAGAAATTGTCAAGGGGAACCTTTACCTTTACCTATGATTTTTCAGGATGCTCGCAATATAAGCCCTACCCCAAAAATAAGCCCTAGTTAAGTGAAACCCCATCCTCCACCATTTTGAAGCAACCAGAAGAAGATGACATGACTGTATTTGAATACATGTAGTTTGTTGTACATGGAAAAAATAAAACATCCCCTGAAAATAAGCTGTAATGTGTTTTTGGAGCAAAAATTAATATAAGACCTTGTCTTATTTTCGGGAAAACACGGTACAACATAATGTCTTGATTTGTTAATGCAATTATCTTCCTTTAAAGTGCTGACAGCAAGGTTTGGCTCAAGCTCTAAGAATTCTTACTTGGGGTAGAACTACATATATGCGACTATGTGATTTATTTTGGGGGCATTTTACTGTTAAATAGAACAGCTGATGGGAATGCAGTTTAAGGCAGAGAACAAGCAGAGAGTGCTGATGGTTTCTTAATACTGTTTTCCTCTTTTAAAAGTCTCCACAATTTCCTTACATTGCAAGAAGAAAGATGTTAGCACCTTTATCTTTTCCCCAATAGAGGTAAAAACAGCTGGAAGGGCAATTTTCAGCAGAAATATATCAAAAGGAATTGCATTGTGTAAACTCCTAACCACACCTGTAACATTGAAGGCAAACTTCAGTTCAGTCTTTTTCTTGTTGTTAATAAACTTGAAATTAAGATTGTTAGCTGATTGAAAAGAAAATGGATTTGATCCAAATTTAGGATATATGCAATTGATCTGGTGAAATGGGATCTCCCTACCTTTCTCCTGGATCCCTGCAAATGCTACACAGATTGTGAAGGTATGCTGCTGAATGAGACGTGGGGTGTTGATTGGTAGGGGAAGGAGGATCACAAAAAAGCAAGGGGAAGCAAAAGATCTATCTGCAAAGCCTAGATCAGACCCAGTTACTGATGCTGGTGTCAGGAATGTATCTCTTTGTGTGTGTGTGTGTGTGTGTGTGTGTGTGTGTGTGTGTGTGTGTGTGTGTGTGTGTGTGTGTGTGTGTGTGTGTGTGTGTGTGTGTGTTCACAAATATACACGTGCATTTGGATGCACTTGGTTTTTCACTCTTTTCTTTTGGCTCAGTTGCTAGACCATAGGTAGTGTTGTTTTCTGCCATCTTGTCACACCTTCAAGATTAATATACAGTACTGTATGTGGTCAAACTACTGGAAGCTGATCCATCACAAATGGTTGGATTCCTGTGCTCTACTTCCATCCTCAGTCTACTCTGTTCATCTTCATTCCCGATCCAATTGCCCAAAATTTGATTTTAACATGTGGCAGCCCTCCTTGGGAAGGGTATTAAGAGACAGCATTTAAAACAGAACTTAGAAAAGTTGGTTTTTAATGACAGTTCCCAGAATCCTTCAGTCAGCATGGCAGTCTGCTTAAAATATCATCATCAAGGCAGCCAGGCTACATAAATATAATTAATAAAACCTATACTCTTTCGTATCATCAGTTCACCACCCCAAAATAGTAATAATATCTACTATGAGCTATTTATTATGCAGTATAATATGCTATCTAACACATTGTACTTGGTGTATTAGATACAACATAGATGAGAGGCTGGCCTCATCTTTGCTGCCCTTCTGCAAGCAGTCAAAGATAAAGGTTTGTCTTTAGGCAGGCTTTCCTTTAGTGACTTAGACTAATCGTCTAAGGACGATTTTAAAACTTGATGATTTGTATTTTTAAAAAATATTTTTAATAATAATAATTTATATAACATTTATTTAGTCCATTTAAAATATTTTTATAACGAACTGTTTTAGCTTTTACATATTGCCTTTTTCAATGACGTGAGCTACCTTGGGTCCTTTTTTTTATGAGAACGGCGAGGTAAAACATTTTAAATAAATAAATATCCTTGCTGGCTCATTAGATCAGCATCCTGTTTACCACAGAAGCCAGTCAGATGCATTTGAGGACCCCCCCACCGATTTCTTCCTCTCTCCCCCCTTCGCCGCCGCTGTCTTTTTGTTTGCAAGAACTGACATCTGAAGAATTGCTTCTCTGCTCTCACAATCATATGTGAAAAGAACAAGAGGTCACCCACCAACGTTAGCAGCACTTAAAAAAAATTACGTTAAGTTTTGCTTTCTCCTGCTTTAAGCTGTTAGGCGGCGTACGGTTGTGGAACTACATTTCCCAGAGGGCCTTTGGGAGGGGGAACAAACGATTACGGGTAATGTAGTTTTAACGAAGGGCGACAGAGCAGAAAATCCGTCTTGCTGGTTTTGGGTGGTGTTTTGACTGCATGCTACCACTGCTGGAAACGGTGCCTTTGAAAGCAGTAAGTCAAAGGAGAACATTTATTAGTCTTCCCTGACTATTTTTAAAAACCCCGGAGGGAATTTAAACGGCTCGCGTGAGTATGGGACGCTGTACTTCGAAGTCGTAAAGATAGGATTTTAATGCCTTGTTGTGATCAGCTAGAATTCATGCAACTATTGGAAAGGTCTTCCCTGGAATTCTGTACACAGTACTGTATTTGAATCGTTTCCCTTAACTTCCGTCTCTCTCTCTCTCTTTAGAAACGGAGCCACAAATTATATCACGGATCAAGTCGAGTGGCATTATTACACGCCTTGTTGCCGAGCTAAAATTCACTGCCTGCCTGTTTCTTCTCTTCCTCTATTATAAAGAGTTTAATGTTTCTCTTTACTCGCCGTAATAAACTGTTTTGTAATAGCGTTGTGCTGCACAACCATCTGAGGCAACTGTGTAAAAAAAAAAAAACACAGTGAAAGAAGCCACCATAACAATCCATTAAAAATAAAGGTTATTCTCCACTACTAACCTTAAAAGCTTTGTATTTCACATTTTTGCAGTCTTAGTCATTTAATAGAGTAGATGTCACTGAACACAATGAGATTTTTTTTTCTGAGCGAAAGTGCCGGTGCTTTGCTCTGTTGAACTCCTAATGGTTTGTTGGTACTTAACAGAATAGCTATACCTACTTTCACCAGCATTTTATTGTTGGCAGTTACTGAGGGAGAAAAACGGAAAGAAAGCTAATGCTTACTAACAGTTTATGTAAAGACCCTTACAGAGTGAGGGACCAGAAAATGGAGGTTCTTTCCTGTTAAAATGAACTATTGTATTTATTTCTTTAGGAAGTTTGTACAGTATGTTCCCCTTTTGGAGTGTACAGTGAAAGAAAAACCAATGGATAAAAGAGGAAGCTGTAAAATCTCAAAATGCAGCATGAAAAGAGGCAAATAAGAGAGACAGCATACCAAGAGAGGCTGTTTCTTGAGCCATCTTCCAACTGCATAGTTAGAGCAAAGTCCAGTTTCCTTTCTCACATCAGTTGTGAAACTGCATACATGTCAGCCTGTTTCTCCATGGAACAAAACAACATTTACACATTGAATGAGTATAGCCTTACTGTTTTTCAGCTGCGGCACAGAAGATGGCAATATTTTTGGTGTGTCAAATGGGATATAGAAGAACCTCCTTACAGTTTTGGAGGTTCCATTCATCCTATGTCAGGAGAATGAGGTAAAATCTTGGCTCACTGGGATTAACCTTTTCAATCCAATTTTCTGAAATCTGTTTGCTAGTAGAATAAATCAAGAATTAATCCTATATCACCAGCAACACTTTACTGCTTTAACTGCCTGTTGTTGTAGATTAAGGGCCACCTTGCTTTTAACTGCAATATTTAAGCAATAGTTAAATACTGCTAAAAAGAAAGTTGGAAAAATATTTTTTGATAAAACATTAGTGCACATTAATGCATTATTACTATCTCATATTACAACCCAGTACCAGAGAGATATTTTTTAAGAAACCATCTCTAATTATACAAAATACTTTTGGCATAACTATGCTTTTAGAAAGTTAATATCATCAACAGGAGGGAACCTTTTTCAGAAATTAAACACTTTTATAGTTCTGACCCACTGTCCGTAGTGTTCTTGTGTAAGCCCTTTCATGCCATGTAGCTCAATGGTTTAGATATCTGGCTACAGAATCTGAGTTTGGAAGTTCAATTCTCCGTTATGTATCCCTGACAGGGCCTGGTCTCCATGATCCATAAAGTCCCTTCCAGCTTTGCAGTTCTAAGATCATGTGGAAGCTGTGGGCGGGGAGGAGAAGGTTTTTCTTTACAGAAAACTGTTATGATGACATTGCTGGTGGCAGAAATTTTCAATAATGCAAGACTTTCTCCTCCCATCCTGTGGCTTCCACACACTGAAAGGCTTACATGGGAGCAGTGGGACAGAAGCATATAATTCACAAAAATTGCTTCCTGCTGATAACGTCACCAGACTTCTGCAGGCATAGTTACACCAACAGGATTTCACCCAAGGTGTCCCATGTTTTTTATGAGGTTGGGAGTTTGATTCTCCAGTGTTCCTCCTTGAGAGGCGCTGGACTTGATGATTTATAGTATCCCTTCCAGCTCTGCAGTTCTAAGATAGCTTATAGATGGTTATGTGCATTTCTTGTCCAAAGTAAGCTGAATGCTCAATGTGACTTACTCCCACATAAATATGCTGAAGTATCAGCAGAATAATTCAGAAAAACAAAGCCATTCAAATACCCATTAACATGATCCATTTCTCTTTGAATTATTTGGTCATGCATTTTTGTTGTGCCATTATTTCTGCATGGTCCTAGTTTAGAATTAAACTGAGAATACTTTTGCTATTCTCCTGAATGGTCTAGTTGCCTCGCTGTTCTTATTTTGCTTTTATTATTTAAAAAAGTTGCACGTTACAGAAAATGTTATTATCTTCAGCAGTGGTCCCCAATCTTGGGCCTCCAGATGTTCTTGGACTTCAACTCCCAGAAATCCTGGCCAGCAAAAATGGTGGTGAAGGCTTCTGGAGTTGTAGTTCAAGAACATCTGGAAGCCCAAGGTTGGGGACCACTGATCTACAGTATATTATTTCCAGACTTTGATTTATTGTGTGATATTTAGTAGGCAGGCAGATTTGTTCATATCTAGTTTGGAGGGGGGCAGAATGAGTTTAAGGATTCAGGATTTGAGACTTCATTCCTCTTTAACATTGCTTTCTTTCTTCACATCTTGCCAAAATTAGAGCTTCTAAAATGAAAACTTCTTAAGATTGACACACTATATAATGTATTGCTGAATGCAGTTTCCAGAGGATCTTTATTAGATAAACAAACAGTATCAAGGCCAGGAATAGAGATCCAGTTTGATGTAGCAGTTACGTTGTTGGACTGGAACTGGGGAAATTTAAGTTGAAATCTTAACTGAGCTGTTAAACTCACTTAGATGCTTAATTTCTTTCTACCTGACATATCTCACAGGATTGTTGTGAGGATAAAACAGAAGGAAGGAAAACTATTTGTGCAGCTCATTGGAAGGAAAACAGGACATAAATGAGACTGTATTGCAAATATTATAGACTATAACCCTGTAGCCACTTCCTGGAAAGTTAACCTGACTGAACTCACTGGGACTTGCTTCTTAGGAGACACATATCTCTGCTATGTTCCACTGCCATCATTCTTGCACTCATCATGGAGAGCATGTATATAGGATTGCACTCTTAGGTTTGGCCACTTTGTACTCTTTCTGGTCTTTTTCAAACTGCAGATACATGTTTGATCTTAAAGAGGATGATGATGCTTGTCGGCAGGCCCATAATTCAGGAGCTTTCGTTCTGTTTTACAACCTCTCCCCCTTCTTGCAGCAAAAGGAGGAAACGCTCTCACCCCCTAAGATACGTGCTGCAGGTAATTATTTCTTTATTACAGCAGTTTTCCTCCTAGACTAATGAACATTTTGTTTTGTGAGAAAGTTCATATCTGTAGGATGTTAAAGATGGTTTAATTGCTTGCTTTCAAACAAGTGTGTGGGTGGGTGGAGGTGAAATAGTTTTAAGTGGAGAAGAGGGGATGAAGGAAGGAGATTAGAGATCTTTAATAGAAAAATCTTAAAGGGGAAGGTTGGATTGTTCTAAGTATAAACACTTGTGGACAAGGTCTTTTTCCCCCAATCCAAACTGTGCCGTCAGTGATCCATATATCATCTCTAATGCCAGTGTGGACAGTCCCTTGAAGCTACAATTCCTTCCTACTAATGCCTTGTTAATTGTTGTGAGCTACCAAGTCAGAACTGACTCAACAGTGACTCTAATAGGGATTTCAATAGCAAATGAGACATTTAAAGAGTGATTTTACCTTGTTCTACGAAATTTCCAAGGTTTCCTGAGTTTCTCTGTTGCAGTGTCTATTCTGTCCCATCCTTTAGGAAACTGATTTCAACAGAGTTTAGTGTCTTGTATTAAGGTGAGATCTATAAATGTGTTCCCTGACATGTATTATTGTGTCATCATACTTTGCTTAATTTTCTTTCCTTTATCTTTTTTTTTTTTTTTTGGTCTTCAGAAATTAAAAGGTTTCTGGCAAAGTTTTCGCAGGGGGAAGAGAGGATCAAAGATTCTGTGCTGGTTGGCTGTTCAGATGAGTGCACACCATATTTTGCTCTGGATCTAGGTTAGAACTGTTTTTTATGTACTGCATATGCACTTACATGTTAGGCTCTGAGTGGTTTAAAACTGAATCCAAAAGCCTTTATTCAGAAATAAATTCAGCTGGGACTTATTCTTCAATAAGTATGTATAATGATGCAGTCTTGACGTTTACAAGGCTTTGTATTCAACAAATTTTGTAGGTCATGAGAAAGGTATTAAGAATGGCTTTACTATATAAAAAAAGAATGGCTTTACTATGTTCTTGCTAGTCCTTGGCTGCTGGTTTTATGATTATTTAATTAGCTTCATTTTATCGTTTTTATTACTGGAATTTACTTGTTTTATTATCCTTATTGGCTGTGAATTCTGTTCTCCTTTGAGAGTTCAGCCGAACTGATTTGTTGACATACAACTCTTTAAATAATATGAACTTTCAGTTTTATACAGTATTTTGTAAAGCAATCATTCAGTCTTTCTCCAAATCGGTTTCAGACGCTGGTGAAAGGAATAGCTTCTTCTCTTTGTGTTTTTAAGGTTCTGTTTGGCTATTTTGACTAATAGTCATTCTGTCTTATCTTTCTTGAATTTTTGATTATCTAATTGGATTCAGATTTTTGTGTACCTCTTTAAAGCTATTTTAAAAGCAATATACACATCTTGTTGCAGTAAATTTTATGAGTTAATTACACGGCTAGAATCCTGTTGTGTAACTTTGCATCATGCAACTCAGATGATCTCATCAGCTATGCCCATTTTGAGGGAATTAAATGTTTCCTCTTCCCTCTCCCAGGTTTTGTCCTTGGTGTGCTTTGGGAGCTGGAAAATGGAGAGGCGGAATTCTTTAATGTCTGAATATTGCTCCTGCCAGGCCCATTATGCAACAAAAGGTATCTCCAGAACCTGGGGGGAGGTGACAATAGAAAATGTTTAATTCCTCCAAAACAACCACAGTTGATGACATCATTTGAGCTGAATTATGTAAAGTTGCAGAATAGGATTCTGGCTATTGTGTAAACACTGCATTTTCTGGTGTCTGACCTGAACCCACTATTGGTCAATTCCAAGGTCTAGTATTTTGGAAATAGATAAGAAGTTCTAGCAACAATAAGTACACTGTTAATAATTTGGTAGCTTTCTATCATGTTAGTCCTTAGCCTTTATTTGTTCATAACTAAGAAGTTCCAAATTCTTTAGCCTTTCCTTATAAGCTCTTTTAGCCTCTTCCCTTTTTACTAGTCTACTAGTCCAGTATCCTTTTTGAGATGGAATGCAAAAAACTTTATAAAGTATTCCCAATGTGACTTTATTTACATACAGTTCAGGTCCTAGTAATATATGCTAAAGCTGGGATACATATATGTATCATCCTAATGAGCATCATTTTGCATTTAAAACCTCATGGTTGTTGTGGGTTTTTCGGGCTCTTTGGCTGTGTTCTGAAGGTTGTTCAGCAGTAGCTGAACATGCCCTAAAACAAGCTGGACATGAAATTCTATTTCAAAATACTGGACAACACCAGCAATCATTATGTCAGATTTCACAGGGAAGCCATTGAAATCCACAAACATCAGCAGAACTTCAACAAAAAAGAAGAAAGTTTGAAACTCAACAAAACTTGGCTCCCAGCACTGAAAAATACAGCGTACAAAAGGTCAACGACCTCTACCCAGCCACAAGGACCAGTGATCACTACACAGAAAAGACCAGCTAACAACACCCATCAATCACAGTGACAGATAATCTCTCTTCCTTATCACAACAATACACTCACAACAAAAACACACTGATCACCATAATCACCCATTCTCCTGAAAAGGACAAAAGCTGATCTCACAGCCATAAATACTCAATTCCCAAACAAACTCCACCAGAGCATAGAGTGCTGTCCACTGAAGATGCCGGCCACAAAGACTGGCGAAACGTTAGGAAGAACAACTTTCAGAACACAGCCAAAGAGCCTAAAAAACCCACAACAACCGTTAGATCCCAGCCGTGAAAGCCTTTGCGAATGTATTGAACCTCATTTGCCATTTTGGTGCCTCTGGTACAGTTGAGAAATATCTTAGAATATTTTGCAGTTTGCTTAGATTTCCTCCACCTTGAATGAATTTATATCACTTGCAAACTTGAAACACAAGCCTGCTTTTTCACTAATGCTTTCTACTAAAGTCAGTTTGGCCTGATATATCTCCATTTTGTGAGTGTTTACTCTTGTGTATGCCCCAGGTCTATGAGCTGGAGCGGATTCAAGTATGCAGTAATCACCTGGGTTAGTTTTTGTTTTTGCTTTGTGTTTTTTGGAAGGATGTCAAGGTAGTTCATGGTGTTTTGTAATTTTTGCACTTCTTTTCAAACATATAGGTAGAAGGCAGGTACCACTTTAATACTCTGATAGAGGCCCCCACATCCACTGCTTCTGCATATGAGTTCTAGAGAACTCTGAATTTAGGATGCTTCCAAATTTTGTTACTTATTTCTTTATTATTATATTTCACTTATATCTCACCTTTCTTCCACTTCAAGGACCCAACTCAGCTTAAGAGTTGAGTGGGTTGGAAGCACAGATACATGCATTGTACTAAAATTAAATAAATGTATGTATTTATTCATCTGGAGTATATTTGTTTATTTATTGCCCTATCCTTCTTCCATGGAGCTGAATCAGATTACAAAGTGATTAAAAACAGATAAGATTAAAATCACAATATTAAAATCCAATTAAATGCATTATCACACTAAAACAGCCACTGAATTAAAACAATGTAAAACAATTTAAAAGGAGATATAATATGAAAAATAGTGAAAATACAGTTAAAAGCCTGTTCTTCTGCAGCTGCCTGGCTGCAAAAGGCCCAGATAGACTAGATAGGGTTGTGTGTAGTACAATATTTTTCTGTTTATTAGACCAGTGGTTCTTAACCTTTGTTACTCGGATGTTTTTGAACTGCAACTCCCAGAAACCCCAGCCAGCACAGTTGGTGGTGAAGGCTTCTGGAAGTTGCAGTCCAAAACTCCTGAGTAACCCAAGGTTAAGAACCAGTGTATTAGACAACCCAATGTATAAGAAATAAAATAAGCCCTAGTTAAGTGAAACCCCGCCCTCCACCATTGTGCAGCAACCAGAAGATGACATGACTGAATTTGAATAAATGTAGTTTGTTGTACATGAAAAAAATAAAACATCCTCTGAAAATAAGCCCTAATGTGTTTTTTTGGAGCAAAAATTAATATAAGACCCAGTCTTATTTTCAGGGAAACAGGGTAGAAAATTTGATCCCTGCTTTACCCTTCCTTTTGCTAAGCCATGGAGCTTAGCAAAAGGAGGGGGAAAGCAGGGATCAAAAGGATCTCTTTGACCGCCGCTTTTCCTTGCCTTTTGCGAAGCCACGGGGCTTATCAAAAAGGAAGGGAAGGCTGCTTTCGGGTAAAGGCTTCAGGATCGCAGCCCTTTGATCCTGAAGCCCTTTCATGGCTGCTTCAGGATCAAAGGGCTGTGATTGTGCAGCCCTTTCATGGCTGCATTACCCGAAGGGAGCCTTCCCTTCCTTTTTACTAAGCCCTGTGGCTTCACAAAAGGCAGAGAAAGCATCTGCCGTACATTTATAAAACGACCCTCAATTTTTTGTCTAATTATTTAAGGAAAAATTGTCATTTTGTACACGGAAAAATACGGTAACTGAGATATTTTTCTGCTGGTGGAAGGACAACACATAGGGGGCCAAACTAACCTTTCTTGGAAGGAAATTCCATAGTTTAGGAGCAGCCACTGGAAAGGTCCTCTCCTATGTTCTAACCAAAGGAGCCTGTAGAGTGATGGGAAGGAGACAAAAGCCTGCCATGAAGGTAATTAAATCTAGCTGCCCATCTATGTTTTCATTCATACTGAACTGTATTTATAACTGCAAATGGAGAGAAGGGGCATTTTCTTTCCAAGGCAGTCTCTGCTTCTTTCCCAGTCATTGTGGGCCATTTACTTGTAATTTCTGCAACAAAGAAAATGCTTGTTAGGGCCATTAATGTAATCTCTAGCAGTTTTTGATCTGTCATTCAACCAGATTAACAAATTTCAATTTTGCAGTCATTATACAATGGAGTTGAAAGAGTTTGCAAGAAATACTTAATCTTAACCCCACTGTATAACAGTTATAGTGGACATATGATATTGCTTCCACTATGACAGGAGATATGTCATGAGCTACATGACTGTCATTTTGTGTTATTGGTACAAATCAAAGGGTGTGGGGTGGGGGTAATAACAGAGGTGTCCAATTCCCACAGATGTATTGAATTCCAGGATCTTTGGAACAAACAGCCATTGAATCTGAACTCAATGGATCATTTGGAGAATTGAGGAAAGCTTTCTTCCAGTTAGAAGAAGAGGATGCATCCTTGATTTCCACGGTATGATTTGAAATGGAAATGCTGAGGGTGCTGTCACGTTACCACTTATGTCAAATTTTAATTCACATGTGAATGTGAAATGCCTACAGATAAAAACTAATAGTTATTTCAAATCAATACATGAATTCTATCATCTCTTACTTATGTAGTTCTTGGCCATATGAATTTATTCTCTTTCCTGGTTTTAATTCCCCTCTTAACTTTACCAATGCGGTCTAGAAACCATGATCAAAGTACAGTGGTGCCCCGCATAGCGACGTTAATCCGTTCCAGATTAATCGTCGCTATGCAGAAACATCACTAAACGGAACGGAAAAAGCCATAGGCTATGGCTCCCAAACTCACCGTTCAGCGAAGTTCCTCCATAGCGCCGCCATTTTCGCGCCCTCAGTAAGCGAGGGCAGGGCGGGAAAACACTTGTGGCGGCCATTTTGGGCACCCAGCGGCCATTTTGGAACTGTTTAAAAAAACATCGCAATGCAAAGATCGCTAAACGAAACGCTTACCGACCATCGCAATGCGATGTTTTGCCTATTCAGAACATCGCAATGCGATCGCATTAGCGATCTAAAAAACAGATCGCTATGCGGATTCGTCGTTAAACGGTGCGCTCGTTAAGCGAGGCACCACTGTAGGTTGATGGCTGTTTGCAAAATAAGTATTACTGGTAATACTTAATCCCTCAATGAATTTACTGTTTAGCCAAAAAAGTCCCCAGAGGCCTTACAAAGATAAGTGATATGGAAGTCTTGTAAAATCCCAATTACAGTTGCTACAAGTTGGTTTCAACATCAGAGCACATAACACATCCCTAATACCTTGATGCAATTGCTACTGCAAGGTGAGAACTGAGAAAAGGCCAAAGGCAAAATCATGGAATAGCGTTGCTTAGCATCTTCCCTGTGCTCTACAGCTATGCATTACAGTAAATATATTAGGAAAGTTTGGAAAATATACTTTTAAAACTGATTTCTTTTAGAATATTCTAACCAGGATGAACAGCAGTTTTGCTGACTGGAGAATCTTAGGAGTTAGTACCTCCAAGAGTAACTATTTCAGACTCCACTTATTAGAGCACATGGACATCCTCAGGGAAACCTGAGAACTGCTTCTTTTACTCACTATGTCTCAAGGCCAGTTCCTGTGTTTTATTTTGATTTGGAAGCTATTAATAAATGATTCTATTTCTTCTGTTAATATGTACCCAGACTATGCATGGTGGCAGCTGTTGTTTATCGTATTTTGGGATAACAAACGATTTATCACTATGCTATGAGAGAGCCAGTTTTTTGGGAGCTGGCAGACAGGTTGTCAGGACAACAGTAGGATTCCTTGAATTCTGAGGAACATATTATTGGTTTTGAATTTATGTCTTATCCAGGAGTGGGCTGTCGGATAAGATAATAAAAATAATCATGTGCAGTCAAGTCAATTATGTCTTATGGTGACTCTTTTCAGGGTTTACCAAGCAGAGAATTCTCAGAAGGGACTTACCATTCTCTTCTTTTGGGGTTGCCCTGGGACTGTGCGGCTTACCCAAGGTCATACAGGTTGGCTCTACTTTCAGGAGGCACAGTGGGGAATCCCCACACCTAAACTGCTGAAGTATTCAATAGCTGGATGAGATTATAGAAAGCTGAAAAGTTCCAGCAAAATTATAAAGCAAGCCAATCAACTAGGAGACAGCTTAGGTGCAAATAGACAGGGAGGCTGTCCTGCATTGGTTTGGGTCAGTTTAAAGTTTCCTGTAGCAGTCAGATTGTCGTTATTGTTCATACGGAACCGTTAATTATTCTGGGCAGTTTTCAGGATAAGAATCCACATTGTACCACAGACTCCTACAATTCTCACAGGTTTCCTATCCTCCTAGTGGTGTCATGAACACCAACATGTTCTCTGCTTCCTTAATTTTTAAATTTTTTTGCAAAAGACATAGTGTTGAATTGATATAATTCCTTATCTGATAAGCATAATTTTAAAATTGTTTGGAGGAGAGACAAGAGGCATTAACTTCAGGCAGATATTCTGATATACCTCTCATTGGGATGTAATATGGCAGATAGCAGGAATATGACCAGAGCACAGAGTGCTGTTCTCTGAAGATGCCGGCCACAGAGACTGGCGAAATGTTAGGAAGAACAACTTTCAGAACATGGTCAAAGAGCCTGAAAAGCCCACAACAACCATTAAATCCTGGCTGTGAAAGCCTTCGCGAATACAGCAGGAATATCCTCTGAGGTGAGTATCCATTGTCTCTCTTCTGAACCATTTTTGAAATTATTCTTGTCAAATTTAGCATTATGTCAGATAAGCACTGTAGTTTCACAAGTGGTTATATCAATGCAGTGCTATGTCACTTGCATTGTTTTTAAAGCTCACCATCAATGCTACCCTAGGACGCGCCCATCACTTCCCCATTGGGCTAATATAGGAGATCATACATGCCAGAAACTGAAAAAAATAAACATGACTGAAATCAGAAACCCTGCAAACACTAGCCCATGCTGCATGAACAAATAGCAACAAATGTCCATGAAAAAAGTCAGGGTTTACTTGTAGTTAGCTGTACATTGAGTAATCAAGGGAAAATACAAGAAATGTAAGTTCACTGAGAAGCCAGGTCTTGAGAAAAAGTGGATTTGGGGGGGAAAAGGGGCTAAGTACGATATCACTTCAGAGTGAGTGTAATGTAGTAGGTAATGGATGTCGCAATTTCAGATCCCATTTTAGCTGTGAAACTCAGAAGCTGGTCCTGGAAAGTAACAATATGTGTTGTTGCAAATACATAGTGTGAATGAGGGATGCGTTGCATGAATAAAAGACACATTTCCAGTAGCATTCCTCTTTTTATAAGCTGAATGAATTTTTATTTACACATGCTATTAGTTAAGTTGGTGTCTGGATAACTTAGTGGGTTGGAACACCCACCTTCAATTCCCCACTGTGCCTTCACTAAAAGAGCCAGTCGCTGTAAGCTGGAAATAGTGCAAAACTATTGTTTTTAATGGAGTAAGGTTTTCATAAAGGGTTTACATCCCTTTAAAGAAAAAAAATACTTGTCTGAGTCCTTCGTAATCTGATTTATCACACCAATGTCTGTAGGCTGGGGCTCTTCTCCGCTGGCATGAGAATAACAAGTACTGTAGCAAAACCGGGGAGCCCACAGTGAAGAACCTGGCTGGAAGCAAACGGGTTTGTCGCAGTAGTGGAATCATCTACTATCCACAGGTGGGCATCTGAATGGGAAGGAGCGTTTTCTGTCTCCATGTTTCCAGACCTGCCTATAGTTCTCATCTGCCTCAGCCAGCACCATAATTGCAGGGGATGGTGGGAGTTGTAACCCAGAAGAGCTGGAGAGGCAGGTTGTTCTGGAGCCACAGAAACAGCTATATAGGATGGGTGAAGTTAGAAAGTAACTGAAGGGGGGGAGTGATGATTTCTCATTAAGAAAAAGGTACAGGAAGTGTCTACTAGTGACCGGCTGACATTAAGGGAAATGGCTATTTGAAGCAGTTTTAAAGAGATGAAGATGCCTTTGTGTATCTCATTTTTAGTCACATCTTATCTGACCTTCAGCCTTTTTCCCCTTTGGATGGCAAAATCACTAAGAGTGACTCAGAGAACAGGATGGTACCCATGAGAATCTTGGTTTCTATTTCCTGTTATTTACCTGCAAGAACGGCAAATAAGATCTTGCAACTGAGAGCCATGTTAGAGTTTTTCCACACATTCTGCCCTTCAGACGTTCTGGTTAGAGCTGCTGTTTTGTATTTGATACATATCTGCAATTTGTTGTGCTTTTTGGCATTTTCAGATGTCCCCAGTGGTTATTACTTTAGTCTCTGATGGGAATCAATGCCTTCTTGTGCGACAAGCATCATTTCCGAAAGGGATGTACAGTGCTCTCTCTGGCTTTTGCGATGTGGGTAAGGAAAATTCATGGTATGCACAACATTTTAACAATAGGCTATACAGTGTAGAATAGCAGGGTAGACAATTTAGCGCAGAGATAAGACATAATGAGTTAAGTCCTGATTCTCTTAATCACTATATTGCATGTAATTGCCATATTGCACCTAATTGTGGTTAAATATATCATCATCATCATCATCATTAGCAAAAGCTTTCCAAATGCTTTAAATACTTAAATAACCGAGTCTACTATGGAACTACCGTGTTTCCCCCAAAATAAGACTGGGTTTTATATTAAATTTTGCTCAATAAAACCGCATTAGGGCTTATTTTCAGGTGATGTTTTATTTTACAGTCATGTCATCTTCTGGTTGCTGCACAATGCGGCACGATGGTGGAGAGTGGGGTTTAACTTTAGGGCTTATTTTGGGGGCAGGGCTTATATTACGAGCATCCTGAAAAATCATACTAGGGCTTATATTCAGGTTAGGTCTTATTTTGGGGGAAACAGGGTACCTTGATGGACTAGTTTTTGACTACAGCTTCCAGAATACCGTACGTTGGCCAGTGCTGAGAGGCAGACCTAGGATTTTTAGATAAAAATGTGTTTTACCACTGATTTGTGAGATCCCTCAACTCCATATAGTCATAATGTAAAAAGGGTTCCCCTCCCCAGGCCTGCTTGATAATATGTGAATCAACTGACCTTGCAACACTAAGGTGGTGGCCAGAATCTTGTTACTTGTGTACACCAGCATGTTGCCACTGAGATTGATGTCATCTGACTTGCACTGGTATATATAACTAATAGGATTCTGGCAAATATTTTTCTTACAGTGCCCCATAAGTGATAGATGGATATGTTGGGTTTCATACTCTTATATTTACTGGAAGAATGAAATGAAAAAAAGGTATAGGAAAAATTAAAAGGCAAGTCACTCTGCAGTTACAATTCCAGTGTATTCATTCATTGTTTGTGTTGGTACAGGCAAGACTTTATTATTGCTTAAAAAGGGGAAACCACTTTATATCCCCCCAAAGCAAGTAAATCCAAACCATATCCTCTCTGAAAATATGGGCACATTGATACATGGTTCCTGCAACAACCTCCACCCCAAGCAAACACAAGAGGAGAGATCCATTTTTGGTCCCCTAAAGAAAGAAAGAAAGAAGGAAGGAAAGAAAGAAAGAAAGAAAGAAAGAAAGAAAGAAAGAAAGAAAGAAAGAAAGAAAGAAAGAAAGAAAGAAAGAAAGAAAGAAAGAAAGAAAGAAAGAAAGAAAGAAAGAAAGAAAGAAAGAAAGAAAGAATCTGCTTCCTTGGGTCTGAACTCATTAAGCCCATTCCCTGAGTGTGGGTCCATTGAAGCAATCCAGTAAACATTGTGTAACTGTGCATCGGACTGTGCTGCACATCCATGGTGACTTCTCAAGGAACTCCCCCACAATGGTAGTGATGCACTATGCAGGGAGCAAAGTGGCTAGCTGGGCATGTGATTAATCTGTCAGTGAAGTACTTCTAACAGTTTTATCTGTTATAACGAAAGATAATTACCAGCAGCTTTAATCTTCATGTTAATTACAAAAACAAGTCACATTAACTGCTGTCATCCCTGCTGATTTGGACTGGAATTAACTTTTTAAAAGTTGTATCACTTTTAGCAATGTTAGATAATGTCCCTATGAACTGTGAAGGACTAACTCTTCTTTTAGTTGGCTTATATCCTGAAACACCAGGGCCAACCTCAATTTCATTTTAAAAGAAAGAAGGAAATAAAGCAAAGCAACTGCTGCTTTTTTTTTAAAGCAAAATTTGCTGCTTATATACTGCCCCATAGAGCTTAAAGCACTCACTGGGTGATTTACAGTTTAATTCTGCAGGCTACACATTGCCCTCCCCTCCAAGGAGCTGGGTACTCAGTACCTTGGAAGGATGGCAAGATGAGTCAATTCTGAGCCAGGTGCCGGAGCCTAGGATTGAACTTGGGTCATGAGGATAATCTTGGCTGCAGTACTGCAGTTTAACCATTGTGCAATGAGGCCAGTTTTTAAATTGGCAGTTGAGCTAAGTGGGTGGTACCACCAATTCTTCAGCTCATTGCTTCATTGAACATCTGACCATGCTGGAAAAGATGGCCAAATGAGAATATATAACTACTTTATTGCCTGAAACTCGGATCCCACTTCAACAGTGGTTCATTCTATTAAAGCAAGGGTCCCCAACCTTTTCAGAACTGCAGATCAGTGAGGGGGGGTCTTTGGGGGGGGCAACCCCCGTACTTGCAGGTGGGGGTGGCATGTTCGCGGATGAATGAGGCACGTGCATGTGCGG
This sequence comes from Pogona vitticeps, assembly GCF_051106095.1. NCBI lineage: Eukaryota > Metazoa > Chordata > Lepidosauria > Squamata > Agamidae > Pogona > Pogona vitticeps. The sequence continues at coordinate 89,483,372 of NC_135785.1, read as the reverse complement.
GTAAGCGCAGCTTGCTTGCAGATGGGCGTGGGTGCACTCACACGCGTTCGCGGGTGAGCATGGTGCATTCACAGGTGAGCAGGGCACGCATGCATGTGTGCAAGCGCTCCACGGCCACCATACAGGCAGGAGGAGCGGGAGATCTGTCTGTGCAGCCTGGTCCTGTGAAGCCCATGGTCAGGCGCCAGTTTGCGAACGGGGGGGGGGGTTTGGGGACCCCTGCATTAAAGGGATAGCATCTTAATTTTAAAATGCAATGAGAGAAGTTTTTCTATCTGCCTCACTCCCCCCCCAAAGGCCTGATATTCTCCCTACTCCGTGAGTGGGCTGTCCTTAACAATGCATTCTGCTCCCAGGTGAGAGTCTGGAAGAGACAGTCCGAAGAGAAGTTGCTGAAGAGGTGGGACTGGAGGTGACATCTCTATGGTATTCTGCTTCGCAGCACTGGCCATTCCCACACAGTACACTGATGATAGCTTGTCATGCTCTGGTGAATCCACAACAGAGTGAGGTAAGCAGCTGGACAGAGTCAGGAATCACTGTTGTATTTGGTATCTTTACCTGAATTCAGAGGTACCAGATCAAGCTTTATTGACCTGGTTTAACAAAATGAGGGAGATGGAGAATCTTGGCCCTCCCAATGCTGTTGGACACCAATTCCAGTGCAAGTCAGCAAGGATGATGGGAACTTTAGTCCAGTAATAACCTGGGGAGTGGGCTCATGTTCCCTGTGCCTGATCTAAGTGTATGATTTTTGACAACTGACCTTGTGCACCTTAGTTCCCCTGTGTTTATAACTACCAAAAACAGTTCTAGGTCATGTTAAAGTTGTGTCTCCATGTTAAGGCACTTTTCTGTGCATGACAGGCATGGATTATTTTAATTATGTGTAACTAATGCATACACATTATGTGGCACAATACTTAAACTCTGGCACAGTGGTTGAACCTCTGCTGACAATGTGAGTTCAGTCCTGACAGGTTCAGGTAGCCGGCTCAAGGTGGATTTAGTCTTCCATCCTTCCAAGGATGGTAAAACTCAGCTTGCTGTGAGGCAGAGTGTTCCTCGCGTAATTATATTGTAAATCACCCAGAGAGTCCTCTAGTGTTATGGGGTGGTATATAAGTCAAAACAGCAACAATATAATATTCGGCACTTGTATTGCACTTTTTGCTTGATCAAAGCACTCCATATAGAATGCCTTAGTAATCACTGCAACTATTTTGTAAAATAATGTAATAAGATTATCCTACATATTTGCATATGGGTAAAGGGAGAACAGTATACACTTCTCCTTTCAACAATGCTGGAGTTAAGGGCGCTGGACTGCGGTGTAGGTCAGAGTTCCTGTATAACTCTTATCCCCCCACAAAATGTAATAACAAAGCATAAACAGTTGATTCACACACACGCGCGCGCACGTGCACACACATGCAGAGAGAAAGAGAGAACAGTTGTCTCTGTCAGGGTTCTCTTCCATAGCATTGACAGTCCTTTCCATATAGCACTACGTGTAATGAGCTTGAAAGGTCCTTATGACCCCCTGAGAAGTTGTGTTTTGGGGCAGGGAGACCACTTTTGACGCCTTCAGTGTTGGACTCATGGGGTTCTGGGTGGCCAGGAGCACTGCATGGATGGATGGATTAGATTACTGGATTATTTATTAATTTATTGGAAATAATCCAAACCATGCTGTTCATACTCATCCAATTCAAGAGAGAAGTGTATTACCTAGCAAGGTAGTGGGTTTGTAGCAGGGTAACATTTGAGCTTTGAACATTTTCTCTCACTGGTCACTCATAGCCACAATGCCGCACTGACCCGTTATGGCCAGATTTTAGGAAAGTTATTTTCTGGATTATGGCACCCAGAATCCCCCCAGTCAGCATGACTATTGACTGATGGATTTGGAGAGTTCTAATCCAGAAAAGTAATTTTTCCAAGCACTGCTTAATATACTGTATGTTATCGTTCTTATTTATTGTTTTGATTGGAGTAATTGTCAATTGCAGGTTAGCATCAACACACAAGAGCTTGAAGCTGCCAGGTGGTTCAGTCGTGAGGAGGTGGTGGAGGCCCTTGGAAGGAAGCCGAAGCCTTCCAAAGAAAAGGATGGCAGCCTCTCCTTTTGGGTGCCACCCCAGCAAGCCATAGCCCACCGCTTGATCCAGGAGTGGATTAAGAAGCAGGGCTTTGTGGCCTCTTAAATGGCAACAGCAAATCAGCCATCCCATAACAGGTAACAATCAGCTGGGTACTCATTTTAATTTTTATTAATTTTACTAATTCAAATTAGTACCCTGATTTGAATAAGCATAGCTGTCCATGCTTATTTTTCTTCTGGCCATTTATTGGTAAAAGAAGTCATTCTTACACAGCTTAAGACTTTTGCCTAAGCCAGTGGTTCCCAACCTCGGGTAACCCAGATACTCTTGGACTACAATTCCCAGGAAGCCTTCACCACCAGTCTAGCAGAAAAGTTTCTGAAACAGACTCGTTTCCTATGAAAATGTTTTGACAATCCAATCTTACAAACATCCATTCAGAAGTTGCATTATATGCAGAGAGCTTTACTGCCATGGATGGAGGTGTAGGGTTGCAGTTTAAGTATATCCAATTCACATCCTCATTCCCTCCATACAGTTATCTCCAGAAATTTGTTAAATACGTTTACAGAAAAATGAAAAGCATTCTTGTCGAAAAATATATATATATATGTAACTAGTAAATGAACAAATCTAAACTGAACTGAATTAGATTAGGGGGCTCACTAAACTGATTATGCTTTCAAACTAAACTGATTATGCTTTTCTAGTGACTTTTCCATCTCTAAATTTAACAACTGTTTGATGTGTGTTAAAAGGGTTTTTCCATACGCTAAATACATCATGTTTCTTACCCAAGATTTTGTATTCAGTGAACATTTCCCAGAGGTCTGAACAAAGTTTTCCTGTGATGGAAGCAACTGCGTAGAGATGTCTGGAGTGTGTGGAGGCAGCCTTCGACAGAATTCATTCCCCCCCCCATTCCCCTTTGTGAGTCGCAGGCGATCCTCACAACTCCAACAGTGCAGCAGGATCCTTTTCTAAGAGTTTGAAGAAGAGGTGAGGGAATGGCAGGGAGGTGAGGGGACGATGTCATTCTTGCCAGTTTGAGGGCTCTCAGTCGCATAATTCAGCCTGGGATATGTGTGTATCCTGCTGAATGATGGAACTGGGAGTCCTTGAGTTCTGAAAATCCCATTCCTAGTGACCGTGGTGGTTGGGGATTCTGAAACTAGTAGGGTGAGACAATTCACTTTTTCCTAATGTTAATTTCGCATAGAATTATTAGAAGTGCAATAATTTTAGGAAGGGCAAGGCAGTTCTAATGCCCTGAGAACATTGAGCCCAAACATTTTAAAGTGCTGCGTTAGATACATTCCCACGTTTTAGTAGAAAGAATCTTATAGTCATACAAATGCCTAAAGATTAGGACTTTGCTCTTCTGTCTAAATGGCATAGGTTTAAATAAACTGCTAGGCTTGTCCTCATCCTGCCTGATTCCTCCTGTTCCAACTCTGCGTTTTTTATGTAGCTGAGAATAGCGAAGAAAAGGAGTACATCCAGTTCTGCTAGACATGCTTGAGGAGAAAAAGCTCTCTTTGCGACAACCAGAGCGTAGACATAACTAGCTGTAAATGATTGGCAACTTGTACTTAATTACCTCTGTCCTACAATAAAGGTATAATGAAGTTACCTTATAACAAGGGATCGTCGTCGTTTAGTCGTGTCCGACTCTTCGTGACCCCATGGACCAGAGCACGCCAGGCCCTCCTATCTTCCACTGCCTCCCAGAGTTGTGTCAAATTCATTCTGGTAGCTTCAATGACATTGTCCAACCATCTCATCCTCTGTTGTCCCCTTCTCCTCTTGCCTTCACACTTTCCTAACATCAAGGTCTTCTCCAAGGAGTCTTCTCTTCTCATGAGATGGCCAAAGTACTGGAGCCTCAGCTTCAGGATCTGTCCTTCCAGTGAGCACTCAGGGTTGATTTTCTTTAGAATTGATAGGTTTGTTCTCCTTGCAGTCCAGGGGACTCTCAAGAGCCTCCTCCAACACCACAATTCAAAAGCATCAATTCTTTGGCGGTCAGCTTTCTTTGTGGTCCAGCTCTCACTTCCATACATCACAACAGGAAAAACCATAGCTTTGACTATGCGGACCTTTGTCGGCAAGGCAATGTCTCTGCTTTTTAGGATGCTGTCAAGGTTTGTCATCGCATTCCTCCCAAGAAGCAGGTCTCTTTTAGTTTCGTGGCTGCTGTCTCCATCTGCAGTGATCATGGAGCCCAAGAAAGTAAAATTTGTCACTGCCTCCATGTCTTCCCCTTCTATTTCCCAGGAGGTGATGGGACCAGTGGCCATGATCTGATGTTGAGCTTCAGACCATTTTTTGCACTCTCCTCTTTCACCCTCATTACAATGTTCCTTAATTCCTCCCCACTTTCTGCCACCAGAGTGGTATCATCTGCATATCGGAGGTTGTTGATATTTCTTCCGGCAATCTTGATTCCGGCTTGGGATATAACAAGGGATAACTTCTATTATTTTAAAAATAATGGGAATGTGGCCTTATTAAAATGGTGGTATATAAAAAACAGTCAATTTTTTTAATACAACACATAATTACTTTTAAGAAATAGGAAAAATATTTAGATTTTTTTTTAGCATTTGCCTAAGGTTTGCATACCTTCCTGCAGCTAATTGCATCAAATTGACGAGGTGCTAGGGCATGTAATGTGCCTGATTGCTCAACCAAGATGCACTCTGATACCTTGTTGGTAACTCATCATATCAGTGTCACATTATACAAACAGCAGTGGGATTCTTACTGATTAGAAAGAGGTAGATAGCTAGGCAGGGAATTTGCGGATTTTTTTTTACTACAAATCTTATACCGGTAATTCTCCATTTTGGGAATTCCACCTGAAAGACCCACACCTAAAAGTATCTAAATGTAGCTTAACATGGAGAAAAATCATAGCTCATCCTAGCATCCCTCCAAGCTGCCCCACTGCTAGCTGAGAACTTCCTCTCTGTACAGGAAACTAGGGTGGAGCTAGGATTATTATTAATAGCATTAGTTAGAAATCTGTTTCAGTTTAGAAAGAGGTTTGTGTCAGACTGTTCATTTTATGGATTACCTTAGAATTCAACTTGATAATTATGGACTTTATTGTGCATTGATCCTGTTAAAAATGCTCAGGACATACAAGCTGGCAGTGGTTCAGCTTCCTTTCTGTATAGGAAGCTACATTATGCTGGGCACAAAGATTTCACAGGTCAGCCTTTTCTTCAGGTGAGCCACATTTAGGTGAGAGTAGGGGTGGGTCTGTCATGTGGATTTTCTAGATAGGAGAATTATGGGATTTGTAGTAGAAAAATGTGAAAATTCCTCCCCAGGTAATAGCACATACATAATTGTAATACATTTTCAGTCTTTCAGTTATAGTGGTGATGGATTACTTTTGAAAAGGAATCATGCAACCTCTGGTGGAGATGATAGTTGTAGTATTCTTGGATGTTTATATTACCCATTTACTATCATGGAGACTGTAAGCTCCTCTGCAGTTTCAAGGTCAACATTTTATTGCAGTTTTTCTCATCATGTGATACACATACTGCTAGTGCGTGCAGGGTTTCCTTTAAATATCTATGTATTTATTAATCTTGTGTTTTATAGTTACCATGGCGATCAAAAATGTACCAAAATGTATCATTGCATTTTCCCATTACTAATGGAATTATTTTTATTTTATATGTTGACTTCCAACAATTTTACTGCAATTTGTTTTGTATCTTTGAAGCTCACTGTGAATGTAAAATAAAACAACAGAATGACTGTAAACATAACTGTTATTCTTGATAAAAACAAGTTGTTTTTCCCCTGTCATGGTGGGGACTAGGTTGATTTGATTTGGGGGATATAGGATACAAAACATTGAAAATGACAGCTTTAGTGCAATTGATTTGCACCCCGAAAAGACCGGAGAAGTCCCAGTTAGCAATATAATAAAGAGCCTGGCACTGTGCGATCAAAACAAGATTTTAAAAAAACAGACCAAGTATTATTAATGCACAGTAAAATCTTATGCTTATATTTACTATTTTAATTCTAAGAGAATGGAATTGGGTAAAATGGAGCAGCCTGACACACATCTTTCTCTAAACTGAAATGGATTCCTCATTAATGTCATTAATGAAAATTCTAGAATATATTCTGCAGTGAATAGTAGCAGAATTAATTCAGAGGCTGTTAAAATGGAAAGGTGTTAATGGCATGTACAGTATGTTGCAGATCCAGGAAAGAGGTTGGTGAAAGGAGCTTCTAATAGAAAGCCCTCATTGAATTCCATTGAGTTTTGTCTCACATCCACTCAGAGTAGGAAATGACTTTGAAAACCCTTAAAATCAGTCTATTCAGGACCTGCTTTTAAATGTTTGGCCCATCATCTAATACAGGGGTCCCAAACTCAATTTACCTGGGGGCCGCTGGAGGCAGAGTCTGGGTGAGGCTGGGCTGCATCAGATTTTCCACCAAGTGGATCAAGAGCCTGAGGAAGCCGCCCAGGAGTTTCCTTAGCCCAACTGGGGCTCCGAGGAGGAGGAGGGGTGCCAGCCACAACCCCCTCCAGCTCCTTCTTCACTACCACCAGCAGCAGCAGCAGGATGAAGAAGTGGAGAAGGGAGGGAGCGCCAGCAACCGCCTAGCCGGGGGGGGGGGACGACATAATTTTTTTAAAAAAACCCTCACAGAATCGCCTTGCCAAAAGAGAAAAGCCCCCATCAGTACCTGCGAAATTAAACAGAACAGGGCAGGCCGCTTCCCTGGAAGAGGTGGTGGCAGCGGCAGCTGCTGTTGGCAGCTTGGAGGCGCTCTTTGAGGATGGGCTGGGAGCGAGTTCCCTCTCAGGCATGGCTCAGAGGTGGCTTGGGCACTCGGGGAAAAGGGCCAGCAGTTCTCCCCCAAGACAGCGCCTCTTGCACCCTCCATCCGGAACTTCAGCCTGCCAGTTGGCAGACAGGTGGGCTGGCTGGCAGGCTGCAGTTCTGGATGGAGGATGGAAGAGGTACTGTCTTGGGAGAGAGCCGGCGAGCAAGGTGAGGCTTTTTTAAAATCTCTTGACAGCAGAGGACACATGGGCGCTTCGGGGAGCAGGCAAGGCGGGGGCCACAAACTATCGTCCGGCGGGCCGCAAATGACCCCCGGGCCGCATGTTTGACACCCCTGATCTAATAAAGTGTTTAACAAACACTGTGGTTTGTTAAAGTGGTTACCTCTCTCTTGCAAGGAAATGATGGCCTTTCCAGCATGGTGTTGTTTACAGCACAGGCAAATATCATCTTTTTAAAGTTAGTACCAGGGAATTATGTTTTGTTCTTCTGATCTGTCTTTCACTATAGAGTTTTATATTGATTGAGTCCATTATTGCAGTTGTACTGTTATTAAGGCTGCAATCTTATGGATGATGGTGGGAAGATGTATGTTATGTATGCCACTTGTGGAGCTGGTGGACGTAATTCCTTTCCCATCGATTCCAGTGGGAGTAAAATCATAGAAACAAACATGCACACATATTGTTTCTTCCTCTCTTCTGCCCTGCTAGCCCCAGACTGACAAAGCTTTGGATAAGACAGCTGTTCTGCCTTGGGATCTTGCCCTTCTAGCTGGGCGGATTGGGTGGCTCAGTTGCTTTAATAATGGCAGACTTCACGTGCAGTACAGCTGCTGCCATTATGAGATTTTAGTTGTTCTGTCTCATTTTTAAAGGCACAGAAGTGAACAAATGGAAGGTATTTTTATTTCAAAGCTTGACCTGATGTAGTTATGACTTCTGTCTGTGCATTTAAATGTATTTTCTTGAAATGTGAAAACCTCCATTCATCTGTTTTCTTAACAATCTTTTTAAAGCTTCTCCATCCAGATTTCTTCCTCCTTTCATATGGAACTATTCTCCATTTATTAATCCAAAGGGGGAGTGCTCAAGTGTTTCTTTAAGGAAAAGCTGTAGAAATACGGTCAGAAAGTAAAGTTGCATGTGCTCAGGCTATCTCCTTGGTTGATCTACAAGCTCTTTATATAGCTCAGCCTGTGCTGGAAGCTGTGGCCAGTTTAAAAACATATAATTCAATTATGTTTAGTCTATCATTTTGCCTTGTTAAAATATAGCTACGAATTCTCAAAGGTCCATTGTTTTACTGTAAGGTACAGTGCTGCCTCCAAGGTTGATGCATAGAGTATTATCTTGGACAGAATAACTTTGTGGACCAAACCCAGCCAGAAAGCCAATTAAGTTCGTACAGATAATGTAGCGTGTTTATAAGATGCTCTCTGCACCCTACCGAGATTAGGTTAATGACAGGAATTAAGAATTAAATTTCACTCTTCTATTCCAGTAATAACTGGAGTAAAACAGGGTCAGCAGGACTTTCAGGAATCAAAGTTGTGGCGATAATGACATTAAATAAGAACGCTAGATTAACTGGATACGAGCAGTGCAAAAACAAAGTATCTCGTATGTAGTGACTGCACAACAAATTCCATGCTGGTTTTTCCAAAAATGCAAATAACTGATTGAGATAGCAATTTTGTGACTTGTGTGATGCCGTTGCCTCATCAACATTTTTTCCTGAATTGTTTCAAACATACTTGCTCAACAGAAGTATGAGCTTGTTAATCATTGGTGGACAGCGTAGGCTTTTTACCACTCTGAGGTTTCAGATCAAGCCAACAGATGTTTTAGTGAACTGTTTTAGTATGACAATAATCCATTTGTTTTCTCAACAACTTTATAACTTAAGAGGAGTGAAACAGAAGACTTTTTTTTGGGGGGGGGGGTCTTTAACAGAAGCCCACTGACTCTGTTGTTGCCAGATTCAGGAAGATGGGCATGATTATTTCACCTGAAAAGGAAGTATTGATTTGGCTTCAACAACTGAAGAGATTTTTTAAACCCTCCATTAAACTCACACACACATACACACACAATGATCTGTGACTGCCTGAGAAGGGGACCAATACCCTTAGACAAATGCAATCATCCATCTTTCAAGTAAATTTAATCAATTAACTCTTATGATCTACTTCAAGCTGAAAGTTTTTTTAACTAAACATGAATCATTTTAATAGTACAATTGATATATTGATGTTGGCAAGGACATAGGGGATGTGCAAGTATTTGCCTTGAGAGTACTTAATAAGCAGCTGCAGTATTTCTCTTTGTTACACAACTCTTTTTACTCCAGGGAAGTGTTCCATTTCCAACTGCAGGGTGGAGTTGGACCTTTCATAGCGAATGTCAGTGGTCTGTGTTCGTTTTGTTAGGTTTTTATAAAATGCTTTTGCTCAAGGGTTATGACTCCTCTTTAGGCCAAGATGCATCAGGGTCTTTAATGGTATGCAGAATAAAAGAGCCTGACACAGCCTGCCAAAGAATGTATGCCGAAAATATTCAAAGCAGTAACATTCACAGTAATCTGTAACAGCCCCTCTGTTCTTCCAGGTACAAAGGAAAGAAATACCAGCCCCAGTATGGATGGCAAAGTAATTCCAGAGAGGGACAGAATATCCAAATCCCTGTCACCATGCCCATTTTCAGAAGGAATATGTGAAACGGCTTGACGCTGACATTTTTTTGAAAGCTGGTGTATCCCCACGAGGTCCAGCTGATGTATTGAAGTGTGGAATCACATACGAAAGGAGAAACACAATCGTGGCCTGAAGTTATGCACTCCACATTCTGTAGTTGGCAGGATGGGTGGGTGAGATACATGCGAGTCACTACCCAGTTAATGTTCAAAAAAGAAACTACTTTTTTGGCAATTAAAATATCTTATGGTCCTAATTTAAACTACACAAACTAAGGCTGTTTGTAATCCTATTATTCCTTAAAGAATTGTGTTCCATCCTGATTTCCACAGAAATGCATTTCAAATAGCACAAGTGACTATATATAGAGAAGGGAGGAAGCTTTCTCTCATAGGATCCAAGCCTGTATGACTGTAGCACTTTTGTTTGCTATCATTGACTACAATCAAAATAACATTTTCTGCTGCAAATTTTCACTATTGTTTACACTGTGTTTGTGTGTATAGATGTATCAAAGTTAAAACCACCAGGGATGGGGACTCAAGTTGCGGGACTCGCTGTCAGGTCAGGCTTAAGTTGCACAGGTGACTCAACTCGAACTCGACTTGCAAGTTGGAACTCACCCACCCGCTCCCTTTTTTCCTGGGGGAAGAAGTTTGTTTTTAATAGGCACTCAGACTTGGGACTCAGACCCAAAGACTTGCTAACATCCATGACAACTACCAAGAACGGCAACATTAGGACAACATTCACATTTCCTGTTGTTGTACAATTAGAAAACAGTAGCATCTTAACATAAAGTGCTATCTGACAAACTTGAAGTCACATAGAATTATGTAAAATAAAAAGTGAGTTACAACCCAAGCCATAATGAAGAAATACGTATTTTCAGTAACAATTATTCAGAAAACAGCTGCCTCGCAGTATAGCCTTATGTTTTACAGATAGTCAGCTGAGAGATGATAGCATCCTTTAGCAATTAACTAAATCAAATTGTTAATATTGCAGATGGTGACAGTAATGAAATGGATATATTAGGAAAGCATAGGACCTAAGACAGAACTCAGATGTGATTTAGGAACAGCTGGTCGAGCAACCAGCATCTCTTAGCTAATGTAGCCCAGAACCTGATGCTAGCAGTAATAACTTCTTGATGTGCCAGTTTAATCCAAGGAGAACTGCTGTATAGTTTTCTTTTTGAGAGAAAGCATAGAAAACCTTCCAGTGAGGTAATAGATGGTTTTCACTTCACAGATACATAAAAGCAGAAAGCTTTTTGCATGTTGTCTAATTTTCTGATACAATAGAGAAACACACAAGCTTTATGTGTTGAAGAGAACGACAGTAGAAGTTGTTTGCAGCACAGAAAGCAAAAGAAGCACCCTACTCTTAACAGACCATCCACTGAGATGTTACAGAGGATTCCTTATGTTCCCTTCATCAGTTAATACTAAGTTATAATATCAAGGAAAAAACTGAAGAAACCACACATCTAGTTTGTAGGTCTTTTAATTAATACGGAAAGTCTTAGCAATTTTAATGAATATAAAAATATTCCAGCAACTATTTGCAAAAGTCCATTTTCTCAAGACAACCTAATTTTTATACATAAACAACCTATTTTAAGAGGACAGATTCCACAAGGGTAAAAAACATTGATAAAATTGCTCCACATAGTATATTCAAAATTGCCTGCACACATGGCCTCCTGAGAACAGAAAACCTTTCAACTTTAATTAATCCATCCAATCTACCTTTGGGGCTACTGTTCTACCCAATAGGATTTGGAGATTACATAATTCCATCGGGCTAATTGCTAGTGAGGCTTGTCTGCATTTTCAGGCAGATGTACTCCCATGCTCTGCAGAATGTTAGATGCAGGTCCTGCTAGTCCAGCTTGAGCAGTATATGACTCTAGTAGGTTAGTCACTAGGTTCATATCGACATCCACTGGTGCCATATCAGAGTCTTCTGCCCCAAAGTCTTCTTCCAAGCCACCACCAGGGGCTTGGGATGATGAAGCTTTTCCAGACCCAACCTGTAGTAAATGTAAACAATAGAAATTCAGGATCCTTTTTAAACTTCATAGCTAAAAATATGATGTACATATAACTACAGCACTGTCTACTAAGTAAGGGACAAAACTACATTTTACAAGCAGTGTGAAACAATATTTTAGTGTTAATGACTAGGTACATCTCTCCTCCCTTCCCTACTGGAAACAAGGAAAAAAGGCTACATAAAACATACCGCTTGTGGCTGATTTTTAAAGCTTTTCCCGATATTGGTGGATGCTAGTTCGTGATCCATTTCCTGCATATATGCTTTGAGACTTCCACTTGTTTTTTTCTCCAGTGCCGTTTCGCCTTGACTTTCCCTGTTTACATAAGACTCTTCATCACTGCCTAGGAATTCAAACTCCTCTTCCTCATCTAAATCATCAGAGTCCAGTTCTTCTGAACTCTGTTCTTCTGATTTTGTCCCTAGATACAAAATAGAATGAATGTATAAAAGAGAGAACAACATATCTGAATAATCAGTAAACTGACTTATTGCTTACTATTTGGAACAGAGAGACAGAAAACAAACCTTGTTTTATGGCAAGGCACATCTAACTAGCCTCTGTTCTGCTCTGTAAACTCACCCAATATTTTGTCTATGGCTGCTGTGAAAGAATCAGCATCAAAAGTGATACGGGAATCAGTGGAAGACCTGAAATGAAAAATTCATACATTACACTTACTGTGCCTGGTACTGGCATTTGAGAAGAATACATTGCATCATCTGGAAGTTGTGTCATGCCACTAGATTTCTTTCTTGTTAGGTTGTAACATTTCAATGCTCATCCAATCAGCTTCTTCAGTCCACAGACAGAGCAAGACAGCTGCTTGGATGAGTAGCGAAACATTTCAACCTAACAAGAAATAAGCCCAGTGGCCATGACTCAACTTCCAGATAACCACACCTGGATGACAGAGAATCTTCACAGATAAATATATTGCACTGGATCCACTTCTGCACATTGAGTCTTTCTGTCAACCAAGGAAGTTGGGTTCTAGCAAAGGCTTCTGTGAACAAGAGGGGGAGCACTTTTTGCTAGTTCTCTTTTCCTATATGTTATTCCCCCTCACCTTCATTACCTTTTACCTTGTCAAACATTCCAGACAAGATGGTGGCAAGGAAGATTATTGGGAGAACTGGCAAAAGACATCTTACCCTTTCTGTTTGCAGGAACTGAGAATGTTCTCTTTACCAGGAGTGGAACTCTGTGTATGTCTCTTTGGCCTCAATCCCACTGCACATAATGCTTTTTTTGTTTTGAATAAAACCTTGTGATACAAGGTTTCTTGGGCAAAATAACAGATTATAAGATGAAGCTTCAGAGAGTTTTGTGAACTGAAGTGGGAAATAAGGTGCAGAAATATGTTTGGGGATTAGGGTCCCCTGGATCTTGAATTTTATATATACACCGATAAACGCACTATGTTGCAGTTCACATGCTGGGTGTGTGAATTGTGCTCATGTATCACTATGAAGCTCTCCTCACACCCCACAACATTCCTGTAGACACACTCAGAAAGATTAGTGAGGAAAAGGGAATGGGGTATACACAGAGACCCAAAGTAATCTGACAGTGCTTTATAGAGTACATGGGGGGGGGGGGAAGAAGGAGAAATGGGACAAATGTGGAAGTCCAATAAGAGAATCATGTCAATAGGAAAGCAATATATCAAGAGTAACAGATGGAGGTGCATACCAAGAAGGGGAAAGAGATCAACCTATGAGGTGGAGAGGGGGTAAAGATTAGGAACCCAAAAGAGAAAGAGGACAGTTATGAAGGACCAGTAGCATCTGCTAAGAGTTAAAAAGGCATGCAAACTACACAGAAAAAGAGTTCAAAACTGTAACAAATGCTTTGCTGACAGGATTTCAGTGATTTGCTAAACTGTAAAAGGGGCTGTACAGAGATTTTTGAGTTGATGAAGGCTTTAATGTAATGTCATCTAGACTGAAACTAATGTCATCCCAAACATGAAGAAGCACTGCTCAGAAGTAAGATGTTACTTTAATAACATTTCTTTTTGCAGTGATGGGGTATAACATAGGTTTTGGTCTGCAGCAATCATAGGTCTAATTCACAACATTCTTAATGCACCATTTCTGTAGCTGCTAACTTCTCAGAGAAGGGGTGGGGAGGAAGGGTCACATGGGTGCTTCCTTTCCTGCATCCCACCATTTCTTTTGTGGAGAAGGGGGAGGAACTGTAAAGCAAGCAAGAAGGAAAGGAGAGAACACAAGCAAACAAACCCAGAAAGACCTGAGCTAAAGGGGAAAAAAGGAGGTGAGAATGAGATGCAAAGGTTCAGGTTGGGTAGGTGGGTGTGCACGCATGAGTGCCAAGAGCCTGGTTTGCTTTGGATGTTGGGAGGGATGCATTTATCCTTTAATATGAATAAAGTATCTTGTTTACTCTATAACCTGTATGTTTCTGAGTTTCATTCATTATTCCCTCTCAGAGAGACAGTGGGTAGCCACAGGACATAGTAGAGGCTCAAGTGAGGCTCATGTAGGTTTGGGCTGTCTGGAGAACAACCAAGAGAAGGTGTCCTGGGGCTTTAGTGATCAATTCTGCATAGCATCCATCCATCCATGCCGCTCCATGTAGCACCTCTGCCGGTCAGCCTTTACCAACCATCCAGGAAGAATGGGCTGAGGAAAGCTTTCCTTTTAAATTCTTTTAAAATTGTACTTTGTGCAATACATAGAACTGGTCACTTTAGCAAACTGGTAAGCACTTTCATTTATTTTCCCATGGCTACCCCAGTAATAAAGAATTGTAACATGTTACTTTTGCAGATGAGCTAATAGTAACTGTAACAACCTCTTGCCCACCCAGAATGACTATTAAGAGAATGAAATGCCCTGGGTTCTGTGAGTAAGCCCACTGAATTCAGGTGTGCAAAGGATTGTACTTGATCTTCTGAACAGACATTATGGCTATTCAGTCCATTCCTCTTCCAACAAGTCACTTTTGGAGGGTGGTTGGGTCTTATTTCAGCAATATGCAAGTTCTGAAAAAGCCTCATCATTTAACAAAACAGTAAAAGGTATCATTGACGCTTTAAATGTATAGGCTAAACATCAGTCTAAGTCCATGTCACTTCCCATAGCTAATTGCAGCTGACAAGTTCCCATGGCTGCACACCTTGCCACAGGATGAAATACATAACTGAGATGCATCTCAGCACTTTACCAATTAGCTGCAATTAGCCATGGCAAATAATGCAGAGTTTACAAAAAATCCAGCTATACAGTTATAAATGCTTTCAGATGTTTTTCAGTCACATAGTATTTTGGAGTAAATCAACATAATTTAAGTAACATCTGGCAGTCTAAATCCTTCAAAAGTTGTTATTACTGCTTGGAAAGATGAGTTACGTAGTTACTAAATTAAACAGCAGAGAAGTGTTTCACTATGCTTAAGCATGCACTGATATATTAGAAAAAAAAACTTACCATGGGACTTCTGCTCCTTCATGTGTTGAGACTTTAGATATAAAAGCCTTCATACTTTCAGTGACTTCTGCCAAGTCATAGTTCTGTTCTTCTTCATTTAAAGTAGAAGCAGGCTTGTTTGTGCCTGATGCTTCTTTAAGGATTTGATCCAGGGTGTCTGGAGAAATTTCCAGCCAACTGTCATCTGAAATAAGATATAATGCTACTTTATACCTTAAAAACCCTGCTAGGATCATTGTAAGTCCAAACTGACAGCACATAATAATTGAAATTCCATAGTAAGTCATAGCTAGAGTAGATCTACTGAATCAAAGGAACTTATGGAGGAGTTGACTCAACAGGTCCTCACTGATTCAGTGGACCTCCTCTAATTGTGACTTAGTACTGGATTCAGTCACAGATTAAGTGTCAGAGAACATAACTCTACATGTTGAGATGTGGGAACATGGTGACATGTGGCTCTAAAATGAAATAGGTCTCATGAACTGTTCAGCCTTTGTGGAGACGTCAAGAAATAGCACAAACAACCATTGTCATTTCTTTTGGGTAACAAAATGAGACACCATTATTTTATTTTTAAAATAAAAACAAATAAACAAACTTTATTTCTGCTTGCTCCTTTATGTTGAACCTTGTATATACTCCATTTCCTTGCCCAGAAAGCAATGCATCTACTTCTCCAAAAATCGTAACACAGTTAACTTGGACCTCACTGTCATAAAGTGGCAGTAGAGCTACTGAATTTGTAACACAACAGACTTAGCTCAGTGTTATTCAATATAAAGAACCAGATGTGTGAAACTGCACGCTTCCTTCTCTCCAACAAGTAAATTTTCTTCAGTACCTTAATCAGCTGTTACATCTGCTAATTGTTTAAACCATGTTTACACTGAAACTAGGAAAAACTGAGATGCCCTGATTAAATCTGAGTTCTGAAGGATGGTTAAGAGCATACTCTGGTTCAATTTATCCAAAGTTAATAAAGGACACATGTAATGTTAAGCTCAAGTCAGGGACACGTCAGAAATCTGTATAATGGAAAAGGAGATGGGGAAGCAGTGTGTTTTTGCAGCAATTTTACTCGTTAGTAATATGATTTGTATAGCAAATATTAAAAGGGAAAGAACGGGAACAGACCAAAGAAAGATTTAAAACATTTTAAAACCAGAATTATGAGAGTTTTGCTACTCCCTGCTTTACAGATTTCATTTGGACCAGAGTTAATAAAAAATAGCAAGATAATTTGTAATTTTATTCTCCCATTTCATTCCAACATAAAATTCACAACAAATTACACAGAATAGACAAATATATTGACAGCATAATCTGTATAATTTCGTAATGTGATGTAGTGGGCAGAGGATTCTGAATCCTACTTAGCTGTGAAAACTCATTGAGAGGTAGAAATGACAAATTACTCCCTGAACATTTCACATACCTTGAAAACCCTACCCGAGTGGCCGTAAATTGGAAACAACCTGACAGCATATAGCAAGCACAATATAGGCTGCAATCCTATACACACCCACTGGACAGTAACTCTGTCCAGCCATATTTGCTTCAGAGCAGACATATATGCAACCACACTGATTGATCTTTTAAGGCCATTTCTCCATACCTTTTGCTGCTTTTAGCAACCGAACTAAACATTTTCTGATTGTACATTGAAAGTACAAAGAAACGTGCTTGCATCTACATTTCACAAAGCATGTAAGGCCATCTTGGAATGCGGTTTAGTAGGCACAAAACCTAAAGGACACAGATTTGACTCTCTGACACACTCTTCTTACCATCCTCTGGAGGAAGACTGTCTGCTTCTTTCTGAAAATCTTCCAGGTTAAAGGAAGTTCCTTTCAATATGGTCAAAATTTCCTCACCTGGGCTCTCCACACCTGAACTACCAAAGAAGAAAACACAACCCTCAAAAACAGATTAGTAACATGTACTGAACAAGTTTTTTCATTGTCTGCTACACTCATATTTCAACAGTTAAACATGGTTTATAAGCTTACTAGCAGAAAGAGCTGCTTTGCATATTATTCTATATGTAACACATACCAGAAAAACCTGTATATATGTGTGTGAAAAGGCTGTTAAGTATGTAGCCATACTTTTTCAGTGTACATATATGGAAACCATCATGGGTTGAGAGAAGTCATCATCTAGAAATCTCAGTGGAAAACTATATACAGCAGTACTCTACACATTGTATTTTAGTATCTCTCTCTCTCTCTCTCTCTCTCTCTCTATCTATCTATCTATCTATCTATCTAGCTACAGTATATCATAGGAGTACAGCCCCTCACATTTCAGACCACATGCCACACGCTGCATCAAATTGGTCTCCCCAGAAGGAAGATGACACACAAGAAAGCTCGCATACTGTTTGCTGCAGACAAGCAGACTAAGGACATGGATTTCTGAAACCATGTCCTGTGGTCCGATGAGACCAAGATAAACTTATTTGGTTCAGATGGTGTCAAGCGTGTGTGGCAGCAGCCAGGTGAGGAGTACAAAGACAAGTGTGTGGTGGGAATGTCATGGTCTGGGGCTGCATGAGTGCTGTTGGCACTGGGGAACTACAGTTCATTGATGGAACCATGAATGCCAACATGTACTGTGACATACTGAAGCAGAGCATGATCCCCTCCCTTCAGAGACAGGGCTGCAGGGCATTATTCCAACATGATAATGACCCCAAACACATCTCCAAAATGACCACTGCCTTGCTAAAGAAGCTGAGGGTAAAGGTGATGGTCTGGACAAGCATGTCTCCAGACCTAAACCTTATTGAGCATCTGGGGGGGCATCCTGAAACAGAAGGTGGAGGTGTGCAAGGTCTCTAACATCCACCAGTTCTGTGATTTTGTAATGGAGGAGTGGCAGAGGAATCTAGTGGCAATCTGTGAAGCTCTGGTGAACTCTATGCCCAAGAGGGTTAAGGCAAAGCTGGAAAATAATGGTGGCCACACAAAATATTAACACGTTGTGCCCAATTTGGACATTGTCACTTAGGGGTGTACTCACTTTTGTTGCCAGTGGTTTAGACATTAATGGCTGTGTGTTGCATTATTTTGAGGGAACAGGACATTTACACTGTTATACAAGCTCTACACTCACTGCTTTACATTGTAGCCAAGTGTCATTTCTTCAGTGTTGTCACATGAAAAGATATACTAAAATATTTATGAAATGTGAGGGGATGTACTCACTTCTGTGATATACTGTATATAGGGGTTTTTTTGTTCCTGTGTTTGTAGACCAAGTTAAATACAATTCATACTTTTACACTGCAATCTTATCTATGTGTTTTATAGGCCGTATTCTGAGGCAAATGGTTATAGAAATACTCCAACTCAAAACCCTGTGATGCAATGTCATCAGATTTCAGGAACACTATTTTTACAAACAACATGGGACTACAGAATTTCTTTTGTTCACTTCTGCTCACCAAGACTAAACTAACAGAAAACACAACCTAAAGTTGAAGATATCCAATAAACAATCTTGAAAATTAAATTAGGACCCTTGTATCTGCAGGGGACCGGTTCCAAGCCCCCTCCAGATGCTGAAAAATGCACAATGCTATTTTAATAGCAAACACTATACACAGCACGGTCTCTGGCTCCCTCTGGTGATCAGTTCTGATAACTTCATCATTAAAAATACATATTTGGGGGATTTTTCTTTTAATAGCTTTAATGTTTTCAGATTGTGGATAAGTTAATCAGCATATACTGATCCTGCAGATAACGAGTTCCTACTGTATACATATGTAGCATATAAATGAACCAAAATAAATTAAAATTAATGATGCACAACTTGAGTTCCTATAAGCAAATTCAATGCTCTCACCTTTGTGGACTGATTACACTCTGTTGGAAATAATTTTCTGCCATATGCAAACGATCCTGATATTGAGCAGAACCTTCCAGTTCACCCTTTGAAATATACAAATAGATCAGTTCATTTTCCCCTGTACTTTAATTATTACGTAGAATATTTACACAATATATGTGCCCTGTATATCTTTATTAACTCTGATGACAGCAGTTTTATTACCAATTATGTTGCAACAAAAACAGCACACAACTAAGCAAAATACTGTATTTGCTGTCAACAGGACAGAGGCAGGAGAATACTGTCCTACCACAGCCTATGCAGCCTGCATGAGATCTACTGCATTCAGTAAAAACTTGGACATGTGACCAATGCTCCTTGAATTGAAACAGATGATCAGCAAAGTGATTCAATGAAAAGAAGCTTTTAACAAAAACCACAATAAAAGAAAGGCAAAATTACAACAAAAATACTGTAGCAATATTGAGAAGCTGTCTGAACATTGTACCAACTATCTGAACTGAGAAAATGAATTATGACAATATAACTGGCCTATTCTATATAATGCCAAACTTTTTAACACTGTGGACCAGTTGGGGGAAAGCGGGGCACCCCCCGCACTCGCGCACATGCACAAAGGAGCGGGGATGCTTGCACAGGCGGGTGCACACTTGTGCGCATGCACAAAGGGCTGGGGGAGCTCACGTGCATGTGCAAATGGGCTGTGCAGGGGGGAGTGCGTGTGGAGGGGAGATGTGCCTCTGTGGCCCAGTCTGGCCCAGGCCATGGACCGGCACCAGGCCATGGACTGGGGGTTGGGGGCCCCTGGTATAGAGAGTTCCTGTGCAGTGCCCCAGCCACTTATGCCTGCTTTTAGAATACTACATTTGGTGGCCCCCACCTCACCCCAACATGTCCAGTTAATTTTTGTCTTTCTTGTAGAAAGCCACTGCTTATTTTTTTTACATTCCTTAGCTCATCTTCCCTCTATAGAGCTCAGGGTGCTGACCAAAACTCTTCCCCATTCATTTTATTACAACCATTCTGCGATAATGGTTAGGGTGAAAGAGAGGTATCACCTATATTTGCACAAAGCCTTTCCTTAAACATTTTATCTAAAACCCAGGGAACCCATGAGCATGCAAAAAGCTCCTTGTTCCTTGGTAGCGATGTTTTGGCTGTTCAAGTCTTAAGGTTGCTATCCATGCACACAGCATATATATGCATACTTAAATGATATACCACAATTAACACTAGTTGCAATGCACTGCACAGTTGTACAGAACTCCACATCCAAGTTTTTGTAACTTGGTTATTATATAACTAGATATGTAGTTCTGTATGGTCGTGGAAAACAATAACATTGCCTCACCAAGATATACTTAGTGTACATATCATGAACCCTAATGACTAAAACAAGTGGTGAAATATATTTTTAGGCTCAAAGCAACATTCTTCTAGCAACTGTAAATAATCTTGTTCTGCTCCCTTTTAACTATCACAAGACAGAAGCTACTGTTCCTCCTTCCATTCTATGGCTCTAGTTGAAACAAGGCTTGTATAATTTATAAAGATATGACAAAATTACATTTGCACACATAATCAGTAATTAACTGGCTTAAACTGTTAAAGTGGTTTTGCAAATCTTTCAAAATATTTCACCTTAAAATAATTGTTTTTCTTCAGGCTGTTAAGAAAGTTATCCCACAGTGGAACTTTTGATGTATGCTCCTGGGAACCATGAAGAATTGGCTTACATTTTGAGCACAGAATTTCAAAGCCATGAGCCTGAGATATAGGAATAAAGAGATATGGTAACTTGTTAGGACAGTCTTTTAATGTTATAATATTTACGTGAAATAACTTAAACCATATGTTCAGTAAACAAACAATGAAAATGTAGGATGACAATCCTAATTAATTGCAGAAACTCTCAGCATACTATATACATTTACTTAGATGAAGTATGTATAGGTAGTTCTCATTTTACTCTGAGTTATCCTTCTAAAGACTGTAATGAGAACTGGAAGAGCACTAAAGTGCATTAAAATTGTTCTCCTTTAGTTGTAAAAGAACCAGGCAGTGGGTAACATACTAAATTGGACAAAACTTTGTTTTCACAAGGCTGTGTCTTTCGATCAACAAGACTTAAAAACAAATCTATGTGCATTGTTCATAAATTATACCTCAAAGTGAATCTTATCAGTCAAACCAAGGTCTAACAATTAGAAATATAAAGAGTTAAAGTAGAGGTTTACCAATTTCATGCCTAGTTCATATGCCTTGTACTGTGGATGTGAACGAGAAGGCAGTGAGTATCCACTCCGTCTGTCTGGTACAAAAGCCTGTTGAACCAATTGTGCATACAGACACCTAGTAAAAGTAACCTGGAAAAATCACAAACATTGTATTAAATATGCATTTGCCCACAATAAAGCTTATTTGAATTTATTTTAGCCTCTTACTAGTATTTCAAGCTTTGCAAAATCAAGGGGGGAAATGCAGTTTAATCAGGAAAGAGTATATGTTGGCCGACTACCAGATTTTATGAGTCATCAACTTTTGTAACTCTCAGATTGATTTATGAGATTCACTTAGATGCAGTTGATATAAACTTTAACACATCCAAAGTTCAAGCCAGAGTACAGGCAGCTCCTCCGGCCTTTTGGCACAGTAAAATATTGGTGACTGCCAGATGGCATGCAAAATTCTGCTCATTTATTCCAGCTCCTTCCACATCCTAAAAAGAAAAAAATCACTTGAAAGTTGGGGATGTCATCTTGAGTGTCATTCAACATCTACTAAGGAAACATAATTGAAAAAGAAAAACTAGAAAAAAAGCTGCAGATGCACAAATTATCATAGGACAATATGAATTACAAGACATGGTTACTTTGTAGGCTTTCACATTGTTTTTTTTTTCTCCCTCCTACAATAACATGACTCACCAAAAAATGAGACAGAGTATCTATCCAGTAGATACTAATACTGAATACATACACACACAAACACACAAACTGAATATTGAGTGTCTGTTAAATATGCATATATAAAGCATCTGTGATAACATGTCATGTTGAGTGACGCAATTGGCTCCAAACACAGCCACTACTTACTAAAGTCATTACACGTGTTTCTGGTGGGAAGGTTTTGAAAACCTGACAGGCTTTTAAGTCAATGGGGTCTCTCAGATAAAAAGCTTGGACTGCTGCAGACACTAACGTGGGTCGCTGTTTGAGCACTGCTGCAATGCCTCCTGGAATGTAACAGTGAGCTCGGTGAAGGAAAGTCTGGATTCTCGTAGGATACCTATGGCAGAAAAAGGCAACACCATGCATAATTAAGAGGCACTTCAAGCAAAGGCAATGATGGCACCACCTACCCTGTATCCCTGAAAATAAGACCTAACCTGAAAATAAGCCCTAGTATGATTTTTCAGGATGCTCGTAATGTAAGCCCTACCCCAAAAATAAGCCCCAGTTAATTGAAATCCCACCTTCCACCAACATACAGCAACCAGAAGACAATGACATGACTGTATTTGAATAAACATAGATTGTTGTACATGAAAAAACCACATCCCCCCAAAATAAGCCCTAATGTGTTTTTGGAGCAAAAATATAAGACCCTGTCTTATTTTCGGAGAAACACGGTATATACATATTCCATCAGAAACAGTGGAATATCTAGGCAAGGGTAAATTCCTTAGATCCTGGGCCTGAGAACTGTTCATTCATAAAGCGTTGGCCTTTCCAGGATTCAACTTCAATTAATTATTCCTCATCTTGCTTATCACTACATCTAAGTCACTGGTTTAGCACATGCACATTCTCACCTCACTCAGACATTACAGAGAAATAGCACTGTCTCCACAGCATTGGCCTGATGCTATGCTTGAAACCACTCATTAACTGTTGCCAGCTGTTCCATATAAAAGTTAAATATTGGTGACATTACTGTGTCCTGCATCATACTGCAGTTAACTGCCAAGGTGCTGGCAAATCGCTGTGTTGACTTGGTTATTACAGAAGCTGTGAGAGAGACTGAGAGAAGCCATGGGTGGGGGTGAGGAGAGAGAAGTCATAATGAAAGGAAAGAGCCATGAAAAGGGAGATGGGGGAGTCACAAAGAAAAAAGGAGAAAGAGGAGCCACAGAGAGGGAGGGAGAGACAAGGAAGATTTCAGACATTTATTCCTCTTCCAGATGACTTTCTAATTCCATTACAGGGCTTTCTATTACTGTATAGTGCTTTTTTTATGCGTATTTTCAGGTTACTTGTAAACCATCTAGGAAAGAATTATAGGCTGAAACTTGGGAGAGATATCCTTAAATTAAACAGCTGATCAAACACACAAGCATTAACAAAGTATGATGTATTCTCGAAGGCTTTCATGGCCGGGATCCAATGGTTGTTGTAGGCTTTTCGGGCTGTTTGCCCGTGTTCTGAAGGTTTTTCTTCTTAGCGTTTCACCCATCTCTGTGGCCGGCATCTTCAGAGGACACGAGTTAGAACTCTGCAGCAATGGTGAACCTATGGCACGCGTGCCACAGCTGGCACGCAGAGCCCTTTCTGCTGGCACGCAAGCCATAGATCACCAGATCGCTACTCCCCCCGCCCACCCCACCCCCACGCAGCTAAACATCAGGAGGCGGCTACAGCTGGTGCTGGTGCTTTGGCAGGCGGACCCGGAGCAACTGGTGCTGGCAGTAGAGGGGTCTTGAGGCACCTTCATGCCAGGATTCCTCCTTCCGTCGCCACTTCCGTTTCTGGGTCCACCACTTCCAGGTCTACACTTCTGATTTCGGGTCAGCCGCTGCTGCTATTGCGGCAGCGGCACACCATCCACTGTTTCCCCCCCCCCCAGTTTGGGCATGCGAGCCCAAAAAGGTTCGCCACCACTGGAACTCTATCTGTGTTCTGGGGTAGTGTGTGGGATAGCTGAATATTTGTAGCTGTGGGATCAGCTTTTTGTCTTTTTCAGGTGATTGAATGATTATAGTGATCAGGGTGTTTTTTGCTATGGGTGTATTGTTGTGATAAGGGGGGAGATTATCTGTCACTGTGATTGATGAGCACTGTTAGCTAGTCCTTTGTGTGCAGTGATCACCGGTCTTTGTGGCTGGGTAGTGTTCCTTGACCTTTTGCAGTACGATGTATTGTAGACAATCTATAATAAAAACTTTTCTTTAGATTACTCACCCATTGATGCGTTTATATACTGCTTCTCTAATAGATTTTGAAGCTACAAAATGCCCAGAATAGATGGAAAACAACTTCAATGCTTGAGGAATTGTAGGACTGGTGACAGGCAATAATGTCCTCTCTTCAGATGTCTTAGGCAATGGAATTATGCACAATTCTCCATGGTGAAAGAACACCTGGCAAAAATGTGTTACTGTTCTATGTATAAAAGACTGTGAAATAATCATAGATTCAAACATGATAATTTAAAAACTCTTCAAAATAGGCTAGTAGTCAGAAATAGAATAGCTGTAAAAGTAATATTTCAAAGATTTTAAACCAGCTTTTGGACAAAGCATTCCAAAGTGCTAAAAATGGCATTCATTTTAGAAACCTGATTAAAATAATTGTGTGCCATCAAGTCCAGTTTTTGGTGACCGTTTCCAGGGATTTCTATGTACAAAGTACTGAGGAATGGTTTACCATTCCCTTCTTCTTGGGACTGTGCAGTTTACCCCAGGCCACACAGGCTGGCTCTATTCACTGGAGCTGCAGTGGGGAACTGAACTCCCAACTTCATGCTCCACAGCCAGAAATCTTAACCACTGAGCCATCCAGTCTGCTAATTAAAATAAAGATAAGAGAAACAGATGTAGGCACCCAGCACATATTGTTTAGACTAAGCAGCATTCCAGTTGCTATTATTCTTAAATCCTTCTTACCCGATTGGTACTATTTTCAGGATTCAACCACTTTGGAAGGAAATCAGCTGCTTCTATTAGTAGGAATTCACCATCATTATCATCCACCCTATTCAATGGAAAAAAATTCTCTCTCACAAACATGGATCTTTTTTACTTTGACTTAGCTGTATACGTATTTTACAAATGTGAAAGCTAAAATTCTAATATACTGAGACAATCAAATCATGGTCCAATCTTAATCTCACCTACCAAGAACAGGTCCACTTTGCACTAGTGTAAGCGAAAGATTCTCAAAAATGAAATCTAATTTATTACAAATATTGTCTGCCATTTTCGCAGCAGCCATCTGTTAGAGCAACAGGATCTCCTTCCTCTCCTGCAGACCTCTATACTGCCAGGAAACATGCTCTTCAGGACGTCCCACTCCCTGGAACTGGTTTTGAAAGAACACAGAGGACTACAGTAGGCAGGGAATAACCTTTCCCAGTTCTCATAATATGAGCTGTTTTGTGGCAGAAGAACCCTACTGGATTGTAGCTGTGCACAAATTCAGCCTAAAGTATTATTACAAGCAACAATTTACCCAAGCTGCATTCAGATTTGGATACATAAAGACTGTGGTTATAAGTACCTAGCCACCAATTCTGGAAACTCCTTTGTAATTTCCTTTATGAGGTATACGACAAACCATTCATCTTCAATGTTATCCCCAAATTTTGTGAGTCCGCCAATATGAGCAGGAATATCTCCTGGAGAAAGAGAAGAGACAGATGATACTACAGTTAAACCATTTTCTAGAAAGCATATGAAACAACCCCTTTGTTCCAATCCTTTATTGTAATGAAACCAAAGTATATGTAATTGAAAAAACTGCAAACAGTTTCCCTATGTACCCTTGCCTTTACTCTTCCTCTTTCACTTTTTTCTATTTTGAAACTGCAAGCCTCTTGGGGCAAGGACCTATTAAATCTCTTTACATCTGCAATATAAACATAGATCACTATATAAATAATAAACTATTTTATAACAATAGATAATCTATTTTACTATATTCTATTATAGCATTGGACCTGAAAATAACTGAATCAAACAGGTTTACAACTGAGAGGATAAGAGAAGGCTCAGTTTCCTCTTATAATCAGTTTGTTCACATTTACTACGTCTAAATGCATGGTGTGTATGAAACATTTAAGTATGGCCTATAGGTCAGAATCCTATTGGTAGTACAAACTGGAGGAGACCCATTAAATCTGTGAGATTTACATAAGGATTGACTCGCCATTCAATAGATCTGTTCTAGTTGGGATTTGCAAGATGATTTAGGCTGTGAAGTTTTTTAATTTTTAGTGTGGAAGCAAAATTTGAGAAAAACATTATGACATCTAAAACACACCAGAACACTTAGACTGCTCCAACAGCCCAAATCTTTGCGCTGAAAGATACACACACTGAATGCTAGGCATCCTGCTGTGTTGCAGAAATATGAACATCTGGGATAAAGGCATGAACAGCTGCTAGAATGCTGCTCACAGTTCACACCCAGTATGCTGAAATACTATCACCACTGAATATGCTACAACAAGGACAAGTAACTTGTCACTCTCCAGATGCTGTTGGGCTACAACTCTCATCAACTTGTAGCTAGTAGTCACGAATGATGAGAACCACAGCTCAAGATCTGGAGGGCCACCATCCCTATTCCACCAATTCTCAGAGAACTGGATGGCCAGTTTCCAAATTCAAAAGTATCAAAGTCAAATGAAAAGACCGTAATTTTTACCTTTGGCAGGTTTGTACTTTAGATTAAATGGCTGATACTGCCAGATGTAGGAAACCAGTATGGGTGCAAGGTGTGCTAGTATTCTTTCAATGTATTGTTGAAAATTTTCAGGGTCTTCTGGTTCATTTGTCAAGAACAGCTGGTATTGCACTGCATCTTCCTCAGCTGTGTAGTTCAAATCCTTCTCCATTATGTACTTAAGGAATTATCCTTTAGTAAGAAATAGATCAAAACTGTTTGCAAACATAAAAACTTCCTCTCTAACAAAAACATTATAAATCTCAACAAAACGGTGTAATACATTTTTAATGAGACAACATTCAAGGCCTCAGTTTTCTAAACTGTAAAGAGACAGCATCTAGGCTGCAAGAGACCGTTATGTAATGGACAAGTTGCCATCTAACTGAATTTTCTGTCTTCAGAGATGTTACAAAAGTGAAAATAATTCTAGTTCCACCAACAATCACATTTATACTGACTGATGTTACTTCATTTTACTAACCAACTCTCTGTATTTACTTTATGTATCAGCAGATAAGGTGGTATAATCTGTTTGTGTGATATGTGCCAGCAAGTCACTTTTGACTTATGGTGACCCTAACAGGGCCCCCAAGCTACGGGAGACCTTCCTTCCTTCCTTCCTCCCTCCCTCCCTTCCTCCCTTCAACTTATATGCCACCCATTCTACCCAAAGGTCTCTAGACGGTTTACAACAATCAAAATACAATAAAAAGATACAACAATTAAAATACAATTAAAATATATAGTCTAAAATTGCCACCAGGACCCACAGTTGATATTATTTCAATTAAAAGCCTTCTGGAGAGCAAAGGAAGTGATTAATTTGCCAGTATTCTGAAGTGGGTTACTTATTCATCCATTTCATAATATTGGCAGGAGTCATTTATGTGTGAACAGTTAGCCTTGACTATATCATTTTAATCAAGCTCAACCATTCCAAAATGGTCCACATAAATTCACTCCCTGCTGCTAGTATAACTACATCCTAAGCCTCCCGAGTCACAGTCCAACACTTTATCCACTAAACTGGCACTCAGTGAGCTCACTTTGAAAAGAATCTAAAATGGTTTAAGCACTATAAACAGTTTAAGCAATTTACATCAAACACACTGAAGTTAGCAATCCAATAAACAGGATTGTGATGACACTAAGCGTGTAAAATAAGGAATCATAGTACACCTGAAGAAAAACATATATTACTATCTCTTTCTGTGACAGAATGGACACATATGGGAAGGGCTGGATCCAGGACTTGATATCCATGGACAGAAAAGCTCTGTTCACAAATATGCCTCTTCTCCTTTCCATCACTTTGCTCGGTTTGTGTAATATTTTCAGAGGATGGAAGAAGTTCTAGCGGGGAGGAAATGCCACAAAAGTCTGTTTCTGTTAATTTGGTTCCATATACGATACCTAAATCTGGATCCAACTCAAAATCAATAGTAAAAACATAGTAGAGGGCAAAAAAATCTAACTAAATAAGCTTAATAAGTGGATATTTATATCTATGTAATACCTAGAAAGGGACGTGATGGCGCTGCAGGTTAAACCACAGAAGCCTCTGTACTGCAAGGTCAGAAGACCTGCAGTCGTAAGATTGAATCCATACGATGGAGTGAGCCCCCATCGCTTCTCCCAGCTCCCGCCAATCTAGCAGTTCAAAGGCATGTAAATGCGAGTAGATAAATAGGTACCACCACGGTGGGAAGGTAACAGCGTTCTGTATCTAGACGCGCCAGCCACATGACCATGGAGGATTGTCTTCGGACAAACACTGGCTCTATGGCTTGGAAATGGAAATGAGCACCGCCCCCTAGAGGCGGACATGACTGGACAAATTGTCAAGGGGAACCTTTACCTCTACCTAACATCTAGAAAACAGATTTACATATTTTCTTTACAGTCAAGTATATAGATTTGAGACTATATTTTTCCTATGTTGGGTTCCTTTACTTTCAACAATTCCATCGCAGAGATAAATATTCCCTTCTTCCCTCAACGGTAAAGCTTTTCACAACACTGCACATCCATGCAAGATTCTTCGGAATCTTGGTGCACGCGCTCGTAATCTCAAGATTAGATCACTGTAACACGCTCTACGTAGGGCTGCCTTTGAGGCTGACACAGAAACTTCAGGTGGTGCAGAATGCGGCGGCCAGGCTCCTTACAGGAGTGAGAAAATATCAACACATCTCTCCAACGCTGGCCACATTGCATTGGCTGCCCATCTGTTTCCGTGTCAACTTCAAAGTTTTAATGCTTACTTATAAGGCACAAACGGTTTAGGACCTCGAGATTTGGCGGAACGCCTCCTCCCACCAAGGTCTACCCGGATCACCCGCGCGAGTCAGGAGGTGAGGCTGAGCCTGATGCCGAGAGGGGCCCGGAAGGAGAAGACACGAAACCGGGCCTTCTCGGTGGTGGCTCCTCGCCTCTGGAACAATCTCCCTCTGGCGATTCGCGCGGCCCCCACGCTGGGCATCTTTAAAACCCAATTAAAAACATGGCTGTTTATTCAGGCCTTCCCTCCAGCCAACTCTTGATTTTTTCTTACTTTTCCTTTTTATTTTTACTGCTGTTCTTGTTTGATTATTATGTATTTGTCTATGTTTTATTATTTGATTTTATATTTGGAAGCCGCCTAGAGTGGTCCGGTGGGCCAGATAGGCGGGGTATAAATTAAATAAATAAATAAATAAATTTTTAAACTGCTCCCTTATTACACAAGTTGTTTTTTTAAAATTAAATGGTGTCTGTAATTTTCTATGCTTTTAATAATTTGCTTAATTGTGTTTCGTTATAGCTTGCCTTGCAGAAGAGTAGTAGATAAAGCGCGGTCCTTTTAAAGGAGAAAAGCAGGGTTTAAATAAATAAGTCAGGCAGATACTACACAGAACAATTGCTGCAGCATGGCTGGGGGACTTTTGGCTCTCCAGATAGCTCAAACCAGAGACAGGGAAAAGTTATTCCGAGAGCTTAAGTCCAAAAAAAGCAATTTTTCTCATCTCCAGGTTTGGCCTCCAACTCGCGGCGACGGCGCCCTCCATGGCTAATGGTCGAGGATGATACAAATGTCAGCAATACACTCTTCGGAGCCCTGCTTATTATTACATAACCTTGTTCTACCTCCATCCCGCTCTTTATCCGTTCTAGTACAGCTGGCAAGAATGAAAAACCAATCCTGTGCACGTTTTCTCTCAAACAATAATCAGTGTAACTGACAACCGACAACAACGTTCCCCAGTCAATTCAAAATCAGTTGCTTCCAGGAAAACAGCTGCATTTTCCACTGGAAAATAAGCCGCACTTCATCACAGCAGAGCCTTTCTGTCACGATATCACCACAAGACCTTGGTAAGCGGCCTCTGCCTCCGGAAAGCCTCCATCTCCCGCGGCTTCCCGACACGGCGCCTCCGGGCTTCACCCACACCCCCCTCAGCCACAACTTACCCGGAATCTCGCTTAGAGACGCCAATCCTGCGGCCTCAGGCGGGCGACCTCAAAAGACACCTCCACGCATGCGCTGCGCAACCTCATCACTACGCGCTAGAGTCCCCGGCTTCGACTATAGAGCCATGACTTCCGTTCGGCTGGTCAAAGAGGGGAAAGGGGCGGGGCGTCGCCATGGCGGCCAAGGGCCGAGCCGGCCAGCCGGCGGCGACGCCGACCGGAGCCGAGATGGGTTGCTGAGGCGAGAGAATGATCTCGCGATATACGAGGAAGCCGGTGCCCCCCGACGCCCTGGGGATGTGAGTGGCCTCCCCGCTGAGGGAGCGGCAGAAAGGCGCGGGCCCCCTGTCTCCGCTTCCGCCCTCACTGACCTGCGCCTCCCCCGAGCCCCTTCCTGCGGCCTTTCCCAACGCCCGAGTAGGGCGCTTTACCCGTCCTCTCCCAGAACGTGAGGAAAGTGGCTGCTTTGGACTACAGCTCCCAGAATCCCCAGCCAAAGCTGGCGAGTGGAAGCTGGGAGTTGTGATACCCCCACGAAGAGATTCTCCCCAACCCCGCGCCCTCCGGCTCTGGCGGCGAAGGAGCCTCGTCTCTTTGGGCGGCTCTCGTTCGGTTCTTCTCCACCTACCGGCTCCTTCCCGTCTTCTAGGCGCTCAGGAGAGCGTTGTCGTCGTCCCCGTCCCTGGTTTCCCCCCCCCTTCAGAAAACCCTCCCTCTGCCGGCCGAAGGCGTCGCTTCCTCCGGCAGCCTCGGTGAGGCGGCGGGCGCAAAGGCAGCGAGGCCGCTGGGGAAGCCTCCAAGCCAGGGCCCGCCTCCGTGAGAGGCCCAAGTGGAGCTGGCAAGGGAGGCCGCTCACCCTGCGTCGGGACTGCGGAGGAGAGGAAGGTTCTCCTTTCCCTCGGGACACCCCCGCCGTCCTCAGGGAGACGAGTCTGGCTGGGTTGCGGACGAGCCGTCCTCCTGGCTGGCCTCTGGGTCTGGAGGGTGGGAAAGACGTTCGGCCAGCTGGCCCCAACCGGCGATGCAGGCCTGGTTCAGGCGGAGGAAATCTGTCACCACCCGACGGGCAGCACAGTCCCGAAATAAAAGCTTGTCTCGCTGCTGCTTCCAGACAGGCTTATGCAAAAGCCTGTTATTCTGAGATACCCATCCATATTTTTTTTTGGTTGGCCGTCCACGTTCAGAGGAAGAAAAGGTTTGGGATGGGAAAAAAATAGCAATTCAGCTGCTAAGGCCGTGGTCTGGTGCAGAGTTTGATACACCGAATTCTAGATTGTCAGGCCAATTTTTTTTAAAAAAATGAAAAAATAAAGAAGACAAAAACGTTGTGGAACCTTAAAGACTAACTGCTATATTTTAATGCGAGTAGTGTATTCATGGATAAGTCTCTCGTGTCTGAAGATGTGGAATTGTCCATGAAAGCTCACATTAAAATACTGTATAGCGGTTCTTCATTAAGATGTCACAACCTTTTAAATCTGCTTTATATTTTTTCGTTTTTTGTTTTGTTGTTCCCTGACATTCTAGCACAGACTAACATGGCTACTTCTTCTAAAACTCATTCTAGATGTTTAGACTTCATCTTGCACAAATCAGCTGAATGTCAGGCCTTTGTCACATAAATGATAAATCAGTGTGATGGAGCATCAGACCAGGACTTATAGATTCCTGGCTTCATCCATGGAAATTCAGTAGCGGGTGGCAACTGTTTCTTCAACATCTCACATATCTCAAAAACTTTATTAGGGTTGCCACCAATCAGAAGTGAATTGGCAGCATATAATGACAAATACACCATAGGAGAGGCGATAATGTGCTTGTAGCAAAGTAATAGTCCAAGAAAACTAGCCAGAAATGTATAGAAATTGACAAGAATTCTATAAATGCCTTTGGAGAAGAACTGTGATGTCACTCTGACTAAAAGGATGGGATTTCAATCTTAAGAAGCAAAGGTCACTTGACAGGCCAAAGGTTTGGCCACATTTTGGCCAGTTAATTAAATGCTGAGAGCCTGTGTGGTGTAGTGGATGTGTTGAACTCGAACTCAGGAGACTTTGTTTAAATCCCTGTTCAGCCATGGAAACTTGGGGGGCGGGTGTGCTAACATTGATGAGTTCAAAAGACTAAACATCAGTTTAGGCCACTGTTCCAAATGTGCCATGCATTTTACCATGCCACTTTTTGGCATGGATCTCTACATATAGGAACTGAGGGGTGACCTAGATTTGTAAGTCCCTGGGTAATGATCTTTGCAGAAGCAAGTAGAACTAGCAAATCATCTATGTTTTTATGGAGACAGTTTCTCTTTGTCTATCCCATAGTTTTAAAAAAACCTCTCTAGTATATGGTTGTAGATGACCTGAGGTCTGTGGTTTGATTGTTGATTATTAATAAATCTTCATTTCTTCTGGTCTAAGTCTAGATTTATTGAAAACTCACATTTTTGTTAATGACTATGGCCTAAGTCCAGCATTCCACTGGCCCAACGTTAGGATAATTCTCTCCATCTCCTTTCTTCTTGTAGTCCTTTGTTTCACCTGAAAACCAACTCTAAAGGAATTTTCCAGCCCTCTAGAGCAGGGGTTCCCAACTCCCGGTCTGCAGCCCAGTACAGGTTCAGATCTCAAGACAGATCTGCCCCCCTGCACACACTCCCCCATGTATGCCCACCCGCATGCCCACCCGCATGCACAGCCCTCCCACCGGCATGCACAGGTGCCCCGCCTACCTGTGCATGTGCACGAGCACGCCCCATCCACCCCTGAGCGTCATGCATGCATGCAAATGCACCCTGCCCCACTGCGAGCACACCTCGCCCACCTGCGCATGTGCGACTGTGCACCCCGCCCACCCACAAGCGCAAGGGGGTGCCCACACACACATTGACCCACCCCTTCAACTGGTCTGTGATCTGGAAAAGGTTGGGGATCACTGCTCTAGAACCAGTTTTGGTGATGCACAATAGACTGCAGTAGGAGGGAGCATTGCCCTTTCCTGATTCCCCTGGATTCTGCTGTACCTCCGATAGATGTAGACTATTTAATCCTGCTCAGTGTAGGTAATTCAATAATTTTAATATTGATTGCTTTTTGACAAAAGACATGAAATAATCTTGGGTGTGTGTTCCACGCCGTCGTGTCGGAACCAATTTATAGCGAACTTCATAGGGCTTTCAAGGTAAGTGAGATATTTAAGGAGTGGTTTACCATTTCCAAATGCCCACTGAATTTCCATAGCTAAGTGGGGATTTGGACCCTGTTCTCCAGAGTCCTGGTCCATCACTTTATCCACTACACCACACTGGGGATCCAGATAATCTTTAGCAACTGGAATTTGTTTCCACCAGTCAGATCATCATTTTTTTTTTTTCAGACGAGGACTGAAAAATACCTTAGAACATCATCCCCTGCCAGACTCACTGGATGAAAGTTACCCATCTACTGAAAGCCAGGAAGATATTTCAAGGTATTAGGCTAGTATAATTATGTCTAATGTTTGTCAAAACAGGATAAATTGAAAATACATTTGTTATGCAATTTTTTGTCCTGTTACTCTGGTTATGCTATTTCTGCCATATTGAACTCTAAACAAATGTTGTTTGTGTGTTCATTTATTGTGGCCAAATATTGTTTATTCCATGAAACCACTAATAACTTTGTCGAAGCTAACAGTCCGATTTGCATTATCTTGGCATCAGACAGTAAAGGCTAGAGATAAGCTTTCTTATTTTCCAATGGCTAAAATCAGGTTCCATGAGCTGTGCTGTATCGAGCTGATGGTATCATCAGCTATGGCAATATTTTGGAAATAAAAACATTCTGATTTCTTCTAAAAATCTCCTGCAGAATCCCTTCAGTTTGTGGGAAAGCTGCTGGAGGTTGAGAAAAGGATGGAGTCTTTAATTTGTGAAAACCACCACCCCTGGGATGACTTTACCAATGGCAATAACTTTCAAAAATCAAAAGCTCTTCCCCCATCCTATAGATCCTGATGCCTTTCTCATTATGAAAGGGATTTCACAGTAACCTCAGGACTTGTGGTGGGAATCAGAAATGGTTTATTTCTGGAAAATCATTGTGGTTGATGATGTCACAGGCTTTATGTGGTATAGCTGCACAAACAGGATTTCCGCCTTTATTTAAGAACAGATATACTTACAAACTTAGGAAAGGGCACCTGATTCCTTCCAAATTCCCTTTTTATTATATAATTAATTTATCAGGCTGCTTTAAGGCCTTTAGGATAAAATGAAAACTACATCTTCTTAAATGATGTTCACATGATTTTATTTTCACCTAACAATACGTACTGTAACGATTGCTGTAAACTTAGTAACATTTGCAGAAGTTATACATTTCCTGCATTTAACATTACCTTAAGATAAAGATTTACTTTATTGGAAATATAGCTTGTCTCAGTGGAAACTAAAATGTTCTAGATATACCAGCTCTGTGTTTCAAGAAGTTTATCACATCAATGTATACATGACTTGATCTTAACATCCCTTTTTCCCGTCTTCTCAAAACTGCATTCCAGTGAGTCGGAAAGTACAAAAGATGCAAACTACCAGTCTGTCACTTCAGTGGATGATGGCAATTCATGGTCAGCAAGTCAGAGCTTCACAGGCACCTCCACAGAAGACAGCTCAGTCTTTTCTTGGGGCTATGATGTGAGCAGATTATAGTCTTTGATTTTAAAACAGAAAAAACCACCCTACCTTTGAAAAGGATATATTTTGATTCTTACTGTTCAGATAATTTCCCACATTGATCCTGACAAACTCAGAAGTATATGGATCTGTATGCAGGGCTATACAAGGCTTGATATATTTCAGTTACTTAAAATATGTATGTGTGCAAGGTTTAAAATAATCCCTTTTGAATCCCAAGGTTTAAAATTGTTCATCTAATTTATCTTCAGAAACCATTGTTTCTTTTTTGGATAAGTTAAACACTATGAACTGCATTGTTTGGCACTGACTTGGCAGTGAGTCCCATACTGAACATCAGTGATAGATCTAGCTTTAGTCATGGGTAGCTTGGTTTCATATGTTTCAACTGCTTTGGACTACTTGCATTCAGATACAGTGGTGCCTCACTTAACGGGCGCCCCGTTTAATGACGAAATCACATACCGACGAACTTTTTGCGATCGTTTTTGCGATCGCATTGCGATGTTTTAAATGGGGAAAAATTGCTTTGCGATGATAGGTACCCTGTTTCGCTTACCGATTATCACAAAGTGATTATTTTCCCCCAGCTGATCGGCGGTTCCAAAATGGCCAGCGGGTTAAAAAATTGGCCACCCGCTGTGTTTAGGGACGGATTCCTCGCTTACCGGGCAGCGAAAATGGCCGCCGTATGGAGGATCTTAGCTTAAAGTTCAGTTTTAAGGCCATAGGAACGCATTGAAGGGGTTTCAATGCATTCTATGGGCTTTTTAAAATCGTATAGCGACGAAATTGCTTTGCAGCGATTTTTGCTGCACCGATTAACGTCACTATGCGAGGCACCACTGTATTTGGAACGTAATTCTAAGAACTTTGTATGATTGCAAAATCAATTATAGCTTTAGTTCAGTGTATGGTTAGATATAATTAAATCTTATGGACATAGTGCCTAGATTACATCTCAGGCCTTGCAGTTTATCACTTTCTGATTATTCCTTACTCCTCTTTGTGTTGAATCTCCTATTTGTTTTCTGTTGTATCATTAATTAAAATATTCCTAAATGTCTGAAAATAACACTTTTTAAAAAACTGTATGGATCATAATTAGCTTAGGTGTCTATGAAAGTATTGTATCACAGTTTAAATTAACTGCGAAAGAATGAATTTGATAGGCAAAGCAGGTTGCCCTTTGGGTTTTTGTTGTTGATGTTGTTGTTTTTAAACAAACAGATTTGTGTGTTTCTTTGAAAACAAAGCTTTTAACATCAGGATGTTATCATTTCCTTAAGATTCTAGATCTGGGTCCTATCCTGAAAGAAATGACATTGAGCAACCCCACTGAGTTCAATGTGAATGCCACAAATGGTGTATTTACAGTGTCTAGTATTTCTGAACGCTTGTACAGGTTGGTGCTACAAAAAGCAAGAGATGAGAAAAGAAACAGAAGTACAAAAACCAGCCAGATAATGTGGCTATAAAGGCTGCATTTTAGATTTAATGCAAGGATAGAGACTGCAGATTAAATAGATAGTGATTAGGAGGTTGGTAACTTGTATTTCCTATTTTGCATCACACAGTTTTCTTGGGAGGTGCAAAACCAAACTAAGGAGAAATGTGATAAAGAGTATCACATTTTGTCACATTTTATTAACAAAGACAGATATTAACTTTAGGTGGCAATTAATATTCTCCATTTTTCTTTTCTGCTACTTTGATTTAAAAGTTCTAGGGAATATGAAAACCTGCACATACAGTTCAACTACTGCTTGATATTGACAAGAATCCTATTCATGTTTGTGTCATTTGTAGTGGCTAATAGCAGCTAATTGATCAGGTGCCAGGAAGTATATCTGTAATGTGCCTGATCACATCCCCTGTTGTGCAACCTAGATGCACTGTGCCACCCCGACTGCTGGAAGTTTACACGAATCTTACATGAATCCTAGTAGGATTCTGGCTATTCCATAACAATGGACTTGGGATTGTTTCCCCCTTGATGGATGGTTTTTCTTTCTTTGTTTAAAGTGTGTATCATGCCCCTTACCATCTTCCAATCAAGAACCACATATCAAATTGTATGAAAGCTTCTGCTTTCACCTGTTTCATTTATTCTTTACAAGTTGTGTCAGTAACAAAATATTGCAGGGTGGGGTGTTCCTCACCTATCAGCCAGCCATCAGGATATTCCATTCTATTTACCTGCCTGCTCCCAGTTTTCTGTTTTTTAAAAATCTCCCATTCTACATTGTGTAGCCACTGGGCATGATCAGTCCTAATAGGGATCTTTAGTGAATTTTCCTCATGTAGAGTACTGTATCCAGTTCTGGACACTGTATTTGAAGAAGGATGCCAGCAAACTGAAACAAATTCAGAGAAAGGCAACAAGGAGGACTAGGGATCTGGAAACCAGGCCCTATGAGGAAGCAGTGAAAGAACTGGGCGTATTTAGCCTTGATAAAAGAAGATTAAGGGGAAATATGATAGCACTTTTCAAATACTTGAAAGGCTGTCATATAGAGGAGGGACAGGATTTGTTCTCAGTTGACCAGGTTTTCTGCAAAAATGGGTTCAGCTCTTTAAATATGCTAGGGTGCAAGCCTTTATATATAAAAAGAAAGATTTCTGAATTTCTGCTAAAATGTAAAACAAAATAACTGGTTGAAAAGCTAATCTTTCCCCACCCTTTATTGTTTTCTTTTTTTCTAGGAATTTGATAAAGCTGCTACCCGACAGGTTCAGCAGATATTCAGACACATTGATGAGCTTCTGTATGAGCAAAAAACAAGTGTGTTTGTTGAAGGCCTAGAGGAAGAGTGCCAAGAATGGATGTCAAGCTTCCCCCATCTCAGGTATATTACTTATGTATCAGTGCTTGGGATTTCACAGTACTGAATAGCAGTTAATTTATTGTAGCACCAGGATTATGGTTCTATGCCGCTTTACAAGTGTTTAATGTTAATAAATGTTAGGATTTATTATAAAACCATTTATTTCATTTCTTATTTCTGGGTGAATCATTTTATAGGAACAGAATGAGTGATTCTAGTACACTTCTCCCTTCAACAATGCTGGGGTTGGTGCGCTGAACCCCCATATAGTTCAAAATCCATGTACAGTGGTGTCTCGCAAGATGATCTTAATTCGTTCCGCGAAAATTGTCATCTTGTGAAAAAATCGTCTGCCGAGGTTCCCTAAGCATCGGTCTCAAAAAAAAAAAAAAAAGTATTGCGAAGCATCGGTCTCAAAAAAAGTCTTGCGAAGCACGGTCATAGAAAAAAAATCTTGCAAGGCACCATAGTGATTGCAAAAAACAATCATCTTGCGGGTTTTTCGTCCCACAATGCAATTGTCTAGCGAGGCATCACTGTGCTGTATAACTCATGCCACAAAATGTAACTGCTAAGCATAACAGTTGATTCTCTCTCTCTCTCTCAGAGAAGGAGAGAGAGAGAGAGAGAACAGTTCTCTTTATTGGGGTTAGCTTCCATAACATTGACAATCCTTACTATAGAGCAGTGGTTCTTAATGTGGGCAATAATGCCCCCCAGGGGGCGATTTCATTTTTCAGGGGGGCGGTAGAACGAAAAGGGGCGGTAGGGGGGTGAAAGAACAGAAGGGGGGCGGTAGGGGGGCGCTGGAGCGAGCCAAACCTGTGAAGGCGACTGCAGCCGCAGTGCTGGCAGTAAATCCGGTGCTGCTGCTGCCACCAGATGATCCAGCTCTTTCTACCTGCCACGTCTCGCCTTTCTCCTTTAGGGGAGCACTGAGTATGGATCGGGTGGAAGGAAAGGGTCTCTTGGGTCCTCATCCTCACCCCGTGAAGTGCTGCCTCGCACCCGGGTGGGAAGGGAGACTAGGTAGGTAGGTACCGGTAGGTAGGTAGGTAGGTAGGTAGGTAGGTAGGTAGGTAGGTAGGTAGGTAGGTAGGTAGGTAGGTAGGTAAGATATCATCACCTCAGGGAGGGGGGCGATGATAACTTCCTCAATGGCTCAAGGGGGCGTTTCTTTCAAAAAGGTTAAGAACCACTGCTATAGAGCACAGTGTGTAATGAGCCTTAATGGTCCTTATGACCCCCTGATCTAGAGGCTTAATTAGAGATGTTAGGTTTGTGTTTTCTTTGGTATGTTTGGGGTTGAACTCATGCTTCTGGTTCTTTTTGGGCAGAGACACAGTATTTGTTGAATATTTATTTATTGGAATATATATATATTTATTTATTGGGGGAAAATCTTTGTATAACCAAAACCATGCTGTTCAGACCCATGTAATTCAAGGGAGATGCGTCGTTCTGCTTTGCAACTGATTGAGTCAATACTGAAAAGTAGTACAGTACTTTGGAATATGCCAAATATTGGATCAGCACAGTGTTAGAGATCATAATTTTATATTGATGTTTCAATATGCTGCAGGCTAGGATCGGGCATCATTCAGAATGATACAACAATACTGCTCTTCTGTGTATATATATAGTGTCCTCCCTCACACATAAATTATTTATTTGAGTTGCAACCTCAGTGTAGCTGTTGAATGCATTGCAACATATTTTACAGATTAGGCATACTTCTGATAAGTTTATTTAAGTTTAAATTACATTTTATATAATTTTCTCTTTAATAATAGGATTGTGGGAAAGCAATTAGTGATTCCTACAGATGAAGGCTATGGTTGGTATTCTAGTTCAACGTGCAGCACTTTGGAGTCATCAGATATGAGCCCAATGCAAGAGAAGGATCCTAGTGAGTAAGTAGCAGTAGACTCTGATTCTGCCCAGGTATTGTGACCATCATTGCTTACAGTAATGCCTGGTGGAAAAGCATAGATTGAATACCTTTTTAATAGTACAGTGGTGCCTCGCTTAACGATTGCCTCGTTTAGCGATTAATTTGCATAACGATGTGTTTTTTTAGAAAATAATATGCACCGTATAACGATGTTTCCTATGGGCGATTTTCGCTTAGCGAAGTTTGGGACCATGCTTCGCATAACGAATGCGATTTTAGGTCCCCTGCTTCACTTAACGATGTTTTTTTTTCAATTAAAAAAGTGTCTTAGAAGGGTCAAAAACGGTTCTAAATGCTTGGATTCGTTAGAGGACCCCCTAAGTCATGTGCAAACCTGATTTGGCTTTGATCTGACTTTTCATTAATTTATGGTTAATTTTTTTTTTCCGGCCCATAGGAACCAATGGACCTGTCAAAATCTGACAGCTCCATGCTTTCCTATGGGGGAGAAAACAATTTACAAAAAATTAACGAAAGTTCAGATCAAAGCCAAATCAGGTTTGCACACGACTTAGGGGGTCCTCTAACGAACCCAAGAATTTAGAACAGTTGCTGAGTCTTCATTAATTTTTTGTGAATTTTTTCTTCCCCCATAGGAAATAATGGAGCTGTCAGATTTTGACAGCTGTCAAAAGTTGGGGGGAAAAAATTCACCATTAATTAACGAAAAGTCAGATCAAAGCCAAATTAACTTTTGCATCCGTTTTAGAGGGTGCAGAAGCTAATCCAAGCATTTAAAACCATTTTTGACCCTTTTATGACACACTTAATTTTGCAAAAATTGACTTCGCAAAGCCATTGGAATGTATTGAGTCAGCTACAATACATTCCAATGGAGGAAACATTGTATCGTATAACGATGTTTCCTATGGGTTTTTTCACTTAAGGACGGCAATCCGTGCCTATTGGAACGGATTAACCGGTTTCCAATGCATTCCTATGGAAAATGGTGTTTCGCATAACTATGTTTTGCATAACGTTTTTTTTTTTGGAACCAATTAAAATCGTTATGCGAGGCACCACTGTAAAACTATCACCTATTATTTATTTTTGTTGTGAGTCAAAATTCTTCCTTTGTAACCACAGCATTCGTGAAGTGTATTCTGCCTAGAGTACCAGCTATATTTTTCAAAAGCGGCAATAGCTTTACTGAGTAATAGTTATCGTATATTGTCTACATGCATAGCAAGTATTTGTTATGCATGTGGACAATATTGGCTTGGTTCCAAAGAACCATGAGTGAAAGGAGGCATTAGACTTTTTTTTCTTCGTTTCCGCCTGCCGTATTGTGTTGAAATTGAAAATAATTTTTATAACAGATTATGACATTGTATTAGAATAAAGCTTTTCAAAGACTATAATCACTTGGCTAGTTGAAGCTCTTTACATGAGCAACTAAGTGACAACTTCTGTGGCTGTGGTTCTTCCTATGTTTAAGGGTGATCATGTAGGAAGAAAATAATTTGGACGGCTAGGTGAACCTATAAGCTATAGTTTTTCACAGGTAGTATAAACTCTTGCCTCTTCAGAATAGCCATTTTCATTTGAGTCAGCAGAAGCTAATTTGTCCACATATATTTTTTGGAATAATTAAGAAAAAATCTCAAATGTTCTCTTTGTTACTGGTAATGAAATAAGAGAAAAGAAGATTTATTACATCCAGGGTGCTTATGTCATCTGGGTAGATTTATTGACTAAAATAATCTTGCATAGGTATCCAAATGGCATAACTTGACTAAAATTTTCTTGGATAGGCAAATTGTCCCAAGTTGAGACTTCATAGTAGACGTTATCTGTTGCATGCTGAGTCACACAACTTGGTATGCAACAGATCATCTTTACAGTTAATTCCTAGCTTTAGGTAGTTTTCCAAAAGCAAAAGCTACACTTCTGTAACTGGGTAAGAGGATTTGGGCCATTGTAGAAATGAAGTGCATCAGATCAAAAGCATAATATATAAAAACTTTCTTTCAATGGGTTGAGAACTGCTTTCTCATCTATGTTTTCAGTCAAAGCTGAAGAAGAATGAGTGGGTCAGCAGACTATACAGCAATGGCTTCTATCCTTGATATTCTTGGTAGTCTTAGATACTAGTTCCCCAATCCCTAAAATGTACAACAGACTTTCAGCTTTCTTAGCTTAGGCTTCTGGGTGTTACAGTTTAAGAATATTTATAGAACTAAAATTGGTGTACCCAATATTAATGTAATTTAAAAGGGAGCTACAGACTGCCTTCTGTTTGGAGGGGGAAAAACTGATTGGCATACACTCTGCAGAGAATGCACCCACAAATGTTTTAATTGTCTTCAATTCTGTTGCTTAGTGTAATATGTTGCACTAGAGTAGGCCAGTTTTAATCAATAGAAGTAATGGAGGAGTTGACTCACCAAATCCCTGTGGATTTAGTGTGCATAATGTAATGTAATTTACTATGCTAAGCAAAATTGGAAGACAGGAAGGCCTGGTGTGCTCTCGTCCATGGGGTCACGAAGAGTCAGACACGACTAAACAACAACATACTAAGCAACAGGATTTCAGTCATTGTTCATAATTAAATTAATTTATTAATTTATTAATGTATTAATGTATTAATGTATTAATTTGTTTGTTTATTTATTTGTTTGTTTGTTTATTTAACTTATATGCCGCCCACACTACCCGAAGGTCTCTGGGCGGCTTATTTACCTTAATCTAATTTTTTATACTCACTGTACCTACCTGTTCAAAAGTGCTTCTAGTAAATAAATAACTGCTTACCTTGTAACTATTATTGAAAGTGAACTGCTGATATATATGACTGTAGCTGAAATCCAGTAGTAAGTTACAACTAGAGTAGGCCTATGGAATCAGTGGTTGTTGATGCACCAAATCCCCACTGATTCAGTGGGCTTACTCTAGTTGTGACTTATTCCTGGATTTCAGTCTATATGTTCATCCTTCTTGACTTTTGTCATTTGAAAATTAAAATATTTTTTCTTCAGGTTTAGTGTTCTAGGCAAAAAAGTTCCCTTCTCTGCTACTCCTGCTCATAAAAATCATGTCCCTGAATTCTGTTTATGGGAGAGTGAAGAAGGAGAAGATTGTGTGATTGTCTGTGAAGGCATCATGGAGGAGTATTTAGCATTTGACTGCAGAGATGTGTAGGTATTGAATATTTGATTAATCTGTCTTGTAGCAACGTACTTAAAGTTGTCTGGTGAAAATTGTGTTATTAAATTTTGTTGCTATTTGTCATTCGCAAAGTTCCAG
Source organism: Pogona vitticeps (assembly GCF_051106095.1). Classification (NCBI taxonomy): domain Eukaryota; kingdom Metazoa; phylum Chordata; class Lepidosauria; order Squamata; family Agamidae; genus Pogona; species Pogona vitticeps. The sequence continues at coordinate 89,440,548 of NC_135785.1, read as the reverse complement.
GAAAACCCAAAAGTGCACTGTAATTCTCTAGCTATTGGAATGCCTAACTAGTGGTTACCAGATAGCATTTGTACCAACTTATGTATTGTTATAACATGTTACTGCTCTGATAGTTGTATTGGCCAGATAAATTTACTTTGTAATGGACCTGTACGATGAAATGTAATGCTGGTCCTAACAAAAGTAGACCCACTTAAGTCATTGGAGCTTAATTTAGTTGTGATTTAGAAGTCCCATTTATTTCGATGGGTCTATTAAAGGGAAGATTAATGTTAGATTTAGCACATACTCTCTAAATGTGTCCAAAAGGAAATTTCAGAGGGCCCATCCAAACCATTAGTTTGTGATTATAGAAAGTTTAAAAAGAGCTGTAACCTTTGTTTCTCTGCTTCAAAGGGAAGAAGAGTTGCATGAATGGAAAATGGGGCTTTCACCTGACAGACGGAAATTAGGTTTCCCACCTATCTCACCATCCTACTGCATGAGGGATACTGTTCTTTCTTATGTGTTTGATGATGTATGGAGTGAAGTCTTGGGCTATATGGAGCAGCTAATCTGTAGACACTGGGAAGGGTCAGTATCAGGTAAGTTTTAGAGATGAAGTGTTATCTGCACAACCAGTATGCTCCAAAAAACTTAGCATTGGTAAGTGACATACTTTTGAAGTACACTCTTTACCTGCATACAGTTTGGGTCAAGTGAATCAGATGGCAACATTAGGTACACTTAAAGTTTTAGAAGTCTTTTTTCATTACTATTTTTTATTGTCTGTGGCAAAACTTTTAGTAGTGGTTTAAAAGTTTAAAATATCTTTCTTAGAAGTTTGTTTATAAGAATATCAAGCAAGTAGTACCTCCTGATGTTCTTTATTCTGTCATTGGTAGATGATGAGAAGAATGTTATAACTGTAGAATCAAGCCGGACAGATTCAGGAAGCCCTTTTATGCAATTTGAGCCACTGCCATTGTTGTTGCCTCGAATGCCACAAACCAAGATGCCCTCAATCACTTCAAATGTGGTAGGTGTAAGAAGTAGCATGATTTTTGTTGATCTGAGGTGGCATTTAGGTAAAGAAAGTAGTCATATTTGTTGCTTGAAAATTAGATGTTGTAGTGACTTGACCATAATAGTTCTTGTGAGGCTTCTATTTTGTCTTGTGCATATAAAATTTTACTGCTTGGAAAATTCTACCTTTCCTTGTTTTTCAAATTGTTTTTTAAATAGCACATTGAAGAGTTTGAAATTATACAGAGTTGGAGCACTGCTGCTCATTTTCGTAGTTAGAGCTACAGAAGACTCTAATTAATAACCGCAAGAGATATTGACATTTACTCACATTTGTGAATAGAAAATTTTTTATGTAATTTAATTTAAAATGTCTTCATTAAGTATCGGTGTTTTTAAATCATGCACTTGTTCCTCCTCTGTGTACTCTCCATGTTACTAAACACGTGACAGTAGTATCAAATGCCCAAGAATCAATCAGTTTTTATCTAAACTCAGTTTTCTTTCCCCTTTTTTTCTTTCCCTTTAACTTTCCTATATAATGTTCTATCTTCCTCATGTATACCTTATTGTATGTATAGTACTCAAAATGCAGATATGGCCGCAAAACCAAAAAGAAGAGAAAAACACGAGAAGTATGTATGATGGATTGGGTGTAGTGTCTTTCCTGTTGGGATATGCAGTGAGTGATGGGGGCTGAGCTGAGGTACTGGTTTTTGGGCACAGTAGGCAGAAATGTAAGAGAAGGCCACTATCTTCATTCTAAATTCATTCATATGGAAGGAAACGTAATTACAGTAATTTAAAGATAACTGTTCCCAAAAAAATCAGCTTTAGATTATATTCTCCCCTTTATTCTTTTGAGCATTATTAAATATTTAAATTTTCATCATTTTAATCATGTATTCTGTTAAACATTTAGATTAACTATACATGTCTCGATTATGGTCTAGGATAGCAAGCTTAAACTGAATAAATTTGATAATCAGTCTAAGAAACCTAAGCGAGAGTTGTGCTTACATTAAAAACTCATCCAGTTGTCAAAAGCATATCAGCATGTTAGCACCACCCCCTCAATTGTCAGTTTTGGTGCCCTCTGTATTTGAAGAGTGATGAGTCTGAAGAGAAGAGTCTCTGTCATCAGTGATGGCTCTGCAGATGAACTGGAACCCGAGAAAATCAGGGTCCTAACTTGTCTTCCTGGGTAGCTAGAGGGCTCCATCTCAGGCTTCTGCCTGCTTATGTGGAAGAGTGATAGAACCTGGGAGATGGGGTTAGTGCAGTCCTTTCCTCATGTGTCAATACAGTGCACTTTTAGACAACTAATTAGGGCTAATCTTCTTGGAATTTTGATTTGGCATGCACATATTGGCTGCTTGCAAAGGACTTTCCACGTGCAAGGCCTTTTCAAGTTTTCATTCTACGTGTTATTTACATGCCTTCAAGAAACGTTTATTTATATGCCTTCAAGAACCGCTTACCGACCTTCGCTCTGCGATTTTTTCCCTATTGAGGCACCATTTTGCAATCGCATTTGTGATTGCAAAACCAGCCTTGTAGAGCGAATTCATCGCTCTACGACATGCCCGCTGTGTGAGGCACCACTGTATATTATTATTACTATTATTAATTATTATTAGCAATAATAGTAATAATTCATTGTATTATTATTATTAATATTATTATATATATTTCTAAATCTGAGGGTAAATTTAATTTAATTTAATTCCAGGTACAGCTTTCTCAAGGAACAAGTGGTGGTGCACAACGTAATTTGAATGGCTTGATGGTGATTCATGGAATTCCGTTACATCAAAGAAACTTGCCTCTAATGGACAAAATATTGTAAGGATAGCAGCCTTTTATTTTCATGTCCATGTTAAAGCTGGCCAACCAGCTGCAACCAAACTTTGCCTTGAAAGCTATTTAATAATTGAGTTTTAAACATCTTTCTCTTGCAGTCCTATGGCTAGCAATGTGTTTTTGTATATTCTTAGCCAGCTAAGTGGTTAACAGGCTTAATTTTATATAGGTATGTTAAATAAAATAGGAATCTCAGGTTCTTTACTTTACATACATTTATTATTTTTATTATTTATTTATTTATCATTATCATTATCATTATCATTATCATTATCATTATCATTATTATTATTATTATTATTATTATTATTATTATTATTATTATTATTATTATTATTAACAACTTTATTAAAGATAGCAAAAGAAATTTAATCAGTGGCATTATCCTAAACCATAAAAACACTGCTTAAAATACAGAGGAAAAGATAAAAGCATAACAGGTTTGTTCAAGGATAAAGAGCAGAAGAGAACAGTAGTTTGACAAACTAAATATATTTCCACCATTCTTTAAATACTATAGAGAGTTGTAATCAGAAAAATATTAATGGAGTATCCAACAGGTATGGAGTATCCATAGGACAAAAGTTCTGTTTGGCATCGCTGCAGATGATATTTCATCTAAGTGGACAAGGGAGAAGCCCAATTCTTTTTATTGATTGGTTGATTGGTTGGTTGGCTGGTTGGTTGCATTTATACCTTGCCTATCTGGTCGAACGACACACTTATGTTCTCTCTGATGTCTCTTGTTATTAAGCAAGCCTCTTGCTGAGCTAACATGAGTGAACAGTTTTGAACTCCATATAGATTGGATTATAGTAATTAATCCATAGGATTATCCAAATGCTGCTGCTACTCTATGATAAGAACAGGGCACTGGACATTTTGTTTCTCCTGTCCAATTTTAACTTGCTCCATACGGTGCAGCCTTTTGTTTCTTAGTAGCCTTTTGTGATTGCTATCAAAATTGGCACTGTAATCAACAGCACGTGCTAATATGCGTAAGATTTAATGGTGGATTTTAAAATTATATTGTGTTGAGGTTTAGGTCATAATAGGTGCTGGTTATCATGTTCTCTTTATTTTCTGTGGAAATATGAATATGAAGGATAAATACATGTTATCTTATTGATGAAGTAGAACAGCATATTTTAGCTGCATCTCTAGCTGTATTTTATACTGCATGTTACTCTTGTATTTCCCCCCCCTTGGTGTCAGAGATGTGGATGACAAATTGCTCATGAGACCAGGCTCCAGTTCTCTCCTGTCAACCCGAGCTCGGCCAAATCGCCCACTTGAGCTCAGTACATCTTCTCTGTCATATTCTGCACAGCCTGCTAGGAGACGGAACCCACCACCACGTACCCTGCATCCTATCAACCCCAGCCTTTCTCGCTCAGGGACACCAAAACCTATGGATGAAGTCATCAGGGGAACACGACTGTAGGTTCACTTGCCATTCTGTTGTAATCTCTCTGCAAACATTACAGTTTTACAGAATGAAATTTGAAAATCCAGGGTGGCATAAGTAAAGGAAGCAGTCAAAAAAGGACTTTAAAAGATTGAGGGAGGGAGAGAGACTGGAGTTGTAGAAGGAGTAGCCATGTTAGTCTGTGCAAGCGTTATAGTCAGACTGATGAAGTGGACTTGTTCACAAAAGCTCACATTAAAAATAAAACAGTTTTTAAGGTGCCACCACATTTTTGTCTTTTTTTTATTTTGTTTTTACCTATAAAGAGAGACTGGAGCCTCTCTTTCAAAATTACTATGTGTTTCTGTAATATTCTTCATATGTTTTTGTAAGAGCTGAAGCTCTTTCAGTTACAATTTAATTTGCAGAATGATTATTCAGTCTTGTGGAGAATTGAAACATAAATTTCCACAGGTTGCAACATTTTCTCCAATTCCAAGCAATCAAACAACAATGTGTTTTTGCAGGGAACATGCATCATATTCCTCTATGCCTATTGCAATGCAAAGTGCTATCAACTGTGATTATTTATCATGGTGATCTGTTAGTGCCTGTGATATCATTGATGATTAACAAAATAACTCCCCTTCCCACTCAGTAGTCCAGTTTTGTAATGTTTTAGGACTTTTGAAGGAATATTTTCCAGCACAGCATCGAGGAGGAATGTTTATAGAAGTCTTTTTTAAAAGCAAGGCCATCTTTTCCTTTTCAACAGTCATCGTGTTGCATGTTGCATAAAGTTTTTAAGTGTCTTTGAAACTTTTTGGGGGGAAATGCACATTAAATTCCTCCAGCTCATCTCTGGTGAAGTTTCATCCACTTTTTAGCTCACCATTTCAGCTACAATCTCTTTAACCTCCTGTTCAGAATGCAACAGCTGAATCAACTTGCACGTGCCCCTCATTTGTTTTTTTGGTGTAAGCTTGTATTGTGAGCAGATGGGCCTTGTTCAGTAATTGCTGTTGCTGTTTTCTCAGCTCTGCTGCAAGTGAGCAGCTGTCATCCTCTTCCCCAATGCCACTGAGTAGAAACAACCTCCTGCCTCCCATTAGTGCTATAGATGTGACAGAACATTTGGGATCCCAAAAGCAAACGGTAAGCCATCTTGTTCTGTTGCAGCAGTTCAGGTCTTGGAATTAGCAAGGATCCTATAAGCTCCACGTTGAGGAACTCATTGTAACAAAGTAGCAAGTGACTGAGGGTTTTTAAAAGAAAGAATTGATGATGAGAATTTCTTACAAGTGATTGCAATATATTTTTAAATTTAAAAAGTACCCTCCAGGCACTTTTTTAATGCGAGCACATGTGTAGGACAAAAGTGGTCCTCCAGGTGTTTTTGGCCCCTACTTCTCTAGTCCTTCCCTACTGGTTATGATGCTTAGGCCTAGTGGTAGTTGCCCAGCCCTGATATATAACTTACGAGTTCATGATGTTTGGTTGCCCTTCTTGTACACTGGAACCTCTGTTTACGAACTTAATCCGTGCCAGAAGATGTTTGTTTGTTGAAATGTTCGTAAGTAGAAGCAAAATTTCCCATAGGAATGCACTGAAAACTAATTAATCCATTCCAGCTGTTTTTGGTTCTTATGTAGAGCCGTCGTTCGTACGTTGAAGCATTAGTTCCCATAGGAACTAATGCAAAGCCGGTTAATCCATACTCTACCACTAGGGGGAGAATTTTTTTTTTTGACCTAAGATGAACTTAGGTCAAAAAAAGGGCGGGAAAAGAGGGAGGGAGGGAACACCTTAAACAGAACACCTTTTAAAAAGCCACAGAATCCAGCAAGCGTTATTCCAGCACAGAACTCCTCATCACAACAAGAGAGCATGGGGGGGGGTAGAGACTTGAGTCTAAACTCCATTTTAAAGCCTGCCTGGCTGCCTGCTTCTACAACCACCACAGTCCCTCACAGAATATTTTCTGATTTTAAAACAGACTTTAGAGCTACATTTTAACCACACATTTTAAAACTAAAATGTACACTGCAAGACCCATCAGAGCACAGAAACATAACCTCCCCACCTAGCCCTACCCCCAAGCTGCAAAAAACCCTGCACAGTACAGTAAATACAGTGTACTCACCCAGAACATGTAGTCTCTGTTTTAAAAAAGTCAAAAAAATAAAAAAATAAAAAAGCCAAAAAAATAAAGTCCGTACAGTACCAGGCAGTCTGAAGTCTCTTTCCGTATCCACACACTCTAACCGCTGGGGCAAGTGAGGTAGCAGAAAAGCAGCCTCTTTGCTGGCCAAAGGTTAACTGAAAGTTCACATTTCCCGCCTTTCCCGTTTTTTTTCTGTTTGTAAGTAGAATCTCCATTCGCAAGTAGAAGTAAAATTTTGCAAACAGAGCTGTTTGTAAGTTGAAGTGTTCGTAAGGTAGGGATGTTCATAAGTAGAGGTTCCACTGTACTTCTTCGGGTCTCCTGCATCTGTCCTGGACCCAGGGTCCTTCTGGGGAAGAGGAGGAGCCCATCCCATCACATCCCCATGGGTTGCAATGCTTTTAGGATCCAGGCATCCCTGCCGTGGACTGGCCTGGGAAAGTAGAGGGCATTTTGTGTCCATCAGAGATGAGGGCAGAAGCTGCTCTCTGCAGCTCTCGCTTTCCCCCGTTCTTCCATAACGAGCAGTGGGATAATGATTTTTCCTGGTGAACCAAGAGCTGATTGGGATCACTGGCCAAAGTAGCCATTGGCCAGTAGCCCAACTGATTGTATTTTTAAATTGTGTGAATTTTAATGTTGTGAGCTGCTTTGGGTCCCTTGTTGGGAGAAATGCGGCATAATAATAATAAGAAGAAGAAGAAGCACACCCATTCCTTCTGACCCAGGCAGCACAGGTTAGCAGGAGTTCAAATTAGGAAGTAAATCCATGGCTTGACTCCTCCCTGACCCCACAGAGCTGCACCACAGAACAGGCACAGACATTTGTGCAGGCTATTGATTTGCTGAAAAAGAAGAGAGGGAAGAAGAGGTCAACATCTTCTTCTCCCCCAGTTAACATATTGCAAGATATAAGCAACAATATTGTGCTTCCAGGCTGAATGATGATGATGATGATGATGCCGCTTTTCTCCCAACAAGGGACCTAAAGCGGCTCACAACATTAAAATTCACACAATTTAAAATTCACACAGTAAGTTGGGCTACTGGCCAATTATTACATTTTGCCCTAAACCTTTGTCTTTTACTGAGCCCAAACATATATTAAGTTCCAACTCTGTTTTTACATAGTCTCTTGGTTGTTCTCCTAGTGCTTCTGAAAGTGTGTCTAATTCTGCGATATCCAACAGTTTCTTTAGGAACTCCCCCATCGTAGGTATTTCTTCACTTTTCCATTTTTGGGCCCAGAGTAACCTAGCAGCTATGAGTATATACATTAAACAATATTTGATTTTCTTATCAGTAATTTCCGACATAATATTTAATAGTGCTATTTCAGGTTTAAAATTTATTTTCTGTTAAATGGTTTCTTTTATTATTTCCCCCACATGTGTCCAATATCTCTTGACTTTTTCACATGTCCACCACATATAATAAGCTCCTGCTTTTTTTACACTTCCAACAAACATTGCTATTACCCTCTGACATTTTTTCCAACCTTATAGGGGCATAGTGCCATCTATAGAACATTTTGAGGATATTTTCTCTTAAATTTGCCAGCTTAATCATTTTATGATATTCTTTCCACATCATTGTCCAATCATCAATATTGATTGCCCATTTTGTCATCGTCTCCTTTACCCTCTCATCCTCCATATCATACTCCAATAGATATATATACATTTTTAAAATTATTTTCTCATCAGTATAGATCCACAGTTTATCCACCTGGACTTCACCCTCAAAGAAGCCCACAATTTTATCTTTTTTGTATCTCGATTCTAATTTGTTCATTGACCACCAATCTGTTGCCACCCCAGTTCCTCTAGCTCTTGCTTATTTTTTATGTTCTTTATTAAGTAATTATTTATATGTTAGTAGCACTCCTTTCTGATTCAACAAAGTAAGTGCTTCTATAGGCGCTACCCATGTTGGGATTTTCTTATAAGTTTGTGCTTGAAATTTTTGCCACACTAGGCATAGTGCCTTTCTCACAATGTGTTCCATAAAATGTGATTGCTCCTTGTATTTCCCATACCACACATATGCATGCCAACCCATTCTTAAATCATGTCCCTCCAATTTCACTAATCTTTGGTTTACAAGAATTATCCATTCTTTTATCCACATCATAGGACAAGCCTTATAGTATAATAGCCAGTTCGGTAGACCTGAACCCCCCCTTTTTTTTCAAGTCCTGTAATAGCTGTTGTTGTTGTTGTTGTTGTCGTCTTAGTCCCATTAAAAGACCAGGTGGAAGGTGATCAGCTATGTAAGCCACAAGCTAGCATAGTTGAACCCCCACCCCCACCCCTGACCATCTTGGGAAAAAGCAGCAACTTTTACTTCAAGGAGTCCAACACTGTCCCAGACAACCCCCAAAATGTCCCATTCAGGTTTCACAAACTCAGCATTGCCAACAGGAAAACCATGGCTGGGAACTTTCCATTTCATAATCATTGGTCTAAAACCAGTTATTTTCTCTTTTTACCCTGCAGAAATCCCGGGGGAATTCTAGCCGGGCTCACAGTGCAATAGCAGATGAAATCATTCATCAACCAGTACATGAGAGATTTTTACTACCTGATAGTTTTTCCAGGCCCAACACATCACATTCATTTTGGGTAAGTTGTATCAGGGTTGAATCCAGACCTAGATAGGTAGATATTGTGGCACTTTCATTGTGGAATGTATCCCACATGCAGACCTGATTGGCAGCAATGTTGGTCTCATTTTGATGCCAAGTGAAAACCTAGATATTCATTTTAAGCATAGGAATCATGGCCTTAACAGAGGAGTTCTTTTATAGTATATATGGTTTTAAATTGCTTCACATGTTTTAAATCATTTTAGTTTATTCTTGTTTGTTGTTTTGAATGGTTTTATTGTCTGTAACAGTACTTCTTGTGGGTGTTATATATGTTGCTCTAAAATGTTATTAGGTTTGTATACTGCTTTAGCTAGCTAGATACAGTAGCTCAGTGGTTTAGTTATCTGGCTGCAGAACCAGAGGTTTGGAGTTCAATTCCCCACTGAGAAAGGCCAGCCTGTGTGGTCTTGGGCAAGCTGCACAGTCCTGGAATGCCCTTGGAAGAAGGAAACGAAAGACCTGAGTGTTCTCTACCTGGAAAAACCTGAAAGGGTCACCATAAGTCAGAAATGACTTGACTGCACATGATTATGTGTTTCATTATGCTAAATATTAACTAAAATTGCTCATATCTTATCTTAAGAGGCTATTCGATTTCACCAGTGTAAAAAGAATTTAATTTTGAACACTTGATTGCTTTCACCTTCTAAAAACAGCATGGTCATTCATGAGTCTGGTGGTTACTGTTATATTGGGAAGACTTTCCAAAGTGTTGTTTAAACATTGCATTTTTTTAAAAAAAGCCTCAGTGATATAGTGTTTAAGGATCTTTTGGGCTTCTCATAAAAACTGATCACTAATCTCTTGATTAACTGATCTCCGGGTGGAAGGATTATAAATGTAATTTTTGTTTTTAATTGGGAATATTTGTTACAGAAGCATAGCTTGATGTCTGTGCTGCTTGCCATTATATACAGTATACCTATATTGAGCTGGGAAAACTGTATCCAGTGAGCTCTATGCAGCCCTTGGGGTGTGTTTTCCCAGCCACAAGGCTTCCCCAGAGCATCCCCATTACATGATTTTAACTGGGAGAGGTCTGTCTGCACTGCTGGAGTTTTATATTAGGGCTTGGTGGTTTCCCCCCAAACCTTCTCTGCAAAACAATAAATCAAAACTAGAAATCCTCTTCCAGGTCCTTCCTGTTTTCTTTTCTTTTTAAAAAAGAAGTTATTTCTACCTCTTTTCTCATGTGGCTCGAACGTAATGATATAATAATTCTATTTCATTTTTTAGCCAGACTCGCCGTATCGTCGTTCTTGCACTGTAATTGATTATGTTAACCAACCAAGAAATAATAAAGGATCTTCTGGAACAGGTATGTGCAAAAGTGAACACACGTTGCCTAAAATTAATTTTTGTATGCCAAGCACTACTATACAACAATTTTAATATTGCAATCTTTGTTACTCTACAGATTCTATTAACGTAGGAGTGATGGGAGTCAGTTTAGGGATATCTAGCTCTTCCTATATTAATTCTTTCCACCACCAGCCTCTTGGTCATTTTCTTGATGAGGATGAGGAGGACAAAGAACATCCTCCACTGGGTAAGAAGTAAGAGGCAAGACATCTGGAAGTCTGTGTCAGGCATTTACTTGCATTTCATAAAATATTTAGCACCCTTTTTGAAATGTAGGTGTTGATCATTATCAAATATTTACCATTTGTTATGTTTTCTGTGTAGCATACCTGCCAGTGTTTATTTCAGTTGTATTTATTCATTCAGTACAGCAGAAGTTAGTCATAGCTAAATCCCATTTTATTGTTATGAGGGATAGTAATCACATCTCTGCCATAAACATTCCTACCAGTTTATCTTTCAGCATCTCTAAAAGCAATGAAAAACACCGAATGAGATGCTCCAGGATGAGAAAGGCCATTTAGGGTGCTGAATCAGATCCTACCTTTAGTGTCCGTATGCCATTTTTTCTAGTTTTCTGCTGTGACAAACCCCTAAACTGTTTTTTGACTTTTGGAGAGTTTAAAAAGAAAATTTAGAGATTCAGAACTGCAGAAAGAACAACTGTATGAAGACAGAACAGATGGTTGCCGATATGGGCAACAGGATCATGTTGTTGTCGTCATTAACTTTACTATTCTGTGGCAATAGTCAAATCTTAAATTCTGAGAATGTCACTTTTGTTTTCATAAAAAAAAATTCATAGTCTTATTACTAATGAAAATATCTTTGAGTTACTGAAATCAGAAAGAGGTTGGACAGAACTTCCACTGCATATATTCCAGTCATCTGTCCTTTTTCTTTATCCTCCAAATCCATAGGGGGAATATGCTCCCCTTCCTACATTTTCACTCTATATGCCAAGGGGGATAGGATTGAACTGGTGAATCACTTGTCCTCCATGTCAGTGTGAAGCTGATGATGTGCTTCACACAGAGGAGCCCTACAGTTGTACATCCCAAATGCCTTCTAACCAGGAGTGTGTGTTCAGGTAACCTGACCTAGGTAAAGGCAGGTGGTGGCAGTGCGGGTTAAACTGCAGAAGCCTCTGTGCTGCAAGGTCAGAAGACCACAGTCGTAAGATCGAATCCATGTGACGGAGTGAGCTCCCGTCACTTGTGCCAACTCCTGCCAACCTAGCAGTTTGAAAGCATGTAAATGCGAGTAGATAAATAGGTACCACCATAGTGGGTAGGTAACGGTGTTCCATGTCTAGTCGTGCTGGCCACGTGACCACAGAAACGGTCTACGGACAAACACTGGCTCTACGGCTTGGAGACGGGGATGAGTACCGTGCCCTAGAGTCAGACACAACTGGACTAAATATCAAGGGGAAATTTTACCTAATCACAAGTGTGTGTTCAGGTAACATGACCTAGATGGAGTCATATAAAGAGATTAATCCAGAGAAATGGTATCTCACATTCAGTTTGTGCTATAAAGGGACAGGAAGCATAAGGGGTCTATCTCCTATCACTTCATAGAACTGTTGCATATGAAGCTATGTCTGTTAAAACTTTATCAGCAAGCATATATAATTATTTCAGTTCCAGAGAAAATATGGTTAGTGATCACTCATGTCACTAACAGATATTTCTCACCAGATTTTAGAATCCTGTTTCTGAGGACAATGTTTACATAATTATTACTGGAATTGTTGGTACAATCCAGTAATTGCTGGAACAATCCTCTTATTTGGGTTTTAGTCTGCACTTTACAAGGTCAATAAGGTGCTGAACCTTTCCCCAAAATATGTGCAACCTTTGGATGACTTTTGCAAAGTGCAGACTAAAACCAGGAGTGGATTCATAGTTCCTACTACGAGTAGTTCGTACTACTGCCATTGGAGTTGCCAACGCCACTGTCCTGAAGGCTCTTTTTGTGGCTCCACACACACCCTATTCTCCCACCCCAGCAAAAGTAGGTGATTTACTGTTCCTGGAAGCTTCGAGGAGCTGTGATTTATCTAAAATAGACTGCACCATTGACACAAAAACTGCCAGGTTTTCAAAACTGAAGGTGGAGTTCCACCTATTTGTAGTTTGTTGGGGGTGAGCAGGTATTTTTAGTTGGTTATTCAGCACCTCCCTGGCACCCTGCTCCCCCAAAAAAATCCTCAAGGCAAAAAATTGCCTTTGTGGGCCCACCAAAAAAGGCAGCTTTCTGCAAAGGGAAGTTTCACACTAACTTGTAATACCAGAGCAGGTAGGGTTGCTCATTAAATATTGAGATTGGGTATCTCTGTTGCAGGAACCAAGTAGCTGCAGTTCCCTTAGTCACTTTCACAACACTTGGGTAATGGTATAATATGGGAAGGATTGATGGTATGATGATTTCTTACACCAGTATATCCAGACACAGAGGATGTAACTACTGCTAGTGGTCTCTCCCATGTGATCACAGTATCGTATAGCTAGCACAGTGATATGGGAGGTATCTACTGGAAAATAGCAGCTGAGAAGCTGGGCCTGGCAGCACATTCCAGCTTGCAGCAGCTCAAATGGCACAAGCATTTCCCATCTCCAGGCTTTCAGTATTGAAACGCTTGCCCCTTTAGAAGTATGTCTCTATGAAGACAGTTATGTTCTTATAAACTGTACTGTATGCCTTTTTGAATCACCCTTAATCAGTGTATTGTGAATATAAGCATCAGTAAGTAACTGTTAACCTTTCCAAAGGCATGAAGTAGACTTTTGAGTACTATACGTGCTTTCATAGTCTTGTCTGGTTTTTGCTCAGTAGGTCTTCATTTACATGGTTCTGTGAGAACTCACAGCCGAGGTGGGTCAAGAAGCAGACAGGGTCTATAGAATGTTATGAGAAGACATCACCCAGGTCCCAGATGAATGAGCATCTACAGAAGCTTTGGAAACCAGTATTCAACAATAATAATACTAAACCTGTTTACAGAACACCAAATCTTTCTTTACAGAAGAATCTTATTTTTGTATAAACCTAGCCAGCTGCCAAAGACTACAAGGTTGTGTTGGATTGTTTTCTCCTGTGGTCTATTCTATGGGAAGCTGAAAGCTTGAGTTCTAGAAATCTACCAAACTCTAGCATCCTGTTGCTCAACATTCCATTAAAAACAAGTGTCTTATTGCAATATCCAATTGACTTACCACTAATTGGTATTTAATGTCAATATCCATTTGACAGTATTAAGTTATATTTCTTTTTGGAAGACGCTTGCAGTTATTTCTCTAATTATATAAAAGATTGGAGACTGTCAGTACCAGCTGTCCATGTACTTAAAAAAAACAACATACAGAAGCTGATGTCTGCAAGGAAGCCAAGATTAAAAGCTTATAGCATACTTATATTTATTAATGTATTTAGATACAGGGTTCCATTATTTTCCAATGAAACCCATACCTCTTCAGCCAGTGACTTGGCTGAGACTGCAAGGGACTTGAACAACTGTGTTTTTAGTTTCCCTTGTTCTTAAGTAAAGCAAGAAGTTTGGTAAAATTTCATTGCACCAGTTTCTGTACAGCAATCAGGCTCAGTTTTAGAGTTCTCTTACTGAGGAGAGAGGTAATATTTGTAGGAGATGTGCCTAGAGAGAGATTATAACTTAGAAAAAGCATAGCCAAGACTGAATATTGAATTTCATGTCTGCTATAATTTTATTACCAATTAGTTTTAGTATTACTAGTCTAAGTGCCAGAGTGCAAATGTATGAAGCTATGTAAATTAATGATAACTTTGCATTATATTCTAGATACCATGTGAACATTGTAAATGCCAGGATAGGAACAGATTATTATTAAATTATAAAATGGAATACTTTTTATACTCAAATAAAAAATATTTTCTAAACTGCATTTGAATTGTAATTAAAGATCAAGGTTGAGGCCTGGCTCTTGGATTTAGTGGTTGGTAGCCTCTCGAAACTAGTCTTCAGAATATTTAATTGTATTTTCAGTCTGCATTTCCACCCAGGAGCTGGTTAGTATACCACATAGCTTTCACACCCCTCCATTTTAACATTACAACAAACTTGTGAGAGATTTGGTTAAAAGACTGGTAAGCTCAACAGAATGAAGTTCAAGGTAGAGGGAAATTTGAACCTGGGTCTTCACTGTCTCAGTGTACTGTAATACAGTGGTTCCCATCAGTATATTGGAATATATAGTCCTAGTATGGAAATTCTAAAGAGGGCTGTAAAACATTTTTGTAGAGGTGGAACTGTTCCACCTTTGGAGGCTGGTCTTCTCATTAAGAGGTGGAACCAATGTATTGAATGGTACCTCCAGCGGTGCAATTCCTGACTGCAGACCAGCTCTCACTAGTAGCAGAGCAACAGGTTTAAATTCTCTTTGAAGAAATGTAACTCTGTTACATTTGAAATTTCTTCTTCTTACCTAACACATCTTAAAGTTCATGATGGGGAAGGGGTGGTGGTTCTTTTCTCCTACTCTTCCGTGTTTTTTCATTTTTTTCATTTATTTTTTTTAATGTACACCCCTCCTATCTGGTCTTGCGACCAATCATACTATGTTGTTGTTGTTTAGTCATTAAGTCATGTCCAACTCTTCGTGACTGCATGGACAAAAGCACGCCAGGCCCTCCTGTCTTTCACTGCCTCCTGGAGTTTGGTCAAATTCATGTTGGTAGCTTCAATGACACTCTCCAACCATCGCATCCTGTCGTCCCCTTCTCATCATTGAGCCCAAGAAAGTAAAATCTGTCACTGCCTCCATATCTTCCCCTTCTATTTGTCAGGAGGTGATGGGACCAATGGTCATGATCTTAGTTTTTTTAATGTTGAGCTTCAGACCATTTTTTGCACTCTCCTCTTTCACCCTCATTAAGAGGTTCTTTAATTCCTCCTCACTTTCTGCCATCAGAGTGGTATCATCAGCGTATCTGAGATTGTTGATACTTCTTCCGGCAATCCTAATTCTGTCTTGGGATTCATCCAGTCCTGCCTTTCGAATGATGTATTCTGCATATACGGTAAGTTAAATAAAAAGGGAGACAATATACAGCCTTGTTGTACTCATTTCCCGATTTTGAACCAATCAGTTGTTCCATATCCAGTTCTGTTGCTTCCTGTCCCACATATAGATTTCTCAGGAGATAGGTAGATAAATCATACTATACAAAACATTTAATACCAAATGAAACTGAAACCACATAACCTTCTCCAATACTTCTTAATTTTTAAAAGTATGATATATAAAACAATCTCCACAGGCCAGGACAAGGAAGGCACTAGCATTCCATTGAGGCCATGACTTTCAGGATTTGAAGAGCTACAAAGACAACAGTCACTTGAGTCCTTTGCTATTTTCTGCTTGTACCTTCTCCCTGGCAACTGGGACTGCTTGTGCTTGTTGCTGCTACCATGAGAACTAGGAGTTGTGTGTGTCCAGCCTTTTTCTCTCCTGCAAAATCTGTGGCTTCTCTTGGTGCTGAAAGGAAAAACAACTTGTCAAGAAAACCATGTTGAGCAACAAGGCAGGACAGGCCCTGCACATGGAAGGTTTCTTCCATGCCAGATTGATCAAGTCATGGACATGTGAATAGTGTTCATGGCAGAACTGGTCAGTTAGTGCATCATCAAGTCAGCAAGTTCTGCTCCTTACCATGGATCATTAATAAATTCAGTAGCAATTCTTATTGAAAGTGAATTTTTTGGAAGCCTTTAATAAATTTGTGAAAGAAAGACTTCGAGGATTAACTAAAACTTTATGTAAACGTGAAGGTTTTTGCTAGCACCACTTATCTCCAGGCTGAGAATCAGGTTTGGTAGATTATAGGGCTGGGGAACATAATATCTCGGACCACAGGTGCTTTACTGTTGGAGATGATGGTTAGGGCTGCTGAAGGTTGTAGGAGTCATAAATTTGGAGGGGTAGAGTTGCCCACTGCTGAGGAACAGTGAAGACCACCTGAAGATTTCCAATATTAGCAGTAGTTTTCACCGGATGTCACACAGCTGATTGCAGAGCTCTAGCATACTATGCTGCAGCTATGTAAGATCTCTGTTTCTACAATTGGGAGGCAGATATGAGCCCTCAGTTGTTGGGGATGGTTGTTCTGGTGCCTAGCTCTGGCAAAGCACCATAGGTAGTACTGTTTCAGATCAAATACAGCAAAAGACTGAAAGACAACAGAAGGCACTTCGTATAGTAAAAGAAAGAGACCTCCAGCGGGCCCTGTTTCATTGTGTGAAGGGCAATTTTAACAGGGGAAATCCTCCTTGTCTGAGAACTGCAATTTATAGGAAAGAAATTCCTTGATATTTTAACAAATCTGCTGAAGGATTGCCCTAATTCCGCTCTTTTATGCAAGTGGCTAGGCCACATGAAGATAATATTCCTATAAATATTAATAAAGATGCATCTGGCCAATTTTAGGGGCCCTTATGAATTTCAACATGTATAAATATTAACTAAATGTACATCACTCTGTTCCCCGTTAATAAATGAGGATAATTCACTTGAATAGATGTGAGTACATGCAACTCTGATAATGAAACTACCACTTACAGCACGACTGAAATCATTCAAGTTGAGCCATAGTCATTTTCTGTAGCACAGATACTCTTTATGAAGTCCTTCAAACAGGCTTACTATGATAATTATATGATAATTCTATTATACTAAACAACATTACTTGCTATATCTTATCAGTGTTTTCCTTTACAGAACTTTATGGAAAGATCATCCCAAATTGTGTTAGCCATATATATTCCTCATGTAAGAATAATTTTTCATACACTTCAAAAACATCTTTTATTTATTTTATCAAGTGTTTAAAACCTCAGCAAGCAAAATTTGCCTCATTTGATAAGCGTTTTAAAAAGTTACTTAACTATTGCCAAAATCAGTAATGTTTTGCAAAAATACAGGTTAGCACTATTTTTAGACTTTGATAGAAAGTTTTCTGTATCAAGAGTATCCTCACTGTTCATAGCAACCTTTTCTGACCGCTGCAATCCTGTCAGACAGCATCTAGAATCCCACAGCACTTTGAGGAGTTTCTTGGCATCTATTGTTTTATGTCTCTTTTGCTGGATGTCTTTTCTATCCTACAGCAATGTGTTGATGAAAGCATCTTTTAATACCTGGCATTCCTAAAATGATGTTAAAGTTGGTCATTTTATTCCTTTCTTGGACGCTGTTTTCTTTCCTCCTTTTTTGGCTTTATTTCCATATTTTTCTTCCATCTGAGTCAGAAAGTCATCCATTTCCCTTTTTCGGTTTTCATTTCTCTTCTGTTAAATAGATCAAACACAGGATAAAAAAGCTCACAAATGTTTCATTAGATTTTAATATAAAAGGCTCAGTACTTTATCAGAATCATTGAAAAGAAGAAACAACTGCAAACCATCATCTTAGAACTACAGAGTTGGAAGGGACCCTATGGCTCATCAAGTCCAGCTCCTGTCAAGGTGGAACTGTGAGGAATCAAACTCCCAACCTTTGACTCTGCAGCCAGAGACCAACACCACTGAGTTATCCATTAATGTGTATACAATAAACTAAAAATATTAAATTGCTATTAAGCACGAAAAATACTGTCCCAAATAAACCAGGAAGAAGAAAATACAATTCTATCACTGCAGATAGAATGACTACCAGTTTGCTGTTCCTTATTTCTTTCTATTTTGCTTTAAATTTCAAATGTTTATATCTCATTTTTCCTCAAAAGGACCCATGGTGGCTTACAATATTCAAATGAAACAATACAAAAATATAAAAACAGGGATGAGAAGCTAATTGCAAGTGAGATTTCATACTGCTGGCATGTGAATTCCCTGGCATAGCCAATGGCCTGATCACTGTATGACCCAGATAGCAGCATCATACATATGAAAAAAAGACTTTTTGTTCTACCATGAATAACTCTACACTTGCTCATTGCCAACCAGGGTGGATTTTAAAAATCAATTATTTTTTAATCTGTCAAAAAGTCCAACTTCCAAAATTTCAATCCTATTGCCAGCTACTATTTGCCACTTTATTGGTTTCTCATCCTGTTCCGATAGACTTCCTAAAATATCTTTGCAGTTTCTTCTGGACTTTCATGAACTACAGTATTTGATTATCATAACTGTGTCTGTCTTACTGCTCACTTAAGATCCCACATAATTTACTATAAAAATATACAATATAACCCAAGTTAAAATACAAATCCATAAAGGATCTCATTCATTTTAGCTTTCAAACTATCCTAATGCTGAATATTAATATTAATTTTGCAATACAAATAAGTTTAAATAATTAAAAATCAGGTTTTTTTCAGTAAAGGGTATTGCTAGATATAGTGAATCCTATCTTTCTCCAACCTTACCTGAATTAGTGCTTTCAGGTCATCTTCACCTTCACCAAGACCTAGTTCTTCTCTGGATTTTTCTGCCTCTTTAGCTTCTTTTTCGGCCTGAAATAATAACATGGCTGTTTAATCTTGAGCTTTTTTCCTAGGCAAGTATTCTATTGCAATAGCCAACAACAGCAGAATCAACATGCAATAAACAGTAAATAGTTTATTTTCCAACCCTTCTTGATTTGTAGCATAACACTACTCAAAATGTTCTGGGAACTAGTTGAAAAGGGCTGAATAGACATGCCCTTAACAAATTTTAAAAATCCTTTAGAAGTATTTATGCATTTTTCAACTAATTCCTAGGACAGTTTGAATACTGCTACTGGATATAGGTCCTAGAGCAAAGAGCAACATCACAGTAGGCATTAAATGATGATCATGCAATCTGTGTCCTAAATATGAAATGAAATTCTACAAAAGATTCATTTGAGGCTTCATAATTATAATAGAGCAAAAATGTTTAGGATTCTTCTCCCATAAGACTGTTTGAAATGTGGTGGGTTTGCTCAGTTGTGTACAAGTAGTAATGCCTTAAGTATGTATTTCCTGGATAGCCTCCAAGTTGAAGAGGTGCAAGTAGGGAGCTCTTCTACCCTTTCTCCAACTGGGAAATAGAACAGGGCCAACACAAAAATTAAGAGGTCTGGATTCAATTTTAGAAAACCTCAAAAGGTGTTACATTTGAAGAGCTGGCATGCAATGAAAATCAAAAACATGTCAGACATATGTCTAAAACATTAAGAATTTCATTCAATTATACATTTTCCCCTTTATATTTTATTGCCAGCAAACATACCCTTCTTTTCCTTGCATTTATCTTTTGCTTAGACTCTTTTACAAAGGCTTTATAGGATGGAAGTTCTCCAGAGTCAATGGCCTGCTGGATAATCTTTCTTATTCTGGGTTCATCCGTATAATCAACACACAGCACAGATTCCATAATTTTGTCCATATCTCCTTTAAAGTCCTCATATGCTGCTTTAACATCCTCTAGTTCTTCCGCAGAATCTTTGTACTTCTTCTCAAAATCTTCGATGTCTTTTACAGTTATCTAATAAATTTTCAAAAGATATAAATTCCATGAACAATGTTCTTCCTTCAATGTGAAGTTACACAGCATATACATAGCTATTTTTTCATCCATAACTACTTAAAAATTACATTCCCCTCTAATGGAAAAATTAGGTTCATGTATGAGCCTTTACAGAGGAATATGCTGTGCATGCAAAAGTAGACAGCCAGAAGCAGGTGGAATTTATATTTATTAATTGATTCTCATTTTCTTATTGGCAAAATAGAAGTGCTTACCAAAGGGGAGATTTCAGCCATTTGTCCCTCTTTCCCACTACATCTAATCTCCAGCAACAATAGTGCTGTACCTCTTTTAAAAATATATTTTTATAAGTGCACTATAGCAAATTTCACTAGGGAACAAAAGCAAGGAATAGGATAAAAATACCATTTACATTTCCCAAAATGTAGCAGTGTTAGTTTAGAGTAGAGATGGGGGTATTTGTATTCGTAAATGTATACGAATATCCATATCCCAGCTGAACCTAACGTGGGTCCAGCCCCTGGGACTGCCACATCCACTCGCATGTCTTGGCACTGTGAAGGTCCCGCTCTTCCCACCAATTGCAGTAGCTCTGCCATCCCCGTTTGGCTGAATACTCTAGGCAGGGGGCTGGAGGACGAGTCTCCCTGCATGACTGCTGAGTGGCCAGCCAAGCAGGGAGATAGAGGAGCTACTGCCACAATTGTTGGGAAGAGCAGGACCTTTATGGCACCAAGACATGTGACTGGATGGGCTGGTCCAGGAGCCCAAACTCACATTAGGTGCAGCTGAGACAGGGATACTTGTATTTATTTACGAATATGAATGCCCCCATCTCTAGTCTATAGCACACACATAAAAAAAGGCCAGTTTCCTGTTCATTGTGGACTGTGCTTCTGTGATTGCTCAACTTGCTGCTGAACAAGCTAGAGAGCATCCCTGTAGAGCAATGGTCCCCAACTTTGGGCCTCCAGATGTTCTTGGACTTCAACTCCCAGAAATCCTGGGCAGCAGAGTTGGTGCGGAAGGCTTTTGGGAGTTGTAGTCCAAGAACATCTGGAGGCCCAAGGTTGGGGACCACTGCTACAGGACAGCTGCTTATGCAAGCTCTGGGAAAACCCCAGAGAGCAACAGAGCACCATTCTTGTCGAATGGAGCAAGAGAATACTGATCAAAAAGTCCTGTGGTACCTTAAAGACTAACACATTTATTATATTCCACTATACTTAATGAAGTACGGGATTTATAGGAGCAGTGAATGTCAGATCATTTACCCTGTGGTCCAGTGCATGAGCTGTCTAGCTGAAGAGGATTCTGGCCTTAGAAAATGTTGGCAATTTTGTCTTTTGGACAACCAGCCCCGCAGAACCCAACTTTTACCTACTTTTTTGAAGAGTAGCCTCCAGTACTCCTCCCAGTTACGGTCCTGGGTCAGCACCGTTGACTCCTCGTCCACAATCCCCTGCTCGTCATACAGAGCTCGCTGCTCCTTATCACTTAGCACTGCATACACCTTACCTAGGATCTGAGAGAGAAGACAACTCAGTAGTAAACAACCACCCCTTCCTTTCCTCTTCTTCTCTAAATGTCTACTTTGTATTGCACTATGCTATTATAATGTTATCATCATCAACAAAATTTGGAAAGACTGTGTGTCCCTAAATCTAGATCCAGCCCTGTGATCCAATCCTGTTGGATCCTAAACTGAGCAACTGATCTCCAAAGTTCTTTTCCAGCTGTATGGATCTTCACAACTATAAAATGTTCATGACCAGAGCTGGCGCTTAGCACTAATCACAGAACCCTTCTGGGATGCACATCTTAACATGGCGAAGGTTTGAGTGTGTCAGAAAAACTGAGAGCAATACTCTCAGGAGGCCACACTCCATTGTGAGCCTGGACTCCTAGCAAGGTCACCCAAGGTGCAATGATCACAACTGAGACAATAAAACTTTTATCAAAAGTAACTGCTGCATCAGCAGAAGAGAATGGATAGTTCATTGGGAATGAATGTGGCACCAACTGGGCAGGAGCGGTAACTGAAAGTGACACTGGTGGAGGAAGCAATGGTGGTGACATTAAAGCTAACTTTTATTAGTAGTGCACAGAAGGTTGCAGGGGTAAACCCCTCTTACACTTTCCTTACCATGAAAACCCCATGATAAGACAACCCAAAATCAAACAAGAGACAATGCTGTAGGATGAGACTCCCAGATCAGAAGCACTGAATCAACTACTGTGGAAGAGCAAAGAACAAGTATAAATAGCTCTTTCACTAATGATGCAACTAGATAAAAGCTGAAAGGCGATTTGTGGCTGACGTACAGAGAAGTGAAAAGAAAGTCCAACGCTGCACAACATATACAATTGGAACATGGAATGTGAAAAGTATGAAACAATGTCAACTGGAAAGCATAAAGCAAGAAATAGAATGAAGAAACAATGCTTGGTGTCGGTGAGCCGGAATGGGACATTTTCAGTCAAACAACTACAAAGTGTTCTATTCTGGAAATAACAACTGTAGAAAAAATGAAGTAGCTTTAATACTGAGGCAAGATTTAGTACCGGTAATTCGGGGCTATAATGCAAAGGCTTTTATCTTATATGGAGTGAGAAATGCCTGATGTTCAAGCTGGATTCTCAAAAGAAAGGCGCACTCGAGACTATATTTCAAATATCTGCTGGTTACTGAAGTGCACCAAAGAATTTCAGAAGACGATCAGTTTACGTATAGACTACAGCAAAACCTTTGACTTTGTGGATCATGAGAAACTATGGGTTGCTCTGAAAGAAACTGGTGCACTTCAACACTTGATTGTCTTAATGCATAACCTGTATTGTGGACAACAAGCTACCATTAGGATAGAATATGGAGATAGAATAGTTTCCTATAGGCAAAGGGAAAGACTGAAGGGAGTGCACAGATGACGGTATAAAATTTATCAGACAAGAGTACATTTTATGCCCTTATCTGTTTAATCAGGAAGCAGAAAATATCAAACAGAAAAGCCAGATTGGATTCTGATAAAGGAGGAATGAAAATTAGTGGAAGAACACAAATTATTTAAGAGATGCAGATGACACTATTTTACTTGCAGTAAGCAGGAATGACTAGAAATGACTTTTAGAGAAAGTGGAAGAAGAAAGTGCCAAAGCAGGAGTGCATTTGAGTATAATAACAATGGAAACTCATTGAGGGAAAGGAACTGGTAAAATCTCTCCTTAAATATATATGTTGCCTTGCAAGCCCTGTGAGGGTCGTTATATGTGGTTCCGACTTGACTGCACAGACTCCCCCCCAAACATACAGTTACTAAAATGGATTAAAGAAACACCACCTTAAAAAAAAGCGGCGGCAAACAAAAGCAACACGAAAGCTCAATCCATTTCCAGCCCACACTCCGGCACCCTGTCCCTGAGGGGGGGAATCTCATTCATTCGTGGGGGTCGCCCTAAGTCGGAGCCGGCGGGACGGCAGCGAACACCACCCACGCCGCCGCTCCCCTCGCCAGCTGAGCCCGACCCTTCCCTGAACGCCCACCTGCACCAACTTCCCTACGCGAGGTGTTCCGACGGGAAAGACTTCACCCGGTTGGCTTTCTGTCCCCCTTCGGGAAACTATGCGAGGGTTGTTTAGAAGGGTGGCATCCTTAGAAAGCAGAGGGGGAGGACTATGTGGGGTGGCCAAGACTTCCCGCGCCCCGAGACTCTCCACCCCCCACCCCGGTACCTGGAAATGCAAGGTGGCCTCCTCTTTGTCGGCCGGGTCAGCGCGGTCAGGATGCACCCGAAGGGAAACCTTGTGGTAGCCCCGGCGGATTTCATTCGCTGAAGCCTCGCGCCTCACGCCCAGCACCTCGTACAGGTCGCCGGCGCCGAAAGCGTCCCGACAGAGCTCGAGCAGCCCCATCGCCTACGAGGAACGCGCGCCCGCACCCGCCTCCTCCTCCACCCGGCGCGCGCCGCTCCACCCGCCCTTCTTTCTGGGCGCCCTATTTTTCCCGCCAGCCACACCCCTCGTCTGCTTTACGGCGGTGCCGAGAGATGTCGCAAACACCGGGCCGACCTTGTGACCGAAGAAACGGCGGGTGAAGGGTCCGCTGTAGAGATGGTAAAATTGTAGACTGACTTCACAGGCTAACCATCGTAAAGCTATACTGTACATACAGTAATTGGCTCCATTTTCTTCAGCAGTGGAGGTGTGTAGGGTGCTGTCTGGCACATTTGCTGGAGGGCACTTGGTTTTTAAATTCCACAAAGAAAATGTTTCAACTGACCCCTGCGAGTTTTGCCTTATTATATTTGCAGGTGGTAATAAATAGCTGTTCACCGGACACAGCAATCTTCTTGTTAATGTGTTACAATTTAAAGGAAGCCTCCTCGAAGGGGATCATACAACTGATCATGTAACAACTTTTCTGTACCCAGAACCTAGTATCTAGAGCCTTTTGGCTAACATCTGTGGCACTCATTGTTTCTGCCTTTGTGTGCCACAGCCCAAATGACAATCATCCCCAGTGATGCCCATTTAAACTTCTGAAGAGATACTTCTACTAATCAAGGCAAACAGCCAATGTTCCCTGTTACACTGCTGATATAACATTGTTACAGCCAAGGGCTGAGTTGAAAGTGTATCTTTTTTTAAAGAACTAAGTGGCCAGAAGTCCATTTCCAGTTTTGTATCACATGATTTGTGGGGATAGGTACTAACTGACACTGGGTACCTGTTTTGTTTTTTTAAGGACTGTTCTTGAAGGCTTCTATTAGTATGCAAAAACAGCTAGTTTCCACATGCATTCAGTGATTCCACATTGGTCTATGAACACATTTATCCTGGAGAGCCTTGAATTAGTTGGGAAAAATCCACTCAGGGAGGAAGTGGCTGTGGCAATTTTGCTCTATATAATGTTTTGTGTATAGGTTTCTGTTCATTTTGTCAGAAGTAGCACTTATGACACCTGAGAAGTATAAAATAATATTTATGAATGAAACTGCAAGCTGGTTGGTCTTTGTGGTTTCAGAGTAGAGAGGTTTTATTTTTGTATATAAGAAAAACTAAGATCATGGCCACTGGTCCCATCACCTCCTGGCAAATAGAAGGGGAAGACATGGAGGCAGTGACAAATTTTACTTTCTTGGGCTCCATGATCACTGCAGATGGAGACAGCAGCCACGAAATTAAAAGATGCCTGCTTCTTGGGAGGAAAGCGATGACAAACCTCGACAGCATCTTAAAAAGCAGAGACATCACCTTGCCAACAAAAGTCCGAATAGTCAAAGCTATGGTTTTTCTGTCGTGATGTATGGAAGTGAGAGCTGGACCATAAAGAAAGCAGACTGCCGAAGAATTGATGCCTTTGAATTGTGGTGCTGGAGGAGGCTCTTGAGAGTCCCCTGGACTGCAAGGAGAACAAACCTATCAATTCTAAAGGAAATCAACCCTGAGTGCTCACTGGAAGGACAGATCCTGAAGCTGAGGCTCCAGTACTTTGGCCATCTCATGAGAAGAGAAGACTCCTTGGAAAAGACCTTGATGTTAGGAAAGTGTGATGGCAAGTGGAGAAGGGGACGACAGAGGATGAGATGGCTGGACAGTGTCTTCGAAGCAACCAAGATGAATTTGACACAACTACAGGAAGCAGTGGAAGATAGGAGGGCCTGGCGTGCTCTGGTCCATGGGGCCACGAAGAGTCGGACACGACTAAACGACTAAGCGACAACGATTTTATAGGAAGCAATCACAAGCTATTGTACATATATATTGCAGATCAGTGTCATCACAGTAACGAAAGCTCTATTTCACAAAAAAGGTTCTTCTTTCATATGCAGTCTGTGGTGGATCCTGGGGCGAAGAATTGGCCCTCAGAGCTGTGGTGGATCCTGGAACAACAAACTGATCCTAGGTTTTAGTCTCATTTTTAACTGTAGGGCTGGCTTCAGTTATATTGGTCACTGTGACGTTTACCCACGTAGCCCCTACTTGTTATTCCTCAGTGGAAACATCTCATGAAGCGTCAGCATGTCTCTCCAGACTGAAAGCCTTCTCGACATCGGAATGTAATAGTGCTCCCGCGTCCATCTCGGTGTCACGTTGTTGCCAAGTACGACAAGCCACTGTATGTGGAAGCAGATCGACATGGATATCGAGATCAATATCACGGATATGACATCGATCCCATGTACGACGCTGGGGAGTATGTTAGACCCAAGGGGGTACGTTATATCTATGCCTCTTCAGTGTCACCCCTTTTCCTTTGTCTCCTCGGCATCGACACTGAGCGTAACTTAAGATCAAACTGGTAGCCATGAAGCCTGCTTTGAAGTGCTATTCCCAAGAGGAGCAACATTAGATTCTCAAGAAGCGATCTCGAGCTCAGTCGATACCGACACCATCAGCAGCACATTCCAGAACTTCCCATTCTCAGACACCCCGTCACACTGTACCTTCAAGAGCAATTCAGCCGCCTGATGTTGAAGTATCTCAGCCACTGTGTGAAGAACACACAGACGCTCATCATCACCCCTTCTGTCTCTCGACAGGGAGTCTGAAGGCTCGTCGGTATCATCAATGTCTGACCAAGATCAACAGTCAGAAGCGTCTAGAGAATCCCCTTCCTAATTTGCCAACATCGGACTCAGAAGTGGCTGTCATACACCTCCCGTCCCCCTCAGAAGACTTCACGTCATACTCACAATTAATACTCTGAATGACAAAATCACTAGAATTGGACATTGATCAACCTCCAACCCCCAAGCAGGATTTAGTATTTGATGACATAAATCAAGAGAAATCACAACCTTTAAGTTTAGCATTTATTCCTTCTATGTTATCTCATCAAAGAATCATGGACTCAACCACCTACATCTTTACAGATTTCAAGAAGAGTTGAGAATCACTGAAGGACACATGGCAATGAAACATCTCTCCTGAGTAAACACCCAGCCCCAAACTCCATCAATGTTCAGTCTAACCAATCAAGAGCGGGGAATCGATCTAAGGTGACCCCTGCTAACAGAGAGGGTTGTAAATTGAATGTACTTGGCCGTCACCTGCATTCATTGGCTTCCCTTGTGATGAGGGTCTCCAATTATCAAGCGGCCATGGTTGCCTATCAGAGGCAGTTATGGAGTAAGATCCTGCCTATTCTTCAAGCAGCCCCTGAGGAAACCAGAGCTGCGGCCCTCAACACACATTTAGAAGCAACAACACTAGCCAAACAACGCTTGGCAGCATGGCACACTGTAGATGCGGCATCTAAGGTAATGACATCAGTCATTGCTCTTTGCAGACACACCTAGCTCCACTTGGCAGGCATCAATGATGACGCTACATCACGACAGTGCTGGGTTATTCAACAAGAAAACTGATGAGGTGATGGACAACCTGCATAAAATTAGAAAAACAGCTAGATATTACTAGAGTTCAACAGCCTGCTAGAGTTCAACAGCCTAAATAGCAACAACAGCAATGGCGCAGACCATTTATCACCTAGCAACCATATCAACAATCATACCAACCTTATCGACAATCCTACCATTCTTATAAACCTCCTCAGGACAGACCAAATCCTCCTTCATCCTCTGCTATCATGTCCTTCAGACCGCAACCTTCTAATCAGCATCACCAAAATTTCTGTTGCCCTGCCAAGAAGGGCAAACAATATCTTTGACTGTCCTCTATTGATAAGTCCATCCAATCTATCTTACCTTCCCCAGCTAGCCCCCTTTTTTCAACAAGTGGTCCAACTTCACCACAGATACTTGGGTGCTCATCATCATACATTTTGGTTACCTGCTAGAATTCTCAGAATTCTCTAGAATTCTCCTCCTCTTGGTCATCTCAAGATCACTACTTACCTGCTCTATAGGAAGACGTCTCCATTCTTCTTCAGAAGCACGCCATTCAACACATTACTTATCAGGAAGCACTAGACAGCTTCTATTCCCGATAGTTCATGGTCCCCAAGAAGGATGGAGGTCTATGACCAATCTTGGATCTCAGGCGTTTGAACACTTACCTTCGTCACAGGTGGTTCTCCTTTGTGTCCTCTGTGAATACACACTAATGGGTTAATCTGCGGCTGAGCAGAGCAGTCTTCGGTAACTTCCACAGCTTTAAACACTTAGTGCTGGGACCTCCCCTACACCTGCCTATATAACTCCACCCAGTGCTTCAGTTCTTAAAAGAACCGACCAACACTGCCCAATATGCCATGGCACACGTGACGGACAGCGGGGAGGAGGGCGGGACGTATAAATTCAGAGGACTACTCGAAGAACCAGTTACACGTAGGTAACCTCTTTCAATCCCTCCTATAGGCCCACGGTAGCCTCACCAACCCCCTAGGTCATCCTAAAGCTCCGCCCACCCAGGAGGGCCCTGGTCATTCTTCACCCTTTGTCCCGCCTCATAGGGGTGGCACATCTGTCAAAACTGATTTTGATGAGGGCTAGGTATTCTTATTACAGTACTGGCTTGGAGTTAGCAAAGATTGTCATGGGGAAACCGAAGTCAAAATACAGTGGTGCCTCAATTTACAAACTTAATTGGTTCTGGAACTCCGGTTGTAACTCAAAATGGTCGGAGGCTGAAGCACCATTTCCCACAGGAACGCACTGAAATGCAATTAATCTGTTCTGGCCAAAGGGGAAAAAATCACCGCAAAACCCACCACACTGCAAGACCCATTGGAAACGCAATTAATCTGTTCCGGCTGAAGGGGAGAAAAAAAACACAAAAGCAAACAAACACTGCAAGACCCATCAGAAATGCAAACAAAAACTCCAAAAAGCAAACAGAGAGTGCAAGACCCACCGGAAATGCAAAAAAAGAAAACCAAAAAGCAAACAAACCCTGCAAGACCCATCGGAAATGGGAAAACAAACCCCAAAACAAAACAAAACCCTGCAAGACCCATCACAGCATAGAAACATAATCCCATCACCCAGCCAAAAACCACACTGCAAAACCCAGCCACAAGTTTTTAAAAAGCAGAAAGGAGCACCTTACCAAGTAGTCCGAAGCCTCCTCCGATTGCACACTCTCTAACCGCTGGGGCAAAAAAGCTACAAAGAAGCAGCCTCTTCGCCAACAATGGTTAGCAATTTGAATTCCCCGCATTCCCCCCCTTTTTCTGTTCGTAACTCGAAGCTCTAGTCACAAGTAGGAGTAAAATTTTGCGGCTTGAGCTTATCATAACTCGAAATGGTCGTATGTCGGGACATTCGTAAGTTGAGGCACCGCTGTAATTCATATGAGAAAGACTGGAACAAAAATCAACTCATTTGAAATATGGTGTTGGAAGAAAGCCTAACAGATAACACAGATAGCCAGAAAGGCAGAAAAATGGGTGCTCAATCAAGTCAAACCTGAGCTCTCACTACAGGAAAAATGAATAAACCAAGGTTATCCTACCATGCACATATGAGTGTACAGAGCTGAACTCAATTTATTTATTTAATTATTTAATTTATACCCCACCTATCTGGCCCACCGGACCACTCTAGGTTTACAAACTTAATTAGTTCTGGAACTCCGGTTGTAACTCAAAATGGTTGGAGGCAATATTGCTGGGAAGGGGAGCATAAGAGGACCTGACATGAGACAGATTGCCTCAATATAGGAAGCTGCAGCTATTAGTTTGCAAGACCTCAGCAACACTTCCTGGAAAAGCCAACATTGCTGGGGGTGGGCAGTAAGGAGAACCACCTAACATGAAATACTGTTGGTTTGCAGGATCTGATCAGAGCTGTTAATGATAGGACATTTGAGAAGTCATTAACTCATATAGGCATACACATCAGAAGTGACTTGAATGGCACATAGCATCTTTGGAGTTTTTCTCACAATTACCAAACACATGTATAGTTACAATATGGGTGGAATATGCACCCAAGCTCTGCTAACATCAAGGTAGACCATCCCCAGCCACAAAGAAATAAACAGTAATTTCAAAGCTTAAAGTGCAGACTGTCTGCTACACCTGTACAAAATTTGATGCTGATCCAGTCTAATTTCAAAGTTAGAATTGTTTGGGCTGCCCCCATTTTTAGAACTGCCTTGTAGAATGTTGATTTGTTTTATCAGCACAAGATCACTGCTACACTATTGTGCAGCTATAATGCTTCATTTGTAGAACTGGCTGCCTAAATTGCAACAATAAACAGCAACTAGACTCTTCACCAACATCTGAGAAAAACTGGGTGAATTGCCAAGAACTGCTGGACTTAACATCTAAGAGCAACTTTCCTGGCCAAAAAAATATCCTGCATTTTTGGACTTTAGGTTCTTCACACTGGTACAATCCTGACGAAGTGGTGTTTAATCCATAAAAGGTTGTTTATTGTGATGATATTTTAGTGGTATATAAAGGTATCGCCTATTTTTGTATTTGTATTTTGTTATGACCACATGGCTGCCCCTTTATTTCTAAAAGTATCCTAAAACAGAAAAAGGGACCCAATGTTGTCTGATTGATCTACAGTAATAAAATGCCCTCCAGTTACCCATGCACACACCCAGAATCTGCTTGAGAAGGTTTCCCCAATTCTTTGGAGCAGACTGGGGGTGGAGAAACCCCATTTCATTGACAGCACAGGACTTAATTGTTACAAAAATTGGATGAAATAAAAAGTAAACTGTTTTGTATAAAAGTTGCTATTTTATTCTGAGCAGTATAAATAATAATCTTGCGAGACACATATAAAAACAGATAAAAGCACTATTGAAAATTTGTAGCTCAGCAGTTTTTAATTACATGGCTGTAATCAGCAATATACATGCATCCCCAGTGATTCCACAAATTATTTGTGTGAAACAGATTTGCAGCCTATATTCAATTCTAATTCCAAATAAGCCAAGGAAATAATATTTTTACACACATCATGGGTTTCAATACAAAATGCTTTTCATTCAGAAGGTAACATTTATTTTTACATTTAAGTAAACAAAAAAAATTCCTCTCGTGTGATCAACCACTGCTTAATTTTTCACATACTGATTTATTCTACCTGTTGTTGAGCTTCTACAAATGTAAAACACCCATTATATAGCAGTTTTTCCATAAATGGATCACTAGCTTTCAAACAATGAAACTACATTTTATAATTTATTCCAATTCCTTAGCTTGTACATTTTTTTGTGGTACAATTTTTGAAGTCATTTTTTAGTTCTCTCTGTCAGTATTTGTCTTTTGCTTCTATAACGTACAAGATCTTCATGTCCAATTTCTTTCATATGCTCCTCCCACGATGTGATTTCATTTTTGTAACGAACTTTATCATCCTCTGCAAGCTGCAAATATGCCTTAAAAATAACAGAGAAGTCAGGTCCACAATGAAACACTGATTGCACAAGCAACATTTTAAAAGGGGAAGGAAACCACCTTAAAACCACAGAAGGCATTAATTGGACTAAGATATTTACTTCATGGAAGTTTAGACATACGTGAAGCATGTTAAGATTGCTCATCAAATAGGAGTTACAGATTTATTTCAGGTAGGCACATGTACAATCAAAGATCCAGAATTTACTAGGTCATCCTGGTTTTATTACACAACAAGCATTGTTGATCATTCCTCTAACAAATACATGCTTGTTACAATGCAAGTTTCATTTGTAGCTTAAAACGGTATTAACAGCAATGCTCAAAAAGAAGTTTGCTTGTACAGTTCCTTAGAAATATAAGGCATTTAAACCTTTTGGGGTTAACAGCACAACAGAAAATGGTTATCTGTATTTGATATAAATGCTTAAGTCAGCATCTGAAACTGTTTCAATCATATCTGAAAATTAAGATACTGATTCAGTTTTTAAACCTTTATAGGAAGAAACTGCTTGATTCACATGTAACCATTGTTTCAACTGCATGATTGAGTCTGCAAAAGTCTCAGGCTCATGCTGTCTGCTCTTCTTTTTTCCAACAAGCCATGGGGAAACTGAAAAGTTCCTGTTTTGAATTTAAAATAATAATTGTCTGACACAAGCTGTGAAATGTTTCCACACTTCCCAGTCTCCTCTCCTGTCACTTGTCCCAGCTTCTGCCAACCTAGCAGTTCGAAAGCACATAAAAATGTGAGTAGATAAATAGGTACCACCTTGGTGGGAAGGTAATGGTGTTCCATGTCTAGTCAGTCATGCTGGCCACGTGACCACGGAAATTGTATTTGGACAAACACTGGCTCTATGGCTTGGAAATGGGGATGAGCACCGCACCCTACAGTCAAGGCACGACTGGACTAAATGTCAAGGGCAACCTTTACCTTTATACTGAATCCTTCCACAAACCTGATTCCACGTGTATGAGACATGCTGCTAGAGCATCTGGCTAGAAGTCATCATGGCAGTTTCCCAACTTAAAGGTCAATTTGCTAGCATTTAAGACAGGATCTTGAAGTTTGACAATACCTGTTTTAGAGAAGTGGGCATTTTCTTCCATTCGTCAAATAAATATTTCAGCTTTCCCTTGAAGATAAAGAAAACATATCAAGAGTATTTAGCTAAAAGAGGTTTAATGGTATTATCATATCCCAAGTCTTTATGTACATACAGACACATCAGTCTTATAAGTCCTTTAATTTCAAAAGGCAATTTTTCAGCCTTTATGGCTTGAAAGATAAATTTGAACAAGAAGGTAAAATATCAACTATAATTTTTAATGTCATAGAAGGTGCCCACCCAATGAATTAGTATGTTTTTCACACAAAACAGAAGCTCCAGGAGAGCAATTCAGCTTGGGAAAACGGAGTGAAGGTTTTCCCCTCAGTGTCAAAGCAACAGGATGAATTAAACTAGAGACAGTATTGCATGATTTGATCATGGATCTTTTGCTGTGTCACAACTTGATCAGAATTTCAGTATTCATTGCTTCATTAATTCATACCCCAGACCTACTGGAGTATTCCACCCTGTAATTATGCTGCCACCAACCATTCCCTGTAAGGAGTCACACAGACCAGGAATGGATTTTAATAAATAAAAGAACAAGGTTTATTGAAACAACAAACAGGGTAAATAAAAGGATCAGTTAAATAGGAAACTGGAACGTGGCGTAGCCCCAATCACACACATACAACAGCTTGGTTCCCACGGAACACTTTAAGGTAACGCACAGACCCTGAACCTATCAGTTCTGGCTACCTAAATAGAAACCTGAACCTATCAGGTATGTACTAAGTGACAAACAGTTGTACCCAGTCTGACACACAGACTCCAACTCCTAACTCTAAACTTCTCCACACCAGCTCCAAATATATATATATAGTACAGCTCCTCCCCCCTGATGTCCCGCCTTCCACTCCCCATAGGATGGAACTTTCCCTCCAAACCCATGACAGACAGGTACCATCAGTGCTGTATGTGACAATATGAAAAAGCTCTTTACTGTACTACAATTAACCAATATAATAAATGTATTATACAGTGGTGCCCCCGCATAGCGAGGTTAATCTGTTCCGGATTAACCATCGCTATTCGGAAACATCGGTAAACGGAATAGAAAAACCCATTGGAACACATTAAACTTCGTTTAATGCGTTCCAATGGGCCCCAAACTCACTGTTCAGCGATGTTCCTCCATAGCACAGGCATTTTCACGCCCTCGGTAAGCGAGGGCAGGGCGCGAAAACGCTGTGCGCGGCCATTTTGGGTCTTCCGGCGGCCATTTTGGAACTGCTGAACAGCTGTTCCCCCCGACATCGCAATGCGAAGATCGGTAAGCGAAACGCTTACCGATCGTCGCAAAGCGATTTTTGCCCATTGGAACCATCGGTATGCGATCGCATTAGCGATCCCAAAAAATGGATCACTATGCGAATTCGTCGTTAAACAGTGCACTCGTTATGCAAGGCACCACTGTATTAGTTAATGGTTTAATAGAGATACAGTAACTTAGTTGTTACATTTTCATCCCACTTTTCCACCAATGAATTCAAGGTGTTGTATATGGTTCTGTTTTCCACTTTATTCCAATAACAACTTCTGAGGTTGGTTAGGCTGAGATAATTTAGATGTCCCAAGATCATCCAGCAAGTTTTGTGAACAAATGGGGATTTGAATCCAGGTTTCCTAGGTATCTAGCTGTGGAGCCAGAGGTTGGGAGCTCAATTCCCCACTGTACCTCCCTGACAGGGGCTGGACTCAATGATCCATAGGGTCCCTTCCAGCTCTGCAGTTCTAAGATTATTATTAAGTCCTAGACCATCACCCTTAACAACCATACCACACTGCCTCATAACATACATATTACAGATCTGCAACTCCAATTTGTACTAAAAACTCTTACTAACATCGGCACATCTAGTATCACAAAGGAGCAAGAGACTCCTCCTTACTTCTAATTTAGTTCCCAATGCAGAAAATAAGTCATACTTTTCTGCTGTTAAAACAATTAGCCTCCCTCTAACTTACCTGAGGTGAAACTCCTTTAGCTTCTTGGAAATGTTCAGCCACAAAAATGTTCAAGGCACTACGAGGTCTTTTAGGTTTTCCAAGCATAGCTAATTTCTATAAAGACAACAGGGCGTCAATAATCAGTTCCTGTAATCGAAATTAAATTCAGTCACAAAACACACCCATACATACTTCTATGACTAAATTCCAGAGAGATTATTATAACCCAAGTGCCGTACACATAAACAATGGCTGATTTTTACCTTGTTTTGGCAGTCCCTCACACCTAATGAAGCTCTGGTGGACTCTCACCTTTCAAGGAAAGGCTGTCAGCAAACTGTTTATGGGAAATACTTCACATGTTGCCTAGGATCACAGCCTATAACCAGATATGCTGATTGTGACAATTGCCCCACGTCACTCCTGTCAATCATATTCAGGACCTCATTTGCATCAGCTGAGAGAAGTGGAGGGGCAGAGTCAGTGGATATAAGAAGGTTTGGCAGAAGAGTAGGAGAGATAGAGAATTTGCAGAGAGAGATAGTCAGAGATAGTGAGAACAGATACTAATAGAGATAAGCTGGCCAAGATTAATAGACAGAGCAGGTGGTGATAGAGCAGGGAATTTCATGCCCTGACCAAAAAGCCTGAGGAATCTTATTCCCAATTGGGGGCTAAATTAGTTCAATGTTTGGAGAAGTGGATGGAGCGTGAGAATGTCACTTCTTTAATATGTGGCAAGATATATGATATTCTACTGATTTGATTGTATGCACTGAATAAAGAACATCTGTGATTCTGATTAAAGTTAATACACTTCAATAAATAAGTTCTTTTGGCAGTAACCAGACAAGTGTCTGACTAAAGTTCTTTATACTGTATATTGTGGATAAAGAAAATCCACTGGTGGCAGTGAAGAAAAGAGGGAACATCACAATTGATATCTGCTGGTGGGATGACAAGCAAGGGCCACATGGTAAACGTCATACTGATTTTCCAAGCAGAACACCAACTTTTTAAAATCTAAAATACATTATAAACTTTAGGTAACTTTTCAAAGTCCAGTGATTCATTTTCACTGTAAATGAGAGAACAATGGCAACTCATAGTTACTATGCTATGTTGTTTACTACTTTAAGGTCAAAAAGGAGCAGATATACTTTCTCCCTCCCTCTGCCTCTCTCTCTGCTGTCTCCTAAGCATTATGGAGCAATTCAGTTGAAAGTCCTGGCTTCAGAGGTCTTGAACAGATAAACATATACTTACTGTAATGACATAGTAGAGAGAGGGAACAATAGGACTAATGTCTGCTACCGACCACCAACATGGCTACATCTCACAGGTGATATAATATGATTAAAGTTTAGAGCAGTACCATTAAAATTATCACACTGAGCACAATTTTAGTTACCAAGTACAGATGACAGCACACTTTTCAAGATCCAGTTTTTGAAAGTTTACAGAATTAAATGAAAACACAGGTGTGCAGCTTGAGGGTGCTCTTATATTTATCTCTGAGTTTTAGTGCCCAGGTTTTAGTGGTGACCAGGAATGAATTGCACAATTAAAACTAATGCATGGAGAGGTCTGATCTGCCTTTGTTACACCCCAGCTCAATTACTGCAACACACTCTGTGTAGAGCTGCCTATGCAAAGTGCCAGGAAACTTCAGCAGGTTCAAAACACAGTAGCCAGACTGCTAACTGGGGCTGGTCACATGGATCACGTAACTGCCATGGGTGCCAATCCATTTTCAGGTAGAATTCAAAGTGCTGTTTCCAATTTATAAAGCCCTAAATGGCTTGGGCCGAAGCTATTTCAAGGACTGCATCTCCCTTTATGAGCCTGCTTGAGTGTTAAGATCATCAAGAAAGGCCTTTCTCTCAGCCTCACCACTTTAACATGTGTGTTTGGTGGGTACATGGGTGAGGGCCTTTGCTTATGCTGCTCCCAGACTCTGGAATTCACTCCCACGGGAGGCTAGCCTGGCCTTATCTTTACTCCCCTTCCATAAGTGGCATCTTTACTGTCTCTTCAGGCAAGTTTTCCTTTAGTGACTAGTTGCCTGAGTGGGGTTTTAAAATGGGACTGTTGTGCCTCACTGCAATGAATGTGTTTTGGTCTTGCTTATGTTTTTTAGGATTCTATTCATTCGATACTTTCTAGTACAGTGGTGCCTCGGAAGATGGTCACTCCGTTTAACAACTAATCCGCATTACGAGGTTTTTGCGATCGCAAAATGATGTTTTGAATGGGGGAATTTTGCTGCACGATGATCGGTTCCCTGTTTCGGGAACAGATTTTCATTTCCCGACGATCAAAACAGCTTATCATCGGGTTTTCATTCTACTAGGAAACATGTGGGTAAAGAACAGTAGGTAACAAGTAATCACCTATCTATCTATCTATCTATCTATCTATCTATCTATCTATCTATCTATCTATCTATCTATCTATCTATCTATCCACACACACACACACAAAGTCGAATTCTGCCAAGTACACTGACCTAACAAAAGCTTTCTTGTGTTAATGAAGAACATATTATATTACCTCTCAAACGCAAATACTTATACCCTATCTACCAAACATAGGCATTTCAGTTTCATGTGATAGTCAGAATCCTAGTCTGGATTTAAGCCAATGTCAATGTAACAGAGTAAACTGCAGTAGCAAATTGTTGCTAACAAATGAGTTGTCACTCACATTCCTAGTTTTGTGTGGTTGTATGACCGGTATGTGACCAGATATGAAAATTGCAACTTGCTAATTAACAGCAATCCGCACAATTACACTTATGCTATAATAAATCTACAAACGGTTTGCCTAGTATCAGATTCTAACTCTCTTGGTCATTGACATTTCGTTTTTGTGTCGTTTTCTTTTGTGTGGTGGGGCTGGGCCAAGACAAAGTAAAGCAGAAAGAACCACCAATGAAAAGGACATACAACTGGCCAATGTGCTAGTTCCTATATACTTTGCACACATCTCAAATGAAAGCAACATGTTTTATACTGCAGCTTTAGGACAGAACAAATTATAAATTGTCTCTCACACACTTTGACAGAAAACTACTCTTTTAAATACTAACCCTCTTTTTTATGTTTGCTCTTCTTTTTTCCATTTTCTGCATTTTCTCTTCTTTCAAAGCTTTCTCTTGAGCAGGTGTTAGCTGAGCTTTGTACTTGGCCAACTGTTCTTTGTAGAGTTGCATTTCAGCTTCTGCAGCTGTTTCATAAGTCTATAAATAAAAAAATATATAATTTTACAATATTTATAACAAGAATCATGGTTTTGCAAATAACAGAACTTCAGACATTAAAAAGAAAAAAGTGATATACAGTGGTGCCTCGCATTACGATGTTAATTCGTTCCAGCGAAATCGCTATAGAATGAAAACATCGTAAAGCGAAATTAAAAAGCCCATAGAAACGCATTAAAACCCGATTAATGCGTTCCTATGGGCTTGAAACTCACTGTCCAGCAAAAATCCTCCATAGCGCGGCCATTTTCGCTGCCTGTGCAGCGAGAAATCCGTCCCAGAAAGGAGCAGGGAGCTATTTTTTTACCCAGGGGCCATTTTGAAACTGCCGATCAGCTGGCCGAAAATCGTCATTTTGCGAGAATCGGTTCTCGAAGCAGGGAACTGATCGCAAAGCGAAATTCCCCCTTAGAAAACATCGTTTTGCGATCACAGAAACTTCATCGTAATGCAATTTCATCGTTAAACGGGGCGCTCGTCTTGTGAGGCGCCACTGTAATGTTATTCAACAAACATTTCTTCTCAAAACAGGTAAGCAAGATTTGTTGTATTTTTATGCCATCAAGCCAGTTTCAATATATTGTGATCCAAATAACATTCTTGAAGTATGTGAAATTTTCAAGGAATGTTTTCCCATCACCATCCACCAGTGAGTTTCCACAGCTAAACAGGAACTTGAACTGAAGTCTCCAGTCAGATACTTTATCCATTGCACTGACTTTCAAATTAAGATTACATGGAACCTGAATTATTTTCAGTACTGAAGAATAAGGTAAAAAGCAGAATCATGCTTACTTGTTTTGCAGACGAAGGTAGCTCCTTCCAATCAAATGCTATCTTTCTGGTTATGTCCAAGATACCTAAACCTGCAGAATAAAAGAAAATCAGATAAAAATATGAAAGTTCTGTCACATTTGTAACATTACATGGGCACCCACAAAGTCAAGTTACTTTAGCACTCTGTGGGGCTGGGAGTACCCGAAGAGGCACTCCTCAGAGTGTACCATCCACCTCCCCAACCAAAGACAGGTGATTAGTTTATTTGCAGATGACCTATTAATAGAAAATCCCTTAAG
This sequence comes from Pogona vitticeps, assembly GCF_051106095.1. Taxonomy (NCBI): domain Eukaryota; kingdom Metazoa; phylum Chordata; class Lepidosauria; order Squamata; family Agamidae; genus Pogona; species Pogona vitticeps. Next base: position 89,401,876 of record NC_135785.1, on the reverse strand, counting down.
AGTGATGGATAGGGTAAAATTACATTTAGCAGAGTTTGGAGAGATAATTGGGCTACACGTAAATTGGCTGAAATCAGAGATAATGATGTTTAATTTTAATAAGGAAAAAAAGAATAACAGGAAAATTTGATATCAAGGTTGGGAATTTAATCAAGTATTTAGCAGTATATATATACCAAAGAATCTATCTAGATTAAGAGAAGAAAATTTTAAGAGATTGAAATGTGAAATGAAGAATAAGTTGGATGATTATAGGAAAAGCAAATTATCATGGTTTGGCAGAATAGCCACGGTTAAAATGAAGATTTTAACGAAGGTTAATTTTTAATTTACAATGTTACCAATAGAACTAACTGAAGATGAGATAAAATATTTGCAATTGAGGATTAATAAGTTTTGTAATGGAGATAAAAAGGAAAAAATTAACAAGAAGAGATGGCATAAGGCAGTGGTCCCTAACCTTTTTACCTCCATGGACCGGTTTAGCATGAGGGCATCTGAGTGAGCATGGGAGGGACCATATGTGCATCCATGTGTGTGGGGGCGGGAGGAGATTTGTCTCCGTGGCCTGGTCCTGGCAAGACCATGCACCGGGACCGGTCCACGGACCAGGGTTTGGGGACCCCTGGTATAAGTCTCAGAAGGTAAGAGGGATGGGACTTCCTAATTTAAAGAATTATTATGCTGCTAACCAGTCAGGCCATATTGGAGATATTGCACATCCTAATAAAGTAATATGGTGCGGTTTGGAGTCAACTGAGCTGGATCTAAATTTTGAGAATATTATATTTTAAAAATAGAGGTAAAATAATTAGTAATCCATTCCTAAAAATGTTGTTAATTTGGAATAAGTACAAGAATATGCGTAGTCCAGTAGTATCACCACTATGTCCAGTGATTGAATTGGAAACTTTTCCTAAGAAGCTGAAAAATCTGGAGTGTGTGTTAACAAGACAGCAAGTAACCAGATTAAAGGATTGGGTAGAAAGGATGGGGAGTAAAGAGCAAATAAAAAAAACATTAGGACAGGAGAAATTGTGGTGGTTTAGTTTGATGCAAATTAAACTAAAGATTGGGTAAAAAGACTGGTTGAGGAAAAATTGTAAATATAGGGAGATTACAGTTTGAGGAAATGTTACTACAAAAGGAAAATTTAGCAAATAATAAAGCATTGAAAGGTATAGGTAATAAAATGCATAAATATTAATTGGAATATGATATGAGGGAAAGGATAAAAACTGAGAGATGGAAGAAAATATGGGACATAAGAATAGTGAAATCCATATCTATAAATGATACCGAGGAAAGCTGAAACTATATTTTAAATTGACTAATGAATTAGTAATTGACAGTACATTCATTCGGAGGAAAACCAAGCCTCGGAAGAATTCGACCCTGAAACGTTCACAGATAACCCTTAGCAGAGAAGAACACAGGCCTCAGAGAAACTAGGCCCAGACAATACATAGACATAACAATAGATAAAGGGAAATAGATACTCTACGGCCCAGACTTTTAGGCACATCCCTGGTGCATCATAGACACAGGTCAAGGAATGATGGGGCATAATATATTTTCTTACATTTAACCAATAGATTAGCATAATTGCTATTAATTATCCAATGAGGAACTGGATCCAAAGTTGGGATACAAATGACCAATAGAACTGTAGTACTTTAATGATTCTTTGTATCATATAAAACATCTGTACGCTGTATTCTGGGGGTCTTTCTCTACTTTTAAGAGAAGTCCCAGCTGACATTTTCTTTGCTGCTATTCAAATAAAATTGGGCCTTTGGTTCAGCTGATTCCTTGCCAGAGAATTTTAGAACCCAGATCTGGCCAGTAACGTAAGAATTAAAGAAAAATTTTATATGATTGTTTAGCGATGGTATCCAACTCCAGTGAAATGAAACCAAATAAATACAAAATACTCTATGTTGTGCAGGAGGAGATGCCAGAAAACTGGTACAGTTGTGCCCCACTTTACGATTGCCCCGCATTACGACAAAACCGCATTATGATGACGTTTTTGCGATTGCTTTTGCGATTGCAAAATGATGGTCTGAATAGGCTTTTTTCGCTTTGCGATGATCGGTTCCCTGCTTCGGGAACCGATTCTTCACAAAATGACGATTTTCCTACAGCTGATTGGCGGTTTCAAAATGGCCGCCGGGTAAATAAAATGGCTCCCCGCTGTTTTCTGGGACAGATTCCTCGCAAGACAGCCATTGAAAATGGCCATCCTATGGAGGATCTTCGCTGGACGGTGAGTTTTTAGCTCATTGGAATGCATTAACTGGGTTTTAATGTGTTTCAATGGGTTTTTTATTTTCACATTACGACGTTTTCGTTCTACAGCGATTTCACCGGAATGAATTAACGTCGTAATGCAAGGCACCACTGTACAGTGGTGCCTCGCATAACAGGCGCCCCGTTTAACGATGAATCCGCATAGCGACGATGTTTTTGCGATCGCTTTTGCAATCGCATAACAATATTTCCTGTGGGGAAAAAATCGCTTTGCAATGATCGGTAAGCTGTTTCACTTACTGATTTTCGCATAGCGATGTTTTTCCCCAGCTGATTGGCGGTTCCAAAATGGCCGCCGAGTAAAACAGGGATGGATCCCTTGCTTACTGGGCAGCCAAAATGGCCACCGTATGGAGGATTTTCACTTAAAAGGTAAGTTTTAAGCCCATAGGAACACATTGAAGGGGTTTCAATGCATTCCTATGGGCTTTTTTATTTCGCATAGCGACAAATCCGTATAGCGATGATTTTTGCTGCACGGATTATCATCGCTATGCGGGGCACCACTGTACTTATTTTTATATGTGGTAGGAATGTGAGAGTGTGATGAAATTTTGGCAAATGATATTTGGGGAAATAAGAGAAATAAGCAAATGAAAGGTAGAACTATGTCCTAAAATAGCACTTTTATCAATATTTGATAAGGTGAAATTATAATTGGACAACTATAGAATTAATCTCCAATTTAGTTACAGCTGCTAGATTAATTATAGCCAAATACTGGAAAACAAAACATAATTTTCAATTAAGAGAATGGTATACAGAAGTATGGAATACAGCTATCAACGACAAATTAACATGTAATATTAAAGTAAAGAAAGGAGTGCTTAAAAGACATACTTTTGCAGAACTTTGGGGAGATTTAATTGATTATGTATTAATAAAGAGGAAGGGAAGAGCACCATCGCAAGAAACATTACAATTTGGGAATGGGAATCCTTGAAATAAAGGAAAAGGTCTAGTTATCCATTGGTCCCAGTGGGGGGAAGGGAGCATGCAAGAAGCACTTGAAAATATTAAATATGTATCCACCATTAGAGGCCAAAAGTCTTTAGCTCTTTAGATAACTTTACTCTCTTTTGCTCTTTGTTAAATCTAGAACTGTCCTTTCACAGTTCCAAATCTGTGATTTCTGTGAAGGGTCACTCTCAACCAAAATGTAACCTTTAAAAAGGATAGATGAATTGAATCATATTCATTATCTGTATTTTTCCTCCTTTCCTTGTTGAAATTTCAATTTCACAGTTTTAACAGAAATCTTGTTGATCCTTATATCAATCTATAGTGTCTTCTTAGGCATCCTTCAGTCTCGAGAGACTATGGTAACGTGCTCTGTATCGAGGACTTGGAACAGCATCTAGTGTGGCTGAAAAGGCCAATTTGAGAGTGACAATCCCTTCCACACTGAAGACAAATACAATCTGTACCCGGTCCAGCTCCCTGATTTTGCTGCTTCCGGGACTGCCTCTTTGCCTCGGCCTGCTGGACAAGGGTCTCTTCAAACTGGGAGAGGCTGCGATGCAGAACGCTCAGATGCCAAGGTTTCCCATCTGTTGAGGTCCATTCCGAAAGCCTTCATATCCCGCTTGCAGATATCCTTGTATTGCAGCTGGGGTTTCCCTCTGGGGGGATTTCCCTGCACTAATTCTCCATACAGGAGATCTTTTGGAATCCGACCATCAGCCATTCTCACAACATGCCCAAGCCAATGTAGACGTTGCTGTTTCAGTAATGTATACATGCTGAAAATTCCAGCTCGATCTAGGACTACTCTATTTGGAACTTTGTCCTGCCAGGTGATACCAAAAATGCGTTGGAGACAATGCATATGGAACGTGTTCAGCTTCCTCTCCTGCCGTGTACAAAGGATCCAGGACCCACTGCAGTACAGGAGTGTGCTCAAGACACAGGCTCTATAGACCTGGATCTTGGTATATGCTGTCAGCTTCTTATTCAGCCATATTCTCTTTGTGAATCTTGAGAACATGGTAGTTGCTTTCCCAATGCATTTATCCAGCTCAACATCTAGGGAGAGAATGTCAGAGATTGTAGAGCCAAGGTACACAAAGTCATGAACAACCTCCAATTCTTGCGTAGAGATGGTAATGGAGGGAGGTGAGTCCACGCCCTGCCCTATGACGTGTATTTTCTTCAGGCTGATTGTTAGTCCAAAATCTTGGCAGGCCTTGCTAAAATGATTCATAAGTTTTTGGAGCCCTTCAACAGAATGGGCAACAACGGCTGCATTATCGGCAAAGAGGACGTCCCGCATGCCTTTCAGCTGGACTTTGGTCTTCACTTTCAATCTAGAGAGATTAAAGAGCTTTCCATCTGATCTAGTCCGGAGATAGACACCTTCTGTTGCAGTTCCAAAGGCATGATTCAGCATGACAGTAAAAAAGATCCCAAACAGGGTCAGTGCAAGGACACAGCTCTGTTTCACTCCGCTTCGGATGTCAAAGGGATCTGATGTTGAGCCATCAAAAACTATGGTGTCCTTCATTCTCTCATGAAAGGACCTGATGATGTTGAGGTGGACATCCAATCTTGGGAAGTATTTTAAAAAGGCCATTCCTGCTAAGCAGATCAAAGGCCAATCTATAGCGTCATTCCATATCAAATCAACCAATGCATTGAACCTTGATGTCATGGAATTGTTTCATTTTTAGTACATTTGTACCTTACCATGAGATGTTTAAAAAATTGTTTTCAGATTTTTTGGTCCACCCATTTCTGAGATATTGCATTTTCAAAATTGCAAAAAAAAAAGAAAAAAAGAAAAAAAGGAAAAAAAAGCCAAAATTCACTAGCCACCATAACTTCAAATGTCGTTTAACAGATATCTATGATAGTAGGAATGTGGTGATACTGCAGGCTAAACTGTAGAAGCCTCTGTGCTGCAGGGTCAGAAGACCAGCAGTCTTAAGATTGAATCCATGCGATGGAGTGAGCTCCTGTCGCTTTGTCCCAGCTCCTCGCCAACCTAGCAGTTCGAAAGCATGCAAATGGCAGTAGATAAATAGGTGCCACCTCGATGTGAAGGTAAAACGGCGTTCTGTAGTCACGATGGCCACGTGACAACGGAAACTGTCTTTGGACAAGCACTGGCTCTACGGCTTGAAAACGGGATCATCACCGGCCCCTAGAGTCGGACACGACTGGACTCAAAATGTCAAGGGGAACCTTTACCTTTATATGATAGTTACAGACCTGGGACAGGTGATATTTTAAAGCTTATGAATAGGGCTTTCATTTGATATACAACATGATGCAATTGTACATTTTCAAAAAATGTACACATTAAAAATTTAAAATTTGAATTTTCGGGAAAATTGTTTTTTTTGAAGTTTTTAAAAAAATAACACTTAAAGATTCATGTCTTGTAACCAATGAATCCAAACTTCAGGCTGGTATCTCACTGTTATACAAAACTTAAATTTTCTTGGCCGTGACAAGGATTTAACCCCCGAAGTCCTTTTTTTTACAATTCACATTGATAAAATTGTGGTAAACTGAAATGAATCAAAAAATACTGTAACATGATTTTTACAATTTTCACAGTTTTAACAGAAATCTTTCTATGTGTATCAACCTATAAAGCATCACATACCTTACGATTAAAACACATACAGTGGTGCCTCACATTACAAGCGCTCTGTTTTACGACGAAATCGCTTTACGTTGAAGGTTTTGTGATCGCAAAACGATGTTTCCTGTGGGGGAATTTCGCTTTGAGATGATCGGTTCCATGCTTCTGGAACCAACTGTCGCAAAGCGATGATTTTCGGCCAGCTAATTGGCGGTTTCAAAATGGCCGCCGGGTAAAAAACATGGCTTCCCGCTCTTTTCTGGGACGGATTCCTCGATGCACAGGCAGCGAAAATGGCCGCACTATGGAGGATCTTCGCTGGACGGTGGGTTTCAAGCCCCTAGGAACGCATTAATTGGGTTTTAATCCGTTTCTATGGGCTTTTAAATTTCGCATTACGACGTTTTTGTTCTACAGCGATTTCGCTGGAACGAATTAACGTTGTAATGCGAGGCACCACTGTATTACTGTATGAACTTTTACTGCTAGTAGAAATATGTATAACCAAATTTAGTGGAATTATGTATGTCAGGATAAGAACAAGCTCAAGAGTTCAGGCAAGCCAGGAGAAACAAGCAAAAAAAATCATGAAAAGGGCTGTTAGACATTAAACATTTTTCAAACTAACACAATGCAGCTGAACTTACATCTACATTACAATACTGTCTGGCCCTCATAATAATTATAAACAATTTTTTAAAATTATGAATTAAAAAAGTGACATCAACAAAAGAATGTTAGGAACTTGCTTTAGCCTCGACTCAGAAAGACATGGTAAGATTCTGGAGACTGCTAACAACAGCAGAAGCAAGAGTTTCTCGTGATCTAGAATAGATTCTTATGTGTCTGTTGGATGTTGGGAAGAACACTGTTTAAAATTACTCAACAATACAGGAGATAAAGCCTAGTGTCCCAAATTACCTCCCAACCTTCTACCACAGTTTCCATCAGTTCCTGTTACAGAAATAGCTTCAGTAAACAAGAATAAAATTTCATTTCCCCCGATATACTCAGATCTTTCCAGGACTGATGGGATCCTCTTTTAGCCGACTTATTCACCCACATGGACATATTCAGTAAAATCCCTACAAAACAGGCATTTTCAACAATTATGCCTATTTACAAGGAAAACAAAACAATCCTGCTAATAATTATAATCCATAAATTTGAAGCTCTGTGCAAGACAACCCCTTCAGAAAATGGTAGTATTGATAATTGAAAACAATTTATTAGCTCTAAAAAAAATCAGTTTTAGAGTGCAGCATTCTACTTTAATCACATTTTCCATAAAAGGATTATCTAGGAAGCTATATGTCACCTATGTCACCTTTACTGATCTTAAAGCAGCATCTGATTCTATTCCAAAATACCATTTATGGGAAAAACCGATAAACCTTTATATAGATCTCAGATTGAGCAAATTAAATATCTACATACTAACACTTGCTTGGAGGTCAGCATTTCCGACCAACACAGTTAAAACATTTGACTTAAAGCAGCAAAAACACCACTTGTCACATTTTCTATGAATTTCTTACCTGGATTTTGTTTCCTATAAATGGGCTGCTGGTCTACAAAGAAGCGAAGGTAGGCTGACAATGGCTTCTTTGGACGATTATCTGAACTTACATATTTTGAAAACCATTTATCCACAGGGCACGCAGCACTGCATGTTAACAGAAACAACATTATTACTGAATGCACTATTAAAGTAATAATAAAAGAAGCTCTTTGTGCAGAGCATTAGGAGGCAACAACCGTGGGGACAATACTCTAACCTCTACTGCCTGTGAACAGCAATTCATTGAGAGATCAAGCTCTTGCAGCATGAACCCGACACTTTTTTTAAGCACTCTACATATGTTAGTTTGCTCACCAATGAAGTAATCATGCAACTACTCTGTGTGTGTGCGCGCGTGCGCGTGTAAAATTGGCAAAATCTCACTTATCTTGAAAGCTCTATTAGGTTCATTAAAAGTCGCTTCCCAACTCCATCACACATAACTACTTTAAATAACTGACCCACACTCCTCCAACACGCACACATAACTGACAAAAATAAGCTATGCATCAGATGCACGGTGCTCATAAAAACCTGTGTATCAATAAATAGGTTAAAATTTTAAACTGCCGCAACAGTTTTGGGGTTGGTTTTTTTTTTTTTTACCTGAACCCGGCTGCGCAACGGCATACATGTCAACACAGAAAAAGAAAACCAAACCACTGAGTTTAACAGGGCACATTCTCAAATACTGCAAATGGGCAGAAGACTGCAGGCTGAGTGTACGGCGGATCCCACAACCCGGAAGGATTTCCGTTTAGCGAGCAAAAGCTCGGACACAAATGCACCTCCAACAAAACGACTCTCACCCGTGCCAAGCACTCTGCCCCTGGCCCTCCTCTCCTCCAGTGAGACCAAGGCAGACGAAGCCAGACGAGGGGAAAGCGAGGGAAAGGTGGCCGGGCCGGGAGACCTGAAGGGAGGCGCAAGGGGAGCGAGGGGGGGGGGAGGCACAAGACCCAAAGCCTTATAAGGAAGGGGGGGCAGAAGGGGATATCAACTGTATACTTTCCTCCCCCAGTAATCGTTACCTGAGGATATACCGCGGCCGAGGCAGAGACGAAAACACTCGGGCCAGCAGCGCGGCCGCCATTTCGCCTCCTCCTCCTCCTCCTCCTTCACCCCCTCCCCCGTGAAGGAAAGGAATCGGGCCTTCTTTCCCTCCTCGCGGCCGAGCCTTAGAAACCTCGCGCTCCCGCCGCGCACGGCATTGTGGGGGAAAAAGCCGTTCTACTGACTGCAGCCGGGCACGCCGCTCTTTACAATCACGCGGCACCGCGCCCGGACACCCTGCGGGAAAGGGTGAAAAGCAAGCGTCGTGGGCAGCCCCCACTTCCGGTTCCTGCTGGAGTAACGGGGGGGAGGGGCCTTTTGATCTGGTTATCCATTCCGACTTTGGTTGGCGATACTACATCGCTTGGTAGCCAGTGGTGTCTGTAGCCAAAGATGAATGTGTATACACCCTCTTTGGAAAAGCCCAAACAATAAATAAGACAAACAGGCGGTGGCACCTTAAAAGACTGGCTGTTACAATTTAATGTGGGCTTTCGCGGACATGTCCACTTCTTCTGGATGGAGTTCACGTAGTAAAATATTCATGCCTGGCTTTAAGGGACAATGGTGTGTGACTGCATGTCATACGTGCAATAATTTATCACCTGTCTGGTGGTCAATTCTTTTTAAGTCTGGCTCTGTAAACATCTCCACAAGAACGTACTTTTCCTCGCATGCCCTGAAGGGGACTTGTCCACAAAAGGTCATATTAAAATATAACACCTTCAAGGTGCACACCACGTTTGTTTGTTTTTTTAACTTTTGGTTGTGCCCGATATGCTTGCATAGTATGAAGCGGCTACCTCTCGGGGGAAAAAATGCAACTCGCGCAGACGCAAAAAAAAAAAAAAAAGCTCCGAAGTCTCCAGCGCGGTCATTTCTCAGACTTGAGCATTTCGCATCCAAATACTGTACAGTAGCTTGTGGGGAAAGAAAAGGGGCGGAGCCAGCAAGCAACGTCTCTTCAACCAATTACTGCCTTCCCGCGCGAGAGAGGGGCGTATTGCGTCTCCTTACGTACCGGGTAAGTTCTTCCTGTCTATGGTGGAGACAAGAGTAGGCGGGGCCACCTCACCATGGCGTCAATCCCACCAATAACATGCGTTTATCTGGCAAGGGGAGGGAGAGGAGAGTGGCGCATGCGCAGTTAGGGACGGGAGAGGCGCGACAGCTCGCGCTTCCCGCTGGATAAGAAAGTGGCGACGTGAGGCGGGGAAAGCGTGGTGAGCATCACCGGGCACGTTAGATGCCCGTAGTACCACCCCTTTTGTTGGTGAATTAGAAGGGTTGAGAATGTCCTTTGTATAGAAAATATTTTTATTTTCGGGTCACTGAAGCTCTTGCTGGACCACAAAGCCCATCGTTGTTGGCTCTGATGGGAACTGAAGTACATTAACGGGCCACTTGGAAATCCCTCTGGACACTTTTCACGCCAATAGGTCTCATTGTACTTAACGGGTGAATGGAAAGGGAAGCTAGACAAGCGTTTTAAAGAAAGTAAAGACTTTTTGTGGCATTAATACTTGAAATAGTAGCTACTCAGTTACGTTTAATAACTATCACTGCCTTTCACATGACAGAACTGAATTTTGCCTTTTGATTGTACCAAAGTCTTAACAGCAAGCATTTGTGTTGAAATCTTCAAATGTTGGATCCAATCCAACTTTTTTTGCCTTAGGCAAGGCCCTCCTAGTTGAGCTCAGAGAAGTCTAAAACTAGTCTGTTCAAGACTATTGAATTACAATCTTATTTAGACACTGATCTCAACATTATTATATTTGTCACTATGGGTGTAATCCTTTATTTCAGCTCACTTAAGTTATCTGAAGACACCCCAACAAGCCTCTAGTAATGGAAAACTGGGACTAACATGTTTGAAGTGCCACTACACTTTTCACATAAGGTGCAGTTAATAATAAAAAAAAGTGACAGACTCAGATTTCAAACCAAACCTTTATTTTCATTCAAGCCTCAGCTGACATGTTTAGGCAGAAAAATATCACATCATAAGTAGCTAAAAAGTATGCTTTGTTTAACATTAGAATGACTAAAGAGTACACTTTCAAGAATTGGGGTAGTATAGATCCCTTTGCTTTAGTCATGCCCATAGTGCCAAGTGAGAAATATACAGAGAATGGGATGGCTCAGTTAGTGCCCTCGCTAAGGCATTGTACAGTATAAACTGGTATTTGGTAGAAGGGACTGAAGCACAGACAACATTTATGCCACCATAATGGAAGCACCAGGACTGAGCAAATGGCTGACACGAGGAGAAAAAGGAGAAGCTTCACAACAGAGCCTTTAAAAGAGCAAAACAGAAACTTTATTAAGAAGTGTATAGTATGTAACAGCAAGGTCTTAATGTCCTTAATTATTTGAAGTTGTGATTCAAAATAAGATCAAATAAAGAAATTTTTCAGCTTACATCTGTTACCATTTTATTAATAAGATTAATCTGAAAGTTCAATACGTAAAAGCCAGTCTCTGAACTACAGTTTTCAATGTCATTGAAGAGAGACAAGGATAGCTTCACATACTTCTCAAAGAGCCCTACATAGTAAAATTTAAGAGGATTGCTGATCTGTACTTTTTGCTCAGCCTGAAGATCTTGCATTATGGTAAGTAAATTCCTTTTTGTATGATGCATACTTCAAAGCATAGTAACATCTAAACAGTTTCAAACCAGCCTCCATATACTTTTAGCAAAGCAGAAGATTAAATGCTTTCACTTAACAGGCATGCAAATCAAACTACAAAATTTCACAGAGTCCATTGTCAGAGATTAAAGGATTATAAATTCATTATTCTGGGATGAACCTATCAGAAACATCTAAAACAGATGGGGTAAAAACATCTGGGAAATCACACAATAAGAATCTTTTACCACCAGTTAAAGTATTAATGAAAAAAATGTGGCAAACTGCTTTGCTTTGCAAGCTATGGCATTACCCTTTTCAAGTATAGTGAAGTGATCATTTAGCACAAGGAAACACTTATTGGCTATTTTCAAAGATTGGTCTATTTCACAGCAAGCAATGACATAAATACAATGGCAATGAACTTTTCAGTGCTTCTTTTGCAAAGTTTCCATGTTTTGATTGTGTACATTGAGGTAAAGAAGTCTAACATGACCTTTATGAATAAATGCCCAATGCAGGCATGTCCTAGGCTATCAAAATTTTAAGATGTTAAAACAGATTGTTACAAGCCCAGAAATATAAAAATAGCTTCTGGAATGCTTGTCACATGTCTATATATTCCAGTTATTATTGTTCCTTTTGAAGCAAAGCACTAGGCCTATATTCCCTTCTCCAGAAGGGATCAAGTAGTGTCTATGGCAGCAGACGTCCTAGACAAGCAACTTGTGTTTAATTAGAATTACTGTAGCCACAAACTAAAATGCAAGGATTATGTACCCCGAAACAATGTATTCTTCCAAAAGTAAAATGCTTTTATAAAGAATGTGAGGCTATTTTTCTCCAACCATGCATGCTGAAGTACGTATGTAATTGTTGAAAAGCATTAGCATTGTATGTGAAATTATCAGATCAAAATATTGTTATACATAGGCACAGGGAAAAGCTACTGTGATCGTTTGTTTCAGGATTATTATGTAAGCTTGGAGATAGTACGGCATAATATACTCAAGAGTTAATAGCAATTTGAAATATATAGGCCATCTCCTCCCACTAGTAATTAACACATTTAACAGTATTTTGATCTTTTTTTGAGCAAGCACATGTAAAGATTGTGCAAGACTTAAAGAACAGCCAAGACAAGGAGTAAAAAACATGTTTTATTTATATGGAAAAGCTTCAAGTCAATTTTGTTAAAAGGTCAGAGATTATATTGCCTATACGGGATAAAAAGTCAGCTGTGAATAGAACAAAACTAGTTACATTTTTTTCTACAGAGCAGTGCAATTAATTCACATTGCAATAACAGTATGCAACAGAATCAAAATCATGTGTTTCCCCATAATGAATATACTGAAAATTAGAGTGCAAAGTTTCTTTTAAGAAGTTACCAGTTTATAGAGCATTCCTCTGGGTGGGAATGCTTCAGTTATTTAACAGTAGTTGTATTTTTCAATACTGTGCAGAAAATCTAAAATGAGTTGACTTGCATGGTAAATAAAATATAGTCTATACAGTAAAAAAATACAAATTATACAATAAACTAACAAAGTATGAAATTCAAACACAGACTTACAGGTTTGACATCTCAAAGACACATAGAATATCTCATGTAACACCTAGGTTTTCAGAAAAAATAATTTTGGTTGCTCTACAATTGCATTATGGATCTTGTAGGCTGGAGATGCAGATGTCCACGTATCTTTAAAAAACATAATAAATGTCTTTTGCAAAGCATACAAAAAGGATAAATACTCTCATCACAGTCTTCAGGTTAATTTTTGTAGTTAATTCCTTTTTCCAGAAACACATTTATGTGGGTGAAAATCAAAAAGGGCTTCATGGTACACTGAAAACAGTAAACTGTGCTCCATTTACTTCTAATTTGAAAAAACCCTAGAATTTACAGTACTCTGGTATATATGAAAAAGTTTTCAAAGTTTACATTGCATATTTCTGTGTCCATTCTCTTGCGTGTCTGTTGTATCTGTCAAAGAAAACAAAAAAGTAAAAAGACACATGCTTACAATTTAGAACAGTGCCATTACATAGCAAATAAAAACTGTTTCAACAGATTATTACATTTAAGATATTCACATTTTCTTAGAAAGCAAAAAACAACATATATTCAAAGCAGGCAACCAACAGGAAGAGCAATACAGAGCAGTACACCTGCCCCATCTTTGAGGAAAAGAATGAGTACTGTAGTGGTTAGAAAACAGTACCTTGAGCAGAAAAAGCACTAAGTGCCTGAAATACATAGTAAATCTGGTGTTAAAGATTTCCCTAGATAGATAGGACGTTTGTGGGAGGAGGTAAGACACACTGATGGCAGAAAGGACCAGGATACTGTACACACGTTGCTTTCTCTACTACATCCCTGTGCCTGGCTATTATTAGCTGTAGAGTGTAAAGGTTTCTTTGTGTACCCAGCCTCAGAGCATGGGCTGCAGACAGCAGGCTGGACAGTTCGCTAGCCCACTTACAAAGGCATATGCAGAGTTCCATCTGATCCCAAGGAGTCTGTTTTGGGCCTGCATTAGTGTCTAGTGTCAGAAATAGACTAGATGAGGCCAAACTGAAACTTAACCCAAACAAGACAGAGGCACTCTTGGCTTGTCAAAAGATCAGGGAATAGCGATTTTGTCTGCACTAGACTCCTGAAAAGTCAGGTCTGCGGCTTGGGTGCGCTTTTGAATTCAACCTTGAGCCTGGATGCATAGATTTCAGTGGTGACCAGGAGTGCATTTGCACAGTTGAAGCTGGTGTGCCAGCTGTGCCTGTTCTAGATGTCTGATCTGGCTGTGCATTAGTTATTTCCTTCCTGGATTTTTGCAACATGTCCTCTTACATGGGGCTGCCTTTGAACAGAGTTCTGAAACTTCAGATGGTTCAAAATACTGCAGTCATACTGCTTATTGGCACTGGTTACAGAGAGTATATAACTCTTGTTACCAAACATTTACTGGCTGTTGCTGTTTTGGAGCCAAATTCAAAGTGCTGGTTAGAATCTACAGAGCTCTATATGGCTTGTGTCCAGGCTAGATTAAGGTCCATATTTATTATATGAGCCTCCCTGGCTTTTTCAGGTCTTCTGGGAATGCCTTTTTCTTGGTCTCACAGGACTGTGAGTACACCTTTTCAGTGGCTGCTCCCACAATGTGAAGTACCCCTTTCCAGGGAGGCCAGACTGGCCTTTCGCTCCTGTTCTTCTGCTGGCAGAAAGACCCATTCTTTTTGAAGCAGACTTTTAAGTGATTTGGAAAAGTGGAGAATATTGGTAATGCTACCTTAATTGAATTCAGGGTGTATGGTCAAGAAAGTTTTAATTTAAAAAAATATTATTACATGTTTAATTGTTTTGTACTTATGGTGCTTTCAATTCTGACTAGTGTATTATTTTAGCTGACTGTGAGCCACCTTGAGTTCTCCTATTGGAAGAAAAGCAGCATATAAATAAAACAAATGAATGGAATAAAAAGTTACAAAATTCATATGAAAAAATAGACTATATAGGGGCACAATAGATGGCTAGCAATAGGATAAATGTGCAGTTGAAGAAGGTATATTCTAAGAGAAGATAAGGCTGCACAGGACAATTACAAAAATTGCATGTGACGGAGTACCTGCAATGTATGTTATTATAACTCAATTTCCTCCACCACCATCCTGCCACACTCTTCTGATCTTGGTACAATTAAAGTGATCAAGTCTACTAACTGAATTCTAAAAAAAGGGACCAGTATATGGAATATCATTAATACCTTCCAGATGAAAATGTATTTATAAATTGCCTATTGAGCGCATATTGAGCTTCACTAGGTAGAAAAGAGAGGTGGAAAGACAGAACAGAACTTGTGTCTTCAGTATTGATATAAATAGATTTAGGAACATTTCTGACCAAGAAATTAGTCAGGGAGTTAAATGGGCTAGAGATCTAAAGATTCAAACAGCTGATGTGGTTTCTTTCCCTTTATTTGTTCAATGCTTTAAGTGACAACTGTAAGTAGACACCATCAAAACATGGAAGAGTCTGGAAGGTCAACTTGATTAGTTGCATCTTCTGGTGACGTTAGCTGAGACATCCCCAGGAGCTGGATCAACAATTCATATCTTGCCCCTTTACATTTTAAAAAACTGACTACATGTATCCCCAGAATTGCTTTGGACTTTCTAAATGATGTTTTTTGTTTGTTTGTTTGGAGTCATGATTTGTTATCACTGTACACTTTCTAATTAAGGGGGAAAACCCTAAATCACACCCCCAACATGCCTGTAAGCTGCCTACTTATCTTCACTAGACTGAGGAAGAGATACTGAAAGCAAGCCCAACATACACCCACATATTGTCTCAGTTTATAACTGGTGTGTGAGAAAATATTAGGAAAGTGAACTTAGTAGCTAATGTAAATCAGCTGATACTATACTAAAAAATGGGATTTTATTCAGCAACAAACCAACAAGAAGACTCCTGCCATTTCTTTCAGATAACACTAGAAATAGTCTGATGAGATTCTCTTGGCAAA
Organism: Pogona vitticeps; assembly: GCF_051106095.1. NCBI lineage: Eukaryota > Metazoa > Chordata > Lepidosauria > Squamata > Agamidae > Pogona > Pogona vitticeps. The sequence continues at coordinate 89,386,198 of NC_135785.1, read as the reverse complement.
ATCAGTAGGGACATTTCTTTAACATTTAAAAGTGCAAAAAAATATTACTTAGAAATATATATTTGCTCACACATTGTAAGATGCAACACAGGAAATTCTTGGATCTAGAATATGCCAGTGATAACATGAGTTAAATAGTTCTGTACATTACTTACTGCTATAATCTGAAAATTATACATTTAAGATACACCAGGTAGAACAAAAGGTAGGAAAAAGTCACAAATCTAAGAATGGAACATTGTTAAGATTCTGCAATAGTACATGTAAAAACAAACCTTGATTTTGCCAGAGATGAAGGCATAACAGAAGATAGTATAACAGTAGGTTGGGAGGAGACAGTGTTGGGAAAAGAAGAAGCAATCAAGATATTTGAAATTATACTTGCACTTACTTTTCCTTGTCTGACTTGTAGATTTGTGCAATATCTGGTACTAAAGGGTCGTCTGGATTAGGATCACAAAGTAAAGAGCATATGGACAAAAGAACTAGATTAAAAAGAAAAATCAATTACATTTCTTATGACATGAATTCAGCAATTAGGGCAAAAAGAAGATATGGGTTTATTTTTATAATAATTCCATAGCTCAGCTTTTCAAAACTTGAAAAGCAATACATTGTACATTCTCCATGCACCCAATGCATGTGGGATATATTGGCACAGCACCTCCTTTAGCTCTAGCTTATATTTCCTGCTGCCCAGTGGCACTTCGTGATGATCTGTGGGAAGCCAGGGGCACACAGCAACATTCTCTTTTGGTAGTACAAGGTGAGACAAAAATCTAAATCCTTTACTTTTTATAAATGTCTGTTACCAGTGAACAATGCAATATGCTATGTCCCTTTCAGCCCCAGTCCCAAACTACAGAAGCACTGCCCTGGCTCCATGGTGGGCTAGTCAAGATGAGTGTACCACATGGTAAAAAGATAAGCAGTGATTGAAAGAGCTCTTTCAGGCACATCTAAGGCTTGAACAGGCTATACAGGTATTTTTCTTCATTTAAAGAACTGCCGATAACTACAACATATAACAAACTGCTTTAATAACCTTCTCAGCTTCAAAAACTATTTGCCACATAAAAGTTGCTATTAAATAAAAAACAAAACAAAGCATTGGGGTATGGAGAAGTAACTAGTATTGTGATATCTGTGAAACTGCTTTGTTTTGTACTAAAGTGTTGACCACGAGAAAATAAAAAAGTAATTGGCTTGTAATTGAACACACATTTTAGAATAAGTGTACCCTGCTTTTTGCCAAGAGTTCTTAATGCCAAGTGAACTGGGATGATTTTCCTTGATATAAATTTAAACCACAATTTAAATTTTTTAAAAATCATTTTTTTAATTTAAATAGTCAAAATAAATTCATTTTTAAAATTTACATCAAATCCACCCTGCCAGGACGGTGACCTAAAATTGGGTTTTCATAAATACTTACCTTTAGAAACAGTCAGAGCAGGTGACCATTGTGACCTCAGGATATCAAGACAAATACTCCCATTACTATTTATGTTTGGATGATATATTTTTGTTGTGAATGCAATCTGTAACAGAAGAATTGTCAAATATTTTTACAGTGTTCACATCACAAATATTTCCCTTTTTATAATCTATGTTTTATTTCTATATTTGACAACAATTTGGGTCTATGAAACAAGTAAAAAGAGATTATATTATACTCACACTTGGATATTGCACTAAACTAGCTTGTTTAACAATGAACCGTTTTGCAGACAAAATCAAACTAACAAACCATGTTGCCCCCCACCCCGCCCCCAATTTTTGGACTGTTTCTTGCTTATCACTTTTATCAGAACTTGTTGCAGGGCAGGCAATTGGGAAAACAAGCCTGGTGCAAGGCAGTTCTGGAATCAAGCATAATGACAAGCCATGATGAAAACAGAAATGAGAAAACAACAAATCATGGATTTAAATTATGCTTTTGTGACTGGTTAGCAAACCACATCTTATTTGTGAGAAAGACACAAGATATCAAATCAATCAATCAATCAATCAATCACATAGTATTTATATGTGAGCCAAGTTACTCTGGTATTAATGAGAAATCAATAACTATAGCTGTTTCCTGATTAAGAAAGACACCCAAAGTGATTTATGTGTAGATCCCTTTTTTCATATTTACAGTAGACACCTGATTTACAACAGCTTGCTTTACAGCTACTTCAGTGTTAAAATCTCCCCCCACTAACATTCAAAACCAAGTTTTACGATCTCTGACTGGTATATGGATAGCAAGAATTGTGGCAACAGAGAATGGTAGTAGGAGAGAAGGTGCACACAAGACAGCAGAGGGCAGATGGGGAAAAGAGAAGACAGCTGAGAGGACAGAAGGAGCAAGAAAGACAGTGAAGATGTCAGGGAAGAAGAGGGTGGATGTAAGGCCTGAGAACTGCCTGGAAGCCAAACTCCTATTTTAAGATTAATCCCAATGGGAAAATAGGATTCAGCTTACAATAGCTCATTTTATGACTGTTGTTGGGGAACCAGGGTGGACAAAAATCAATGATTAAAAAAAATGATTTAAATCACAATTTAAATAAAATATCAATTTTTATTTAAATAATCAAAAATACATTTTCTTAAAAAAATAATTTTTTATTTAAATTGTGATTTAAATCGATTTGATTTAAATCAAATCCACCCTCTGATAAACCAATTAGTCATAAATATGCAGGTCTTCTGCATAAAGTCTGATGCGTAACATGTAATACATTGCTGAGGTTTGCTGACAGGATCAAAACATTTTAATTTAATTTAGTACATTTAAGTTAAGGATGAAGGAGTGGCAAAAACTAATGTCACATGAGGCAGAGCAAAACACAGTTTTCCCATTATTGCTGAGGTGTTTAGAAACCAGACTGCTCAGGAGCTTATTAAAATCGATACAGACAGAAAATTTAAGGGACAACTTGACAAGGATTATCCAATTTTCCTTAAAATGCAGAGTGATGAGGGAGTGTAGGTTTCGCTCAACAGCCACTAGGCAGAATTCAACAGGTCCTGACTCAACTGAGTGTGCTCCTGCCCTTCTCAGAATCCTCAGAAACAGACATTTCATGACAAACAAGCTTGTGTAGAAAGAGCTCCCCAAATACAGAAAGCTTGTAAACGACTCATTTGAAGTATTATTCCATCCACTATGAAACAGTGGGGAATGTATGGGCCTGTAGATGTTACACTGCAAATCCCATGATGCCTCACCATTAACTATGATAGCTAGGGATGGTGAGAGCTGTAGTCCAACAACACTTGGGGCAGAGGGGGGGGGGGGGGAGAAACATGTTTCCCATGGCTGATTTATCTCTAGATAACTAAAACACAGTAATCTGAAAAACAGTTGAACCCACAAGTCAGCATTTAACACTTAAACAGGGAACAATATGATTAAAATCATATATGCATATTGAATTCATCTGTAATAATGCAGCATGGCTTTGGTCTTTGTCCTTGTCTATCCTATCACTTTAGTAACATATCTATGCTGCGATGTTGTGATTCTTCGGCATTTAATCCCAGAAGGACTAATAACGCGGAAGGGATAAAGCCAAGGTCTAACATATGGAAATCGAAATGTTTTAAACATATTTAACCATATTATAAAGAGTTTACCTTTGGTGGTTTGAATGGGTAGTCTGTTGGAAAATGTACTGTGAGAAAAAAGACTCCCCCTTGATATGCACTGTCAGGCTGCAAAACAGGAAAATTAATAAGGTCATGATTCAAATTATTTCCTTAAGATTCCCATCTGCATCTGGTGAATATTTTGAAGAACACAGCCCTGTATACATTTTTGTCCCATCTCCTCGAAGCACACCGCTCTTTCTGTGGAACATCCATGGCCATCACCATTATTCTATGATATAGCAAACCGCATAACAAAGGCAAGAAGAACTAAAATGCTTGGTTTGAGCACATGAGATAGAACCACAGCTGCTAGATTGAACATGAAATGCTCCTCTCAACTTTAAATCCACAAACAATTACCTGAAGCACTGAACTCTTTTTGAATATGCATCTTCCATTGTTTTTCAATTATTCCTTGAAAGATCATGCAGAGCCTGCCAATTCTACAGACTGTCCAAACATTCTGTAAACGGAAATGTCTGCAGACTTGTATCCAGCATGTTCACAGCTAGAAGGCAGAAAAAGTTTCTTTCCCCCTGCCACCCCCCATCCTCTGCTTAAGAGACAGAGCCCCTCTAAACGGGAGCTTTCAACACGTAGGAAGGAAACTGGAGGCTATGTAAGCACAGACTTCATGGGGGTGGGATGGCGCAAACTAAAGCATGTTTTCTCTCTTTCAAATAGAGCTGTGCAATTTAAAGTCTAGCCGCCCAGAGTAGACTTCGGTCTAAACAGGCAGGATATAAATTAAAAACAACTTTTTAAAAATTAACTTACAAACCCAGACTTCTTTGAACCATTCTGTTAGCTCCTATTACTGCTCTTTACCAACACAGGCTTCTACATTCCTCTCACCCTGTATTTTTAAGCTCTCTTTTGTGTTGTTTTGTCCTTCTGCATTCAGTCTCTATTCCACCCCACCTACTTCAAGGCTAAACAACACAAAACTCACAAACTTAATCACATGTTATATGAACAACTGAATTAGCAGGCACATGGTTTTTAAAAATGTATTTTTCTATTTATAAGAACCCCCTTCCAAACCCCAAAATTAAGATAACTTAGCTTTGAGTATTCAGCCTCTGGCCTCAGAACGCTCACATGCCCCTGTTGTATTTAGGCCTACAGACTCCACCTCCAACGAGGTGTGTTCCAATTGGTTTGTTCAGCATCAGCTGACATCAATTCCATATGGCTCATGATTGGAGGAAGCCTGTTTACAGAGGCAAGGCACGGGCAGTTTTGTTCTCAGCTTACTTCTGTGTATAAGACTGCCCTCAATTTTTAGTGTAATGATTTTAGGGAAAAGTAGCATCTTATACGTACATGGAAAAATACGGTAAATACCAGGTGTATATTTGTGTGTCTCAATTGTGATCAGCAGAGCATCTAACATTTCCTCACTCTTTCTGAAACAGTAACTAGTATTGGGGGGGGAAGACTCATTAACATGAACCAGCCCCCCCCCCATGCTTATGACTTCCAAACATTTTACATTCATGGCTAGTCTGTTACTAAGTGTGGCACGGTGCTGTTTAACATACATATTTGCATAATAATCAGCCACTATACATATGTAATAAATATATAAAAATAAAACCAGCATTGCAGCTACATTAGGTTAGAAGTACAGGTCTGATTTTGATGGGAGGGGTTTGTGTTCTGCTGTAGCACAATCAGATCCTGTTCTTTGGGTAGAGTCTGCAGGTAGTATGAAATGTGGGTGTGGGAAGAGGAGTAGGTACTTGGGGAAGGCTGCAGGAATGCTGCCTGCAACCACTGCAACAACTTCTACTGAGAGAAAAGAGAGAGGAAAATGACATCCTGCAACTGCTATTATGAGCTCCCCAAACAAAATCTGTCACACAGCTGCCTTGTTCAGCACTGACACTATGAAAAAATAGCAGGCAGCAGTACAGGGTGGGTGTGTCTCTACAAGGTGGCAAAGAAGCCTCTGGTTCAAGGTGGGACCAATAGGAGTGAACCTTAGATATGTTCCAGTGACATCTTTGTGCAAGTCAGCGAGGGAAAGGGGCTGAAAAAGATCGTGAAGGTACTTTTCTCCCAGAGAAGGGCAAGGATGGCATTAGCACTCAGACTGACACTATCAGTTTGGGCTGCGGCAGTGCTGCTGCTTTTGTGGTTGGGAAAGAGGTTTATGAAAAGCACCAGACATTGCCTTTCATATCCATACCATGCAGTTCCATCATAGTCAAAGAAGAGTTTACCGCCAGAACTAATTCCCAGCAAATCTGTCCTGTTCAAAGTAGTATTCTGGTTGGTGGGAACTCTTCTTTAAGTTGATATACTTCTGATGTGGAGGAGAAGTAGACTCAGGTGGGGACTATTGCAGATGCACGTGACACTAAAACCACTCATGCCCTTCCAACTGTACTCGCTCCACCAGCTGCCAGAACCAGTAGTAATGACAGGTTAGCAATTCTTATTAGAAACATGCAGTCAAAAAATTGAGCTCCCAAGAAGTCAATGATCCGAAAACACTTTCAACATTGTGCAGCTTACATGGCTGAGTGCGTGCACTGCAAGAAGGTACTCAGGTGTGGGCAGAATATGGAACATCTCTCTAACAGTAGCATGTTCAGCCACCTGAAGACTCGGCACAAGACTCGGCATTTGCTGCTGGCAAATGAAGTGAGTACGTGGAGGCAAGTGGTTTATTGTAAAGGGGAAGAGTCATCAGAAGGCAGAAGTTGAGCCACCAGCACAGTGAAGCTGGGAGGCAGAGATAGGCAAATAGGTAATAGGTGGGAGGCAGCAAATGCCAGACACACATCTCAGGAATCAGTTCCAGGCTACCTTGGGATCCAGGAAAAGGGCCTTCTTCAAACGTAGGTATGCTAAAATTGCTAGTTGGCTAGGGAAGAGGATAGTCCTTTTCTTTGGTGGTGAACATTTGTTTTTAATAGGTTTATGGCAGAACTGGCACTAACTGCCATCCTGAATGACCTTTAGCTGCAGGGTGGGGCCAGATTTAAATTGGGGTGTCAGGCAACTAGTATAGCAGCAGTTGGCCAGTGCACTTCTGGTACATTTTAAAAGTGACATCTGGAGCAGTCTGGGTGCAAAATATGACCATCTCTCCCTGGCAGGATAATGGCAGGTTACAGGTGTGCTCTGTTGAATGTGGCTGTGATGAAGGGTAACAACACAGCTCACAACATTGCACTGAGGGCTCACACAGAGCAGCAAGAAACTAGAAATGTTCACAGCACCCCAAACTGCAGTACCAGCTCTATTCTAGAGTCCAAGTTCCTCGTCTGTGGAAACACAGGGCAAGCTTTCTGGGACACAGTCTTGACAAGCATGGCAGAGACCTGTACTCTAGAGATACCTCTCAAGAGGAAAGACATGCCAACGGCAGAGGTAGAGGCATACATGCAAGATCCCTTGTCTTACTGGGCTAAGAAGATATGTTTGGGGAGGACTGGCCAATGTGGCAGTGGGACTGCTGTCCTGCCCACCAACTAGTGTGGCCAGTGAGAGAGGGTTCTCTCAGGCAGGAGACACTGTCAGTTCTCACAACACATACTTGGAAACACAATCTGTGTAAAAGCTCATTTTCCTTAAGGTCTACTTATTACTGGGCTTTCCTGAAGTATTTCTGAAGTAAGAGAGAATTGAAGTCTCTGCTCACAGTATGAGGTATGCCATGCTTCAGTCTACTGCCCCTCCTTCTGCCTCTTTCATTTTTTTACCAGCTATTCCAAGTTTGTGCTCTCCTACTCAACTCTGATTCACCCATGCTGTTGGCACAGTTCCCACCCACCACAGGCTAGCTGCTGCTCCAGTCTACCTGCCAGTGCTGCCCAAGGTATTTGCCCACTCCCCAGTGCAATCTGTCCTCTGTGTGTTTAGTCGTTTAGTCGTGTCCGACTCTTCGTGACCCCATGGACCAGAGCACGCCAGGCCCTCCTGTCTTCTACTGCCTCCCAGAGTTGTGTCAGGTTCATGTTGGTTGCTTCGCAGACACTGTCCAGCCATCTCATCCTTGGTCGTCCCCTTCTCCTCTTGCCATCACACCTTCCTAACATCAAGGTTTTTTCCAAGGACTCTTTTCTTCTCATGAGAAATCTGTCCTCTACATCCTCAATTTCCTACTAGTATTCCCACTGTTCAGGGTTCAATCATTTTGCCCATTACAGTCATTTCTTAATACACAGACACTCCTCACTGTTGGCATGCACTCTTCTTGTTTAGCATAATCACTGGAAAGGTTAACTGCAATCAAATTTATAACTAGCACTCAGCAATAATGTGCTTCTCCCTCTCTAGAACAAAATCCTCCATCACCTTTATCCACGGTTTCTGAAGCTATCTGCTGAAGCTATTTTGGATTGTTGCATCTGCAATTTACCTTTTGTTATGGGCTTAAGTCCAACATAAAGATGATATAGGAAAACAGTGTCCTAGTGTTCTGTTGGCTCCCCCAATTATGCAAGCAGTAGCATATTTGTTCTTGTAATCCCTAAGTATAGTATTGTTTGTGCAAAAGGCTGCAACATGAGCTGTGCAATGACTACAATGACTCCACTCCTCATCCATCATTTAGAACTGGGTGTCCACCGATGCAACATTATTTATGCAAGTGAACTACAGTGGTGCCTCGCTAGATGAGAATAATCCATTCCAGCGAAATCGCTGTAGAGTGAAATCCTCGTGAAGCGAAATAAAAAAGCCCATTGAAATGCATTGAAAACCATTCAATGCGTTCCAACAGGTGAAATACCTCAGCGTCCAGCGAAGATCTTCGATAGGGCGGGCATTTTCTGCTCCCTGTATAGCAAGGAAGCCATCCCAAAACACAGCGGGAGCCATTTTACACACTGGCCAGCCATTTTGAAGACCCAACGATCAGCTGTTTTGATCGTCATTAAGCGAAAAACCGGTTCCCGAAGCAGGGAACTGGTCATCATAAAGGTTTTTTTCCTATGTAAACATCCTTTTTTGATCACTATAGCGGTTGCAAAAAAAAACATCGTACAGCGAAAAACCCATCATGCGGGGTAACCGTTTAACGAGGCACCACTGTAATTCTGTCATATTGGCCATAGAGCCTAAGACAGCACATTCCCTTTCTTAGGTGGTCTTCCAATATCATGGAACTAAGGTTCACTAAAAGTGTCAAGACTGGCATAGACATAATTAGCTTCTCCACACTTTCTACATCATGTGCTTGTAGACTGTGCCTTAAATTAAGAGGTAAACTGACTAATATGAACTTATTGGTTGTATTCTGTAGAAAGAGGAAACATTGGTTCTAGGGAAGTTAGACCTATAAAAAAGGACATATACGTTGGCTCCTAACAGAACTGCAGGCAACAACGAATCAGCATTAGATCTGCAACAGATATGTCTGTACTGGGTCACTTTTAACTATCCCAACTGCACTTTACATCTCCAAACAGGAAAAAAACAGGTGGAGTGACCATTGCATTTAACTGTGGATGTTTTATCAGATAAGGCATTAAACATTCTGTAAGCAAGCTAAACTCAATGCAAAGAAGATCATTAACAGCCACTGGAAAAAGAGCCAAAGGTGACAGCTGCACATGTATTAGGTTCCTGACATTTTTCTAGGATCTCTAGCTTAGAAGACTGTGGAACAACTTTGGTTAAATCTGTGGAGGGTAGGGCAGTGCAAACTGCATACAGCAAACAGATCACTATTTGAAGCTATGTGCAATAGTGAAGCAAAGGCAGAGTGGTACAAGTATGTTCCATGCCTATATGCCAAAAATAGCTTCCAAATTATTAACACAGCATCTACACAGCTGAAACCAAGAAAAAGCTACAGCATATATAACCTAGGCATATGAAGCATTATACGGTATTTTGTCCTTTTTACAGCTTTAACTTTAATTTTTAATTATTTTTTGGCATATCATCAGAGGCAAAACCAATGAATCCCCTTCCCTTGCCATTTAGATTTTTATTCACTTCTTTTATTTTGTGATTTAAGATTTCAAGCAGAGTTTACAACCAAAGGGGCTAAATGCTTGCTTGAAAGAAAGAAAGTGGAGAATTCCACAACACAGAATTTTCCAGTCATCCCACTTTCTAAACTTCTTCTGGACCCTTGTGAAATACAGAAATTCCCTTTTTATATGGGTAGCATTATAATCCCTGTTACCTGAAAAACAGTTGTAAGTCTGAAAACATGGCAATGTTACTATTGTACTAAAACCAACAAAGCCCAATGGTGCCTTGAAGACTGACACAGTCAGTGATAGCATGAGCTAGAGATGAAGGTATTCATATTTGTATACAAACATCCCCCCACAGGTGGAGATAACGATGGCTCACTCATTATTCCTCCGCTAACGCGAGCTCGATGGAGCCTTCCTATTGCCAGTCCTTGCAGAAGACAAGATGACAAGCCTCTCTGCCAGGTTGCAGAGTGGCTAATCCATCGCGAGCAACAGAGCGATAGGAAGGCTCCGTCAAGCTCGCGTCACCGGCGGAATCGTGAGTGGACCGTCCAGCCCCATGGACCCGGACCCTTGTTATTTCCACCTGTGGGGGATATTCATATTTGTATACGAATACCCTCATCTCTAGCATGAGCCTATGAATTATAGCCCAGATCATCAGTCACATTAACTGTTTTCCAGAATTTCAGACGCATAAACACTGCAAGTGATGGAAAGTCAGATTACTGACAGCAAGACCAGAGGGAAATTCAGTGTGGAAAGTAATGACAGTGATCATTATATTATTAACAAAGGATATTCACAAAACTGTTCCCAACAAAATGATTTTAAACTGAACATGGAGCAGTAAACAAACTCAGAATGCCTACAGGGTTTAAGTGTGAACTTAATTTGTGACTTTCACACAACTGGATACCTCCCCTTCACTGGGTTATCGTCTTTCAGATTTGGCATTTTATCACTAAATAAATAAACAGCTCAGATTAGGAGTTTATTTTTAATGCCCTACATTGGCCAGTAAGTACGCAATATGACGAAGTGTAACTCTCTATGAACAAAGTACCTTCCCTGACCTTTGAATAATCACAGACAAGCTCTTAATATCTAGAATAAAGAGGAAAATTTGAACCATAACTTTGAACCCTTCATCTTAAGAAGTCTGGCACAGCAGTAATATCATTTGGCAAGTGAACTCTAAACGCATTCATTCTGGAAAATGCAAGCTATCTTTTGAATCTTACTGAGCTTACTAAACAACTGCCAAACTCCTATTGCACAGTTACATTTGTGGTGGGCAAATGGTGGCATTTGCAGCTAATAAATAAATCTTTGATCAGATTTTCAGGCATGCTCCAATCCACAGACTGGCACACTCCTGAATGTCCTGAGAGAGCTTCATTATCCAACAGCAAGAAACCACTGGGAGACACATGATCTGCTTCAACTGGGCATATGGGTTTTCACCAAAGGTGTATTCTCAAAGTATTCTAGTTTTGATTTTCGCCCCCCTGAAATCAAGGGGATCAACTGGACTCAGTCTGGAACCAATGTAATTATATCAACAAAAGGGCAGACATAAAGTAGGAAGTTTTAGTCTTAATTTATCTTGATATTTTATCCCTTACAGAGAGTATCAAACATTTAGTACATTCATCAACAGATAGAATACTCTTACGGTTTATTTTTTTTAACACACAAGTGGACATTTAATTCATTTATCTGAATTGCATACTTACAGGTCCCATAATAGTTGCTTGCCAATGGAACACTGAAAAACACAAAGTAATATTTACCTTATTAAAGTTTAAAGTGTAGCCAAATAAGCAAAAGGTATCTTGCCATCAACTATAAAGATCTTACAGTCATCTCCAACAGGTCCTGCTGAACAGTGTGCAGGTGGGTCACGCTGCAGATCACTTAGCTCCTACAGGAAACATGAAAACATTTGCAATGTTACTTAAACAAACCCAAGATTATTTATCCAAATTTGGATCTTCTTTAGGTTTGATCAAGTGCTTCCAAAATAGACAACTAAAAGCTAAAGAGAAATTTGAATCAATACCAGAGGATATAGTCTTATAGCATGGAAGGACCAGCCATTCAGCACTAAGCATGACAGTATTAGCCAGCACACCTCCATATCTTTACTCGATAAAATAATGTACATTTCGTTCTCACTAACAGAAGGAGACTCCAGGATAGTGAAATCCATTTTACCATATTTCAGTTCTGAAATTGTTACCCTGACATGGGAAATCTTGACGTGGACGTCAAAATACCTTGATAAATAGATTACAGGCAAAAGCCAAAATCAAAATTATGGTACAGTCTAAATCAGTGGTCTCCAACCTTTTCCAAACCGCAGACTGGTTGAGGGGCCAGGATCCATGCATGGTGGGGCAGGGCACACCTCCGCGCTTGCGGGGGAGCAGGGCGCATGCTCGCACATGTGCAGCTGGGCGCACTCATGGGTAGGGCATGCTTGCACAGGTTGTGCTTGCGGGGGCAGGGCATGCTTGCATGCATGGGTGGAGCACCTGTGCACACGTGTGCAGGTGGGCGGGCCATGCATGTGGGTGCGCATGTGTGTGGGGAGTACGTGCAGGGGGGTGGGAGATCTGTCTCCACGGTCTGGTCCTGCCAAGGCCATGGCCTAGAACTGGGCCGCGGACGGGGGCTGGGGACCCCTGGGCTAAACTGTGACTTTCACACAACTGAATACCCCCCCTTCATTGCACAATCTATTTCCAGATTTAGCATTTTAATGCTAAATGAGCAAACATTGCATTTGGTTTTGACACAGGAGAGGGCCCTCCCCCTGACTTTGGAACTCCCTCCAACAGGAGGCTTGACTGGCCCATCTTTATTGTCCTTCCGCAAACAGGCAAAGTCCTTTCTCTGCAGGCAAGCTTTCCCTTAGCAACTGGCTAGCTGCCTGAGTTGGCTTTTTTAATGGATTGTTGTGCCTTACTGCTTTGAATGTGTTTTTTGTATTGCATTTGTTTACCATGTTTTACCATGGTATTTGTCTGATCCTTATTAGTATTGAGATACTTATTCTTTTTAGCTTTAAATATTGTCTTTTAATGATATAAGCTGCCTTGGATCCTTTTTAAGGACAAAGGTGGGGTAAAATATTTTAAAGAAAATAAATGATAATAAATACAACACAATATAGCATACTGCAACAATTAGAGCTAGGCAGTGATAGCTTATCTAGTGCCCTTCAGATGGCTCATGCTACAAATCCCATCAGCCCCAACCTGCACAACCAGCAATAACGAACTAAAGAAACTGCAGTCCAGATCAGCTGGAAGGTTGCCTGCCCCACGATGTGGAAAGAAGAGTACATACAGTGGTGCCCTGCATAGCGACGACAATCCGTGCAGCAAAAATTGTCACTATGTGTATTCGTCGCTATGCAAAATTAAAAAGCCCATAGGAATGCATTGAAACTCCTTCAATGCGTTCCTATGGGCTTAAAACTTACCTTTTAAGCAAAAATCCTCCATACGGTGGCCATTTTAGCTGCCCGGTAGCAAGGAATCTGTCCCTGTTTTACCCAGTGGCCATTTTGGAACCGCCGATCAGCTGGAGAAAAATCATCACTATGCGAAAATCGGTAAGCGAAACAGCTTACTGATCATCGCAAAGCGATTTTCCCCCATAGGAAACATCGTTATGTGATCGCAAAAGCGATCACAAAAACATCGTCGCTATGCGGATTCGTCGTTAAACGGGGCGCCTGTTATGCGAGGCAACACTGTAAGTACAAAAGATGAGGGGAATCTGTTAATTACAAAAAACCCTCAAAATTTGGAAAATGGAAGAAGGCTGTTACGGAATGCTTTCTTGCAGTATTTAATTATGTCAACTGCATTATAAGATTTTTGTATTTGTGGTTTTTTTTGCTCTACATTTCCTTCTTTTTCTGCATGATAATGTTAAGGCTTAAATCCTACTTTAACACACAGACAATAGCCTTCCACTATTTTCCACAAGAGGGAGTTTCTCATTTCAACTAGAGCTTGCAGTTCCACTTTCAGTGCTGGACAAACATTCTGTGCAATGGTGGCTAATTTATGCAAGATTAATTTTATTTTACTTCCCATTTTCTGAATCCAGGGTGGCCTATATGTACAATTCATTCAAAACAAAACATTTTGAAAATGCAGCACATAAAACATAGGTTACATTACTCAATGTAGCTCAACATCATCTGAAGCTCAACATAAAAAAAAAAAAACTAAGACCATGGCCACTGGTCCCATCACCTCCTGGTAATAGAAGGGGAAGATATGGAGGCAGTGACAGATTTTACTTTCTTGGGCTACATGATCACTGCAGATGGGGACAGTAGCCATGAAGGCTTCTTGGGAGGAAAGCGATGACAAACCTAGACAACATCTTAAAAAGCAGAGACATCACCTTGCCGACAAAGGTCTGCATGGTCAAAGCTATGGCTTTTCCAGTAGTGATGCATGGAAGTGAGAGTTGGACCATAAAAAAGGCTGACCACCAAAGGATTGATGCTTTTGAATTGTGGTGCTGGAAGAGACTCCTGAGAGTCCCCTGGACTGCAAGGAGATCAAACCTATCCATTCTGAAGGAAATCAACCCTGAGTGCTCACTGGAAGGACAGATCCTGAAGCTGAGGCTCCAATACTTTGGCCATCTCATGAGAAGAGAAGACTCCCTGGAAAAGACCTTGATGTTGGGAAAGTGTGAAGGCAAGAGGAGAAGGGGACGACAGAGGATGAGATAGTTGGACAGTGTCATCGAAGCAACCAACATGAATTTGACCAAACTCCGGGAGGCAGTGGAAGACAGGAGCCCCTGGCATGCTCTGGTCCATGGGGTCACAAAGAGTTGGACACGACTTAATGACCACACAACAACAACATTACTCAAATGCAATCTGTACAGGTCAGGTTTTCATTGCATGCCCAAAAGGAAGTTGTGAATGGATTGGTCCAGGAAGAGAATATGCAACATACTATCAGATGGTGATTAATACACTGAAATAGACAATGGTAGAAATCCAGTAGTAAATTAATTAATTAATTAATTAATTAATTAATTAATTAATTAATTAATTAATTAATTTATATCCCGCCTATCTAGTCAACTCAGGACCACTCTAGGCGGTGCAACTGGAATAAGCTCACTGAATCAATGAACTCATCAAATTTCTCATAATTTTAAACATACTACTCATCAGTTTTGTTATCATTTTACTGAACTGACACAAATTTATTTCTTCATTACAATGTTACTGTATGGTGCTGGATACTTAATTCACCGTACACAAAGAAACAACTACACCACTAGTCATTAAGACCATATCTGAAATAAAGTAGTTGTCATAAGAGTCTATAAGTGATATTGTCAGTGACCTTCCAAAAAAAGAGCATCAAGGTCTTACCCAAGTACTTGCAACTAATTTTATTTTGAGAAACATGACACATGCCCATCCAGGGAGGTCATTTTGGTATACACATGTCCAAAGAAGCCAACTGCAAAATCTTTCAGAAGTACAGTTCCCTTTTCAATCCCAGGGCTCAGGTTTCACTCAGAGGAGAGAACAACTTATCTATGCAAATGTCAGATACTGCCAGCAAGAAAGAATCCACAAGTGTCAGATTGCCAAGTGTCAAGGAAGCTCAAGGCAGTGAACTCTTAAATAAAACTGTAATGCTGCAAGCAGAGAAAGACCTGCTATTTTTAGAAAAAGTGACAGAACACCACTAGTTGTCACTTATAGCCCACAACTGAGACCACTCACATGCATTCTAAGCGATCTCCAAGCTATCCTTGACAAGAACACTTCACTTTCCAAAGCCTTTGGGGGGAGATTCATACATGCCTACAGACAACCCCCACCCCAACCTGAAGCAAGTACTAACACACAGCAACACAGACAGAGGGACTAAAACCTGCCACAGAGCCAGATGCCAACTCTGCCCACACATCTATTCTGGCAACACAACCACAGGACCTAACAACACCACATACAATATCAAAACACCTTCAATTGATCCTCAACTAATGTGATCTATGCCATCTTTCACCAACTATGCCGTTGTGCACTCTACATAGGACACACTGTGAAAGATCTGAAAGTCACTATTTTAAAACAGAATAGTTACAAATCGAGAATATAGAGGGAAACAGATGAAATAAAATTTATACATTTGATGGACACCACAGAAATGGATTCAATATAAGCCTAGGTTTCTTAAGCCAATACCAGATGTATCACTTCTGCTGTTATCCACTGCCATGGTTATTTTCTTCACAACTATCAAGCCCATCTCTTATCACAAGTTAAAACTGCCTATATTCTCTATATTAAGACACGTGATTCCTCTGCTACCTTCTTTCATTTTTTTCTTTCCCCTCTTGAAGTTCAATTGCATTTTCAATCCCCCTACCCCCTTCTCTCTTTTCTCCCCCCCATCTCTGCTCAGACCTGGTGTCTGTTTTGTGTCTTCTTGAAGAAATTTTACCACAGGACCCTAAAATAAACATAGGCCTAATTGCTGTATGTAACCAATGAACACTTCGAATATGAAACTGATATTTCATCTACATTTTGTTCTGTTTCTTTATGTATGACAAAGTGGACATGTTCACGAAAGCTTACATTAAAATATAATAGCCTTTAAGGTGCCATATGTTTTTGTCTTTTTGTTTTGTTTCTTTGGATTTTGCCTGATCTGCTATTTTTACACTTCCCAGCTTCAGATGAAATAAAATATCCTTAAAAAACTATCTAAAATTTCAGCTGTGTTAGGCCAAAAACACTGAAAAACTGAATTATACAGAAACTCAACTACTGATATAATGTCTGTGCTATAAACCAAAAATAGCTATAAATTCAACTTCTAGCAAAATTCAGCAGGGACAGTGAGCTTAATAAGATGTTTTATATCCCTTTTCCAGTCACAAGCAATACCAAGACAGTTAACAAGACCCTGCCAGGCTGCTGTTGGCTTAGTGGGTCAAATGCTGGTCTAATCAATTCAAAATTAAATTGAACCTGTGGAAAGGTAGGACTGACATCACTGACAAAGACAGATATCTTATATGATACATTATCAACTTTAGGAAGAGTACCACATTGTACTGCTGTGTTGACCTCAGCATTTCCTGTATGATTATGTTTTACTGGGCAACTCCATGCAAAAGGACAGAGGTATTTCATATACCTGTCCTAACAGAAACTGATACTATTGCCATAGAAATAATAATTTTTAAAAAAAGCTAAAGCAACTTTAGTTGTGCACCATAGGACTTCCACTTTTGTTCTATGAATAACCATCCATCAAGATTTTCAAAATCCATTGGGATGAATATGCACACCAATATCTGAACAAAGGAAGGAAGCACACCTAAGTTCTGCTAGAGCTCACATTCAAGCAAGTACAGTGGTGCCTCGACTTACGACCACAATCCGTTTCCAGAAGATGGACGTAACTTGAAATGGTCACAAGTCAAAGCACCATTTCCCATAGAAATGCATTGAAATGCAATTAATCCATTCCGACTGAAGAAAATAATCATCAAAAAAAATCACTGCAAGACTCATTGGAAATGCAATTAATCCCTTCTGGCGAAATGGAAAAAAAAAGAAAAGAAAAGCAATCAAGTGTGTAAGACCTATCAGAAATGCACAGAAAACAAACAGAGCAGATCAGAAATGCACAGAAAACAAAGGGTCCAGGTCAGAAATGCAAAGAGAACAAAGGAAAAAGCAAGAGAAGTGTGGCGGAATGCCCATGCCCCACCTGTCCATCATTTGGAGCTCTAGAGCTGGAGCCTATGAGAAGACAGGAGGGGGGAGTCAAGAAAACAGTTAGAGGCAGTGGTTGGATGGAGAGGTAATGAGAGAAGAGGTTTTGAGAGTTTTTAGGAGAGAGAAGGGAAAGTTGATGTGGTATAGTTGGTTTAGGGATTAAAGAATAGTTAAAAGATAGAAGTCAATAAATAGACAATCGTCTGATAGTATGCCAGTGATTAACAGTTATTAATATGAAAAGTGATACCTATAAAGAAACTTGTTTAGTACCCAAGCAATGAATGTAACGTAATAAAACATCTATGAATAATATGTGATTTAACAACAAAATAATAAATAATCAATTATATTTGAATATATGTGTCTTTGCAACATTTATGGTAAATAATGGATCAAGATCCATTGGTGGCAGTTGGTGAAAGAAGTAATAAGCAAGTCGTGTCCAAAGGTGGACCTGGGTTTGAGGGAAACAAACTAGGGACACTGGGGGTGAGCGACAAAAAGCTTGCAAGACCATCGGAAATGGGGGGGGAACCCAAATAGCAACCAAACCCCCCCAAGACCCATCAGAAATGGGGGGAGGCCAACAAACAAACAAACAAACTCCCAAGACCCATCGGAAATGGGGAACAACCCCAAAAAGCAACCAAACTCCCCAAGACCCATCAGAAATGGGGGGAAAACACAAAAAACAAACCCCCCAGGATGCATCGGAAATGGGGGGAAACCCCCCAAACAAACAAACTCCCCAAGACCCATCACAGCACAGAAACATAACTCCCCAGCCCAAAACCACGCTGCAAAAACACCCAGAACAGTTTTTAAAAAGCAGAAAACAGCACCTTACCTTACCCTGCAGCCTGAAGGCTCCCTGCAAGCACACACACACGCTCACTCAGAAGCAGAAGCGAGGCAGTCCCAAGCCTCCTCCGATCGCACACTAACTGCTGGGGTGAAAGAGCTACAAAGAAGCAGCCTCGTCGCTACCTACAGTTAGCAATCTGAATTTCCCATCTTTTTCCCCCTGCCTTTTTCTGTTTGTAAGTGGAAGCTCCGGTCGCAAGTAGAAGCAAAATTTTGCAGCCGGAGCTGATCGTAACTCGAAATGGTCATAAATAGGGACGTTCGTAAGTCGAGGCACCACTGTATTATTTTGTTTGACTCATGTTCATGGGAAGGAGTATCATGAAAGACAGTCTAAAATAGAATTGCTTTCGAAAATGACTCTCTTATTCCACTATTAAATTTGACAATGTGTCTTACTTTACTAGATGTTCAATATTCCACTAGCGTAAGTACAGAAAATAGTCGGCTGGATAACTCGGGGGTTTAGGTATATGGCTGAGAAGCCAGAAGTTGGAAGTTCAATTCCCCACTTGTGTCTCTTGGGAGAAAAGCCAGCTGGTGTGGCCTTGGGCAAGCTGCACAGTCCCAGGATGCCCACAGAGGAAGGGAATGGTAAACCACTTCTGGGTATTCTCTACCTGGAAAACCCTGAAAAAGATTAAAGTCAGAATTGACTCGATAGCACATTACTATTTTTAAGTACAGAAAAAGATTAAGCTGGTTTCTATGACAACCAGAATTACTAGCACACTAAAATATTTGTGCAGTAGCACATGTTTAATACAAGAGGTGCTGGAAAAATAACCAGTAATAGATAGCCTGGATGGCTAAACATTTGAAATTTCTTCCCAAAACCTTCTACTTGCCAACCCTGTTTAATACCATTAAAAACAAAGTGTGGAGGAACCAATGTGATCAAGCATTGTGGTTCAATTCATATAGATACATGCACCACTTTTTTTAAAAAATGGAATTATTAAAAAACAATGGAAAAAATTATAAATCAGGGCTGCGGAATTAGAGGTCTTCCAGATTGTGCGGAACTACAACTTCCATTATACCTAACAACTGGATAAACTTGCTAAGGCTGATAGGAACTGAAAACCGTATCACAGGAAAAGCAACAAGGCCTTATAAGCAGAATTTGGTGCCGTTGCTGAAACATTATCATGAATGCTACTGTAGTAAACCTTTCACTCCTATTGTGATCATAGCTCCAATTCCATCATGGTAAAGCTCTGGGGTGCAATTAGTGTTTCTGCAGGATCACATACTGCCTCTAAATAGGCCAGCAATGACAATGCAAGTTTTAAGACACTATGTGACCACTCCCACCCAGAAGGCCCCTTCCATGTGTTCTATTTGTCTGACTATGCAATGAATTCACGTGAATAATCCTAAAGTGTTATTTCTCCTACAGAAAGAGATCATACCTCTTTTTTTTCCTTTCAGCTTATATACCGCCCCATAGTGCTTCAAGCACTCTCTGGGCGGTTTACAGGCTAATTATGCAGGTTACACATTGCCCCCCCCCCGATGAGTTGGGTACTCCTTTTACCAACCTCGGAAGGACAGAAGGCTGAGTCAACCTTGAGCCGGCTACCTGGGGTCGAACCCCAGGTCGTGAGCACAGTTTTGGCTGCAGTACAGCGGTTTAACCATTGCGCCACTACAAGCATAGTATCACTACACACAACATGAAAAATCTAATTTGTATCAATAAAGATGAAATTCACATTGGCACTGTGTGATGCTTACTCATGCGGCACTTTTCAGCTGCTCATGAACAGCTGAGGCTAATTATCTCCATACCATCAGAAATTCATGTTTGCAGTGGGTGTACAAAATGTCTGGAAAAGCATAGAGAAAACTGAATCCATCCGCAAAATGCCTTAGGAATGATATTCTTACTCATAAAGATTACATACATTACACGCCCCCACTTTGGACTGGGGTCACTCAGAATTATTTATTTGCTTCCCCTTCAGCTGGACACCTTGGATACCAACCTCCGTAAGAGTCTTGTACTAATCACAGGCCAACACCAGCTTTGCAAATAAGCCCACTAAAGGTACGAACCTGCAAAATTTTTATAAACCTCCATAAAAGCAGAATAGGATTGCAACAAGAACTGCACCAACATTATTAAGGAAACAATTACTGGACACTGATACCACATTCTTTGCTAGAGGAAAACTAGTAGGTTTCCCCCCTCCCCCAGTTTCTAATGCTTTAAGACCTTTCCTGTTTTCACAATGTTTAAAAGTAACTGACCAAAATCCAACTAGTAGTCCCATCCATAACAGACATAACAAATAATAAGGATATTCAAAAAATATTGCCTCATCATTCAGTTGATTCAATGGATCTACTCTAGATAGGGTTAACAATTGGCTTAAGTCTTCTATTTTAAAAGGTTTGTATCCAATTTCTAACCTGGATAATTTCTCATGACTAGGGCTGTTCTTGAAAGAAGAGAAGGTAGTAGTTCTGAAAAATTTCTAAGTCAAACAGATATTCATGGCACTTCTGTGGCACCTCTCCCTGCACTCCAGTTATCTTCTTGACACAGATTTGGACCTACATACACCTGTATTGAATCTACACTGTCTTTTAGAGCAGTGGTTCTTAACCTTTGTTACTCGGATGCTTTTGAACTGCAACTCCCAGAAACCCCAGTCAGGATAGCTGGTGGTGAAGGCTTCTGGGAGTTGCAGTCCAAAACTCCTGAGTAACCCAAGGTTAAGAACCAGTGTTTTAGAGGAACAGCATTTTTAACTGAGTCCTACCCACCAATGGCTCCAGTCTCCCTTTGAATAAAAGTGAGCAATGATGCTTGTTTGTCATGTTATTAGTACCTTTGCCACTACTTATGTCTGGATTAGCTGTTCTTCCAAGTGGAGCCTTCTTATATGACACTACAGTCTGTTTCCAGCACAAGCAAGGGACCCTTTGCTCTAAGATGCGAGCTATAAATACCATCTTCAATAAATTTATGGTAACATTAAGCCATAATATTTTTCAGTAGTTTACTCTAAAACTACACTAT
This sequence comes from Pogona vitticeps, assembly GCF_051106095.1. Taxonomy (NCBI): domain Eukaryota; kingdom Metazoa; phylum Chordata; class Lepidosauria; order Squamata; family Agamidae; genus Pogona; species Pogona vitticeps. The sequence goes on along the minus strand of NC_135785.1, from coordinate 89,364,909 downwards.
AGCACACTGTTTTCTTCCCCACAAAATCTTTCAATTTGTTTACTTGTGCACAATAACCTTCTCTTAGTAAGTCATAGTGGGTTCAGTGATGCTTGCCACCATTACAAGAAACATGCAGAGATTACACGTGCGTAGCAAAGCTTACGTTGAGTCACAAAACATTATCAGCACAGAATTGAAACTTAGGCCAGTGGACTCACAGCAGCCTAATTTTTCAATTGCACTCCAGCGAATAAGGTCTCCCAAACAATATAAAATATGCTACCTATTTTTAGTGTTTACAGGTCAGCCTCAGTAAAAGCTAGAAGACAGTTTCTGAAGTTTTTCAGTCATAATGAGCTAAATCCAGTTGGTAGTCCCAGCTAGAGTATACGTAACCAATGAGGCTTGCATACATTTATTCAGTGAATCTACTAAAGTTGGAATCAATGCAGCTGGGTGTAGCCCAAAGGACCATGACCTCTCTATGGAGATGCAGAGAACAAATAAGCTCTGCAAAACATAGGCTTGGCTAAGTGGGCGTTAAGGCTTTAGGGTTCCAGGTAACAAGCTACCTCCTCTTCAAGGCTATTATAAGCTATAAGGGCCTTAAAGCAAATCATATCACTCCCTCCTCTTCTTCTTCCAGGGTTTCTTGCCCCACCCCTCTCCAACTAGCACTCATATTTTGTGGCTGGAGACCACTAAAGAAACCCCGTCCTTAATATCTGTTTTTCAGGAAGGGTGGGTTTTTAAAAAATGCTTTTAAAAGATTTTTATATCTGTACAGTACTCTTAATCAGCCATCTAAAAGACAATGGGGGGCAATATCCCAAGGGGAGACTCCACAAATGGAGAGCTGTTAGGCAGAAGGCTTGCCTTGTGATCCCACCAGCCATCACCTCTTTCGGAGATGAAATACTGTATAAGAACAAGTCCTCAGATAATGACAGCAAATTACAAGACTTCTCATATGGGATGCAATGGGTCTTCAGGTACAGTATCCTGCCTCCAAGTCGTCACTTCTAGTCAAAGTTATAAGGGTATCCTGAATTGGTCTTATAAACACATTACTTTAGAAAACAGTATAGCTGTTAGGGCTCTGCCATGTGGAATGTCTGGACTTCAAATCACATAATTCTCCATTCTGGGAGTTCTACCTGACAAACGAACACCTACAAATACCTAAATATGGTTCAGCTGAAACAAAGACCTAATGCCACCTTGAAGCTTCCTTTCTGAATAGGAAGATTGGGGGAAAATAGGCCACAAAACCTTCCAGATTAAGACTTTTCTCCAAGGTGAGCAACATGTAGATTTCTGTCAGATAGAACTCCCAGAGTGAAGAATTATGGAATTTGCAGTCCACAATTTCCAAACGGCACAATGCTATCAGTTGTCTCTTCCAAGGCACCATACTGTACTTTATTTAATACTATATTTTATAGATTATTAACGTGATTATATTATGTTATATTACCTCAAATCCTGTCCTATAATTGAAGGTACAGAAGGCTGATGATACCATCAGCTTCAATGGTTTTTCAGAAATGACTAATTTCTGATTCCCCTTGAAGGTTTTGAGGCTTCTGTGAGATTCTCTTTCAGTGTGAGAAAGCCACTGGTGGTTGCGAGATGGCAGGGAAAGTTTTTAATTTCCTGACATCAGGGTGATTTTACTGCTGGTGACAATTTTCAGAAATTAAATACTCTCTCCATCTCATAGCTCCCCTTGGCTTCCCCACAATGAAGAAGATCCCAAGAGAGCCCTAGGAATGACCGGGGGGGGGGGGGAGAGAAAAATTTATTTCCAAAAAACCTGCAACAATGATGTTTTTGTAAATTACACTACTGGATTTCAGTCAATATAGAACTGTGTTCCTACTGGATCACATATCTTGGAATGAGCCAATGATGCTAATTTGCAATCATTCTCAATACTAAGTTCTGCATATGTGCTGCATAAAACAAATATATTTCAGAGAGTGATGGGTGATGCAAGAAAATGAAATTAACAGCTTCCCGAGTCACGTTCTCCTTAAATTTATTCTAACAGTATGTTACATTTTACCAACTGAATATGGAGTTGCTAAATGCACACATGGTTAGGAACAGATGTCAGTTATTCCTTCAGGAACAAGATGAAAAGGATTCTTTAATACCTATCAAATATTGTTTGTTTCTGATGTTTAAAATGGCTTAATTCAAGAGTCTTGTGCTAAAAGAATTCTACACTACTGTACATTTTCCAGAACCCATTCAAGACGAAGGATTCAAAAGTCTCCTCAGAGTTCTGGCAAGAATAGATGAAAGGATTGTTTCAAGTATTCAAGTAAACTCTGTCCTATCAAGTGAATACTGCCACTTCCTTTCTCTTCCACAACAGTAACAAAATACCACGCATGTCCCAGATCATTTTGACACAGCACTTACAACAATGGAGACGAATGAGAGTCTTGACAGAAATTTAAATAAGGTGCAGTGCCTACAAAAGTCCAGGATCACAATTCTCTAAGTGGACTCTGTGAATGATTCTCTGACTCCCCAAACTACAAATATAGCCAGCAGCGGTTACAATTGGCATCCTAATGAAAGGACAGCCTCTCTAACATTCCTAGGAATTTGTTAATCAATTTGGTGGTTCAGCACTGCAGCTCAAGACACACTTAAAGGCACAAACAATTCAGTGATTTCACACTGCTTGAAACACTTTGAACATATAGCAGCCCAGGGTACTGGAATGGGAGTCACATTTGGTATTGTTTATTAAATAATTGCATACTAAGTAGAAGCTATAAATCAACAGATTTTGCTTCAGGTATTTTACTGCTTTTAGATTTTTAATTGCTCTCTCTCCCCAGGCTTCCAATATAGATTTGAGACATCTGCTTCCCAACCACAGGACATTTATGTGCAGCCCCTGCCCTGCTCCCTATCAGCTGAACAACAGACTGAGAGAACTGTTAGGATATGGTTATGCAAAGAGTTGTGAACACATGTACTAAATAAAGACAAAGTATTATTATCCATCAGCATAATTAACTCATCCATGTGCAGGATGGTAACTTTTTCACACTGTTTCTCACAGCCAAAATAACTGTGATGTTAAATGCATGCATTTAATGTATATTTGTTTCGTTTGACAGGCCCTGCAGAGGGAAGGCAGCAGAATCCGCACCACAGCATGGAAGAGAAAGGTGTTTATTTGGTTCTGAACACCAACCCTCAGAACAACCCACAGCCCCTATTCCTAGTTCTAGGAGCATAGCATCTGTGGACACCATTTCCTCTGAGAGAGTCTGCTCTCAGACTGTCACAACCCAGTTTGCATTGCACTGAGTGAACAAGAAGCTTCCATAAAGCGCTGTTTCCTAGACCAAATAAGCTAACCAATCAACATCCGAGATCTTAATTTCAGAATCCTTTCCCTGTGTTACAGTACAAATGGAAACCAGTTCAGGATATGACTGTCAACATGACAGACAGAGAGCATAAACATATGCTGCAAACTGGTACAGGGCCTTGTAAAAGTCCCATCTGCCTTTAGAAAAGATTTGACAGGCCTACCATCAAGAACCCAATTTATCAACAACTTAGTGCATTATTTTGTTGACATGCCCCTGCCATCTGAAGTTTCATCAGCTTGCTAACAGTTACTTCCACAATACCTATGCAAGGTATCATACATTAATGTACAGTATTATCCTAATTAATTTCAAATCCACATTAGCATAATATTTTACGTGGCTAAGAAAAGTGCATAAAATATGTACAATTTATCAAGAGATCTTCCTCACTGAAGGGGTTATATACCAACAGGTTCGTGGTGGTAGGAAGAGAGAGAAGCCTGACATATTTCCATGGTCTGAATTTCAACTAGAAATAGTGGAGGAGAGGTCTGTGGACATTTGAACAAGTCTTTAGCAGATTATGTGATGGTGTTACGTTTCAGTAATTCCCAAGAATGTTGGGAGCAAGAAAGACAGAAATGTTTGATCCTCATTTTTGAAAAAAATATAAAGCAGCTGTAAATTCACGATTGTGTCCTGTGTAAAGCACAGCAACCCATTTATCAATGGAAAAGAGAGGAGAGGGAAGGGAATAGCTGTCTGGGATACACTATGCAGTACTTGTTGAACTCAAACAAGAACATATTAACTATGTTTTGGAAAATATTCATATTTATGTTACTTTCTTGCCGCCCACCACTCCCCCCCAGTTATTATTAGCATCATGCTCTTCTGTCTGATCTCCACTAGCTGCTTCACACATACTTAGTACAGTATTCTACCAATGCTGTCCCACAGACAATAATACAGAAACTACAAAGTGTAAACAAAACGCACAGTAAGCCACAGGTATACACCACAGCTGTATCTCATCCTTCCACTAAGAAGCTTATGCCAGTAGATACATACTCATTCCATTTTATTCCTACAGTCCCATAGGGTAAATTAGACAGGAACACTTTCACAGGGCCACCTACTGCACATCTTGGCTAAGCAGGACTTGAAACTACCACACAGTGGTAACTCTCAGCTGATCACAGTTCTTTGTAACATTCTTCCTTTCACAATTCAGAAAGTTTACCATAATGAATCCTAGTGTTAACTGATCAGTCATAAAGTGTAAAGTGTCTCCAGAAACTAAATCAAGATGTAATCTGTGATTATTAAGAATTTACATTTCTATATAAATGTATAGCCCAAAGCAACCTTTGTAACCCACACACCACATACAATCCAGATTTCCATGAATGTCTTCCTGCCAGTTTTGTGTATTTTAATTGCTCCCTGAAGAATAACATTAATTTCTAAACTTAAGAGGTGCTTACTATATTCATAAATACATCTAGCACTACTTTGTTTTTCAAATTATACCCTTACTTGACCTACACAGCCATTGCAATAATAGTCAATGCCCCATCGACTAGGGCACTCAGTTTCTCTAAAGTATCCCAAAAAAGGTTCCCTGCATGTTGGCAGCAAGGCCAATAGATTCCTAGACTCTGCATCCCAGAACATGCCACAGAATCCTCTCTGATTCACAGAGGTTCTAGGACCTCCACACTGCCATTCACCAGCAATCAAAATACATAAGGAAATAAATCATAGAAGGTAAAAACTTTGGAAATCACTAGCCAAAGCAAAGCTGTTCTGATTCATCTAGAATCTAGATCTATGTTGTATATGACAGCCATCTTTAGGAGAAACCTTTTTTTGTTTTCAAACAACATTCAAGTTATTTCTGCAGAATCTTCATGGCTCTCCTTAAACGCTACCCATCTTTAGCAACCTCCCCATTGCACCTCAAACTAGCAACCATCCTAGTGTGAAACATGCCTAGTTTAGTATTAATCATTCTCCACATGCTTTTTGGAAATCTGCTTGTTATATTACTCTTTTGATATCACACTCCTTTCCTCCACTCTCAAATGAGTACTTTAACAGATGATTAGATTATGAAGGCACCAATGGTACCACCAATATTTTTTCCATAAAGTTTCCTGAACACCAGCCGACAGCAGAGAGAATTGGCGTACGGTGCAATTATTATTATATTGCTTTCAGTTCCAGAAGATAATCACAGTCCAGCATCAGAGGCTGAATGAAAACCCCATTCATTATTTATACAGGCAAGCATGTCAGCATAACCAGAAATGTTAAAGCATGACATCATCTACAATTAAGGGACCCATAAATTGTCTTGTAAAACTGCATAATCCAAAAGGACAGTCGCGCAGCCAATAGCTCCCCAACCAAACACATTTGCTTTAGATCAATGGTTCCCAACCTTTTTTAAACTCACGTCCTCCTTTTATAATAGCCAAGTAACCTATGACACCCTGCCACGTTTGCATAAAAAGATATTTGTAATGTGGTAACTTCATCTCTTCTCAGAAAGCAGAGGCTTCTCCCCCCCCCCCCGTGGAGGTCCTAGAACCTCTGTGAATCAGAGAGGATTCTGTGGCATGTTCTGGGATGCACACATCATATGCACTAACTTAGCCACCTAGAGTGGTCCTCACCGATCAGATAGGCGGGGTATAAATTAAATAAATAAATAAATAAATAAATAAATAAATAAATAAATAAATAAATAAATAAATAAATTAAATATCCCATTCTGTAAGGTTAAGGAAGAAATTATTTAACAAGGGCCACAACACATATAAAGTAACCTGCGACCTCCCAAAACATTTTACAACCCCCACGTTGGGAAACACTGCTTTAAATTAATAATCTTCCCCATGTTAACACTGTTTTCATAGCCAGCATTCTTCATTAGTGCTTCACCATCAGGGCTTGAAAAATGCACTCGTGCGACAAGTGAAAAATGCTGCTTGATAAGTCACAGCTCCCTCCCTGCCTTTCTCCTTCCCCTCCACCTGTATACAGTATCTCTCTCTCTCTATAATTCGCAGTCATCCCCTCCCCCTCCCATTGCAAAAGGAAAACTGCCCTCTTCTCGCAAGAAGGGAGTTTGAGCAGCACATAGAGATATAGCTCTGTAGGGGAATGTAGAGTAATCCCATGCTGGAGAATATGGAGATTCCCTGCTACCAATTTCAAACGAACGAGGACACATCCTGGGGTAAAAGGGAACTGTGTCTCCTTAAGAAGCCAGGTGCTTATGCTTTCAGTTTTATTTTTGCTGGAGACATTCAAAAGAAAGGCATTCAAAATGCAAGCTTCATGACCCCACAGGCATGCAGGTAATAAAGCAACCCAAGTCTGAGGGTAGATGAACCACCATGGGGGTAGGTTTCTTGTTCTTCTGAAGCTCCTTAAAACTGCCTCTGTTCTACCAGTTTCTACAGTTAGCTGTGAAGGGGGTTTCAGCCAGATGAATCTGATCAAAAATAAATTCAGATCGTGTTTAGAAACTGAAAGCTTAGATGACCTTACGATGGTGAATCTAAATGGACCTCCACTATCACAGCTTAACCTTACTAAAGCCATAAATGGTACTTCAGTGCTAAAACTACCAGGCATGTTCAAGGACACAAGTGCATTTTCTACTAAGGAGACATAGACAAATACCATGTACACAATACAATTTATTTTGGATTTGTATGCATTGTTACATAGAAATAAAAGTAAACAAGTGCCTAGTTTAAATTTGTTAAGATAACTTGCAAGGCTATAGTCCAATCATAGTGACTGGTGAAAATTTGACTGACCAGTGAGACATTCTAAAATTTTGCAAACCCTATCCATCATTTACATGTGTAGCATGGAGTCACTAGTTCTTGCCTGTTTACTGGTGTGCAGTTCTTTGGAGATGAGAGAAGAATGGCAATTAACCTGAAATAGAGCAAACAGGATTTTGTAGCTTGTTCATATGTTGTCCTGAGCCAATAAAACTTTGATCTTTCCTATACTGTGGGGTAGGAACTGGAGAAATATGAGAAATGGAGGGGATATGTCCATGCTGCAACTCTTCCCTTTGCTACAATTAACCTCTCGGAAAGTAATACTGGAACAGGGAGAATCCACTGCATAGGCCTTCTCCCACCACTAAACAATAAGTGCTGTAACAGCTGCCATGGGCTAGCAATAAATAAATAAGTACAGTGGTGCCTCGCATAGCGACGATAATTCATGCAGCAAAAATCGCTGCAAAGCGATTTCGTCGCTATGCAAAATAAAAAAGCCCATAGGAATGCATTAAAACCTGTTTAATGCGTTCCTATGGGGTAAAAACTTACCTTTAAGCGAAAATCTTCCATACGGCGGCCATTTTGGGTGCCCGGTAAGCGAGGAATCCATCCCTAAACACAGCGGGCGGCCATGGTTTTTTACCCAGCGGCCATTTGGGAACCGCTGATCAGCTGTTTTAAAATCACCGTTTTGTGATGATTGGTAAGCGAGGCAGGGTACCGATCATCGCAAAGCAAAAAAAAACCCATTCAGACCATCGCAAAGTGATCACAAAATCCTCATCGCTATGCGATTTCGTCATTAAACGGGGCACCCGTTAAGTGAGGCACCACTGTACTTAAATGAAGCCCTTCAATTTTGGACCTGACAATTGTAGCCAATATCAATATCATTAGGTCCCAAACTGAAGGGTCTCCTGGTTTTAGCTCCCCCCCCCCTGTATTTTTCTCTCTGCTTTTATCTGGAAGGTACAAATTATTTTATGCTGCTGCTACTACAGGAACTATCAGTCTTGATAGCTCTGTATGCCTAACCTGCCTTTTAAAGAATGCACAAGTCAGTGGAGATCCCTCCATCAAACTGCTGTTGTCATTGCTATCTCAGGAACACCTAAAAATGCCTGAAGCTTCCCAAACCACAATTAAAGAACTATTATATTAACCAAAATCTGTTAGTAAAGAGTAAAAGCTTTAAAAACCATGCAGCCAACAGTGGGACAGCTTCAGGAAACTATGGCAGCAGTTTCTAGCAAAAGCAATTTCTAATGTAGTTTCATTATACATTATTTTAGTAAGATTCCAACACTAACCTTCCCATTATAAAATTCTCAAGTCTGTTTACAACAAACATTACAAGGCATAAAAACATGTTATACCAAATTCAACTATACTGAAAGAAAGCAGCACTACTGAGCACAAACATTAAAAGCCACAGCTGTTAGTTAAAGAGCAAAGCTGCAATCCTATAAAGGATCACCAGGGAGTAAGATCCATTGGGTTTGGTAGAATCTCCCTCTCAGTTGGCAAGCACAGAATTATGTCAACGAACTAGCACCTAAATAATCATGAGAACTTCAGACTAGCTTCCATACAGGAGAAATTCCAAAGCCCAGGTGCCACGACAGAAAAGGCACTCATTTCACATCGGAAGACTGAGACATCAAGAATAAGATTTCACAAAACTGTCTTAAATGTAGGCAGGTTCAAGTACAGTGGTGCGCCACATAGCGACGTTAATCTGTTCCAGGATTAACGTCACTATCCGGAAACATCGCTAAACGGAACAAAAAACCCCATAGGAACGCATTAAACCCTGTTTAATGTGTTCCTATGGGGCAAAAACTCACCGTTCAGCGAAGATCCTCCATAGGGGCGGCCATTTTCGCTGCCTCGGTAAGCGAGGAATCCGTCCAGAAAACAGCGGATGGCCATTTTGCCAGCTTCCCTGCTCCAGCCCCTCCCCCTCCCCGCCTTAGAGGGCGCTGCTCTTAGAGGCTTCCCCAGCTTAACAGGCAGTGGAAATGCACTGGGGAAGCCTCTGAAAGTGGCGCTTTGCCAGGGTGGGGGTGGGTGGGGGTGTGGTAGGGGCAGGCCCGCCCCCCCTTGTGCCGCTTTTGGAAGCCTCCTGGGGCTTTTTCAGCAGCGAAAATGCACCTCTGAAAGTGGCGCTTTGCCGTGGGGGGGCGCGGGGGGTTGACATCCACCGTGCTTGACAAAGCATGAAAGCAGATAAATGAAAAGGTAGTGTATGCAACCAATATAGTACTGCATGGTACATCTATCTAGGAAACTGCAGCAAAGGGGATGCAGATTAAATAATGTTCAAACAGCAAAAAGGACAATGTCTTTTGGACAGTTTACACAGAGTAAAACACAACTATCAACACAATCACAATATTCATAAAAAGGACAAATCAGTCAGCTAAGATGGTTTCAGAATATTTAAATAGTAGCACATTAACAACCAGCAACAAAATATAAATGGTAAAGCCCTTCATGAAAATAAAAACAAAGGACTCATGTCTACTGGAAGTGGAATGCCTTAACTTGGTGCCTAAGTGCTACTAGCAGGTATATCAATTGGACTTATTTGGGGGGGCACTATTTAAAAGGCATTCCTTTGATGGCTACCTGTTGCACCACTATGGACAGTAGTTTCCAAAGGAGATCCTCTGAACATGACCTTAATAATCAGACAGGGCAAATTATGAAATGATGTGTTCAAAACAATCAGTACCAGTAAACAGCCCTGCAGCTCAATTTCATGCTAACTGAAATTTCTTGACCATGTACAAAGGTGCTCCACATAGGCATTATAACCCAGCTAAGAGGTTAATAGTGCATAAATAATTGCAGCCAAGCTCTCTCTGCATAGGTGGTAGCCTACTTATCAGCCAAAGTTGATAAAATGAACTCCCTGCCAGTTCCAACTAATCTAAATTGTAATTTATAAAGAGCATCATTACAGAAGATGCTAAACTTGTTCTGTAGCAAAGCACGAACAAAGTATGGTTTATAATTCTGGCTTACTGAGAAAGAAACAAGCCAGATTTGTTGTCTTCACATTAAGCTGTAGTTTCCTTTGCTTCTTCTAGTTATAGGAGGAGCCAATCAATTGAAACTGAACAAAAACAATAAGCCAGAATGCTTTTGAATTCTGGCTTATTGTAGGACCCAAAAACAACCCAGTCAGCCTCAACTGAAAGACTGCTCCACTGATTCACTTAAATTCCCTATAATGATCTATATGTCTGAATTGGGGACACTGCTCACATTTTCTCCCCAAACAAATGAAAAATAAAGTTCACTATTTATACGCAGTGTAATTTTTAAAAAACCGTTTAGAATTTCTAGGTATTAACATCAATATGAAATTTTTAATCCTCTGAAAAGTAAATTTATTTATTTATTTATTTATTTATTTATTTATTTATTTATTTATTTATTTATTTATTTATTTATTTATTTATTTATTTATTTGATTTTTACCCCGCCCCTCTAGACAACGTCTACTCGGGGCAGCTTACAAAGATTAAAACACATTAAAACAACGTATAAATAACGAGCATAGTGCAATTATTATAATTAATGCTATCCAAGTTGGCAAAATTAAAAACCAGAAGAAAAGGAAAGAAAAGAACTTAGGTGACTGGGGGGAAGGCCTGTTTGAATAACCAAGTTTTTAGTTGGCTTTTGAAAACACCCAGCGAGGGTGCCAGCCGAATTTCAGTGGGAAGTGTGTTCCACAGCCGAGGGGCCACCGCCGAGAAGGCCCAGTTTCTTGTTTTCTCCTTCCGGGCCTCCCTCGGCGTCAGTCCCCTCAGCCGTCCGTGCTGGCTATGTCGGGTGATTCGGGTAGATGGTAGATTATTAAAATTAGAAATGTACACAAATTCAAGCATATTCAGACGATGACAAAAAGCAAGCAGAAAATGAAAAACAACACTACAGCACTTTAAAGACTAACTGTGATATCTCACTGTGAAATTTCATGTCTGAAGAAGTAGAGGTAGCCACAAAAACCTCATTTTGAAATGTGACAGTCTTTAAGATGTCACAGTGTTTTTGTTTTAGTCCGGATATGCTTGCACAGATTACATGGAAATTTCTTGAAAATTACACAAGGTTTTCTTTGGCCTCTGTTGTAACTATTGCACCTTGAACAGTTCATTTTCTGGCTCCCACAGTTTTACAGTATACAAGCTGACCAAGAGGTGGAAAGAGCTCAGAAAACAACAGGTGGGAATATCCAGACCAGTCAGACTATCATGATGATGACTTAGAATATATTACAGTATATTTGTACAATATTTGTCTGGATCAATCAAATAATACCTTCATACACTCTTTACCCACAGTTACAAGAAGAGCAACACTTCCATAAGGACACAGGGTTTTTACAATACAGCACCAAGAAAGAAGGTTAAGCAATATTCCCTGAACAGCATAATAAAAGCTGAAGAGCCACAGGAACCTAGGAATCCTGCTAAGATTTTGGAGCCATCTCTAGTACATGATCTTGTTCCCCCCCATGACCTTCGGGATGATTCCAGGAAGCAGACAAGTAGAACATGAGCATAACTGCTTTCTTATACAATTTATTTGTTTGAAACTGATATTCTGTTGGATTCTAAAGTTGGATATAGCAATCATTACCTGTAGCCAATGACAGCTTCTGTAATTCCCTTTCAAAGTTGCCTCAGCTGTAGACGTTCACATCATGTCATTTAAGTGAATTCCATACATTAGCTACATACTGTGTGAAGTTGTACTTTCTATTCTAGATCTCCCCATCAATGGTCAGTATAGTTGTTTTTTTTTTGCGGGGGGGGGGGTTAAAAACATATTTTCATCTTGGATAGATAATATGAGCCAGAGATGTCTGAATTCTTCTGCTGGTTCTTATAAATCTGTGACCATTTCAAGTTCAATGTAATTTGTGAAATGGTGCTAAAGTTATCATCCCTTATCTACACTTACAAAGAAGTTGTGGTTAGCGTACCAATTACTGAAGAGGCTCAGTTTCCTTTTTGGCAAGACTTCAGCTATTCAGCAGCTTATGTACCTTACCTATTCAGTAATAGCACTCACTTGAAAAGAACAGTAAATGAAAACATTTGAATCAACTTCTCACTTTCTTCTAGGAGGTGGTATTTTGTTCCTGCAAAGGCCAGGTTAGGTCAAGAAGTCTTCCAAGCCTATAAATTTGGAACAGCAGTACATAAACTAGAGAAGACTAAAGGCCTATCAAGTGTTTCATTCTGCTCACAGAGGCCCACCAGCTGCTTATGGGAAACATGCCAGCAGGGCATGAGTGCAACAACACCCCTCTGGCTCATGCTCTCCAGCAACTGTTAGACAGGGACATGTTGCTTCTGGCACTTGATGGAATACATATCCATCATGATTTCTTGCCTGGTGAAAAAATGAACATAGGGATGCTTCAAAAGCAAGTGAAAACAAATTGCCTACAAATGATTCCTGCATAGCAGGCTCTAGATCCCCACATCTAGAATGGATATACAAAATTACATTTATTCCCTCCAAAGCACAATACTGTATGCTATATCAACCAGAATTCACTATCAACACCATGTCCATTCAAACATTCAGTCACTAGTACAGAAGAGCTATTTTACCTGAGCTGCAAGAATTATAGTAGAATAGGAGAGCATTCCTTTCAAATTCTTTTAAAGAAAGCTAATAGTGATTTAGGTAAGCCAGCATTAGTGTTACGCCAATGTGTTGGAAGTCCCTGCAAGCAATGGTCCTTCCTGGCTTACCACAAGGCCCAAGCTATGCAGGTGGATTTCAAGCTACAGATCTACCTGTGGTAGTATTAAACCTAGTTTCTTAAGGGTATACAAGAGAGGGGCATGTAACATGAACCTTCTCATACTACCTCAGCATAAGTGAAAACAAACTTTTCAAAAGCTTTTATTACCCACTGCATTCTCTCGCAAAGCAGTCTTCAAGGCCCAGTTTCAATAACCTAAAGTAACATATTCCAAGACTTGAACCTAGATTATAAGGAATGATTGGGCTTTGCATGAATGAAAGCTGTCCAGCAGGGAGCAAATACAGTACTATTCTGACACCCCAAGAACATAGGACACTCACTGCCTTATATAGACAGTTGGGTCACTAACCTATCTACAGTGGTGCCTCGCAAAACGATTGCTTCGCATAACGACAAATTCACTTTACGATGTTTTCTGAGCGATCTTGTGCTTCATTTAACAATGTTTCCTATGGGTGATTTTTGCTTTATGATGTTAGGGACCTTGCCTCGCAAGATGGTTAAATTTTAGGTCCCTGTTTTTCGCTTTACGATGTTTTTGACAGCTTGGTCTTGCTTCGCTATACGAGTCTTTTAATGGTCTCTGTCTCGTTAGACGGCTATCTTCACTTGGGAACCGCGTTTCGCTTAACGATGTTTCCTATGGCAATTTTCGCTTTATGATGACAATCCGTTCCCATTGGAATGGATTATCAGGTTTTCATTGCATTTCAATGGGAAAACGTGTTTCGCAAGATGATGTTTTCGCTTAACAGTGATTTTTGCGGAACGAATTAACATCGTCTTGCGAGGCACCACTGTACTTATCAATTAGCAGCAACTCCCTCCAGGTTCAGGAACTCTTCCCTAGCCTTAACCTGAACATGGTCTCCCATCCAAATGCCAACGAGGAAGATGCTAGTCCAAGCACCTCGAACCTACTCCTTTCGTGGAACACTCATGTTTCTGTCAGGCAGGAGAACAAGGCCATCAGAACCTCTTCCCTGGAGCTACCGTCCAGGAAAAGCTGGTGCCATTTTCTCCTCCCGCCAAGTCAAAACAGACCGAAAAGGTTAACTAAGCGTCGTGCCTCGGGGATTCTCAAGGACTTGCCAAGCCATTCGAACGAATACTTTATTACGGTCAAAGACCAGTAAAACCAAATCAATACAAAATAGATACATATAATTATAGTTTGGTAAAATCAGTCAGGGTAATAAAATTCCACTCCATTCCAAACAGAGGCTCCTGCAAGCTGTCATGAACCTGCCCATATATATACTGTACATACACTGTATAGCTATATAGATATCCTTGCCCACCCCCGCCGCAAAAGAAAGGTACCCCCGGGACCGCGGGATCGCTGGGAAGCCCTTCTTCCCTACAGGCCCGCATCCCCTCCTCCCTTTTTTGCCCCCATCGCGAGATCTACTCTCCCCCTTTCCCACAGCGTCAATCCTGCGCTCCCCCCCCCCCGCTTTCTCTCACGCAACCAACCCAGGCCCGGGGAAGGAAGGGAGGGAGGGAGGGAGGGAGGCTCGACTCGAAGCTCGCCCAGCTCCCAACGGGCGGTGGGCACGACCGACCCGGCCCACTCGGGAGAGCTCACCTTCTGTATCCGCTTGAGCGCCATGGGGAGCCGGGGATGCGGGCGGGCGGGCGGGCCGGTGTGGGGAAGCTGTAAAGGGAGGGGGAAGGGAGGAGGAGGAGGAGGCGGCGAGGACCGCGTTGGCTGCTTGCTCCAGGAGGGGGCCGGGCTCTCGCGGGGCGTGTTAAGGCCGGAGCCCGAGGTGCCTCTCCGCTCCGAATCGAGGGGTCTTTTGTTTCCGCTTCTAACAGGCTCCACGGCCCCGCCCACCTCTTCTTCTCCCACCGCCGCGTCCTCCGCCTCCCCAGTGCCGAGCGGCATTCTGGGAGACGTAGTTGCAGCTCGTCGGTCTGGCTGGCCTCCCGGCGCCCTCTACAGGAGCGCTGAGGAGACTGTGAAGAGCGCAGCAGGTGTTGGCGCTTCAGATACGTACTGTAGTAGAGTGGTCCCCAACCTTGGGCCTCCAGATGTTTTAAGACTTCAACTCCCAGGAATCCTGGCTAGCAGAGATGATGATGAAGGCTTCTGGGAGTTGTAGTCCAAAAACATCTGGAGGCCCAAGGTTGGGGACCACTGCTGTAGTGATTGGTGATCATCCGCCTTACATTTGGAACTATTTTCTGAGGACTGTGGCGCCCCACAAAAAAAGGGTGCTTCTCTACGGGGGTGTGTGTGAGAAATCTTCAAACTGGGACGACTCTGCCATTAGACAGAATAGGGCAGCGGAGTTGGGGTATCATGGAAGGGCATCCAATATTTAATTTGTCATTGTTATTAATGTATTACTAAATACTGTATATTATTGCTGAATTTTTGTAGTGCCAGGGAAAGTCAGTTGTGAGATTCCCTTCTCTCATTTGTCAAAATAATTCAGTCAGCCTTCAAGATACCACAAATCTTAACACGGGAAGGAACAGGCTACGACACCATTTGCTCTTCTGGCCTCTGGCAATCAAATGTTTTGCATAGTGGCTCTGCCTTCAAAAGTTACACTTCCCCAATGGAGAGGTCCCTCAGTGCTTGAGTTGGCGGAGACTGGAGGTACGTTAGGCCAGCTGGCTGCTAACTAGCTTTCTGCCTTCACAGGCATCTCTCATGACCCAAGTAGGCAACAGGTTGCCTGAAAAAGAATTTTTAAAAAAAGGAGATTGGGGCAAGTGATGTGTGCCTTCAAAAAAAAAAGCCCTTCTTCTGCCAAGACCAGTCAGACTGAGGAAGGAAGAGGAATTTAGGAGGGGTGGTGCCTGAGTATGTTTAGTGAGTGGTCATGAGACTTGGTCTTCACTGGGATGATTTAAAAGGCTTCGTCTGCTCCTTTAAAAAATTATTTTGTTGTGGTTGTTTTGCTTGAGATCATTACAACAAACTTCTGGCTTCCTCCAAGCCACCCTACCCAGTGGTTGCCAACCTTTTTCTTCTCACAGAATTTGCCAAAAAACATTACTAGAAAGATGAAACATTCTTGCAAATAATCCTTGCCCTCCTAACTGGTCATTTCTCTGATCCTAGTCTATTAGAAAAGTCCCCTTAGAACTAATTAGTTATTCTACATCTATACTCATTCTTGATTAATCTTATCAGGTAACATAAGAAAAATAAAGACAAAAATTGTGGTATCTTAAAGACTTTTATTTTAATATGAGCTTTTGTGAATCAAATCCACCTCCTCAGACACTCTCAGAGTGAGAATACATGGCAATTTCTTAACACATCTGTACATAGTACCAAAATAAAGAAAAAGTGCTTGCTTGGTTAAGTAGACATAGGTTGCAAGTTGTGTGAGTCAATGTGGGATTTCACACCTGACAAGAATTTCTACCCGATACTGACATCTTTTCCACTGTATTGTAAAAGGCAACAGGGGTGAGTGGGTGAAGGAACCAGAAACAACATGATTGTTGTTAATTATTGTGAAGAAACTGTAGAGGAAAAGGAGAAATAACAGAGTGAGCTGTCCCCTCATCTAGAGATGCCTGAGTGGAAGAGAGCTATAGGAGCAAGAGAGATAATAGAAAGCAAAGAGTTGAATGTAGAGGAAGAGAAAGGAAGGGAATCAAAGGGACAGGGGGAAAACATTGAGATCTGTCTGGTGGAAGAGAGAGAGGGAGAAGGAGAGGAGGGGCTAATTTTGCCCGTGTGGGAAGAGGATATAGGGGAGCAAAGTGAGAGGAGACAGTTCAGTGTACCAGTGACAGGAGAAAAGAAGGAAAGAGGAAAAAAGGTAGGGGAGAGAAAAGAATTGGAGTATGTTAGCATGCTTCCCTGTTGGAAGGCTTCTCTAATCAAGAGGTAGGAGGATTGTTGCCTGATCCGGATGTGTCTAAAGGAAAAGGGACATTGGCAGATTCTTTAAAATGGACGGTTGTAGTTTTTCTGTGGGGACAAGGTCACTCAAAGAGGGTGATCCTGCCAGACTCTTCCTTCAACCATCCACCACCAGAGGAAGACTGGGCCAGACACCCTTGCTGTGGGACAATATGCGTGGTCCGCAATGCTCCAATGAGGAAGCCCACCGATCGGGAACATTTTGGGCCAGCCCCTCAATGTATCCTGTCAGTTTCAAGACAGAATCGTCGTCCTCACAATATGGACAGTTACCTGATATTAGTTGTCTTGCACTAGTAGAAGTTGTTATAGATTCACCTAAAGTTGAACTGAATAAACCTGTTAACATTCAAAAAGAGACTCAGTTGTCATTTCCCGCCAAAAAAGAGGAATTGCTTCAGATCTTTAATGAACCCAATCACAATTACACGTGGTCAAAATTAAGGAGGCTGGCATTTCACACATGGTAATGACTTTTATACAGTTTTTCCAGTAGCGATGTATGGAAATGAGAGCTGGACCATAAAGAAGGCTGACCGCCGAAGAATTGATGTTTTTGAATTGTGGTGCTGGAAGAAACTCAAAGAGAACAAACCTATCCATTTTGAACGAAATCAAGCCTGAGTGCTCACTGGAAGGACAGATCCTGAAGCTGAGGCTCCAATACTTTGGCCATCTCTTTAGAAGAGAAGACTCCCTGGAAAAAACATCATGTTGGGAAAGTGTGAAGGCAAGAGGAGAAGGGGACGACAGAGGACGAGATGGTTGGACAGTGTTATCGAAGCTACCAACATGAATTTGGCCAAACTCTGGGAGGCAATGGAAGACAGGAGGGCTTGTTGTGCTCTGGTTCATGGGGTCACGAAGAGTCGGACACGACTTAAAGACTAAACAACAAAACAAAAATGACGTTTATGTGTATTGCCATTGCTGATGTCAGATTTCTTTCCATTAATTCTTTTGCACAGAGATTGTCTCATTTGTCTTAGGTTCTGTGCAGATGGGCATTGTTGACAAAAGATTGCATTAATAACATTAGAGAGGAGCAGGTAAAATTAATCTTGAGATTGTCTGTGACATTGTTAGATCCATAAACATCTGCCCAGAGACTGTATTTAGGCCTTGGGGCTATTTTTTCACCACCCCAATGTTAAACTAAATGCAAAAATGGTGAAAATGACCTCTTGTAACCTCTAAGAAGAAGGGGGCATACTGTCATGTTTTCAAGAGCCGCCGCCACCACCACTACTCTTGCGTTCTCCCATTCCCCTCCATATATATACAATATATATTTTTTAAAATAGCCTCTACAACGAACAAGGGAGATTTTTCAACTGAACCCTATTTTTAAGATAAACCAATTTTTTCAGTTAATAGAAACTGATTGTAGCAAGTTTTACATTGATGTAACAATGTAAAATTAAACAATTTAAATATTTAAATTGGTCTCTTTGACCATCCATACCTCTCCTCATTTAGCTTTGCCACCTTGGGAGGCCAGTCCTAAGGCTGAAAAATGGTCCTCAGCTCTGCTGAGATTTCCCACTGCCCTCAATCTACTCTTTATTGTTTTTACTACAACGTACTATCAGTTTTCCATTCAAGCTGTTTCTTTTTAACACTATCACTGTGATAGCTATCCAAGGAATTAACAGGTGGTATCCGCAGGTTTCTTTTTATGGAATGTGGCCTAAGATATAATTTGAATACATTTTATGATCCATACCAACATTCCACTGACCTTTCAGTCAATTTCTATTAAATTAACTATTTGTACCCAAGTTACAGTATATTAGTCACAGTCTATACACTCAGCATCTACTTAAAAATTAGTTTCATTGAATTCTAGCCAATTTGCTTTGGCTTTATAGTTGCAATTAAGATTGCCTACAACATTCACAGTCTTTTAAATATTGGTCAAGGATTCTTAAGTCATTACCAAATGTAAAATATTACAATAATTATGTTATCTGTTGTTACTTTCCATAGCCTGGGTTCCTTCCCGGCTAAGGCTAACCACAACTAACCTTTACAGTACAAGCTTCAAATACAAAGACAGGTATTCTTGGGATTCTCAACATATTAGCATATGTGTAATGCCACAACAATTACTGTATGTTGTTCCTGCTGTTGTTATCTATAGCCAGGGATTCTGTTACCCATAAACCACTGTTGCTTTTTACAGAACGGAGGAAAATAATATCAAACTAGTCATTGCTAGGTGTGAAATACCACATTGAATCACGCCATTTATGACTTATTTCTACTAACCAACCACTGTCCCTTTATTTTGGGGTCATGTATAAACGTGTATATATTTACCATGTACTTTTATTCTTATGCCTGAGGAAAAGGACTTGATCCATGAAAGCTCACATTAAAATATAGCAGTTAGTCTTTAATGTGCCACAGTGTTTTTGTCCTCTTTATTTTTTTGTTTTGTTTTGTTTCTTGCCTGATATGCTTACATGAACTAACATGGCTACCAGTTAAAAACTTGCTGGAGTAAGCTATTATTCATATTAGAATGCTGGAAGTAGTTAAGCTTATATGCGTCATGTGTTTTTAAGGCATTATATTCATTTGTTCCCATATACCAAATTTTAAATCCACTGTTTTATAATACCGTAGTTTGTAAGAAAATCATACACCCCTCATTTTCCAGAGTGAAATCATCCAATATATTCATACTACCAGAAAGATCACGTTTTCCCCATCTGTTTCTTCTTTTTTCGTCCATTTATTGAAATATATCTTTAAATTGAAATTCTCACTAGTTTATTTAGAAAAATTAATACACATAGTCTGCACTTTCCTGTACACTGGACAAAAATGTATGTAGTGATACTGCAACACTTAAAGCAAACTTCTGACTCTTTTTTTCTAGAAGTACTTTCTAGTATTATTGTTCTGAGATTAGCTGTGTTTCAGCTTTTTAAAATAACTTGCTCTCTTGGGAATCCATCTGTTTTTCTACTGTTTCCAGTCATTTTATCCACTTTGCAGCCACACTCTTAGCCCTCAACATTTCCACTTCGTGCTCTAGTGTTAAATTAGTTTATGTAATATATATATATATTCTGTCTTGAAAATCTTATTCAATACAATGAAATTAGTTAGTGCAAATAGTTTTAAATCAATCATATATTAGTGTTGGATATAATAGTTCACTCACTCTAGAATATAAGAGGAAAAAAAGAACATATAATTTTTCTGGTTTATTTATCTTAAATATACTGTGCAAACAAAATATGTGTGGATTTTCCCCTAAATGAAAAATATGAAATACTTTCTTGATCTTGTACATAATGGAGTACTCACTGAAGTCCGTCATCTATTACACATGTAGTTCAAAAGCCCAGTTTCAACTATTTCTGCATCTCTCTTTTCAAACAGTAATTTCATTAGAGATTTTTGCCTTTTTTATTATTATTTATTTAATTTATACCCCGCCTATCTGGTCGGTGAGGACCACTCTAGGCGGCTTCTGTATTTATCTTTTGGTTCCTCTTCTGAGAAGACACAGTATTTAGTACTATACCTTTGTAGAAAGGTACTTCAGAAAGCAAAAATCTAGAACAAATGAAAACTGTGCAGCTCCTACTGGGATCAGCAGGATGACTGACCTGCTTTTAGTTCTGGTAATGCTTTTAGTTATCTGGTAATGCTTTCTAGAACTGCTTCTCTCCATGCACCAGTTCTGTGAACACTTCATTTCATACCATCAGGTGTTGGGGTAACTGGTTCCTTCAAGTGAGTATACTGACAGATAGCATGGAGGGGGAACACTATTCTTGCTACCATCCTTTACTTAATACTTAATAATTAAGGTTGCTTGGCAGAGAGCTAGTGGCTGCAAGTCAGAACTTGTCTCTAAAAAGTTTTTTTTTTAATCTCCAAAATCAGGAAGGGAAGGGGGCCTTCTTGAGGTGTATGAGGTGCCAGTGTTTTTGTGCACTGCACTGAGGATACTTGATTTACTAACCAATTCGAGGAACTGAGATTATGATTAGAGGATTCAGATTCCAATTTAGTTTACATTTGTGTGTAACATTTTTAATTAGGTTAGGTATAGCACTTTTCAAATCCTGTATTTGAAAGGCTGTTATACAGAGGAGGGACAAGACCTCTTCTCAATCGTCCCAAAATGCAGGACACACAACAACACAGAATACATTCAGACACAGAATACATCTCCAACCTTATAAAAAAATCCCCAACCCCAGGAATACTGGGGCTAGGCACACATTTCCACATACATACATACATACATACATACATACATACATACATACATACATACATACATACATACATACATACATACATACATACATACATACATACATACATACATACATACATACATACATAGTGCAATATGTACATATCAGTGGATTAATGTGTACACATTATACACTGATGTGTACATATTGTGTGTTATACTGGCACTGTGAGTCTGTTATATTAAGTCTAGTCATGGTGTTATGTGGTATTTAGAAGTCTGACAGCCCATGGATAGAAGCTATTTTTCAGCCTATTTGTCCGGCTGGCTATGCTTTGTATATCTCTTGCCTAACGGTAGAAGTATGAAGAAGTAGTACCGGCATGAACGCTCCCCCACCCCGTGCGAAGGGGTGGGAGGGTGCTAGTGGGCATGCAGGCGCTCCTGCACATTTGCAAAAGGGTGGGGGAGCGCTCATGCCAGCACTGGCACACGTGCGCATGCTCCCCCACCACTTTGTGCATGCATCTAAGAGTGCGCACATGTGCCCAAAAGCACACACACATGTGCAGGGGGTGCCCCATTTTCCTCAGAGACTCAGCCGATCCATGGTCTCAAAAAGGACCCATGGTGTAAAGGACCCAGCCCTTACTGTTTGTGGGCAGTCTATCAGGAAGTTTCTAATCCAGTCGCAGGTGAGGGGAGGAAAATTTAAGTCAGTCAGCTTCTCGAAGAGAATGCCTGGTAGAACTGTGTTGAAGGCTGAGCTGTAGTCTATAAAAAGCATCCTGACATAGTTCCCAGGTGTCTCAATGCTGTGTTTAGGGCCGTGGGTATGGCATCGCCTGTCAACCTGTTTCCTTTGTAGGCAAATTGGTATTGCTCAAAATTTGATGGAAGGCATGACCTGAGGTGTTGGAGAACTGGTTTTTCAAAGCACTTCATCACTACAGACATCAGTGTGATGGGTCTATAATCGTTCAGGCCATTTATGGCCATTTTCTTTGGAACCGGGACGATGGCGGCTGCTTTCAAACATGGTGGTACTCTCACTGTTTGCAGGGAGATGTTGAAAATTCTTGGTAGGACCCCAGTTAGTTGGTCAGCGTGGGTTTTTATCACGTTCCCCAGCACTCCATCCGGACCTGCGGCTTTGTTAGGATTCATGGCTTTCACTGCAGCGTTCACCTGATGTTCATGCAGAATGAGTGGCTGGAGGTTGGAGGGCCGGTGGGCTGGTGCTACAGGGTCAGGTATCTTCACCTTGTAGCGGGCGAAGATATTCAGCTCTTCCACCAGTGAAGCATCAATGCTGACTGTCTCCATCGTGTTGCCCTTGTAGTTGGTTAGGTGCTGCAGCCCCTGCCACACCTGCCTTGGGTTGTTGTCTGCTAGGTGGTTCTCCACCTTTTGTTTATATTCCTGTTTAGCTGCCTTGATACCTCTCCTTAAATTTGCTCTGGCTTCCCTGTATTTATCTTTGTCACCTGCCTTGAAGGCAGAGTTCTGGGCTCTCACAAGTGACCATACCTCTGCTGACATCCACGATTTGCAATTGCCGAAAACTCTGATGCGCTTGTCCACTGTAACATAGTCTATGCAAGCTTTGATATATGAGAGTACTGTGTCAGCGTATTCTTGCAGTTCTAGATGTTAAAATATGCTCATTCAGTGGTTTCAAAGCAGTCCTGCAGCTGGCTGAGTGCCCCCTCTGGCCAGATTTTGACAGTTTTCCTGTCAAATACAGGAACCTTTTACCTGCTGTTGTCCTGAAAGGTGGAATTTCCCCAGAAGTAAGTGGCAAGCCTACCTACAACATACATGGAGACACTTTAGTAAAGATTTATTTATTTATTTATTTATTGGACTTATATACCGCCCCATAGCGCTACAAGCACTCTCCGGGCGGTTTACAATTTTTAATTATACAGGCTACACATTGCCCCCCCAGCAAGCTGGGTATTCATTTTACCGACCTCGGAAGGATGGAAGGCTGAGTCAACCTTGAGCCGGCTACCTGGGATTTGAACCAGATGAGGATGTCTCCGCATTTGTGGAAATTGCCCTTTCATCCATATATGATAAGCATAGGAGCCACCATCCAAAACACGTATCTGATGCTAGAAGACTTTATTATTAGTATAAGTTGCTTAGGTCTTGTTTTTCTGTGTGTGTTTATGCATATCTTTAGGACTGACCTTCCGGTTCCTTACAGAGGCTTTTAACAGCTATTCCTGCACAGTAGTTCTAGGTACAGTAAGTATTCTTAGGACACTGGGACCTACCAGCCAGTCCGTGCTTCGTCGGAAGCAAGTTATTCCCAGTTTAGTAAGGCTTACTCCCCAGTAGGTGTTCCTTGAAGTGTGGAATGGGAGACAGCATAGAAAATAGAGAAGTTGTCCCCAGATGGGCTTGTTGTGTCATCACGGTTTTGAAGTTTTATCCTTTTTTATTTGTGACACGGGGATGATTCGGCTCCTTCAAAGACACTCAGGAGCTCCTATGTTGTTCCCGTTCCCTCATTTAATCCTGTGGTGACTTTAGGCTGGGAGATAGTGAAGGACACGAGTGGAGAACCTGAAACCCTGGTTTCACAAACCCAGTCTCCAGGTGTCTCTAAGTACTACACCACCCTGGTTTGAACACGGGCGGGGGGGGGGAGGGCTCATTATGAACCTCTTCACTGGAATGTAGCTACTGGGCCTCCCTAATTAACCCTGAAGCGTCTACTACAGTCTTATTAAGATACTCGAGGAGCCCTGGCCAGCAGAGGGCACCGCTCGTATCCGGGGCTCGCGTCCCTTCGTTCTTCCAAGCAGGGTCCCTGGTAGTCTTTGCATTGCCCCTTTAAGGGCCGAGGGCAGCCCCTAAGCACCATATTGAAAGTGGTCGTACGCAAGCGCAGTTCTCTTCTTGGGGCTTTCCTTTGCCCCGCCTCCCACCTCCTTTCCTTAAGCAACAGAGAGCAGCCGTGCAGCGTGATCGAGGGGGATTGGAATCATGGGAGTCGGGTCAAACAGTTCTGTAAGGGGTAAGAGTTTGCGGGGGGGGGGAGAGGTTGTCGCCACTGTGCAAGGGGTGTGTGTAACGTGAGAATCCTCCTTACCTGTCGACCAGCGTTCCTTCCCCTTTCTCTGCTGGCTTGGCTAACTGATTATACTTGTTGCCCTTCAAGCGGCCTGCGTTGCCTTTCCTAACAAACCTGCACCAAGAGGGTCAGGAGAGCTGCCCCTTCCCTCCCGCCTTCATGCATACAGGTTTTTATTGATGTGGGGCTGTGGTTTGCTGGTGGAGTCTTGGCTCCATTGGAGGCTTCGCTTTAAGCCGGCATCGGTGACCTTCAGGAATTATTTTCCTTCCTTAGCGCTTATCGTATCATGGAGTGCTTGTCCCTTCCACGGATCGTCATACAGATCAGGCTGCGCTGTCTGGTTGTAGTTTGCAGCTGGATGAACGTCCCGAGGCGGGCCGGCTTCTGCCTGCCTTGCCTCGTGTTTCCAGGGGTTGAGTAAACATATCAGGCGGGGTCGCACCTGTTTGCTTTTGGAGGACTTTTGGGCGGGCCGTGGTGTCACGCCTTAAAATCGCCTTCTTTCCTAACCATTGCCGGACTTCGTGGTTGGCCCTTGTTTCTGTGAGAACAAAGAAACTGGTGACTGCTGCCAGGGAGAAAACAACAGTTTTTTTTTTTCATTCTCGTTGTATAACCCGCACTTTCATACCTATTTAGAATTCTTTGGTTTGGTTTTGGAATTGGTGGGGGAAATTCGTTCTGCCTCTAAGCAGCTGATTTCCTTGGATCTTGTCAGCTGACCCCAGCTGCACCTCTTTAAGCCACTTTATTATACTTTTTTGAACATCCTGAGGTTTCCTTATGATTAGCTGAAATAAAATAGGGCCTGGTCCTCCGCTAGTGTGGCTTCTTAAAGAATTAAGGTCAGGTATGGTTATGTTCAAAGTCTACTTTCTGAGCCAAGACCCTGCAGTAACTAGTTAGCCTAGAAATCCCCCATACTGCGGTGTTTTTTCTTTATCACCCGTCTCTCCCAGGGATGGTTTTTGATGTCTAGAGGCTTCCTTATCAGCTTTACTTACTTAGCGGCTGATACCTGGTTTTGGAGACCTGTTGTGAGGGCCAAAGATTTTCTCTGGTCTGGCTTTTTTTTAATTGATGCTGCTGTTTTTTCATAAATTTGACTGACTCTCACTGTCAGGTATGACACAGTTAAGTCTGTATTGTGAATGGGAAGCAAGAGGAGACTGATATCAGCACCAAATAAAGCAATATTCATGAGTTTCCCGTGCATCTTTTGGAGCAGGGATAAGGAATCTGTGGCTCTACAAATCCTTTGGACCTCATATCCCAGAAGCCCAGATCATGTAGCAAATAAATAATGAATAGTAAGGAATTATGGGAGTTGTAGTCAAAACATCTTGAGAGCCAGAGGCCCCCTGTGTTTATTGCAGCATTATGTGTATTGTTCTCATTGACAGGATCCGCTGTCCTCCCTTTATTTTTGTTAGGAATGGCTGGAAGCATTAAAATTATTAAAACATTCCTATCATCTGATGAGCTCAGACTTTCCACTATCTGGGATCTATTTCCATATTAGATTTAATGGAGATATATACATAATTTGGAAGCAAAGTCTTGCTGTGTTCCATGAACTGCTTCCGAATAGATATGCATGTTGTTGTTTAGTCGTTTAGTCTGTCTGACTCTTTGTGACCCCATGGACCAGAGCACGCCAGGCCCTCCTGTCTTTCACTGCCTCCCAGAGTTTGGTCAAATTCATGTTGGTAACTTTGATGACACTGTCCAACCATCTCGTCCTCTGTCATCCCCTTCTCCCCTTGCCTTCACACTTTTCCAACATCGGGGTCTTTTCCAAGGAGTCTTCTCTTCTCATGAGATGATCAAAGTACTGGAGCTTCAGCTTCAGGATCTGTCCTTCCAGTGAACACTCAGGGTTGATTTCCTTCAAAATTTATAGGTTTGTTCTCCTTGCAGTCTCCTCCAGCACCACAATTCAAAAGCATCAATTCTTTGGCGGTCAGTCTTCATTAGGGTCCAGCTGTCACTTCCATATATCGCTACTGGAAAAACCATAGCTTTGACTATGTTGAGCTTTGTCGACAAGCCATCTATAGGCCAGATGGGCGGGGTATAAATCAAATAAATAAATAAAGATGTCTCTGCTTTTTAAGATGCTGTCTAGGTTTGTCATCGCTTTCCTCCCAAGAAGCAGGCGTCTTTTAATTTCAGGGCTGCTGTCCCCATCTGCAGTGATCACGGAGCCCAAGAAAGTAAAATCTGTCACTGCCTCCATATCTTCCCCTTCTGTTTGCCAGGAGGTGATGGGACCAGTGGCCATGATCTTAGTTTTTTTGATGTTGAGCTTCAGACCATTTTTTGTGCTCGCTTTCACTCTCATTAAGAGGTTATTTAATTCCTCCTCGTTTTCTGCCATCAAAGTGCTATTGTCTGCATATCTGAGATTGTTGATATTTCTTCCAGCAATCTTAATTCCAGTTTGGGATTCCTCCAGTCCGGCCTTTTCCATAATGTATTCTGCATAGAAGTTAAATAAGCAGGGAGACAATATATAGCCTTGTCATACTCCTTTCACAATTTTGAACCAATCAGTTGTTCCATATCCAGTCCTAACTGTTGCTTCCTGTCCCACATATAGATTTTTCAGGAGATAGATAAGGTGGTCAGGCACTCCCATTTCTTTAAGAACTTGCCATAGTTTGTTGTGGTCCACACAATCAAAGGCTTTTGCATAGTCAGTGAAGCAGAAATAGATGTTTTCTGGAACTCTCTGGCTTTCTCCATAATCCAGCATGTTAACAATTTGGTCTCTAGATCCTCTGCCCCTTCAAAATCCAGCTTGCACTTCTGGGAGTTCTCGGTCCACATACTGTTGAAGCCTACTTGCTAGCGTGTAAAATAGTGCAGTTGTACAGCAGTTGGAGCATTCTTTGGCACTGCCCTTCTTTGGGATTGGGATGTAGACTAATTTTTCCCAATCCTCTGGCCACTGCTGAGTTTTCCAAACTTGCTGAGTATAAACAAAAGGCTAACAGGAACAGAGAAATAAATAGGCATAAGTAGGTTTTAATTGTAAGTATGAAGATCTACGTTATATCCTAAGTGTGGAGGAAAGAGTACAGATCATGGAATATATCCTAAGTAGAAAATGAGAACTTAACCTTCAATGGGGTGAACTTTGTTCTTGTTCTCAGTGTTGGGCTGTTGAAGAAAGTTATGACAGTTTCTCTATTTTCTCATTACAGTTGAATGGGTTGTAGCAGTCTCATGTGCAGCAGGAGCAGCAGCCATTGGGTATCTTGCTTACAAAAAGTTCTTCAGCAAGGACAAATGTTGTAGTGGTATGGTAAACCTCCATATTCAGAAGGATAATCCCAAGGTAGTTCATGCATTTGACATGGAAGATTTGGGGGAAAAAGCTGTGTATTGTCGATGTTGGAGGTCTAAGAAGGTAAGAGAAAGAAGTGGCCAAATTGTATGAATCTTCTTTTTCTTTTATGGATATATATGCTGTATCACTCAAAGGCAAGAGACTTGTTGCTTGTAATGAATTGAATACAGTGGTGCCTCGCATTACGGTGTTAATTCGTTCCAGTGAAATCGCTGTAGAACGAAAACATTGTAAAGCGAAATTAAAAAGCCCATAGAAATGCATTAAAACCCGATTAATGTGTTCCTATGGGCTTGAAACTCACCATCCAGCGAAGATCATCCATAGGGCGGCCATTTTTGCCACCCGTGCAATGAGGAATCCGTCCCAGAAAACAGCGGGTGGCCATTTTTTTTTTACCCGGTGGCCATTTTGAAACCGCCGATCAGCTGTAGGAAAATCGTCGTTTTGCGCGAATCGGTTCCTGGAGCAGGGAACGATCATCGCAAAGTGAAATTCCCCCATAGGAAACATCATTTTGCGATCACAAAAACTTTGTCATTATGCGATTTCGTCGTAAAACGGTGCGCTCGTCTTGCGAGGCACCACTGTATCTGAATAAGACATGTATTGAAGGAATGTATTTAATTGATTTGGAAATTACTATCAAGATGTGTTTCCTTATTGGAGAATCATGTATATCTCCTTGTGGGACTGTGATCTAATAGTAATTATATTAAAATTTTGCACATGTTCCTTTTCCCTGCTTCTGAATTTCTAGCTGTCTCCCTCCCCAATGTTGTCATTTTCATCTTGTATCACAGAAGGACGTTTCCTCTAGGAAATCAAGTTTTTTGAATGTGATAGGGAATTTCACAGTTGGATCACTGCAGTCACAGAAATGGTGGTCTTTGGGGTATTTATCTGCTTGAATTCCTAGATGACAACGCAGTAAAGAGTAGGAAAAAGCCTGCAAGTTAATAATGCCGTTTTTTTCATACTGGTCTTCAGACAAATTCATTTTGTATTTGGAAGTATAGGATCAGTAGGCTGTCTGGATAGCTCAGTGAGTTAGGTATCTGGCTGTGGAATTGGAGGTCAGAAGTTCTTCTTAGGAGAAGAGCCAGCCTTTGTAACTTTAGCCAAACTGCACAGTCAGAGTGCTCCCAGAAGAAGGAAATGGTAAGTCCGTTCTAAGTACAGTATGTGTCCTGTAACCATGGTTTATTGCAGGGGTCTCCAAACGACAGTCTGCAGGCCACATCCTGCCTTTTTATCCAGCCGGGCAAACACCACAGGCTCGGGTCCAGTCCCTTCAGCCCATGCATCCATGCATCTTTTCCTTCGACCCTCAAAAATGTGTAAAACATATGATGTGGCCCTCATGCTGAAAAGTTTAGAGACCTCTGGTTTACTGCAACCTAATATACAACATACAAGGGTACTGTGACGTGGCAGGCCACTCTGATGTCACTGCCAACTCAGGTCTCTCAGAATGCCCACCACACTACTTCACACTCGCTGCCACCACTTGTAATGACTATTTAAGAAGGACCAAGGTTTCCTTCAAAACAAAAACAGGTTTATTGAAATAACAAAATAAAATATGCAAATCACAATTAGCTAATCAAGATGTCAATCACTGTATCTTATTTAATCAATCACAGACTTCCCTCACTGACCACTTGGGCACGCAGGCCTCTAAACAAGCTCTTTCTCTCTCACACACTCCTGATCTGATCTCTCACACTCTCTTCACCCCTTTTTCTTCCAGCTCCTCCCTCTTCAGCCCCACCCTCCGTCACCCCATTGGCTGATGATTCACTGCCCAGCTGTGACGGATAGGTGAGGTCAGGGGTGCCTGTTACAGGTGCCTCCTTGTGGCCTTTGTCCCACCCCTTTGTATGTTGTATACAGGACTCCTTTGTACCCAAGGTGGATCATGGAACCAATGCCCTGTGGATATGGTGGTCCTCTTGTACTTTATTTTTAGAAAATTCTGTAGAGGGCCACTATACGTTGGAATTGAGTTGATGGCACGTCGTCGTCATCATCATTGGATTGGCAGACGTTTCTTCTGCTGTACCAGCACTAAGATCATAATACCATTTGATGGTATGGTAAACTTTTAGCAGCCTCTGGTTCCCACAGCAGGCAGGCAGTTTCTTAGATGGATGTTTTAAAGAATTTCCTTGTACCTTCTTAGGTTTACTTTGATAACTGTTTTTTTCCTACCTCTACTGAAGGAAAATGTTCATTTAAAGCTGCCTACTATGATTTTCTTCCTGCAGTTCCCGTTGTGTGATGGCTCTCACACAAAACATAATGATGAAACAGGAGACAATGTGGGACCTCTGATCATCAAGAAGAAAGATGCTTAAAGAACAAAGATGAGAAAGAACATGAAAACAATCCCATCACAGTGC